>NW_027361795.1:21667500-22280000 GCF_039654945.1 Dendrobates tinctorius
TGTTCCCCCACCCTTTTTGTATTGATACACAAGAGGTAGCGCAGTACAAGAGGGTAAGGCAGAACTCGTAACAGGGACAGAACCAGATCACAACCGAACAAGCAAGCAAGATATCAGGCACAAGGCACACGTATACAAGAGGTCACTTAACTCAGCCGAGGGCAGGAGTATAACTGACACCGGACCCAGGTCCAGTGAGCACTAAATAGCCTCCTTCTGCCAGAGAGAGGCAGCACAATTAACCCATAGTCTAACCAGGACGGGTCAAAGCGAAATCCCGTCCTGGATCATGACATTATGCTTGTAGTACCGTCTATAGAGCGTGAAAGCAGCTCCTGTTCTTCTTCCTCCTCCTCATTGTCAACCAATCCACATTATGATGACATGAGGCTGGACTGTGTATAATTACCCTGTATGCTTCCTTGCTTCATGTCCTTGTGCTCCACCTGCAATGCATCCTCTTTCATTGTGAGCAGAGAGCTTTTTAGAATGCAGAGAAGTGGGATGGTGATGCTAATTATGGCATCATCACTGCTCACCATCTTTGTGGATTCCTCAAAGTTTTGGAGGATTGTACATATGTCTGACATCCATGTCCACTCCTGAGGACTTATGTGTGGAGTCTAACCTGAATAGTGATGGCCTTGTTGATGCTGGTAGTCAACAACTGCACTCTTCTGCTCACAAATCCTTTCCAACATATGAAGTGTAGAGTTCCAATGCGTGGGGACATGACACACGAGTCGGTCTGCCGGAAGCTGCAATTACTGCTGAAGCACAGCAAGGGTGGTGGAAGCTAGAGGTGACTTTCTAAAATGGGCACACAGGTGTCGTACTTTCACAAGCAGATCCAGCATCTCTGGGTAGCTTTTGAGAAACCATTGAACAACAAGGTTAAGCACATGGGCCAGGCATGACAAGAAATGTGTGCATTTAGTGCTGTGGCCTGTGGGGCGTTGGCTGCGTATTTCCGCTTGCGTTTCAATGACTGGGGTGTATGGACAACTGAAGCCTGCACTTGGACAAGGTTGTGGACGTGCTTGATGATGGTGGTAGATGAGTGTGGGCAATGACAGGTGCAGGGTAGGAGGCATCATCTCATGCATCGTGGACAGGGGATTGGCTTGCACACACAACAGTGGAAGAAGCAGTTTTTTTACCCACAGACAGTGTTCCTGTAGCCTGTGGTTCAGCCCACAAACTCGGTTGCTTTGCTGCCATGTACCTGATCATACTGGTGGTGGTCAGGCTGGTAGTTTTGCAACCCCTGCTGATGCAGGCATGGCAGGTGGTGCAAATGGCCTGTGTGGGGTAATTGGCAGAGTCTTTAAAAAACAACCAGACTCTGGAAGATCGAACAGTTGTACTGCCAACTTCCGTTGTGCTGGTGTTATGAGGAACGCTTGCCCGCCTTCTGTCTGTGGCCAACACACCGTTTCTTCCTTCCTGTTCGGGTGCTACCCCCCCTCCAACTGTGTGCTCCTGTCCTCACTCTGCATGTCCTCCTGCCAGATTGGGTCAGTTACTATATCCACCACCCTGGATTCCTCTTCCGCACCCTGGTCCTCCTCCTGACTTGCTGTCAATTGTGTCTCATTGTCTACCTCTTATGACACGTTCCCACTGTCACTTTTGTGTGATTGTGGCTGCTCAAATATTTGGGCATTGCTACATGCGATCTCATCTTGCCCCGCTTCAAGTGGAGTGGGTGGGAGGCCCGAATCTAAAAATGGAAAAGTGAACAGCTCTTCGGATTGACCAAGTGTGGGATCAGTTGTCTCCGGGCACTTGGCACGTGGGAGGAAGGAAGATCAGGGTGAGGAATATGGGGCCCAGACTCACAGCTACTCAGACTTGACCGTGTGGAAGACAGGGTGATGGAGGTGGTGGCAAACTGACTGAAAGCATTATCCGCCATAAAACCAATAACCGTTTCACACTGCTCTGGTTCAATAGTGCTGTCCTGCTGCGGTCCCCTAGTATTGGAGTAAGGAAGGTCGTGCAAGAAGACGTGTGTTTATTGTGCCACAATTTGAGCTTGCCACGGCCTTGGCCTCTGCATGCACCATCACCATCACATCCAGTTCTCCGTCCCTTGACACTCGTCTTGCCCATTTTAAATGGACTACAATATTTTCCCCGATCACTTTGTGGCTGAATTGGAACAAACTGAGCAAAGCTCCAAAAAGGCGACTCTAAGTCCAAAGTAAAATCAATAGTTTTTATTAAGACAAATCCAGATACAGGTGAGGGGAAGTGGACAATGAAGTGCGGAAACCGCACACCGCATGGATAAAATCCGCACTTCATTGTCCACTTCCCCTCACCTGTATCTGTCTTAACAAAAACTATTAATTTTACTTTGGACTTATAGTCACCTTTTTGGAGCTTTGCTCAGTTTGTTCCCTTGGTAGATTGTGATTGTTCTTATTGCCCATCTATTTGTGTCTGCTATTGAATTATTATGCTGATTTCCTAATATTTAAAATGCAGATATTTGTCAAAGGTATTTTTATTAAATGGCTGAATTGGGAGCGAACTTGTATGTGATCCGTGGGCGGGAAAATCACACATTAAAATATGTGGACTGTAGATAAAAAAAATTTTTTGGTTAGCAAAGCGGTGTCAATAACTATGGTAAGACACAGTAAAAACAGTAGAATGGAGGCCTGAAATGCCACAATTTGTAGGCCACAGATTGATCTGGCGTTTGACGGAGAAACCAGACTGTTGATTATGTGGTTTTTTGAAGCATTCCATCTGATTTTTAAATTTTCAACCCCAAAAAAGTGTATTGAAAAAGGGTCACAGACAGCCAATACAGTGGAATGTAGCCCTGAATTGGCACAATATGTAGGCCACAGATAAATATGGCGTTTGACTGAGATAACAGACTGTTCAATATCTGCCTGCATTTTAAAAATGTTGTACCCCAAAATAGTGTATAGAAATAGGGTCAAAGACAGCAAATACAGTGGAATGTAGCCCTGGAATGGCACAATATATAGGCCACAAATAAATATGGCGTTTGACTGAGAACCACACTCTTCAATATGTGGCCTGTATTTTTAAATTTTCAACCACAAAATAATGTGGCTCTAGATTGCTTTGGAATAAAATTATCAGGATTGAGTTGCAAAATATATATATATATATATTCATAGCCACTGATACCTGGAGCTAGGTACAGTGCGTTGTGAAAGTATTCGGCTCCCTGGAACTTTTCAACCTTTTCCCACATATCATGCTTCAAACATAAAGATGCCAAATGTAAATTTTTGGTGAAGAATCAACAACAAGTGGGACACAATTGTGAAGTTGAACAAAATGTATTGGTTATTTTACATTTTTGTGGAAATTCAAAAACTGAAAAGTGGGACGTGCAATATTATTCGGCCCCTTTAACTTAATACTTTGTTGCGCCACCTTTTGCTGCAATTACAGCTGCATGTTGCTTGTGGTATGTCTCTATCAGTTTTGTACATCGAGAGACTGTTACACTAGTTGATTCTTCACCCAAAATTTACATTTGTATCTTTAAGTTTGAAGCATGATATGTGGGAAAAGGTTGAAAAGTTCCAGGGTGCCGAATACTTTTGCAAGACACTGTATATCTGTAATAGTCAGCAGCAGCATTAATGGACCCTTTTGATGTATGCAGTGATATCTATATACCTACATACACTCCCTGCCTACCTAGCATTGCAATCTATATACCCCATAATTAATCCTTAGAAGGACTGTTGGTTTAGCTGGATTAGTGGATTCTAGGATGGTATACCCAGACTAAATAATAAAAGCACAAATCTGGCCCTATCTCAGCAGCAGCTCTCCCTACACTGTCTGATTCTGGATGTGACTGTGATGAACAGGGCAGCGGCAGGTCTCTTATAGATCTGATGACGCTGTGCAGCCAGCCAATCACTGTAATACCATAACAAAGATGGCTGTGGCATTACAGTGCATGGCAGACAATCCCTGCATGTTGACTGGCACTCTAAAGAGCGCCAAAATTGCAGGGTGGAGACCCAAACTCCCGCTGAATAATCCCGGAAATGCTCTGTGCTCGCCAAGTACCGTGAGTATAGCGATACTCGGGTGAGTAACGAGTAGTGACGAGCATGTTCGCTCATCACTAGTCAGAACACTTCCTGAACCTGAGCGACAGTCATGGCAAGAGATGCAAAAACTGCCTGTTCACGAGAACCAGAAGTGGCTAAATGCCGCTAATGAAGAGATGGAGTCCCTTCACCAACTCCAGACATGGGAGCTTACTGAGCTACCACAATGAAAAAGAAACTGCAAAGCTAGGTGAAATTCTCAACCAATATTTTGAGACTAAGGACCTTGGAAATGTGATATATTTGGGAATCCAAATCCAGAGAGAGGAAGATGGGATTTTTCTTCTCAACCAAAGTTCTAAAATTTATGCAATCCTAAACTAGTTCAGAATGTCAGAAGCAAAAGTGCGTCAACACCAATGGACGCATCCGACTTAAAGTTGGATGGAGAAGATCTGCTACCCAGCAATGAGAGTTACAGACAAGCAGTGGGGGTGCTTCTGTACATAGCAACCACAACTCCTCCGGATAACACAGCCACAGTTGGAATTTTCTGTCGACGTGTAAGCAAGCCACGCCAAAGAGACTGGAATGCAATTAAGAGAATTCTTCAATATCTTAAAGAAATTCAAAGGATAAATCTTAAGATATCTGCATCAGAAAATCTCACTCTCAGAGGTTATGTGGATGCAGATTGGGCTGGAAATTCAAGTGATCGGAAATCAACAAGTGGTTACTTGTTCACTTGTTCAAGTTAGGAGAAAATTCAATTTCTTGGTCCAGCAGAAAACAAGTGTCAGTCACATTATCTTCTAAAGAAGCAAAATATATGTCTGCTGCTTATGCAAGTCAAGAAGTAATTTGGTTGAAACAACTTTTGGAAGATTTCGGCAAGCCATTAGCACAACCGACGGTTATCTATGAGGCCAACCAAGGATGCGGTAAACTTGCCATCAGTGAGAAGATTAGTGCAAGGAATAAGCAAATTGATTTAAAACATCACCACTTACGTGACTTATTGGAACATGGTGTACTCGAGTTTGTTTATTGCGAGTCTGACAAGATGATAGCTGATGGTTAGACAAAGCCATTATTAAGAGCCAAGTTTGTGGACTTCAGAAATGCAATGGGGCTAACAGGATAAGTAGTTGTCGAGTGGGGGTGTTGAAGTATGTTTGGTGCAACAACTCTATTCCAGTCTATGAGTGTTTAGCTGCAAGATTTGTATGCTATTTATAAAGTTAGAACTAAAAAAAAAACTCGCAGAGGCTCACACAGGGAGAGCATGTGATAGTATTTCCTGTAGGCTGTAGATGCTGCACAGATAGACACACAGATTATTTATTCCTGATCTTTTAAGCATATTGTTCCTGTCTGTTCCTGAGTAAAGAAGCTCTGTTGTCACACGCTTGGAGAATATCTTGAATAATCCGCTGCCAAAACATAGCTTTCAACATCACTGATGAACCCAAGCCCTGTTGATGTGACAAACTGGTACTGCCATGAACAGGGGAACCTGTTCTAGGGTATGTATAATTTTGTTTGTAAATGAGAGACAATTTCCCAGATGCTCAAACCACACAGCTTGGCATTCCATGGTCAAAATCACAAAGATTTATTTATTCTTGCTTTCGCATAGGGAAACAACAGCAACTGAGCTTTTTTACCATCTGTGTATGCTAATACACGTTAAGTACATGGTACATGAAGGTTACTTACAGTGAGGGTAGGTTGTTTGCATTCATTTTTTTGTTTGAAGTAAGGAAGTAGTAGAAAGAAGTACAGCATATTGCCATAGCATTATACAGAATCAGTAACATATTTGGACTTTGAACTTGATGGTTATGCTCAGATGTAATACTGGAACATATGTAGCTTTTAGGGTGGACATGTACAGTATTATGTCTCTCAGGCTAGAGTCACACGGGCATATAAAAATCGGTCCCATTCTCATCCGGAAAAGTGGTATGACTGAAATCCATATGGTATTTCATATGTAATAGAAGTGCAATCAGACTACGTGATTATTTGAAGCATTCCATCTATATACTATCTCTATGGAATACGATTTTTAAGCAGTGTTTGCAATCAAATACACTATTAACTTAAGGCATGTTTGAGTCTATCTAGTAATGGTCGAGCACTAAGATGCTCAGGTGCTTGTTGCTCGGGTCGAGCAAATTGGAATGCTCGGGTGCTCGACCCGAGCAACAAGCCCAATGTAAGTCTATGGGAAAGTCGAGTGCCCTGGTGATATGGTGGTGGAGTATGAGGATGAGGAGAAGGAGGACAATAGCAAATAGCCAAAATCAGGATGCGTATACCTATGTGTTGGGGTGAAAAGGTGCAAGGGAATAGACCTCCCAGAAAAAGACATTGAATTTGACTTTGTTATGCTGCTATCATTCGGTGGTGTTGAGAAGTCTGGCTCAATCCAGCCCTTGTTCATTTTTATAAGAGTCAGCCTCTCAGCATTTTCACTTGACAGGCGAATGAGCTTATCACCTATAATTCCACCAGCGTACTAAAAACCCATTCTGACAAAGGAAGGCACAGAGGAATCAAGAAGGACGTTGGTATGGTCAGTAATGTACTCACTCAGAATCTTCCAAAACTTTACACTCCTTATGAGAGTACCCCGTGCCTCAGGGCCTGTGCGATGGCAGGGTCTGAGAAAACTCTCCCAGAACATTGCCAGTGTTCCCCTGCCTTTGCTGAATTGGAGTTGTATCTCTCTCACCTGTACTCCTTGGTTGTCCAACGAACTGTGACCTCTGCCGCCAGCGTTTTCAGACGGGAATTTTTTTAATAATTCTGCAACAAGGGCCTTCTGGTACTGCCCCATTTTAGTAGACCTGTCCACCTTGGGAATAACTATTGCAAAAAAAGGGGGAGACAAAAAAGCGCAATAGGGTCTTATCCACGTTACAAAAGACAGTATATCATGAAATCTGCTCACCTGGTTAGGATGAGATAAGAGCGTGTAGGTAGCGGCTGCTGCAGATCCACAGGTCTTCAGTGACCAAAGAAATGATGAATCCAAAGGGAGTTTGTAGCTATATTCCGCGCTGCCGCTTTAGACAAATTCCAGGAGAATGCTGTATGATTGCAGTGGTTTTATTCTACGCGTTTCAGGGGTCTCATGCCCCCTTCATCAGGAAATACCACCTACCTGGTGGTATTTCCTGATGAAGGGGGCATGAGACCCCTGAAACGCGTAGAATAAAACCACTGCAATCATACAGCATTCTCCTGGAATTTGTCTAAAGCGGCAGCGCGGAATATAGCTACAAACTCCCTTTGGATTCACCTTGGGAATAAGAAATAGTAAGTTCTCCTTGTAATGTGGGTCTAGAAGTGTCACCAAGCAGTAATGACTGTCACCAAAAATTTTGAGAATGCGAGGGTCACGGGAAAGGCAGCGTAACAAACTCAGCAATGCATGCCAGACTGTTAATAGGCAAGACTTCCGTGTCCTCACCAACAGGATGACTGACCATGCTCTACTCCTCCCTCTCCTCAGGCCATCCATGCTGAACAGATGATATGACAGTTGTGCAGGTAGTACCATCTAGAGCGTATGAAACTAGCTCCTGTTCTTCCTCCTCCTTCTCCCCCTCTTCTTCTTTGTCACCCAATCCACATTGGAATGAAATGAGGCTGGGCTGTGTGTAATCACCCTGTATGTTTCCTTGTTCCATCTCATCATGCTCCGCTTGCAATGCATCCTCTTTGATTGTGAGCAGAGAGCGTTTCAGAACACATAGAAGCGGGATGGTGACACTAATTATGGCGTCATCGCTGCTCATCATCTTGGTGGAGTCCTCAGAGATTTGGAGGATGGTACATATATCTGAGATCCATGTCCACACCTGAGATCTTATGTGTGGAGTCTGAACTGAATACTGACAGCCTTGTTGATGCTGGTAGCTAAGAATTACCCTCTTCTACTCACAAATCCTTTCCAACATCTGCAGTATAGAGTTCCAATGCGTGGGGACATCACACACCTTTCGGTGAGCCAGAAACTGCAAGCATTGCTGAAGCACGGTAAGGGCAGTGGAAGCTGTAGCTGACTTTCTGAAATGGGCACAGAGGTGGCGTACTTTGACAATCTGATCCGGCAGCTCCAGGTAGGTTTAGAGAAACCACTGAGCCATGAGGTTAAGTAGATGGGACAGGCATGGTACATGTGTGAGCTCACCTCACCTCAGAGCTGCCACCAGGTTCTGGCCTATGTCACACATGACCATGCTTGGCTGTAGGTTCAACAGTGTCAGCCACACATCTGCCTGCTCTTTCAGAGCTGTCCACAGCTCTTCAGCTTTGTGCGGTTTGTCACCTAAGCATATTTGCTTAGGTGCTTCAGCACAGCCTGTTGCCACTTGGCTGAGGCAGTGCTGCAGTGTTTCCAACTTGTGACTGATGTGGTCATTTCGGAGATGGAGGCTGAAGAGGAGGAGGAGGTGCAGGAGCTGTAGACTGTGGGGGCATCCCTAATTGACCTAGGGCCCGCAATCCTCGGCGTTGGGAGGACATGTTCCATCCCAAAATCTGACTGAGTCCCGGCTTCCCGTATGTTAACCCAGTGTTCCGTCAGCGAGATGTACCATCCCTACCCACAAGCACTTGTCCACGTGTCCGTGGTTTGGTGGAATTTCCCAGTAACTGCATTGTTTTGGCATGGCTAATGTTGTGGGACACGTGCTTGTGTAATGCGGGGATGGCACACTGGGAGAAATAGTGGCGGCTGGGGACCGAGTACCGAGGGACAGTCGCTGCCATCACGTTGTAGAAAGCTTCTGTCTCCACAAGCCTAAAAGGCAACATTTTGAGCACAAGAGTCTCGAAATGTGTGAATTTAGTAGTGTGGCCTGTCGGGTATTGGCTGCGTATTTGCGCTTGTGTTCCAAGGACTGGGGTATGGACAACTGAACGCTGCGCTGGGACAAGGACTTGGACGTGCTTGCTGATTGTGCTAGTTGAGGGTGTGCAACGAAAGGGGCAGGACAGGAGACATCTTCACATGCACCATGGACAGGAGACTGGTTTGCACACACAACAGCAGAAGAAGCAGTGGTGTCACTCGCAGACACTGTTCCTGGAACCTGGGGTTTGGCCCACAAAAGTTGGGTGCTTTGCTGCCATGTGCCCGATCATGCTGGTGGTGGCCAGGCTGGTAGTTTTGCTACCCCTGCTGATGCTGCCCTGGCAGACAGTGCAAATGGCCTTTTTGGGGTTATCGACAGAGTCTTTAAAAACAATCAGATTTGGGAAGACCTAACAGTTGGACTGGCAACTTCCATTGTGGTGTTGTTACAGGGAATGGTTGCCTGCCTTCTGTCTGTGGCCACCACACTGCTTCTTCCTGCCTCCCTCCCCCTGTGTGTTGCTGTTCTCGCTCTGCATCTCCTCCACTTCGGCACCCTGTTCCTCCTCATGACTTTCTGGAAATTGTGTCTCATCATCGTCCTCCTCTTGTGACACTTTCCCACCGCTGCCTTTGTGTGACCGTGGCTGCTCCAATATTTGGGCATTGCTCCATGCAATTTCCTCTTGCCCCGCTTCAAGTGAACTGGGTGAGAGGCCCGAATCTATAAATGGAAAAGTGAACAGCTTGTTCGGAGTTATTATATGTGATCTGTATGACGGACAAAGCACACTTTTGAACAGCTGGCCTGTAGGTAACTATTTTTAACAGCAAACTGATGTCAATCACTTCACTAACACACTGCAACAAAATTTAAAGAGAGGCCAGAAATGGCAGAATTTTGAGCGCACTTTTTATCTCTGATCCATATGATGGACAAACCACGGTTTTAAATAGCTGGATTTTTGTAATGTAATATGGAAAGGACCTGCCTGTATTTTGCAGTGCCAACAAGCAAATGGAGCAGAAAAACGGTGTTCTCTGGATTGCTTTTTAAGCAAATAATCAGGATTAAGATCCAAAAAAAAATTCCTGGCCCCTGATACCGGGGGCTATGTCTGGAAATATCTGCAATAGCAACAGCAGACAGAACTGGAAGGGACCCGCTTGCTATATGCACTGAAGTCTGCCACATGCACTGCCTGCCTGCCTAGCACTGATATCTATGCAGCTTTATTAGTCCTCAGAAGGACTGTTAGTTGAGATGGGTAGAGTTGAGCGAAATGGGTCGAAAAATTTCAAAAGTCGCCGACTTTTGGCAAAGTCGGGTTTGATGAAACGAAACCCGACCCTAGGATGAGGTCGGCCACGAGGTCGGCGACTTACGCGCCAAAGTCGCGTTTCAAAAGTTTGTTTTGCGCTCTTTTTCAGCCAATCAGGATCCACGGACACTGTGGGCAACGTGATGACATAGGCAGGGGTCACCACCATCTTTCAGAAGGGCATGCAAGTGATTGGCTTGCTTTGGTGGGCGTCACAGGGGTTATAAAAGGGCGTGCACGCCGACCGCCATCTTACTTCTGCCGATCTTAGCATAGGGAGAGGTTGCTGATTCTGTAGGGAGAGCGTTAGGCAGGGAAGAAGAAAAAAAAACTGCTTCTGCTGCTAGCGATTTTGCCTGTGCAACACACCAGTCACTGTGTGTGCAGTGCAAGGGGAGGCTATATTGTGGTGGATCAGCGGTGTTGGTTGTTAGGCTGCCTTCTAAGGCTTCCTGACAGCTGCATTGCTGTTTCCCCACTGCTCTGCAAACTGCTTTTTTAAAAGCAATCCCAATTTTTTTTTTTGTCCTGCTGAGGTACTGAGCGTGCATTTATTCACACCATACAGCGGTGTACGCTCCTCACACAGTACCGTGTAACGGCTGTTATCACAGCCACAGTGAAGCTATCCGTGTGTCACTGTGGAATGATAAATGGAGGACTTGTTCCGTTCTTACAGACCTACACTCTAGGGAGATTCCTATTCTGCCCAATTCTACAATTCACTTTTTTCACACCTGTGCCATCGAGCCTGTGACATAGCGCTCTGATATTCAGTGGGCCTCACACAATCCAAAAGTGTCCAGTGTCCACAAGTGTCTGCAGAAATTCAAAATCTCCCTTATCGTGTAGTCACTTTTTTCACACCTGTGCCATCGAGCCTGTGACATAGCGCTCTGATATTCAGTGGGCCTCACACAATCCAAAAGTGTCCAGTGTCCACAAGTGTCTGCAGAAATTCAAAATCTCCCTTATCCTGTAGTCACTTTTTTCACACCTGTGCCATCGAGCCTGTGACATAGCGCTCTGATATTCAGTGGGCCTCACACAATCCAAAAGTGTCCAGTGTCCACAAGTGTCTGCAGAAATTCAAAATCTCCCTTATCCTGTAGTCACTTTTTTCACACCTGTGCCATCGAGCCTGTGACATAGCGCTCTGATATTCAGTGGGCCTCACACAATCCAAAAGTGTCCAGTGTCCACAAGTGTCTGCAGAAATTCAAAATCTCCCTTATCCTGTAGTCACTTTTTTCACACCTGTGCCATCGAGCCTGTGACATAGCGCTCTGATATTCAGTGGGCCTCACACAATCCAAGTGTCCAGTGTCCACAAGTGTCTGCAGAAATTCAAAATCTCCCTTATCCTGTAGTCACTTTTTTCACACCTGCTGCATCGAGCCTGTGACATAGCGCTCTGATATTCAGTGGGCCTCACACAATCCAAGTGTCCAGTGTCCACAAGTGTCTGCAGAAATTCAAAATCTCCCTTATCCTGTAGTCACTTTTTTCAGACCTGCTGCATCGAGCCTGTGACATAGCGCTCTGATATTCAGTGGGACTCACACAATCCAAAAGTGTCCAGTGTCCACAAGTGTCTGCAGAAATTCAAAATCTCCCTTATCCTGTAGTCACTTTTTTCACACCTGTGCCATCGAGCCTGTGACATAGCGCTCTGATATTCAGTGGGCCTCACACAATCCAAAAGTGTCCAGTGTCCACAAGTGTCTGCAGAAATTCAAAATCTCCCTTATCCTGTAGAAAAATATTCAGGATTGAGAGTCCTCAGTAGTTGATACCTTTTAATGGCTAACTGAAAAGATGGTAATACATTGCCTTATCCTGTAGTCACTTTTTTCACACCTGTGCCATCGAGCCTGTGACATAGCGCTCTGATATTCAGTGGGCCTCACACAATCCAAAAGTGTCCAGTGTCCACAAGTGTCTGCAGAAATTCAAAATCTCCCTTATCCTGTAGTCACTTTTTTCACACCTGTGCCATCGAGCCTGTGACATAGCGCTCTGATATTCAGTGGGCCTCACACAATCCAAAAGTGTCCAGTGTCCACAAGTGTCTGCAGAAATTCAAAATCTCCCTTATCCTGTAGTCACTTTTTTCACACCTGTACCATCGAGCCTGTGACATAGTGCTCTGATATTCAGTGGGCCTCACACAATCCAAAAGTGTCCAGTGTCCACAAGTGTCTGCAGAAATTCAAAATCTCCCTTATCCTGTAGTCACTTTTTTCACACCTGTGCCATCGAGCCTGTGACATAGCGCTCTGATATTCAGTGGGCCTCACACAATCCAAGTGTCCAGTGTCCACAAGTGTCTGCAGAAATTCAAAATCTCCCTTATCCTGTAGTCACTTTTTTCACACCTGTTGCCATCGAGCCTGTGACATAGCGCTCTGATATTCAGTGGGCCTCACACAATCCAAGTGTCCAGTGTCCACAAGTGTCTGCAGAAATTCAAAATCTCCCTTATCCTGTAGTCACTTTTTTCACACCTGTGCCATCGAGCCTGTGACATAGCGCTCTGATATTCAGTGGGCCTCACACAATCCAAGTGTGCAGTGTCCACAAGTGTCTGCAGAAATTCAAAATCTCCCTTATCCTGTAGTCACTTTTTTCACACCTGCTGCATCGAGCCTGTGACATAGCGCTCTGATATTCAGTGGGCCTCACACAATCCAAGTGTCCAGTGTCCACAAGTGTCTGCAGAAATTCAAAATCTCCCTTATCCTGTAGTCACTTTTTTCACACCTGCTGCATCGAGCCTGTGACATAGCGCTCTGATATTCAGTGGGCCTCACACAATCCAAGTGTCCACAAGTGTCTGCAGAAATTCAAAATCTCCCTTATCCTGTAGTCACTTTTTTCACACCTGTTGCATCGAGCCTGTGACATAGCGCTCTGATATTCAGTGGGCCTCACACAATCCAAGTGTCCAGTGTCCACAAGTGTCTGCAGAAAATCTAAATCTCCCCTGTCCTATAGACACCTTGTACCTTGTTTTACATTACTATATAGTTTGTTGGATTTTGTCTACCAAAAATGAGGAAGGCTGGTGGAAGAGGCCGTGGAATTGGGCGAGGGTTGGCAGCTGGTAATGATGGTGTTGGTGGTGGATCTGATGGTAGTGGCAAAAGCAAAATAGGACCGAATGCAGGAGGTGTTGAGCCTGCGTCATCGTCTGGCTCCATAAGGCTTCGAAGGCTTAGTTTTCTAGGAGTTGGCAAACCGCTTTTAACGCCAGAGCATCAGGAAAAAGTTTTGTCTTACATTGCTGACTCAGCCTCCAGCTCTATCGCCTCCTCTTCTGAAGTTGTAAAAAGTAAAAGCACTGAGTCGTCATTGGAGGCTCATGTTCATGAACCCCACCTTTCCTTGTGTCCTTCACCCCAACCAAGATTGAAGGATGACGCAGGCCATACCACTGATTACTCCATGGAGCTGTTTTCACATACCATGCCTGGATTATCAAGTGAAATGGTGAATTACCCAGGCCAAGATGAATCTGACATGGAGTGCACTGATGCACAGCCGCTGATAGATGATTCTGCTGGTACATTCACTCAGAGCCAGATTCTGACCCTGATGAGACTCAGGTGCCCCTTCCCGCACACTATACCACCATACACGGTGACACAGAGGAAGGTGCACATGACATTGAAGAGGAGGTGATGGATGACCCAGTTGTTGACCCAGATTGGCATCCATTGGGGGAAGAGGGTGCTGCTTCCAATAGCTCAGATGAGGAGCATCCACAGCAGACATCGACATCGCAACAGCTGTTATCTGGCAGGCCCGGAGCACTCCAAAGACAGGTTCCAAAAATCAAAAGAGTTGCTGGACAGCTTGTCCAGAGGGTCAAAACATCAAAGCGTGCTAGGCCGCAAAATGTCTGCCAAAGTAGGAAGAGTGCAGTGTGGCACTTTTTTGAACAAAATCCTCATGATCAGGCCAAGGTTATCTGTAAGAAGTGCGCAAAGACCTTTAGCCGAGGGAAAAATTTGAAAAATTTGAATACCAGTTGCATGCTTAGACATTTAACCAGCATGCACTTGCAAGCGTGGACACAACACCAAACCTCAAGTGCCACATGTGCAACTGATCACAAAGAAGGTAGTCAGCAACGCTACATTGTTTCCCCCACTGTAAGCCCACCGGTTAGCACAGCAGCAAATGTTGAGGTGTCATTGCAAGGCCACAGCAGTCAGGGAATCCCACTGTTATATCAACGAAATACTGAATCTAGGCCATCAGAAAGAACACCAACTCCATCACCATCATCAACCCTCTCTCAGTCCGTCCTGTCCACCGCTACTTACACCATATGCAGCTCTCAAGTCCAGCTCATCCTCCCAGACACTATGATTAGGTCAAGAAAGTACTCAGTCTCTCATCCGCGTACACTGGGTTTGAACGCCCACATTGCCAAACTAATCTCGTTTGAGATGATGCCCTATCGGTTGGTGGAAAGCGCAGCTTTCCGCGAACTCATGGCCTATGCAGTACCACGCTATGACCTACCCAGTCGCCACTTCTTCTCTCGCAAAGCCATCCCAGCCCTCCACCATCATGTGAAAGACCGCATTGTCCATGCACTCAAGCAGTCAGTGAGTGGAAAGGTGCACCTCACAACTGATGCATGGTCCAGTCGGCATGGCCAGGGCCGTTACGTGTCCATCACTGCGCACTGGGTTAATGTGGTGGATGCAGGGTCCACAGGGGACAGCGGTGGTGGGACAGTGCTGCCTAGCCCACGGTATAGGAAACAGTTGGCTGTAGGCGTTCCACCCTCCTCCTCCTCCAGAAGCGAAAGCTCGTCCACAGAGCGCAGTCGTACGAGCACTCCATCTGCAGCTGCCACTGTTGCACACGAGGTGTCCCCCTATCGAGCAGCTAGTGGAAAGCGTCAGCAGGCTGTGTTGCAGATGATGTGTTTGGGCGACAGACACACCGCCGAGGTGCTGGCCGAGTACTTGAAGCGACAAACTGAGTCATGGCTGGGCAGAGTACATCTTGAGGCAGGCAAGGTAGTTAGTGATAACGGCCGTAATTTTGTGGCAGCCATAGCCCTTTCAAAACTCAGCCACATACCTTGCTTGGCTCACACTTTGAACCTGGTGGTGCAGTGCTTCCTCAAAAATTATCCGGAGTTAACAGCCCTGCTCCATAAGGTGCGAAGACTGTGCGCGCACATCCGCCGGTCGCCTGTACACTCCGTTCGTATGCAGAAGCTGCAGCGATTGCTCCACCTTCCCAACCACCGCCTCATTATCGACATTGCAACAAGGTGGAACTCCACCCTGCACATGGTGGAGCGGCTGTGCGAGCAGAGGCAGGCCATAATGCATTTGTGGGAGGATACACGGCCAGGCACTTTGAGAGCAGACATGGAGTTGACAGGTGTGCAGTGGTCGAAGCTGAAAGACCTCTGTAAAGTCCTTCAGTGTTTTGAGGAATGCACACGGCTGGTAAGCGCAGACGACGCCATCCTAAGCATGAGCATCCCACTTATGCGTCTGCTCATGCAAACTTTGACGCACCTTAAGGAGCAGGCGTCTGCAGCCAATGTTGACGAGGAGGAAGAGGTGGAGGGAATCCTTGATGACATTCAGCCATTGTCTGCTCAGGGACCTCTCCTGGACGAGTTGGATGAAGAAGAGGAGGAGGAGGATGATGATGGGGATGATTACTTAGGGGAGGAGGATGCATCTCGTGGGGCAAGTGAAAATGTTGGTGTGGCAAGGTCTGGTACAGGGTTTGTGCGTGACTGGAGGGATGTGGATTTGCCAGAAAGTGCTCCTCCAACCAGCACTCGCAGTGCATCATTGACACCGGGAACATTGGCCCACATGTCAGATTATGCCTTGCGGATCCTAAAAAGGGACCCCCGCATTGCCAAAATGATGAACGATGACGACTACCGGTTGGCCAGCATCCTGGATCCACGCTATAAAGGCAAATTACAAAACATCATGCCACAGGAGAACCTTGACCTAATATTGGCTAATAAACAAGCAACTCTGGTAAATCGGTTGCTTGAGGCAATCCCAGCACACAGCAGCGGTGATGGTTCTCACACGAGCCGTACGGGCCGGGGGCAGCTTGGCAGAGGTGTTCATGGTGCACACAGCAGAAGTGGCGTTGGAGGCAGGGGTTTCATGACAATGTTGTGGACTGATTTTTCAAGTACCGCTCACACAACTGGTAATACAGCATCGATGGAAAGTGACAGGAGACAGCAGTTGTCAACTATGGTTACAAACTACTTTTCCTCCCATATCGATGTTCTCCCACACAGGTCATTCCCCTTTGACTATTGGGCCGCTAAACTGGACACCTGGCCTGAATTGGCACAATATGCCTTACAGGAGCTCGCTTGCCCAGCTGCAAGTGTGCTATCGGAAAGAGTCTTCAGTGCAGCTGGATCAATCCTGACAGAAAAAAGGACCCGTCTGTCAACCCAAAATGTGGATGATCTAACCTTCATTAAAATGAACCATGCATGGGTTTCCAAGGATTTTGTCCCACCTTCCCCTGATGACACATAGGGTGACAGAAAAATGGCTTGCTTTGGTCCACCTCTTCCTGGGACTTGACCTATTTCGCCTTTTGCATCAGCTGAATGTCCAACATCAACATATGCCACTTTCTAAAACTCCCTAACTGTGCTGCCTCCCCCCCCATGGCCGGGGTCACCACCTAGCGCACGACACCGTGCGAGTGCCGTTGCCCTGGACAGGTGGGCAGGCCGACTCTTGGGCGCAGGCACTGGCACAGGGTCCCTCATAGTGCAATCAAGTGTCTCTGACGGTGGTGGTGCACACCCGCCATTAGACACACCGCCGTACTATGAGGGGCCCAGTGCCAGTACCGACGCCCACGAGTGGGCCCCCCTTGCTTGGGCAGGGCCCCAGCATTTGCAATCTTTACCTCTCCCTGCTCCTCCGCTGTGTAGTCTGGGCCGTCAAATCCATACTGTGCCTGACACCGTCTGAGCCTGCCTCCTGATGTATAGACATATATTTTGAATGTGTACGCTATCCATACATGTTATCCGGGGATACGGTACCCTTTCTCCCCTTTGTGCAATCACGTGCAAGCCATACTGGGCCTAACACCGTCTGAGCCTGCCTCCTGATGTATAGACATATCTTTTGAATGTGTACGCTATCCATACATGTTATCCGGTGATACGGTACCCTTTCTCACCTTTGTGCAATCACGTGTAATCCATACTGGGCGTGAGAACGGCTGGCGAGCTGTTAAGCAAGCTACAGCACCTGTGGTTTGCACACGTAAGTTTTTCATTTTTTCAGGAATGACGGTTAGGCCTAATTCCGGAACTGCGGTTGACCTGCACTTACTGGGAAATCATCGTTCGCGGGTAATAATTGTAATCAGTGATCCCCATCACTAACGTTGTTCAGCGGGTTATCTGCACCTGTAAGCGACAAACGCTGGCCTTTTCAGTGTAGCGCACATGCAGCCACAGACATGTAAGGGCATGACACACCAGTTATTGGCCAATCTCATGTGCCAGAGCCTCACGTGTCCCTCTAGTAAGCTGGACTCGGACCGCGGGGCATGACGGAGTCTCGTTCGTTAACGGAATTAAGCTTGCAATGTGTGCATCTGTTCTGTAGCTGGCATGGTTGAGGTTTCCCAGGTGGAGTCGAATTTAACCGTAGGCTCCACTCCTGGTGGTGCCCTTCTTGACATTCCTTTAAGGTTCAGCTTTGCAACCATACTGCCCACGTAAAACAAACACTTTGCCTTCATGACCGCTGTTTGGAGGGTCATGACTCGTGGGAATAACGCCGCCCAATCAGTTAACCTGCTAGAGAGATCCTTCGTTGCTCCCAAGCATGACATCACACTCCCTAGGAGGAAGGTAATGCCACTGTGGCGACCGTACTCCTGGGGGCGACACAAGTGCACTGATGCCCAGCCACTGCTCGATGAATCTGCTGGTACATTGACCCAGACCACTACATTCCCCTTGCACGCTACACGGCCTGAATCTGACCCTGATGAAACTCAGGTTACCCTTCCCATATACAGTTCCATCTTACACAGTGACAAAGAGGAAGCTGCAGATGAAAGTGCAGGTTCGGCCCACCCGCCATCAGACACACCACCGTACTATCAGGGGCCCTGTGCCAGTGCCGTCGCCAACGAGTGGGCCCCCCCTGCTTGCTCAGGATCACAGCACTTGCAAGGTTGAAATACTGTGCAGTGAGATGGAAGATGGGGATGACGAGGAGTCCAGACTAGTACAGGGATTCCCTAGCGAGGAGACTTATTTGATTGTTTTCAATGTTGGGACAGCAATTTTTGGGGAGCACTATACTCTGGAGAATGATAGATGGGGCCCACCATACACTGGAACATTCCAAAGGTGGACATCAGACACTGGAGCAGCATTTACAGGGCCCATTATACACTAGAGCATTAGAAATGTTGCCCATTATGTTTGGAGCATTATTTGGGCCCATAAGACAGTGGAGCTTCATCCATGGGGACCAACATATACTGTAGCATTATGTGGAGCTCATCATATACTGTTTCAAACATTACATGGGACCAATGATTCTGTATGGAGAAATAGATGTGCCTCGTCATGAGATATAAAAAGTGAAGTATTTTTCATTGTACTATACCGCTATTTCTCTGCCGTATCGGAGCATGATGAGAAGTGGTATGTGTTAAAGGGGCGCTCTTTCGCCCAGGGCACATGAAAACCTGGAGCCAGCCCTACCCCCCCACAACTTTAGCCAAATAACCCCCATTTTTCAGTGCGTAACTTGTATTATGAAGTTAATTAAGGTTGACCAGCTTAAGTAAGAGGAATTGATGCTTTTGGCATTCAAATGAGCACTGTAGGTGTGTTTCCTGTCCTCCTTTCACTGCCGACTTTTATTCCCCATTGACTTACATTGGGTTTCGTGTTTCGGGACGACCCCGACTTTTCCCTATAATCGGCCGATCTTGCTCGACCCGACTTTTGGAAAAGTCGGGTTTCACGAAACGAAACTCGACCCTAAAAAACCAAAAGTCGCTCAACTCTAGAGATGGGTATGTGTATAATATATGGTATACCCACACCAAGTAAGAACCAAGCAAATCTCCCTAGCTCGGCAGCAACTCTCCCTACACTGCCTGATTCCAGAGTAGATTGTGACCAGCATGGCGTCGCCAGGTCTGATATTGACCTGATGACGCTGTGTGGCCAGCCAATCACTGTAATGCCACAACCAACATGGCTGCGGCATTACAGTGTGTGGCAGACAATCTCTGCATGCTCATTGGCTCTCTAAAGAATGCCAAACATGCAGGGCGGGGACCCAAACTCCCGCCGAGCAACCCCGGAAATAATCGGCCAGCTCTGAGCATCTCGAGCAGTGAGATGCTCAGGCGAGTACTGAGTAGTGACGAGCATGCTTGCTCATCACTAATTCTAACCCTATAAAAACTCTCCACTAGGTCCCACATTGGAACACATCTTTATTGTTGGTATATTCCTTCCAATATTATCCTTGTTGCTAGTTTTCCTTGCAACATATGCAAATATGTCTTATTATTTGATGTTCAACCACAGTGAGCAAGTCCTGTTCCAGAGAATTTGGTGGCAGATTCCCTGTCTTCGGGATCCAATAATGTGGCACTTACTATGGGATCATCCTCTGATCAGCCAATGGGCCACAGAAGGCCCCTTCCAGCTGGTGTATGGGGAGCTGTGCCACCATCCTGGGTCTTGAGATGGGTATCCAGCTTTTGGTGGAGCTCCTGGTTGTGCTAACCTGCCAAGGACCATTGTCTGCTCACCCTGAGGCTTGTAGCCAAAGTATAATGTTATTTGCAACTTAATTGTTTTAAATGAAGGCTGATACCTCAATATTTACACAATTTGTCCAAATTACTTTACTAATTATATGTCATGAGGGTTTTCCTTACGATGTTTGGAAAATTATAGTCAAGCTGCTGTAGACTTCTGTTTGCAATCTGCTATATCTAAGCTACTAACAACCTTTCATGTGTCTGTTTGCCTAATGCTCTGCTAAAGTAAAACAAATTGTATTGCACACAAATAGCTCTGCTATTCTGCTCCTATGTAAGCAATGTGATGTGGCTTTGTGTAATAATACATAAGATACTTGATTGATTGCTTGTCTACCCACAAATGTTTTTTCAAAATTTAGGATGGATTGCCCTAACGTTAAGGGTTAACTGATATTAGGACATGCTCCTCCCCTTTCAACCATTTTGGCCTGTTTGAAGCATAATCGGGACTATTTACATGTGTACACATAGCAAATGTTATGCTGTTCCCACCAAAATTTTGAAAATTATGTTAATCCTCTTTGAGCTGTTTTGTTGATGTCATTGTGGTATGAAGGACAGCACTCTTTGTGGCACTTAGTTCAAAACGTATGCAATTAAGCCACAATATTGTATATTTTCTCATGTTTGTTAAATTTTATTCCTTTGTCCCCTCTAAGTTTCTTTCAACTGGCATTTCCTATGTGGCTTTACATTTGAAATTCCACCATCTCCCAAATTTTCTGCACCACCTGTTATCAGATTTGGGAAAGACTGACTGACTCCACTGAACTCTTATGCCAGAGACAATCACACAAGACTGTGAATATATCGTCCATGGATTTCAC
Organism: Dendrobates tinctorius; assembly: GCF_039654945.1. NCBI lineage: Eukaryota > Metazoa > Chordata > Amphibia > Anura > Dendrobatidae > Dendrobates > Dendrobates tinctorius. The sequence continues at coordinate 21,688,433 of NW_027361795.1, forward strand.
CTAAAATGCCAATTTCCAAACTGTATTGGGCCCCTGGATGGGAAACACATCCATGTAAAGAAGATTCCAAACTCAAGGTTTCATTACTACAATTATGAATAATACTTTTCAGCAGTAATGTTGGACTTGGTTGACAGCACCTACAAGTTTGTTATTTTTGATATTGGTGCCTATGGAAGAACTAGAGAATCTCAAATCTTCAATTCTTACATAATGGGTTGGCGGAATCAGAATAATGGATTCAGGTGTTCCACCCTCCCATGGCTCCAACGATGATCCTACTCCTTTTTTTTTTGAGATGAAGCTTTCCAACTGACCAGACAAGTTCCGAGGCCCTATCCTTGCCAAGGTCTAGAACACCATAGCTGCATCTTTAATTAAAGGCTTGCATGGACTCAGATTGGTGAATGTGCTTTTGGCATTTAGTGCGCAAAATGGACTGCACTGATGAGTACCCTCCAATTAAGTAAGCAAAATGTCAATGCTGCAATTCAGGCATGTGTAATCGTGCATAACTTTACCAGGATACACGATTGTCGAGGGTATGAGGGTGATCTTGTTGAAAACCGCCACAATCCAGGTCTAGACCAACACGTTACCCCTATACACAATCAGCCTTCGCCTATCAAAGTACATCAAATTTTTGCTAGTTATTTTGTATCGCCAGGGATCAACACCCTGGCAAGACTTTTATGTTGCAATGAATTAGTGATATGTTATGTTGCCTTTGAAAAATAACAAACTTGATGATACCCAAAATATGTGTTGTGTAATATATTGTGTTAGAACTAGTAAATTGTGTATATGAGAACTCAAACAAAGAGACATAGTTAATTGAGTTAAATTTATTATTCTAACTAAATCACCAAAATGGCCAATGGTTGGGGTGCTATCTGAGGTTAAGGAAAATAAGATGAGGAGAAGAGGGTTTTAAAAGGGGAGGCAGACTTGCACCTGAGGAGACACATGGTAAGGGAGAGCACTTGACACATATGCTGCCTTTTTGAGGGGCACCTTGCCTCAAGGGTGGTGCATTTGACCCACACCATAACCATGGCTTGGGGTCCTGGTTCAATCCCCTCACTACGTGTGGTCATAGTGTGGACTTGACTGGGCAGGTGGTTGTGGTAGTAGAGGTAGTGGCAGCTGTTGGCCTGCTGACAGGGCGTACCAGTGTCTGTTGTCAGACAACAGTTGCCACCACTCTAGGAATTCAAACACCAACTGAGGATCATTGAATGGTGTGGCTGTATCCATCCAGTATTTAGATGGAAGCCCTCATCCGCAGCCTTACAGGTCGTGGTTTGTCCCACAGATATACACTTTGTGAAGAATTATTAGGCAAATTAATATTTTGACCCTATAATCATTTGTATTCATATTTTCCAACTCCAAGCTGTATTACCTTGAATGCTTATTGGATGAAGCAGTTCAGATGATGTGAATTTGTGTAATGATAGGGTGAGGCCTAAGGATATCACCACCCTTTATCAAGCGTGCAGACTTATTAGGAAACTTGTTTCTCTCAGGCAAAAACCATTCTTTACAGAATATACAGCATTCTTGAAATTGCTAAGATATTTGGGTGTGATCACAGAGCCATCAAATGTTTTGTTGGAAATAGTCAGTGTCACAAAAACATGTTGAGGAAAAAATAATCACATTAGCTGCTAAAGATTTGAGAAGAATCAAACATGAAGTGACAGGAATCCATTATCCTCCAGTGCTGTCATGTTTCAGAACTGCGACAAGACCAAGATAAGGGAGGCTATGGGAGGGGATTATTCTGCAATCTTTGGCGGTTAATGTGCATCCTTTTTTCTCTACACGGTTTTTGCGACCCTGTTGAAACGTTTGAAAATTTTGAGTACTGCATCCCTCTGTAAGACTTTTAATAATGTTTGACTTTTCATAGTCAGTTAACCCCTTTACCCCCAAGTGTGGTTTGCATGTTAATGACCGGGCCAATTTTTACAATTCTGACCACTCTTTATGAGGTAATAACTCTGGAACGCTTCCATGGATCCCAGTGATTCTGACAACGCTTTCTCATGACATATTTTACTTCACATTAGTGGTAAAATTTCTTTCATATGACTTGCGTTTATTTGTGTAAAAAACAGAAATTAGGTGAAAATTTTGCAATTTTCCAAATTTGAATTTTCATGCCCTTAAATCACAGAGATATGTCATACAAAACACTTAATAAGTAACATTTCCCACATGCTTATTTTACATCAGCACAATTTTGGAACCAAAATTTTTTTCTTAGGACGTTATAAAGGTTAAAAGTTGACCAGCGATTTCTCATTTTTACAACACCATTTTTTTAAGGGACCACATCACATTTGAAGTCCCTTTAAGGGGTCTATATGATAGAAAATACCCAAAAGTAACACCATTCTAAAAACTGCAACCCTAAAGATGCTCAAAACCACATTCAAGAAGATTAACCCATGAGGTGCTTCACAGGAATTTTTGGAATGTTTAAAAAAAATGAACATTTAACTATTTTCACAAAAAATGTACTTCAGATCCAATTTTTTTTTTACCAAGGGTAACAGGAGAAAGTGGACCCCAAAATATTTTTGCCAAATTTGTCCTGCGTACGCTGATACCCCATATGTGGGGAAGAACCACTGTTTGGGTGCATAACAGAGCTCAGAAGGGAAGGAGCGCCGTTCGACTTTTTCAAACTAAAATTGGCTAGAATTGAGATCAGACGCCATGTTGCATTTGGCAAGCCCCTAATGTGCCTAAACAGTGGAAATCCCCCACAAATGACCCCATTTTAGAAACTAGACCCCCCTAAGGAATTTATACCCATAATCCTAGATTAATACGGCAATAGTCACTTCAATAAGTATATCCAAACAAAAATCATCATGAGATATGTCATAAAGATTGAAGAAGTGAAAACAGTAGTAAATGATTAAAAAAGTTCAAATTTTATTGATAAACAATTTAAAAATGGTAAGAAATTACATAAAAAAGACATGAAGTGGGTCTCCAACAAAAGGGAATAGGATAACCAGCAAAAAAGAAAATTGAATTCTCCATATGGTGCAAAGTACATTAGCAGTTTGAAAATATTATTGTGCATCTATAGTCCATAGTGCCCATAAGCTCCCATCAAAAATAAATATCTTATGGTCTAAAGGAAAGTTCGTTAGCTCAAAAGGGGCGGAACAATGCGCTACTCATAGGTCCTATGTACATCCGGTAACAGCCGGCAATCTAGGATTATGGGTATAACTATTTTCTCTGTGTTTCACAGACAGATTATCTGCTCCTTTTTTAGGATGGACTTTAAAGAAAGGGAAAAATCCTGGCAGGCTAAGGCATCTGATCTATTTAGACAGGGGACCTCCAACATTACTCAGGATACAGTTCATGCCAATCAGGATCTGATCAAAGGATACAGAAACGCTTTATATAAAAAAACACCGATATGGTGAAATAGATCTCTGAAAAATTATATTGACAAACAAATAATACCCAGGGGTCTTAGGGTACAATTATACCCTTCCTTTGAGCTAGAGGATGAGATTCTATTGAAAAGATGGGTTTCAGCTGCGACATCCTGTTCCCTGGAGTTCATTCAGATTATCATTGATAAATACACTATGTCATTAATGATGACACCCAATTATACGCTTCTTCTCCTGACATCACGCCAGCCTTTCTAGAAAACACCGGCGATTGTCTAAACGCTGTGTCTAATATCATGTCCTCACTATATCTGAAACTGAAACTGTCAAAGACTGAACTCCTGGTGTTTCCTCCCTCTACTAATGTACCTATACCCGACATTGCCATTTCTGTGTGTGGTTCCACTATTACTCCCCAGCAACAGGCCCGCTGTCTTGGGGTCATACTTGATTCCGAGCTTTCCTTTGCCCCCCACATTCGATCACTGGCTCGCTCTTGTCATCTGCACCTCAAAAACATTTCTAGAATTCGACCTTTTCTTACCTTTGACTCTGCAAAAACTCTTACTGTTTCTCTTATTCATTCTCGTCTCGACTATTGTAACTCTCTTCTAATCGGTCTCCCTGTTACCAAACTCTCCCCTCTCCAATCTGTCTTGAATGCTGCAGCCAGGATCATATTCCTCACCAATCGTTACACCGATGCCTCTACCAGAATTCAGTATAAACTTATTACCCTCACTCACAAAGCCCTCCATGGCTCAGCACCACCCTACATCTCCTCCCTTGTTTCAGTATACCACCTTACCCGCGCCCTCCGTTCTGCTGATGACCTGAGGTTAGCATCCTCAATAGTCAGAACCTCCCACTCCCGTCTCCAAGACTTTACACGTGCCGCGCCAATTCTTTGGAATGCACTTCCCAGGTCAATACGATTAGTCCCCAATCCCCACAATTTTAAGCGTGTCCTGAAAACGCATTTATTCAGACTGGCCTACCACCTCAACACATTAACCTAATCTATCCCTGTGTGGCAGAGCCAAAAGTTTTACCATAACCAGGTTCCCCGCATCATTCTCCCACATGCTTTATGCATCCATTAGCCCTCTGTGTCCGTACTGTCACACACCTAACATTATGGCTGGTCCATACAATCAGGGCAACTGTTACCACCCACCTTTCGTGTCTACCTCTTTCCTCATAGACTGTAAGCTTGCGAGCAGGGCCCTCTTTCCTCTTGGTATTTGTTATAATCTACTGTATGTGATTATTGTTATGCTGTAATGTCTATTGTCTGTACAAATCCCCTCTGAAATGTAAAGTGCTGTGGAATATGTCGGCGCTATAAAAAATAAAATTTATTATTATTATTATTATTATTATTATTAAAAAAGATTGATACTGACATTGAAGAAATGGAAAAGTTACTCCTAAAGGATGTACCAGTGGAGAACTTTGACAAGATTTTGACGGACATCAACAAGGACGTGGATAAATGGTAAAGTGAAATGGGCCAGAACAAGATAAAAAAATTCCAGAGGGACTTAAATGATTACGATACGAACAAAATATATCGGTGGCAAATTAAAAAATCAAATCCCTTAAACAAGGATAAATCCACCAAAAACCGATCTACAAAACCCTCTCAACATAGAACCCCTTCGGAAAGCGCAGTCCCATCTACATCCGACAATATTACGCCTATAAGTGACGGGGAAAAAAATAATGGAGAGACATCTGATAATAGAATGACCCTCAGGACTTACACCAGAGTACCAGATATCTTTACTAGATCTAGGAATCTCCGGATCCAGGGTGATCAGCTGAAGGTAATTAATCTATCTACCCATCAATTGTCTTCTATCGAGGTGAGATTGCTGGAGCGGGGTCTAACCTTCTCACCCACATGTCCCTTGGACACCTTCAGTGTGGTGAAGGATTTGCACCTTTTCTCCAGAGAACTCATCTTGAAGAGACTTCATCATAAAGACCATCTGAATGATAAATTCTCCACAGTGAGAGAGGGAAGCGCTAAGGAATCTGGAAGAACTCCTAGAGGAAAATACCCAACCTCAGGTAAGCAACTTCCCTCACAATTTATTCAACAATTCTCGGAAATTTCCACCTATTAGTCTTTGTCCGGCTGTGGAGGTCTTCACCCAGGTCCTTACCGCAGAAATTGAGGCATTACCAACAAAACCTTCTTGAATGTCTAATTTAAATAAAGAAGAAAAACAAACCTTAACTCGTCAACAGTCCCTTAAGGACTTAGCATTTAAACCCGTGGATAAATGGGGAAACTTGGTAATTTGGCCAACAAATTTATATGAACAACAAGTATATAAGTTGCTTAATACCTCTCACTGTTATCGTAAATTACCATATAACCCCTTATCTAAATTTCAGGCAGAACTTCTTCATATAGTCGAACAAACCTTTGAACAAGGAATAATTACTAAAAAAAATGGTGGAAACTAATCGTGAGCATCATCCTAAACTCCCCACTCTGTATTTAATACCCAAATTACACAAAGACCCAAGTGATCCCCCAGGCAGGCCCATCATTTCAGGTAATGGGGGTCTATGTGAAGTTATTTCAAACTTTGTAGACTTCTACTTAAAACCGCTAGTTTTCACTCTACCTTCATATATTCAGGACACCACGGTGGCACTTCAAAAATTCAACAACCTTTGCATGGACAAACATATGATAATGGTAACAGCGGATATAGAATTCCTTTATACATCTATAAAACATGAAGATGGTCAGAGCAATTGCCTGGTATCTTCAAACTAGCAATTTGGATCCAGCGCTGTCTAGTCTGATTCTTACCCTTCTGGAATTTCTATTGACACATAATATCTTTACTTTCAACAAAAACATGTATCTTCAGACCCAAGGCACCGCTATGGGTGCCTTCTGTGCCCCATTGTATTCTAATCTATTTCTGCGGGCATGGGAAAGGGAAATTTTTCAGGGGGACACTATCACGGACATTGGCCTAGTGCAGGGATGGATGAGATACATCAACGATGTAGGGTTTGTATGGGAGGGTTCAACAGCTGATCTACACCATTTGATGGCGAAACTTAACAATAACAATCTCAACATTAAGTTAACATATCAATTTGGAAGGGATTTGGATTTTTTGGATCTGAAAATCTCAGTATCTGCAGAAGGTATCATCAGCACTAATTTATATAGAAAATCCACAGCTACAAATTCACTATTACACGCTACATCCTCTCATCCATCTGCCACCATAAAAGGTATACCCACTGGCCAATTTCTCAGAGCTAGACGTATCTGCTGTAGTGATACTGACTTTGAACAACAAGCTGTGGATCTAACCAAAAGATTTTTAAAATTGAGGGTATAGCAAACAGAGTATAAAAAATGGTGACAGAAGGGCTAAAACCGCGTCCAGGGAAAATCTACTATATGCTGCCCCAAAGAAAAAACAGGAAACACATGACCAGATTAGGTTCATTTCAACCTTCAACAATAAATGGGAGGATTTGAAATTTCTTTTTAAAAAACATTGGCATATTTTGAAAACAGATTCAATTCTGCAAAAAATTCTTCCTTCCTCTCCATCTCTAGTGGCTAGGAGAAGCCGCAATTTGAAGGATTTAGTAGTACATAGCCACTATGATCCGATTCCAAAACTGGGGCACAGACTTTCCAAACCAGGCTTTTTTCTATGTGGTATTTGCAAAGCATGTATAAACACCAAAAAAGCACAATTTTTAACAAACTACAATGGATCCAGGACTTTTGAAATCCGGAAACATTTAACCTGCTCATCTCAGGGTATTATATACCATGCTACATGCCCTTGCAAACTCATATATATTAACCACCTGAGAATTTAAAGTCCGTATAAGAGAACATATTCGTGACATCCAAAAAGCCCAAACAATTGAGGATAATTCTCTCTTAAAAACTTTACCATGCCATTTCAAAACCCACCATAACTGTAATTCTAAAGGTTTGATATTTAGGGCCATTGATCAAATAGAACTCGACATACGGGGAGAGGATTTGAGTAAATCCCTAGGACAACTCCAGAGTAAATAGATTTACCGCCTAGGGACAATTACTCCTCATGGCCTTAATGAAAATTTTGGCTTTGGTTCTTTCCTCTGATTATCCTGATTCTGGTTATTTTAGGTGTTCTATGTACATAAATGTGTCTATTTTTATTTTCCCTTTTTCCCTTCTTTGGCTCCAATTTTTTTAAAAATATTATAATTTTCACTCATTGCAATATGTCTATTTTAGGTATACATGCGCTATTAAGGTTATCCCGCGGTTCATAACCGGTTTGTGTATGATACAGTTTATCTTCTGGACCTAAGGACTGCTGAATATTTCCTTGAAAAAGACCTTCTAAAAAGAAAAAAAGAAGAAAAAATAAAGATTGAAGATAAGAAGATAGGATCACGATTATGGCTGGTTTCACATTTGCGTTTTTTTGCGCTGCGTTTTTGCGCATGCGTTTTTTAACCTATATTTAACATGGGTGCGCATATGTGCGCATTGGCATGCGCACGTATGCGTTTTTCGTGCGCTGCATTTTTTTTAAAGATGTGCGTCCATAATTTCCAGATGCTACATGTTGCATTTTTTGATCCGCCCAACCGCTTAAAAAAAACGCATGCGCACGTATGCGCACGTTTTGCGCAAAAAAAATATTATTGTCTATGGGTGCGCATACGTGCGCATTGGCATGCGCAAGTATGCATTTTTTTGCGCATGCATTTTTTAGGTGTCCATTGGTTAGACAAGTTATAAAAACCCCCAACTTCAAAAACTTCATGTCTGTATAAAAGTAGGTGTCTGCCAGAACTGTACCACAACTACAGAGACAGCCTGGAGAGCAGACAGACTGCAAAAGAAGACTCCATTTTCAATTCCAGCTTCAGCGGCAAGAATGTAAGTATTATTACATCTAAAAATGTATTCCTGTCCTTTTAAATTGGATATGTACTAATGCTTTGTATTATTTTTACATGCAGTATGTCATCGGAATCTGAATATTCACCATCCCGGCAGGAACTGGCGCAAGCAGACCGTGAGGTGATTATTTCCATGCGTTTGGTAAGTATATCTGCTGCTTCTCAAAATCTCTAACGTTTGTTGTTTTTTTTTTTTCAGACATCGTCATCTTCAGTGGACGCGACTAGTAAGGACGAACAGCATGAGCAGCCAAGCCAAGTCCCGGTGGTGATATGGAATGTAAGTATCAAATGATTTGTAATGTCCTTTATTTTTTATCTTCTATCTTTCCTCTTTTCTGGATCTTTTTTAACTTTTTATTCACACAAAATTCGAATATTCTAATGAATGTTTTTTGTCTAGGTTCCACAACGGGATGAAGACGTCTACCTGGATAATTAGCACCTTATCCGCCTGGTCCAGGAGCGTGCCCCGTTGTGGGACAGCCATGACCGGTTGCACAAGGACAATGTGGTGACCCGTTGGCTATGGAATGAGGTGGCCGCAGCGTTGATGGATGGCTGGGACAGCGCCACTGCAACCTCCAAAAAGGCATTTAGTAAGTATTTCCCTGCTCTGTTATGCCGCAGTGACTATTGTCCTTGATGGCACTGTTGTGTTTCATGCTAGATATATTCTAGCAGGAAACCCAACAGTGTCATCTGGCTCAACAGGGACTGCTTTGGGTATTGTATTGCTGTATTGTGCCGCATTGACTCTTGTTCATGATGGCACTGTTGGGTTTCGAGCTAGATATATTCTAGCAGGAAACCCAACAGTGTCATTTGGCGCAACAGTGACTGCTTTGGGTATTGTATTGCTGTATTGTGCCACATTGACTCTTGTTCATGATGGCACTGTTGGGTTTAGTGATAGCATATATCATGCATCATACACAATTGTTAAATGTTGTCTGTTTGTTTTCCAACAGTGAACAAAGTCCGAACACGTTGGCGCTCGATCAAGGACCGCTTCAACACTGATGTTCGTGCTGAGGGGCAGGTTCGCAGTGGTTCAGCAGCAAGGACCAGAACAAAATACCGGTACTATCAAGATTTGCAGTTCCTAAGACCGGTCCTTGCCACCAGAGCGTAAGTATTATAATTTTGGGGTTTTTATTTTTATTAATCTGTGTTTTTCTATTCCACAGCTGATGCTTCTTGTAAATGCATGATAGTAATGTTTTTCCTTTCTTCAACAGCACCTGGAGCAGTACCCTGCAACCTGACCCTGAAGCGGTCCTTCATCGGTCGACCTCGGACCCGTCTCAGCCATCCGACAGCCAGGAAGCACCTTGCACGTCTGCAACACGGACAGCTGCTGACCAGGAAGCTGGTCAACCAGGTGTTTCCCTGTCCCAGGTCTCTGCCACTGGTTATGCGGGCACTACCCGCCAGTGGCAGAGGGCCTTGGACAGGAATGTCTTGCCCGAGTTTATGCACTTGAGCGAGGCCTTTAATGCCAGGCTCAAGTCGCTGTCAGACACAGTGGAAAGCGTTTTTTCACTAATGGAACGTGGTTTTAACCACATGGAACACCGCTTCCACTCTGTCGAACAGCGCCTTGACCGTCTGGAGGCCAACCTCAACAGACCAGCGCACCATTTTTTTAGTAAAATTGAAAAGGGCATGGCAGAACACCTTAGTCCTGAGCAAAAGCTGAGTGTGCTGCAGGCCTGCAACAACGCTTTCTTGCAGGCTATGCAGCATAATCGGTACGGGCAGCAGTCAGTGGTGTCATTTCCAACTGTGCCACCATTGACTTGCTTCACCTCACTACCGACTTGTGCTGCATACCACTGCACGGACACCTCTATTCAAAGCCAGGACACCCACCATTACACCACCACAAGTCTGAGTGCTGCTGGTCACTTCACTAACATCACCATGGCAAGCGCTGCTCCTGTCTGGAGCACCACCGCCACCCCAATGCATGCTTGGAGCACAGCCACCGTGACCACTCCTCAAACATGGAACTGCCCTGCTGCCTGCACTATAACATGTACTAGCCCTGCCACCACCACTCCGCAAACATGGACCATCACTGCCGCCACCAGTCCTCCTGCAAGGACAAGCACTACTACCGCCACCACAGAGCATCAGCAGCAGCCACAGCAGCAGCAGGCACAGCAGCAACAGCCACAGCAGCAGACGGGGGACCTACATTCCTTATTTGCCACAAGTTCCAGGTGGGGCCAACAATCAAGGCAGGCATTGGGCCCATGGAGGTCCAGGCAGGCCAGTTTAAGGAGACAAAAAACACTTAGGACCACTGTCGCTGAACCACTCTCCTCTCCTCCTAGTGTGTCTAGTTCCATTCCCATCACTGGCCTCCCTTCACCCACAAGTTTTGTTGCACCTTCCCCTAGAACACCTTCATCCACTATAAGCTGTTCATTTTCACTGCACACCCCCAACTTGCAACCATCTGCCACCAAACGCCGAAAAAAATAAAGGTTTTTATAATTTTTTTGTTTAAAATTAAATTTGAATTTCTGGTTTACCATAACAAAGTTTGATTAATATTTTTTGCGCCGCCTACACACACTGCGCCGTACACACAATGCGCCTTCAACTTTGCAAGGTGTCATTAAGTATTTTCAGGATGAGCTGTTTTTACTATCCTCATTTCACTTATTGTTATACTAGGCCAGGGGATGATGGATATACCTTGTAATTAACAAAATACTCTTATTAAGTGTGTGTTCAATCAACTGATGGGTAAAATACACGTCATATGGCCAATACCCAGGCCTAGTATCATAACTATTTATCAATCATGGGCAGGTTAATACACATTTGATTTTTAACCTGCAGCGTCGCTTCGTACCAATATATTTCACGAAAACTAGCGATGCTGCAGTTTAACTCGTATGTGTAGTTACCTGCCCAGGTGTGAGATCATCATTAATTCACAGGTATACATGGGAAGTTGTTTATTTTAATGGAGTGTAAAAAGACACAGTGCACTCAATACAGGTATCAAAACAGGTTTTTTATTAACATACATGAAAACATTTTTACACCATTTCATCTTGCCAGTGCACCCGTCCTACATCAGAGAAAAAGTAGGCCGCAAATTGGTCCCTCATTTGACCAACTTCAACGGATGACCAGAGAGGGTGCTGAGTGAATTCAGGCAATGGGTTAGGAGCAGCATCATCGAGTTCAAAGGTCGGGTGCTCTTTAGCCATCACAAAATTATGTAGAACCACACACGCCTTCACCACCTCATCCACTGTTTCAAGTTTAAGATTAATGGCTGTGCCGAGAATTCGCCATCTGGAGACAAGAATCCCAAAAGCATACTCTACAGTTCTTCTGGCCCTGGTCAGCCTGTAATTAAAGATTTTTTTGGTGTGGTCCAAGTCACAGCTGGAGTAGGGTTTCAGTAGGTTTGCGCACATTTGAAAAGCCTCATCCCCAACCATTACAAAGGGCAGTGGCGGAGCTTCGGTGTGGGGAAGAGGCCGTGGCATAGGGAAATTAAATTGGTTGCCATACAACCTCCGGCCCATGTCTGAGTTTTTAAAAGCCTGGGAGTCATTACCATGTCCAAATGCTGCAATGTCCACTGCTACAAACATACATCTGGCATCCGCAATGGCCATGAGTACTGTTGAAAAGTACTTTTTGTAATTATAATACTCCGATCCAGTTCTTTTGGGTTTGATGATCCGTATGTGTTTCCCTTCCACCGCTCCCAAACAGTTGGGGAAATTGCATACTGTCCAGAATTTGTCAGCAATTTCCATCCACTTTTCAGCGGTGGGCAGGGGCATAAATTCTGGACAAAGAACGTTCCAGAGAGCCCGGCAGGTGTCCGCAACAATTCCAGACAAGGTGGAGATTCCAATACGGTACTGGAAGTGTAGTGAAGATAGGGTCTCTCCGGTCGCCTAGAATCTGCGAAACAGAGAAAGAAGTAAAATTAATATTTCTGTATATGGTTTTTTTAAAACAATAAAAAAAATTAGTACATTCACGAAAAATAATTAGGCCAGGTTTAGAATAATACATGTCACAAAAAAAAAAATGCAGACACCCCCCCTTGGTTTTTAAATATTACGTACCGTAATGTCACCAGGAGCCGTTCCTCAGGAGGAATTGCACGACGAGCTGTGTGTCCTGTCTCCGGATGGATTCTTGGACATGAGCAAGCAAATCCCTGAAACTTTCTTGGGACATCCGGATATAATCTGTAAATTTCTCCGGGTTTGCCTGTAGCTCGCTGTAGAGGGTGTGGTACGCCCCACGGCTCTCCCGGAGTTCAACAATCGGATGTATCCACAAACGCCGCTGCTGCCGTCTTCGCTGTCTCTCTCTCTTCCTTTGTTCATGGCAAGCAACTGCATATGCCCTAGACATCGCGATGTCCAAATCCAAGTTGAAGTGAAAACTCTTCCAGTGCAGATCCATGTTGACACAAGAAAAATCAAGCAAATGTGAAGAATACGGCTGTAGACAGGGTCTATGTATTACCATACCACACCGCCACTGATTTCCCATTGGTGGTGTGTGTTGCAAGATTGTTATCTAGATTTCTTTTTGTGGGAAGACAAACAATGCCCAAAAAAATGCAAACGCATTGAAAACGCATAGAAAACGCATTCAAATGCTGCGTTTTTTTTCTTCATGCGCACAAAAAATGCTGGAAAAAAAGCAGCATTTGTATGCGTTTGTATGCGTTTTTTTAATGCGTTTGTATGCGCAAAAAACGCAGCGCAAAAAAACGCAAGTGTAAAAGTAGCCTTAGAGACTGGTTTTTAAAATACCAATTTTTTTCTGTTTTGATTAATGTATACGCTTCCCCCCTTTTTTTTCTATGGTAACATGTATGTCTGTATCTATTCATAAGGGTTTAATCTCCTTTGCTGTATAATAATATAAATGACTACATCTTTACCCTAGAGGATAATATATTTCCTTTCTATTGGTCGCCTTTTTTGGAACCTATATATGTTTAAACTTAATCCCCGCCTTTTTAATTTATTTCTTATCCCCAATTATATTTTTGGTTTTTCACCTTCTTTATACCATTTTCAATTCCTTTCCATGCCCCCCCTTTTTTATATTTACTCCGTTCACATTACTTGGATATATTCACTCCCCATATATATATATTTTTTACACCCCACTTGGATATATAAATTGTCCCTTCATACATATATTTCCTCAACATCACATGCACCAGTAATTTTTGCGTGTTTATTTTCATTCCCCCCTTTTTCCTTTATACACAGATATTTTCACAGTGTCCTGTCACCCTTTTAATATAATATATTTATATATTTTTATATTCAATCCTCAGTAATATATATTGCGGACGCGACACACTAAACCCCTATCCGCACCAGTCCACATACTGTTTCTATTGTGACCTATGCGCACGCGCTGGGTTTGACAGCTCCTTCTGACTTCCCCCAGCGCTCACACACATGACCGCAGTGTAGTTCACTGCAGACCATGGAGCGCTAGGCAGGGAAGTCCCTTAGCTCAAAACGGGCGGAACGATGCACGCGCTACTCACAGGTCGTTTGTACATCCGGTAACAGCCGGATGTAAAAAAAATTACTCGCAGGTCCTACGCATATTTCCGGTCACATGGCCGCTTCGGTTCACCTATGGTAACCATAAATATCTGGCGAACACCAGTACCTGTCAAACGCCCCTGGAAGAAGCAACGATTGTGAAACGGCGCTGTCGGGCGGCGGGGATAAGCTTACCAGCATCCTGCTCCTTATACCTGCCCTGTATCCTAGTGACCAGCAATAGGTAAAAACCTGAACTTTACTTCTTTTAATGAAATTAATGAAATTTCTCTTTTGCTGTGCCACAAAATTCATATCAATTTCCTGGAAAGGAATGATAAAATTAAATAAACAAACATGGGAATAGAGGCTTTGTATATTGACCTAACAGTAATTCCCTTGGTGTGGTCTTCTTTCTGTAGCCCCCTCTTTCCCCCATCTGGAAAATAAGCCATACATCCTTTTAGTGCTGCTGCACCTTGCTTAGCAAATTTTAGCAATATATTGCAATTGCTTGTAGATTTTTAGGCCATAAGATATTTATTTTTGATGGGAGTTTATGGGCACTATGGGCTATAGATGCACAATAATATTTTCAAAGCTGCTAATGTACTTTGCACCATATGGAGAATTCAATTTTCTTTTTTGCTGGTTATCCTATCCCCTTTTGTTAGAGACCCATTTCATGTCTTTTTTTATGTAATTTCTTACCATTTTTAAATTGTTTATCAATAAAATTTGAACTTTTTTAATAATTTACCACTGTTTTCACTTCTTCAATCTTCATGACATATCTCAAGAATTTTTGTTTGGATACCCCTAAGGAACTTATCTAGATGTGTGGTGAGCACTTTGAACCCCCAGGTGCTTCACATAAGTTTATAACGTAGAGCCATAAAAATAAAAAAAATCATATTTTTATCACAAAAATGATATTTTCGCCCCCAATTTTTTATTTTAACAAGGGTAACAGAAGAAATTGGACCCAAAAAGTTGTCCAATTTGTCCCGAGTACGCCGATTCCCTATATGTGGGGGTAGATCACTGTTTGGGCGCACAGCAGAGCTTGGTTGGAATTGAGATCTGATGCCATGTCGCATTTGGAGAGCCCCTGATGTGCCTAAACAGTGGAAACCCCCCAATTCTAACTCCAACCCTAACCCTAACACACCCCTAACCCTAATTGAGTCTTAACCCTAATCCCAACTCTAACCCTAACTTTAGCCCCAACCCTAAACCTAATGGGAAAATGGAAATAAATACATTTTTTTATTTTATTATTTTTCCCTAACTAAGGGGGTGATAAAGGGAGGTTTGATTTACTATTTATAGCGGGTTTTTATGTTTGGCAGCGGTCACATGCTAAAAGACGCTTTTTATTGCAAAAAATAGTTTTCGCATCACCACATTTTGAGAGCTATAATTTTTCCATATTTTGGCCCACAGAGTCATATGAGGTCTTGTTTTTTGCGGGACGAGTTGACGTTTTTATGAATACCATTTTTGGGCACATGACATTTTTTGATCACTTTTTATTACGATGATTTTTGGGAGGCAGAATGAACAAAAACCAGAAATTCTTTGAATTTCCATGAATTTCTTTTGGGTGGGGCGTTTATAGTGTTCCCCATGTGGTAAAATTGATAAAGCAGTTTTATTTTTTGGGTCAGTACGATTACAGCGATACCTAATTTATATTTTTTTGATATTTTGTCGCTTTTATACAATAAAAACTATTTTTTATATAAAAAAAATATTTTTGCATCACTTTATTCTGAGAGCTATAACTTTTTTTATTTTTTAACTGATGACACTGTATGGTGACTTGCTTTTTGCGGGACAAGATGACGCTTTCAGCGGTACCATTTTGTTTTATATCCGTGTTTTTGATCGCATGTTATTCCACTTTTTGTTCGGCGGTATGATGATAAAAAATTTGTTTTTTGCCTCGTTTTTTATTTATTTTTTTACAGTTGTTCACTGAAAGGGTTAACTAGTGGGGACAGTTTTATAGGTCGGGTTGTTATGGATGCGGCGATACTAAAAATTTGTACTTTTGTTGTTTTTATTTACATAAATGTATTTAATGGAAAAATGTTATTTATTTTTTCTTAATTTAGGAATCTTTTAAAAAATATTTTTACACTGTATATTTTTTTTTAACTTTTTTACATTGTCCCGAGGGGGACTTCACTATATAAAGTCAGATCGCTAATCTGACACTTTGCACAGCACTGTATCAGATCAGTGATCTGACAGGCAGTGAAGGAGCCTTGCCGTTGCCTGCTCTCAGCAGGCACTGACAAGCCACCTCCCTGCAAGACCTGGAAGGACCCCGTGCCCATCTTGGATCCGGGATTACATAGTGTTGTTCTGAGGGTCTGACGGAAGCACGCAGGGAGCCCCCTCCCTGCGTGATGCTTCTTTATGCCACCGGAATGTTGCGATCTTGTTTGATTTCAGTGTTCTGGGGGTTAAAGTGCCAGGTGCGGCTGATCGCGTATGACGTACTATCCCGTCCATGGACATTAAGGCCCAGAGCACATGGACGGGATAGTAAGTCATATGTCAGAAAGGGGTTAAATCTACTGTTTGACTAATTTTGCCTGAGGAAAACAAGCTGCTTCATAAGTCTGCACACCTTGATAAAGCGTGTTGTATCCATAGATTACACCCTCCCTTGGAGGTGGTAAATCTACATAAAAATGCTGATTTGGTCAAAATGCTCAGTTGTCTTATAATTGTGCATACAGTGTATACAAAGGGGTCCCCAAAAAAATGAGAATTATTTTCTCTAGGCAAGTGGGTTGGCAGTGCTGCACTCTCCCGCAAAGTACGCTTACTAGACACTCTCCCTGCTCAGTTGGCCAAGTAGTGTTCATGATAAACCATCGCGGCAAGCAGAGTGATTGTTTTCTTAAGCCACTTCCAATGTTCTCGGCTATTTTGCTATGGCAAACTTTATGGAGCAGCATGCCAACATCAAATTCTGTTTTCTAAACTGAGGGAGTGCCATCTGAGAGTGTGTCAGGAATTGCAAGAACAGGCACAAACTGACACTGATTTTTTGCCAAAAAAAAATCATAGGGAATGAATCTTGGTGTTACGCCTATGATACTAAAACAAGAGAGCAGTCCAGTCAGTGGAAGACAACTTCATTGCCCAGACCAAAAATTGCATGATAGGGGAAATTAAATTTGAAGTCAATGATGGTTCGCTTTTTTGACATCAGTGAAGTTGATCACATTGAATTTGTTCCTCTGGGCACCAAAGTGATCAATTGAGAAACCAATATCATGGCATTTTTTGCCAGAAACAAGTTGATTTTCAGCACTGTGTGGGCAGGTGCTTTGACATGATGAAGCAGCATGTCCCCCGATTGCTACAATTCAGGTCATTTTTTCTCACTGCCATTACTATCTGCAAGTGCTAAAGGCAGTGAGAAAAACTGACCTGAATTGTAGCAATCCGCGGACATGCTGCTCCATCATGTCAAAGCACCTGCCCACTGTAGTGAAACCTCCACCAGGGGGAGCTGGTGAGGGAAGAGAGGTTACACACTAAGAGTAGCAACACTGAGCAACAGCACAGGTGTGACAGGTAACGAGGGAGAATGGTCAGACGAACCGAGTCAGAAACTAGCAGGAGCACACGTACCAGAAGGAGCAGCAATACACGTAGTCAAAATACCAAGCCGAGGGTCAGAAAGCCAAAACATGAGCACGGGGTCCAAAAATGTGAGGCAAAATACGTGGTCGGGGTACAAGTCAGGAAGTCAAATGCCAGAGAGGGAACATAGCAGCAGAGACTAATACCAAGAGACGGGGTCAGAGATCAGTCCGGGTCATACACGTGGATACTAGTCAGAGGCAGGAGGATCACCAAGGTACAAGGGTCAGAGGCTCTAAACTGGAAGCTGGGGCTATCACTAACACTGGTCAGCAGGCTGTGAGAGACTGAAATAGCCCAGCTAGCTCCAGAACGAGGCTGAGGAAATTAACCCCCACATGACCAGTCCAGAGTGAAGACAACGGAAAATAAACTCCGGACTGGACCATGACAGTACCCCCCTCTCAATGGGGGACCACCGGACTCCCAGGCTTCCCTGGATGACGAGTGTGAAAGGCCCAGACCAACCGATCCGCATGGACCGAACGCGCCGGCACCCATGACCGATCCTCAGGACCGTACCCTTTCCAATGGAATAAGTACTAAAGTGAACGGCGGAGCATATGAGAATCCACCACCTGTTCCACCTCATACTCGGTCTGGCCATCTACCATAACAGGCGGCGGGTGCGAGGGAAACTCATCAGAGGAAGGCACCGACGGCTTCAGAAGCGCCTTATGGAACACATTAGGGATCTGCAATGACAGAGGCAAACGCAGGCAAAAGGCCACAGGATTAATCACCTCTAAAATTTCATACGGACCAATAAACTTGGGACCCAACTTAGCAGAGGGAATTCTCAGCCTTATATTTTTGGTGGATAACCATACCTTATCCCCCACCTGATAAGCCGGCCCCACAGAGCGTCGTTTATCCGCAAAAAATGTATATTTACCTTGAGCCTCCCCAATGTTCCTCTGAACCTCCCTCCAAACCTCCCCCAACAGCAAAAAGGCCGAATCAGCCCCTGAACACTCCGAATCAAGTCGGGAAAATTCACCAAAATGAGGGTGAAACCCGTAGTTGCAGAAGAAAGGAGAAGTACCAGTAGACTGATTGACACGATTATTGAAAGCGAATTCTGCTATAGGTATCACAGAGCACCAATCATCCTGTCTGGATGCGACCAGACACTGTAGAATCTGCTCCAAAGACTGATTGGTCCTTTCAGTCTGACCATTGGTCTCGGGATGGTAGGCCGATGAAAAGGTCAGACTGATGCCCAGCCTTTTACAAAAGCCCTCCAGAATTTTGCCACAAATTGCACCCCTCTATCAGACACCACACTGACAGGCACACCATGCAACCGGATTACATGCTCAATGAATAGCTTAGATAGAGTCTCAGCATTAGGAAGGCCCGTTAATGGTACAAAATGTGCTTATTTACTGAACCTATCCACCACTACCCAGATCACGGTTTTGCCATTAGAGGGGGGGAGATCGGTGATAAAATCCATGGACAGATGAGTCCACAGTCTATCCGGAATTGGCAGTGGCACCAATTCCCCGGCCGGCCGGTTGTGGGAGGCTTTAGCGCGGACACAAATTTCACAGGAGGACACAAAGCCAGTGACGTCAGAAGTCAACGAGGGCCACCAGAACAGCCTAGTGATGGCTTTATGAGTGGCCGAGATTCCAGGATGCCCACTCAGAGCCGAGTCGTGGAACTCCCGAAGCACCCTTAATCAATACTGAACAGGCACAAAGAGCTTATTTTCAGGTATGGATGGAGGAGCAAGAGATTGGGCCTCACGAATCTCCTGCTCTAATCTTGGGGACACCACAGCCACCACCCCGTGCTGAAGAATGGAGGAAGGAGGCGATACCGGATCTAGGCTGCGAGACAAGGTATCCGCCTTCACATTCTTGGAACCTGGTCTGAAAGTGATGGAAAACTGAAAAATCGGGAAAAAAAAAGTGACCACCTTGCCTGTCTTGGTGTCAGACGTTTGGCAGACTCGATGTAGGACAGGTTCTTGTGATCTGTAATGACAGTGATACGATGGACAGCCCCCTCCAAAAATGCCTCCATTCTTCAAAAGCTAATTTAATGGCCAACAACTCTCAATTACCCACATCATAATTCCTCTCTGCAGAGGAAATTTTTTTTAGAAAAGAAGGCACAGGGTCTTAAGTTAGTTAATGTGGTGGGGCCCTGGGACAATACACCTCCCACCTCAGGGGCATCCACTTCTATGATGAATGGTTTAGACAAATCAGGTTGAACGAGTACCGGAGCAGTCATGAAACGTTTTTTTAACAAAGAAAATGCCGCCACAGCTGGAGCTGACCAGTTTTTGAGATCAGCCCCCTTTTGGGAGAGATCAGGGAGGGGTTTGACCACTTGAGAGAACCCCTTGATGAATTTTCTATAATAATTGGCGAAACCCAGAAATCACTGAAGACCCTTGAGATTTCTGGGTTGCACCCAATCCACAATGGCCTGTACCTTCCTAGGGTCCATACGAAACCCCTCAGCGGACAGGATGACCCCTAGAAAGGACAATTCTTGAGTAAAAAATGAACATTTCTCCAGCTTGTAAAGAGTGAGTTCTCCCTGAGCCTCTGGAGAACCGCACGAAGATGACCCATGTGACTTTGTCTATCAGAAGAATATATGAGTATATATCAAAATAAACTACTACAAAGTGTCCAATAAAATCAGAAAAAACATGGTTAATGAAATTCTGGAAAACCGCTGGTGCGTTAGTCAAACTGAACAGCATAACCAAATTTTCAAACAGACCCTCAGAGGTGAGAAACGCAGTTTTCCACTCATCCCCCTCCCGCATACGGATGAGATTGTATGCTCCCCTGAGGTCCAACTTAGAGAACCATCTGGCCCCTGACAATTGATTGTACAAATCAGGTATCAGTGGGAGAGGATAAGTGTTTCTTATGGTTATCTTATTCAGTTCTCGAAAATCGAGGCATGGGTGTAAACTACCATCCTTTTTTTTTAACAAAAAAGATCCCCGCCGCCACGGGAGAGACAGATGGCCGTATATGCCCTTTACGGAGGCTCTCAGAGATATACTCCTTCATGGCATCCCGCTCAGGGCCGGAGAGATTGTACAGACGGGCTTTGGGCAATTTGGCACCGGGAACAAGATCAACGAATGGGCGGTGTGGTGGTAGAACCTCAGCCTCCTTTTCGGAGAACACATCCTCAAAATCCTTCAGGTACTCTGGAATAACCTCCAGACTGACGGAAGACAGACACAGTGGCAAGATAATTTTCAGAACAACCAGGTCCCCATTTAACAATATTCCGGGACCCCCAGTCAATAACCGGGTTATGCCGTTGCAACCAGGGAAACCCTAACACCAGGCCAGCAGGGAGGTTATCCAAAACAAAGCATGACATGCGCTCCTGGTGTAGGGCCCCCACCCTGAGGGTGAATTCTTTAGAATTGAAATGGAGACCATCCTTAGTGAGAGGTGTAGCGTCAATAGTCACAATTTTTAAAGGAGTCTCCAACCTAGCTGTCCCTAATCTACAGCGGGCCACCAGCTTAGAGTCAATCAGGTTCAGGGATGACCCACAGTCTACAAAAGCCGAAGTATGGAAAAAGTCATTCTCAACACCTTGTTCCACCTTTAACAGTATCTTTGAAAATGAAGAAAAAGGTACCTGGGAGTCTGGGTGACCTCCACTATGATCACCCAGACTCAGCCGCTTGTTAGTCGGTGGACAGGAGGGGCAGTCTTTTTTCCAGTGCCTGGGATCTCCGCAGTAAAAACATAACTTTCCATCACGTCGCCGTTTCCTTTCTTTCTCCTGGGGGTTGGTGGCTCCCACCTCCATAGGTTCAGATGGAAGCAAAACATCAGGGATAGCAGGGAACAACGGAATCCCTACCTGAGTAACACCTCTCTCCCGCAGTCTCCGATCCATACGGATAGCCTGAGTCATAGCCTCCTCCAATGAGCTGGGAGGTGGATGGAGAGCCAGAGCATCCTTCAAGCAATCCGACAGTCCCTTCCTGAACAGACATCTCAGTGTGGAGTCGTCCCAGGACACCTCAGTGGACCATCGACGGAATTCGGAGCTGTACCATTCGGCTGAGTGCTTCCCCTGCCCCAGACCCTCTGCCACCCTAACACGGTCCAGTTCATCATAGATAAGTCCTAGGGCCTCAAAGAACCTATCTACCGACATCTGTTCAGGGGCAGTAGGGGGCAATGAGAAAGCCCAGGATTGGGGACCCTCCCTAAGTAAGGAGATAATAATCCCCACCCGCTGAGTCTCATCCCCAGACGATTGGGGTCTAAGAGAAAACCATAATTTACAACTCTCCTTGAATATATGAAATTTATCTTTTTCACCAGAAAACGTGTCAGGAAGTTTAACTGGGGGTTCAGGAGAATGCAAAATAACATCTATAAAGTCACCTGGTGGACTAAGAATATGAGAGGTGTTTCCCTGCATGGTCTTAATAGTCTCAGTCAGTTCTTTCTATAAGTGGGTATGAGACATGACAAGGGATTGATGATTCACAGAAAAATCCTGCGCCATCTGCGTCAAACTGGACACTTGATCTGCCAAGTTATGCAGCAGATCCATAACCAGAGAAAAAAAGTGCAAAATCCCGTTTAAATGTATTGGTTAGTGATAATGTAGTAAAACCTCCTCCAGGGGGAGCTGGTGAGGGAAGAGAGGTTACACACTAAGAGTAGCAACACTGAACAATAGCACAGGTGTGACAGGTAACGAGGGAGAATGGTCAGACGAACCGAGTCAGAAACTAGCAGGAGCAGACATACCAGAAGGAGCAGCAATACACATAGTCAAAATACCAAGCCGAGGGTCAGAAAGCCAAAACATGAGCACGGGGTCCAAAAACGTGAGGCGACATACGTGGTCGGGGTACAAGCCAGGACGTCAAATGCCAGAGAGGGAATATAGCAGCAGAGACGAATACCAAGAGACGGAGTCAGAGATCAGTCCGGGTCATACACGTGGATACTAGTCAGAGGCAGGAGGATCACCAAGGTACAAGGGTCAGAGGCTCTAAACTGGAAGCTGGAGCTATCACTAACACTGGTCAGCAGGCTGTGAGAGACTGAAATAGCTCAGCTAGCTCCAGAACGAGGCTGAGTCGATTAACCCCTGCGTGACCAGTCCAGAGTGAAGACAGCGGAAAATAAACTCCAGACTGGACAATGACACCCACACAGTGCTGAAAATCAGCTCGTTTCTGGCAAAAAACACCATGACATTGGTTTCTTAACTCACCTTACTCACCCAACCTAGCCCACTGTGGCTTCTTGTTATTCCCCAGAATGAAGAAAAACCAAAGGGGCAAAGTGTTTTCAGGACGAAGAAGAGGTTAATAAAAAATAGGTTGAGGCATTTCACAGAGTTAGTTCAGAAGAATATAAAAAATGTTTCAAATGTGGAAAAACCATTGGGACAAGTCCATATCATCTAATGTACAGTATTTAGAAGGGGATTAATGTTTTCAATATTTTATCTTGAATAGTAAAAGTTTAAATAGGTAATTCTTGTTTTTTGGGGTACCCAATCATATTAGCAAGAATATTGACACCAGTATTTTCTTTATATGGTGAATACCTATTACATGACGACTACTCATCTACTAAATCTTTCGTTGAAGTTGATGATCTGATATTTTAGAAATGCACAGTTTACTGTACATGGGAGAGGCAGAATGATAAATAATTTCACCTCTGGGGAAATACTTTAAAATACAGTAGTTTACCGAACAAGTTGAAGTTAAACTATTGGTTAGTGATATTCAATGTGACGTTCTTTATGAGAAATTCCACCTTTGTTTAGTTAGTGGTTTGGTCACATTTCAAAGTTGTTGTTTTTTCGGTATTTTATATAATGACTATTTAGTTTCATAGCTTTAAGGTTGAAATAAAACTTAAATCCTTTGAGTTAGAAGAAGGTTAAAAACTAGTGATGGGCGAGCAATAAAATGCTCGACCTGAGCAACAAGCCCAATGTAAAGGGCCCGTTACACACAGCGATCTCGCTGGCGAGATCGCTGATTTTGTGCCACATCAGCGATCTCTCCAGCGAGATCGCTGTGTGTGATATCCAGCAGCGATCGGCCCCCCCGCGGGGTATCGCTGATCGTGCTGGATCGTCCTGGCCCGTTGTTTTCATCGCTGGTCTCCCACTGGCCAGCGCGCATTGCTGTGTGTGGCAGCGGGAGCCAGCAATGACGACGCAACATGCACTGCAGGCAGGGCGGGAGGTGGAGGCAGAGACCAGAGTAGCTCTGCTATCTGCTACTCCAGTCTGTCAGACCGGAGTAGCAGATAGCAGAGCTACGCCGGTCTGTCTGCGCCGCTCTACTTCCACCTCCCACCCTGCCTGCAGTGCACGCTGGTATCTAGGGTAAACATCGGGTTTCTAAGGGCCCCACAGCCCTTAGAAACCCGATGTTTATGTTGGTAACCAGCATGCTCGCTGGTCCTGATTGCTGGAGGGGCTGTCTATGTGACAGTTCACCAGCGATCAGCTAACAATGTCCCAGCGATCCCATCCATGTCGGATCATTGGTGGGATCGCTGGGACATCGTTATGTGTAACGGTACCCTATGTCTATGGGAAACCAGAGCATTTTTGCCGTGACCCCCCCCCAGGGGGTATTTATAGGGTCGAAAAATGTCGGAAATCAATGGGAACAGTGCTCAAATTACATGGGAACATCATGGAATGACCCCTGGAAGCATTTCTGACTCCCAGGTCACAGCTGTGAACAATATTATTAGAGTCTTACGCCACTTTAACAGGCGCACAATAAAACATACAAAAAGGAAACCAAATTGGATTTTCCTGTGAAATTTGTTAAAAAACATCCTTTCCAGGGTACTGATTTGTATGTAAGGCAAAATAAATAACCCAAAACAAAAATGTTCCTCCACCATTTGGGCTATGTTCACACATAGTGTTTTTGATGCATTTTTCAACTTTAGCATTGCTTTCTTTTCAAATAATTTTATTGGTTTTCAGTAATTAAACAGGGTAAGGGAAGGAAGGTAGGAAGGGAGGAAAGGGAATGGGAAGTAAAGAACCTTGTACAGGTACCGAAAAAATTTAAAACTGGAGAACTCACAAATAGGCATTAAATAGCATATAGCAAATAACATCATAAAAGGAAAAGAAAATCGCCAATCCTTATTATGGGGTAACATTCTTGGAAGGAGATACAACATCCCAGTACTACAACGACCATGTTTAGGCCTCAAAATATAATACCTCTTAATAGGTCTATTTGATATGGAATTTGTTGTTCCAAGTCTTCCATTTTTTTGTATATTTGTGGATGTGATTGTTGTTAATCGCAAATCTGAGTTCTAAATCACTATGTTGGCCTATCTTATCAAGTATGTCCGAAAACTTAGGAACCTCGACTTTCTTCCACCATTGTGCTAACATGGTCTTAGTCACTAAGAGGATGTGTATGATAATGTATCTTACCGAATCATCAAACTGTTCCATGTCTAATGAAAGAAGTGCTCTTACAGGCGTAATTGTGAAGTCCTTAGCAATGAGGTTAATGTGCTGTGTGACCTGGAATGAGAGGTTTTTGATCTTTGAACAACCCCAAAATATATGGTAGAGGTTCCCTTGATGTCCACAGCCTCTCCAGCACAAGGAAGATAATTCTGTGTTAAAATGTGATAATCTTGTCGGGGTATAGTACCACCTATTTAACAGTTTAAAATAACCCTCGTGAAGACCCATTGATATGTTGGAATTGTAAGTGAATTTGATGGCATCGTTCCAATTCTCGAGACGGATATCAGCACCTAAATCGGACTCCTATCTCTTCATGTATATGTTTTTGTGGCTCGTTAGGTCCTTGACGACAGATCTATACAAATTACGCAGACTCCAGAGGTTTTTATTTTTAAGGTTGCACAACAGTGAAGTTAGCATTTCATAATTTAAAGTCTTCCCTTTTAAGGTTTTCAAAATTCTGTCTTTCAACATGGTGTAAAAGACCAGCTCAGATGATGGTAGATTATATTTAGCATTGATCTCACTGAATTTCAAGAACTCCACTGCACTAAAAACATCCCCCACCTTTTTGATTCCAGATTTCCCCCATACCTCCGGCATCGGGAGATCATCCATCAGTGCAAATGAAGATAAGGGTAGTTTTAAGATTTGCTCTGCTTTTTTGATATTTTTAGTCGGCTTAATGAGTTCCCTCCAGGCTGAGATTATCGACCGAAATATAGGATGCGATGAGTTCTTTAGCATTGCTTTCAACCAAGACAAATGCATTCACTTGGAAATGTAATTTTAACATTTTACAACCTTATCTGGCCATGCTGAATGCGACACATCATCTGACACATCCTTTTTAATTTATGAAGAAGGGACTATGAAAGTCACAAAGCCTATTTTTATAGGGTCATCAGGCAGCATTTACTATTCTTAAAGATCCAGCAGTCGATCCTCACTATTCTTAGAGAGCCATCAACCGGCTATGCTTTGTTGTTCCCATTATTGAACAGTGGGGTCTCTTATACTATTATTGAATATGCAGTGTGTGGCAGGGCTGCCTAAAATTTGGACGCACCCAAATAATCCTTCGAACCGACGTCCTGGATGTCAACATGAAACCAAAGTTCCCATTATTCATTTGGTACACCCATAATGTTTGCCCATGAAGTGAATGCCTGCTCCAAGTTTGGACACACCTCAATAACCCTTTGAACTGACGTTGAGGTGGGCCTTCTAAAAATCTGTTTCCATTACAAAGGAGCTGGTCTCCTATACTTGTAATGCCCATACAGTAAGTGTATGGGCTGACAAACATTTCCCCTTGGGGATGATACAGCAACATACTGTCTAAAAACACCCTTTAAAACAATGTTGGTGTTGCATCACGGACCACGGTCACCCTGGTTGTATAGTGGTGGTGGATGAAGAGACATGGAGAAGGGCCTCCTAAAAATCTGTTCCCATTACAAAGGAGCGGGTCTCCTATAATTCTAATGCCCATGCAGTCAGTGTATCAATCATTAAACATTTGCCCCTGGGGAATATACAACAAGATACTGTTTAAAAATTTTGTTTACGGGCATCATAAACACCCTTTACAACAATAATGTTGGTGTTGCATCACGGATCACAGTTACCCTGGTTGTATAGTGGTGGTGGATCATGAGGATGAGGAGAAGGAGGAGAACAACAGCAAATAGGCCAAATCAGGAAGTGAATACCCCTGTGTCGGTGTGAAGAGGTGCATGGGAATAGACCTCCCAAAAAAAGTCACTGGATTTGAGTTTATGTTACGCTGCTATCATTCGGTGGTGTAGAGAAGTCTGGCTCAATCCAGCCCTTGTTCATTTTTATAAGAGTCAGCCTGTCAGCATTTTCAGTTGACAGGCGGATGCGCTTATCAGTTATAATTCCACCAGTGGCACTAAAAACCCGCTCTGACAAAACGCTAGCGGCAGGGCAGGCCAGGACCTCCAAAGCATAGTGAGCCAGTTCATGCCACGTGTCCAGCTTGGAAATCCAATAATTATAAGGCAATGAGGAATCACGGAGGACGTTGGTACGGTCAGCAAAGTACTCCCTCATCATCTTCTAAAACTTTGCACTCCTTGTGAGAGTACCACACGCCTCAGGGCCTGTGCAATGGGAGGGTCTGAGAAAACTCTCCCAGAACTTTGCCAGTGTTCCCCTGCCTCTGATGGATTGGAGTTGTGTCTCTCTCACCTGTACTCTTTGGTTTTCCAATGAGCTGTGACGAGGGCCCACTGATTGTGCACAATTTTAGTACACCTGTCTGCCTCTGGAATAAGAGATTGAAAGTTCTCCTTGTAGCGTGGGTCTAGAAGTGTCACCAACCAGTAATGACTGTCACCCAAAATTTTGAGAACGCGAGGGTCACGGTCAAGGCAGTGTAACAAACTCAGCCATGCGTGCCAGACTGCGAACAGGCAAGACTTCTGTGTCCTCACCAACAGGACGACTGACCATGATCTCCTCCTCCTCCTTTTCCTCCTTTTCTTCCCTGTCGTCAGGCCATCCACGCTGAACAGACAGTATGACAGTTCTGCTTATAGTACCGTCTATAGTGTATGAAACTAGCTCCTGTTCTTCCTCATCTTCCTCATTGTCACCCAATCCACGTTGGGATGAGATGAGGCTGGGCTGTGTGTAATTATTATTTATTTATGGTTCCTTGCTCTGTCTCATCATGCTCCACCTGCAATGCATCTTCTTTGATTGTAAGCAGAGAGCATTTAAGAACACAGAGAAGCGGGATGGTGATGCTAATTATGGAATCATCTTCGCTCACCATCTTGGTGGCGTCCTCAAAGTTTTTGGAGGATGGTACACATGTCTGACGTCCATGTCCACTCCTGAGGTCTTATATCTGGAGTTTGAACTGAATACCAGCGGTCCTTGTTGATACTGGTAGTCAACAACTGCCCTCTTCTGCTCACAAATTCTCTCCACAATCTGCAGTGAAGAGCTCCAATGCGTGGGGACACCACACAACAGTTGGTGAACCGGAAGCTGCAAAAGCTGCTGAAGCATGGCAAGGGCGGCGGAAACTGTAGCTGACTTTCCAAAATGGGCACACAGGTGGCATACTTTCATAAGCAGATCCGACAGCTCTAGGTAGCTTTTGAGAAACCGTTGAACAACGAGGTTAAGCACATGGTCCAAGCATGGTACATGTGAGCTCGCCTCGCTTCAAAGCCACCACAAGGTTCCGGCCATTGTAACACATGACCATACCTAGCTGTAGGTTCAGCGGTGTCAGCCACAGATCTGCCTGCTCTTTTAGAGCTGTCCACAACCCTTCAACATTGTGCGATTTGTCACCTAAGCATATTAGCTTCAGTACAGACTGTTGACACTTGGCTGAAGCAGTGCTGAAGTGCTTCCAGCTTGTGACGACTCATGTGGTCATTTTGGAGATGGAGGCTGAAGAGAAGGAGGAGGAGGTGCAGGAGTTGTAGACTGTGGGGGCAACCCTGATTGACGTAGGGCCTGTAATCCTCAGCATCGGGGGGATTTGTCCCATCCCAAAGTCTGACTGGGTCCCGGCTTCCACTATGTTATCCCAGTGTGCCATCATCGAATGGTACTGTCCCTGCCCGCAAGCACTTGTCCACGTGTCTGCACTGACTGGGTCCCAGCTTCCACTATATTATCCCAGTGTGCCATCATCGAATGGTACTGTCCCTGCCCGCAAGCACTTGACCACAAGTGGTTGAATTTCTCAGTAGCTACATTGTTGAGGGCATGGCTAATGTTGTGGGACACGTGCTTGTGTAATGCGGGGACGGCACACCGGGAGAAATAGTGGCGGCTGGGGACCGAGTACCAAGGGACAGCCACCACCATCTGGTTGCGGAAACCTTCTGTCTCCACGAGGCTACAAGGCAACATTTTGAGCACAAGCAGACGAGAAATGTGTGAATTTAGTAGTGTGGCCTGTGGGGAGTTGGCTGCGTATTTGCACTTGCATTCCAAGGACTCGATTATGAACAATTGAACTCTGTGCTGGGACAAGGACATGGACGTGCTTGATGATGGTGCTAAATGAGTGGGTGCTAAATGAGTGTGTGCAATGACAAGTGCAGGGCAGGAGGCATTTTTACATGCACTGGGGATTGGCTTGCATGCGCAACAGTGGAAGAAGCAGTAGTGTCAACCACAGACGGTTCGTGAACCCTGTGGTTCGGCCCACAAAGTCGGGTGCTTTGCTGCCATGTGCCTGATCATGCTGCTGGTGGCCAGGCTGGTAGTTTTGCTACCCCTGATGATGCTGGCCTGGCAGGTAGTGCTAATGGCCTTTTTGGAATTATCGTCAGAGTCTTTGAAAAACAATCAGACTGGGGAAGACCTAACAGTTGGACTGGCAACTTCTGTCGTGTTTTTGTTACAGGGAACGGTTGCCCGCCTTCAGTCTGTGGCCACCACACTACTTTTTCCTGCCTCCCTCCCCTGTGTGCTGCTGTTCTCCTCCTGCATTTCTTCCACTTCTGCACTCTGGTCCTCCTCCTGACTTTCTGGCAATTGTCTCACCATCATCCACCTCTTGTGACACTTTCCCAGCATCGCCTTTGTGTGACCGTGGCTGCTCAAGTATTTGGGCATTGCTATTTGCGATCCCCTCTTGCCCCGCTTCAAGTGTACTGGGCGCGAGGGCAGAATCTATACAAGGAAAAGTCAACAGCTCTTCGGAGTGTCCAAATGTGGAATCAGTTGTCTCTGGGCGCTTGGCATGGTGGTAGGAAGGAGGATCAGGGTGAGAAATATGCGGTCCAGACTCACGGCTACTGAGACTTGACTGTGTGGAAGACAGGGTGGTGGTGGTGGTGGCGGCAAAGTGACTGGAATCATTATCCGCTATCCAGCCAGCCACCTTTTGACACTGCTCTTGGTTCAATAGTGGTGTGCTGCTGCAGTCCCCAAACAATTGGGGAAGGAAGGTCAGGCGAGAAGATGTGGTTGTTTATTGTGGCCCAATTTCAGCTTGCCCATGGCCTTGGCCTCTTCATGCACCATCACCATCACGTCCAGTTCCCTAACCCTTGCCATGTGCCTTGCCCATTTTAAATGGAGTACAATATTTTCCACGTTCAGTACAAATGACTGAATTTGGAGCAAACTTATAGGTGATCCGTGTACCGGAAAACCACAGTTTATAATATCTGGCCTGTAAGTAACACTTTTTTTGGCTGCAAACTGGTATCAATAAGTAGGCTAAGTCACAGCAAAAACAGTTCAATGGAGCCCAAAAAATGCAACAATTTTTATCCCACAGATAGGTGAGGCATGTGACAGAGATCCCCCACTTTTTAATATCTGGCCAGTATTTTTTTTCTAACAGCAAAATAGTGTCAATAACTAGGCTAAGACATAGCAAAAACAGTTCAATATAGCCCAAAAAATGCCACAATTTGTAGCCCACAGATAGGTGAGGCACGTGACAGAGATCCCCCACTTTTTGACCCCTTTATGACATCCAATGTACTATTCCGTCCATGTGACCTGGCACAATTTGACCATGGACGGAATAGTATGTCAGCGCTATAAGCCACGCTCACGGGGGGCACGCGGCTGAGTGCGGTCAGGTGTCAGCTGATTGTCATAACTGACACCCAGCACTAGATGCCAGGAGCGATCACAGACTGTAACCCCCGAAATACTGTGATAAAAAAAGATCGCAGAATTGCAGGAGCCGGCGCAGGGCTGACAGCCCCTCTGCCTTTGGATCGGAGACTCCGCAGTGTGACGTGGGCTACCGATCATTGCCATGGTGATCGGATGTCATCATGACGACATCCGGGTCAACAGACCTAGCAAACTTGCTGATCATGCGTAGTACATGATCAGCAAGTCTCCCTGTGTCAGCGCAGCTCTGACAGCTTCTATGACATGCAGATGCTACTTCAACTGCATGCTATAGAAGCGATCAGCCTGCAAAAAATTGTCCCATAGTGGGACAAAGTGTAAAGGTTAGGAAAACGTTAAAAAAATGTAAAAAGTTGAACAAATATTTTTAAAAAATTCAAAAATATAAAAAAATCAATACATATTCTAGTTGCTACACTCATAAGGAGAGCTTTAAACTAGACCAGTGTGGGAAGGGAAGCAAAAGGCCAGAAAAAGCCATACACCTGACAAATACTATTGAGAATTCTGCTATTAGAAGTGGAAGGGAAGAACAAAGACAAAAAAAAATCTAAATAATAAAAATATTGGAGAAAGAGAAACCAATCACAAGCTAAAATATTTCTATACAAATGCACAAAGCATGGGCAACAAACAAGGAGAATTGGAACTACTAACGCCGGAAATATGATGTCATTGAAATCACTGAAACTTGGTGGGACGGTACACATGATTGGAATACAAGGCTAGAAGGATACAACTTATTTGCAAGAAACAGACTTGATAAATGAGGAGGAGGTGTCGCATTGTATGTTAGAAAAGCATACATCTGCACAGAGATTGAAGCTTCAGAGACTGAGTTCTTTGGAAACTGTTTGGGTAAGAATACAAGGACAGAACAATGGAAAGGACACCATTGTATGCATTTACTACAGGCCGCCTGTGCAAGATATGGCTAAACTCTTGCGCTGTGGAATATGTTAGCGCTATATAAAAATAAAGATTATTATTATTTATTATATACACTAACTAGCTTAGTGATCGAACCCAAAGAATGGTTGTAAATGGCTGCACATCCAGTTGGAAGAATGTCTCAAGTGGGGTACAACAGGGCTCTTTCCTGGGCCCTGTATTGTTCAACATCTTTATCAATGATTTTGTTAAATGAATTGAGGGTAAACTGATTAAATTTGCTGACGACACAAAGCTAGGAGGGATAGCTAATACCAGAGAAGAGAGAGAGGATTCAAACAGATATAAATAAACTGGAGCAGTGGGCAGCAACTAACAGAATGGTTTTTAACAGGGAAAAATGCAAAGTACTACAGCTGGGCAATAAAAATGAAAATGCATATACAGAATGGGAGGAATAAGACTAAGCAACAGCACATGTGAAAAAGACTTGGGTATACTAATAGATCACAGACTGAATATGAGTCAACAGTGTCATGCAGCAGCAAAAAAGGCAAATGCAATTCTAGGATGTATTAACAGAAGCATACAGTCTAGATCACGTGAAGTCATTATTGCCCTCTACTCTTCTTTGGTCAGACCTCATCTGGAATACTGTGTCCAGTTTTGGGCACCGCATTTTAAAAAAGACATCAACAAACTGGAGCAAGTTCAGAGAAGAGCGACCAGAATGGTGACCAGTCTGCAAACCATGTCCTATGAGGAACGGTTGCAGGATTTGGGAATCTTTAGCTTGCAAAAGAGAGATTGAGAGGAGACTTAATAGCTGTCTACAAATATCTGAAGGGCGGTCACATTGTAGAAGGATCATCTTTATTCTCATTTGCCCATGGAAAGACTTGAAGCAATGGGATGAAACTGAATGGGATGAGACACAGATTAGATATTAGAAAAAACTTTTTGACCGTTAGAGTGATCAATCAGTGGAACAGGCTGCCACGAGAGGTGGTGAGTTCTTCTTCAATAGAAGTCTTCAAACAGAGGCTGGACAGACATCTGTCTGGGATGATTTAGTGAATCCTGCTTTGAACAGGGGGTTGGACCAGATGGCCCAGGAGATTTCTTCCAACTCTACCATTCTATGATTCTATTATATATCCATATACCTAATTTGGACATATCCATGTGTCTCTGCACAATGAGTCATCCACAACCCAACTGTCTGTGTGCAATGAATCATCCACAGCTCCACAAGCTCAAAAGTAACTTAGCTATCCATAGTTACTACCACTAGCAGCTAACTGACTATATGCGTGGGCATAACCATTGATACCTAAGTACTGTAAGGCCCTGTATAGGAGTTATGTGACATATCTAATAAGGAGAGGAGCTCTCCCTGGTGACGAGTTAAGGCATAAGCCTTTTTTGAACGTTAGCCTGTGAGGCAACACTGGGAGGCAACACTGGGAGGCAACATTGCAAAGATGGATCAAATTGATCACGCTGCTGCACGTAGAGAAGCGAATCGCATATGGATGCGTAACCTGCGTCTTAATGAAACAGAAGACGAACAAAATTGTCAAAGAACTGCTAATGCAGCCGACAGAGGGCGGCCAGAGCAAGAGAAATGAATGAAGTAACTGAATCAAGTAGAACATCTAATGCTGCAGGACAACGAGCAGCCCGCAATGCACAAAGTGTTACACAAATTTCACAAAGACGAGAACAAGATAGAAGATGTGTCCAAAATGCAAGAGCCACTCGACGACGGCAACTTACATTCGCCGCTAGAGGGCTTCTTCATCAAATTGATGAGACACGTAATGAAGAGCTGGAATGCTGGCGAACTGACATTTCAATGTCAGTTCTGCCAATCTAAAAATTTCAAAGACAAAATGGCGCAGGACAAAACATTCCCTTCCTGCTGCAAGAGAGGGCGCATCCAATTACGTCCCATTCATATGGATGATCAATTAGTCAAGCTGATGAAAGGAGAGCATCAGCACTTCATTAACTTTATAGCTAATATAAGGCAATACAATAGCTCTCTTGCTTTGGCATCAATGGGAGCACAAGTAGCGCCACCTCCTGTGCATGGTCCATACTGTTTTTTAATTCATGGACAAATTTACCACAGAACCGCCCCATTGCATCCCGCTGTGGGTAGTACTCCCAAGTATGCCAAGATTAATATCTTGGACCGTGAAGAAGCATTAAGTACAAGAAGTCAAGCAAATAAACAGTGCCTCCCAGCACTGCTGTCATCTCTTGGACACCCATTCCAAAACACCCATTTTAAGCCACACCCATTTTTAAGCCACACCCATTTACACGCACCTTTTCCTCAAACATATACAAGTAGGGGCGCAGTCAAACAGTTAAAAAAAATAAATAAATTGGAATGAGATCAGAACAGTGCACAGGTCCCAAAAAGGCAGCACAGGTCCCCAATAGGCAGCACAGGTCCCTAATAGACAGCATAGGTCCCTAATAGGCAGCATAGGTCCCTAATAGGCAGCATTGTTCCCAAATAGGCAGCACAGGTCCCCAATAGGCAGGCACATGTCCCCAATAGGCAGGCACAGGTCCCCAATAGGCAGCATTGTTCCCTATAGGCAGCACAGGTCCCCAAAAGGCAGCACAGGTCCCCAATAGGCAGCACAGGTCCCCAATAGGCAGCATTGTTCCCTATAGGCGGCACAGGTCCCCAATAGGCAGCACAGGTCCCTAATAGACAGCATAGGTCCCTAATAGGCAGCATAGGTCCCTAATAAGCAGCATTGTTCCCAAATAGGCAGCACAGGTCCCCAATAGGCAGGCACAGGTCCCCAATAGGCAGCATTGTTCCCTATAGGCAGCACAGGTCCCCAAAAGGCAGCACAGGTCCCCAATAGGCAGCATTGTTCCCTATAGGCAGCACAGGTCCCCAATAGGCAGCACAGGTCCCCAATAGGCAGCACACATCCCCAATAGGCAGCACACATCCCCAATAGGCAGCACAGGTCACCATTAGGCAGCACATGTCCCCATTAGGCAGCACTGGTCCCCAATATGCAGCACACATCCCCAATATGCAGCACACATCCCCATTAGGCAGAACACATCCCCATTAGGCAGCACACATCCCCAATAGGCAGCACAGGTCCCCAGTATGCAGCACAGGTCCCCATTAGGCAGCACAGGTCCCCAATATGCAGCACACATCCCCATTAGGCAGCACAGGTCCCCAATATGCAGCACACGTCCCCAATATACAGCACACGTCCCCATTAGGCAGCACACGTCCCCAATAGGCAGCACACGTCCCCAATAGGCAGCACACATCCCCAATAGGCAGCACATGTCCCCATTAGGCAGCACACGTCCCCAATAGGCAGCACATGTCCCCATTAGGCAGCACACATCCCCAATATGCAGCACACATCCCCATTAGGCAGCACAGGTCCCCAATATGCAGCACACATCCCCAATATGCAGCACACATCCCCATTAGGCAGCACACGTCCCCAATAGGCAGCACACGTCCCCATTAGGCAGCACATGTCCCCAATAGGCAGCACACGTCCCCAATAGGCAGCACACATCCCCAATAGGCAGCACATGTCCCCATTAGGCAGCACACATCCCCAATAGGCAGCACATGTCCCCATTAGGCAGCACAGGTCCCCAATATGCAGCACACATCCCCAATATGCAGCACATGTCCCCGTAAGGCAGCACACGTCCCCAATATGCAGCACATGTCCCCATTAGGCAGCACACGTCCCCAATATGCAGCACATGTCCCCATTAGGCAGGACAGGTCCCCATTAGGCAGGACAGGTCCCCATTAGGCAGGACAGGTCCCCAATATGCAGCCAGCACATGTCCCCATTAGGCAGCACAGCAGGTCCCCATTAGGCAGCAGCAGCACATACTGACCTGACACAGCAGCACCGGTGTGACCAGTCCAGGATGATGAAGATGGCAGGCCGGGCCCGGGGTGACTAGGAAGGCAGGCCGCAGACCACGCGCAGCTCACACTGGGTAGCGGCGCACGGTTCGTCCTGGTTAGTGCGCGGGGGCCGCTGGGGTTCGGCGGGGTGTGCTCAGTCCCTGCGGCTGGCCGGCTGCACGTATCAGTGCGCGGTATCCGGCGCGGAGGGCGGGACTAGGAAGCAGAGCAAGAGTCCTCCTCTGCTCCTGCTCCTTGTCGGCTGCTGCAGGAACATCAAAGTACCGGATCGCGGCTGTGAATCTCCCCGGTTCGGGGAACTGGCAGCTTTTTTAACAACCGGTTCCACCGAACCGGGGAGAACCCGCTGAATCCCACCCCTGGGTGAGCCCCCATTTAATAGGGACATCAGAGTGAAAACCAAACAGTTCAAATCAGCTTTCTTCACAGAAAGTGTGATGCAATGACATATCCACTTCTATTACCATATGGGGACAGTGGATGGACAATAAATTTGACAACTCCAATTGCCCTAAGTGTGCAACATCAAGGAATTGGTGACATTTATCTACCATCCATACCAGTGGATCAAGATCGACAAGAAAAAAATCACCCTGTTGCAGTGTTGTTTTCCAGGGGAAAGAAAAGCCAACAAATAAAGATCAAAATATTTGAGACCCAGAAGCAAGGTAAAATTATTCCTAACATTGCCAAATGGTTTACTGTCAATTGTGCGTACAAAGATGTCTCTTATTAAGATTTTTAACATTTGTAAAAGCCCCAAAATTTTGTACACAAAAGCTGTCATGTGGACCCATCCTGTGTGACATGACCCGCAGGCCAGTAACTAAAACAACAAGACATGGGGGAAGGGGAAACAGTTACAATGGTGGGCCCTGCGATAGGGATGGGGACGTGGAGACCTGCTGCACTCCCCTGAGTCAGTGTCCCTCACACCCCTAACGTTCCCTATACAGGCTCCTCACCTGTCGCAGAGCCGGAACCTGTCACCCTAGCACACCCTATACCTATCCCTTGCTAGGGAGCTGTGTGGTGCAGGCACTGGCCCCACCGCTGTACTAATACACACCAGGGAAAAATACAAACAGGGAAACACCACTTAGCTTTGCTCTGTTGCTCTTGCTCCCAGCAACAGAGTCCACCACCAGAATGCAGCTTTCCTCCTGAATAGTTGCCACCAAGCTCTGTCAGAGCTGCAAGGAAATCCCCTCTGT
Organism: Dendrobates tinctorius; assembly: GCF_039654945.1. Lineage (NCBI taxonomy): Eukaryota > Metazoa > Chordata > Amphibia > Anura > Dendrobatidae > Dendrobates > Dendrobates tinctorius. The sequence goes on from NW_027361795.1 coordinate 21,725,286, forward strand.
GACTCCTTCCACACCAGGACTCTGACTGTGCTGCAATGAACTCTCTCTAGCTCCTTCCTCCACCAAGGATGGTTGGAAATGACCACTATCACCAACAGTGATTGCAACATCTGACACTCTTTTATCGCAGAGCCAGAGCAATCACACCTGCTTTATAATCACATGCACTAAACTAAAGAAACCAGAGTGCAATGACCCTAACAGCCACCGGGGGGCAAAACTAGAACTGAAGACACCACAGTGCAATGACCCTAATGGCCACCGGGGGCAAAACTATCTTTAAGCACCACAGCTTAAGGAAAAAAAAAAGGTTACTAGTGCATTTTATCTGTCATGATCCAGCATGGATCATGACAGTACACTTCCCTTAATGAGGGTCCTCTGGACCCTCAAGACCGCTCCTCATCAGGGAACCACCTACAGCAGGGATGCCCAGGTCCAGAGTTCACCCCAGCAACTACCTGCACTTCAGGCTTATGAGAAACGAGCACTGCTGGTATTGGCAATGTATGTTCTGGAGGCACCACCCATCTCCAAAGCGCCGATCTGGGAAACGAGAGGTGTATGGGCAAGTATGTGGGTAACTCCAGCTGGTAAGTCTCCGGGCCCTGGATAGCCGACACCAGATACGGCCCTATCACCTGAGAATTCCAGAGCCCCGCAACACACTTCCACTGGATGTTTTTGGTGGCCACCCATACATGCTCGTTCACACACATGTCCGGACCTGAACATTTATTGCCACACATTCGTTTGTCACAATACGGTGAACTCTTCTGGAACTGACAACAGAGGCGTCCCCCTGTGTCACCACACTCACACCCCTGCAATTCACCAAGGGAAACACCACCCTCCAACCCCTCCTACTACGAGGTCTGTGCCTCTCAGGGTTGACTAATGGTGAGGGTTGAGCCTTGCCGCTACTCTCCTGCAGCACCTCAGCTGCTACCACTGGGGAGGAAGGGAATGTTCGTAGAGAGACGGCAGAGACAGTAGCCTCTAGGCAGCAGCCCTCACACGACTGCTCCCAGCTGACTACTTTCCTAGTCCGACAATCTAAAACCGGGTTGTGTTTTTTAGACCAAGGGGGGCCCACAACGATAGGTGCTGGATTTCCCTCCAAGACGTAGTATGACTGGGACTCATCATGATGTTCAATATACAGCACAATGTCTTCTGTGACTTGGTTTAACCCCCCCTGGCTCAGTGGGACAGAGTTAATGATCTGGACACTTATGGGTTTGTCCGGCGTCTCACCACTCAGACCATGAGTCTGGACAAACTGAGCATCCACCAGACTGACTTCTGCTCCACTGTTAACAAGCACCGGTATGCCCTGAAGTACCTCGCCAACCATCACCTCTGCTGACATAGCACCTTCTGAGGGCGAGGAGGAAATATACACTCCCAGGTCGTCTTCCTCCACACGACCAAGGGGGCATGGCTTCTCTGATAATACAGAAATTTCGACGTCAGTGCCAAGGACTAAATCATTAGTCTGCTCACTACAGGGATGTACCCCTTCACCTTGGAGAACACCAGGCAGCACCATGGGGACACCGACTCCACCCACCTGGCTGGGTACATCCGCCTGTCTAAGCAAGTCCTGCTCCCCAGCAGGAACTCCATGGCACATCCTCGCCAAAGCCGTATATGGACCCTCTAGTTGAGGCAGAGGATAGGCCTCAGACCCATAATTCCGCTGCAGGTGCTGCTGAAACACATCATTCAGCTCCTCATTAACCTCAGTGAGGGCCAGCAGCAACTGCTCACCGGTCTGCACTTGGCCCATGGCTCAACAGAGAAAAATGTTATGGTTGGTGATAATGGTCACGTGGACCAGTCCTGTGTAACATGACCCGCAGGCCGGTAACTAAAACAACAAGACATGGGGGAAGGGCAAACAGTTACAACGGTGGGCCCTGCGATAGGGAATGGGGATGTGGAGACCTCCTGCACTCCCCTGAGTCATAGTGTCCCTCACACTCCTAACGTTCCCTATACAGGCTCCTCACCTGTCACAGAGCCGGAACCTGTCACCGTAGCACACCCTATACTTATCCCTTCCTAGGGAGCTGGGTGGTGCAGGCACTGGCCTCACCGCTGTACTAATACACACCAAGGAAAAATACAAACAGGGAAACACCACTTAGCTTTGCTCTGTTGCTCTTGTTCCCGGCAACAGAGTCCACCACCAGATTGCAGCTTTCCTCCTGAATAGCTGCCACCAAGCTCTGTCAGAGCTAAAAGGAAATCCCCTCTGTGACTCCTTCCACACCAGGACTCTGACTGTGCTGCAAGGAACTCTCTCTAGCTCCTTCCTCCACCAAGGATGGTTGGAAATTACCACTATCACCAACAGTGATTGCAACATCTGACACTCTTTTATCGCAGAACCAGAGCAATCACACCTGCTTTATAATCACATGCACTAAACTAAAGAAACCAGAGTGTAATGACCCTAACGGCCACCGGAGGCAAAACTAGAACTGAAACCACCACAGTGCAATGACCCTAATGGCCACCGGGGGCAAAACTATCTTTAAGCACCACAGCTTAAGGAAAAAAAAAAAGGTTACTAGTGCATTTTATCTGTCATGATCCAGCATGGATCATGACAAAAGCGGGACCAACTCCTAACCGTGGTCTACGGACCAAACATTGGGCATGGGCAGGGCCTTGGGGGCAAATCCCAAGTGCGTTCAGCCATGCGAAATAGCTTACGCTCAGGAATATTGAGGGATGACGCTATCAGATAGCTCTACCCGTTCATTTACTTTAGGAATAAAGCTATGGGATAGCTCTACCCGTGCACTTTCTTCATGGATAGCGCTATCGAATAGCTCTATCCGAACAGTATTAACATCAGAGCTTTTTCATGCACAAGGTAGGAGTGGCAGGAGCGGTACACCAGGTATTTATGTTTGCTGTTAGTCTGCACATACGCCAGTCTGCGGCGTGGTTACACCCCATTGTGTGGTCAGTCTGATGCGTGGTTACACCCCATTGCGTGGTTCGTAATCGCAGCGCGCGTCCAGCGAGCGCAATCACTCGTTTTATTACTAAATAAATATTTGAATGAAAAAAATCTAAAGGGGTTAACGAGTGGGACAGTTTTATAGGTCGGGTCATTGCGGACGCGGCGATACCAAATATGTGTACTTTTATTGTTTAGATTTTTTTCCCATTCAAATATTTATGTAGTGACGGAATATATATTGATTTTTTATTATTTTTGATTTTTTTTGTTTAAATATTTTTACAATTATTTAAAGAAATTTTTTTTACTTTTTCCTAACTTTTAAGCAGCATCTGCATGTCATATAAGCTGTCAGCGCTGCACTCACAGGCAGACTTGCTGATCATGCACTGCGCATGATTAAAAATTTTTCTTAACTGTGGGGACCCTGATGTCACCATGACGACATCCGCTCACCATGGCAACAATCGGGACCGCACGTCACTCTGCGGGGTCTCCGATCCAAAGGCAGAGGGGCTGTCAGCCCTGCGCCGGCTCCTGCAAAGCTAATAATGATATGCACATCTCAATAATTAAATAGAAACCTGATTGTTTGGCTATTCATGCCCTATTGGCGGACTTTAATGGGTTTTTTTGCCCTTTTAAAGCCATGGATATAAATTATCATTATCTTGATTACCTGTGCTTATGCTTAGGATTTACTTATTTAACTTCTTTTGGTATCCATTTTTTATCAAGTCCAGACACAACTAAAAATAAAAGGGTTCTTATCTTGCCTACATAAATTATCTTTCCTTTTTGCTGGTACCAGCGCACGTGCAAATTCTATCTTTTTATTACTCATCTGTCTAGCACCCTAGTAGTGACAGCCACTATGTACACTAGCGGCTATGGGAGCACTAATGGATTATATAACCCTTTTTTTTTTTTTTTTGCACACAGCCGTGGATGTCTGTGCTGGAGGTTGTCTGTTTGCCGTTTGCGGCACTCTATATGTATATATGGCCATCTTCATGATTAATCTCTTCGGCCGCTTAAATAATTTAATAAATATATGTAGCGCCGCTACTATGAGGGTTTATCATTTCCGGTGGTATAATTGTGGTTTCTGATTTTTACATATGTCTCCATATGCGCACGTATAGCCATATACGCAGGTCTGGAGCTTCATTATGGGAGCAGACTTGCTTGCTGCCTGTGGTATGTTTTGTGCAAGGACGGCTGCTACCATGGCTACCACAGTCAACACTCTGACTAGGGGTACACAGTGTTAGGGCAGTTTCACATCTATAATATTAAATGCCCTAAGCAGCTTCCGGTTGTAACAACTTCCGTCCAGTTGTAACCGGTGACGTCACCGCACACCTCTTTCCATGTTAACCCTCAACACACCACTCCTCCTCAACACACACACTCCTCTCACCTTTCACAATCTCCACTCACGTCCACTCACTCTTTCACTCCACATACGACCCTTTCTCTCACTCCGTCTCTCATACTCACGCCGTCATCGCCGCTGATCCACGATCTCCGACATCTTCTTCCGCCGGCGCCATCCTGGATCCAGACGTCCTCCACGCCGGCGACATGTTCGTGCGGCGATGCCATTTTGGATCGGTGAAATCCCGCGATAGTTAAGATGCCGTCGCTGCAAGAACATGTCGCCGGCGTGGAGGCCGTCGGGATCCAAAATGGCGTCGGCGAAATCTCGCGAGATTTCGCCGACGCCATTTTGGATCCCGACGGCCTCCATGCCGGCGACATGTTCCTGCGGTGACGCTATTTTGGATCGGCGAAATCCCGCGATACTCAAGATGGCGTCGCCGCAAGAACATGTCGCCGGCGAGGACGACGTCGGGATCCAAAATGGCGTCGGCGAAAACTCGCGAGAAGAGCCCGGTGCTGCCCGAGCATAGTAACTAACTGTGGTTAGTTATAGCAAATTATAATTATCCTCCATCCCATAGTCCCGTGCCCATATACCCATCATACATATCCACGATCCCATAGGCCCTTGCCCATATACCCATCATACATATCCTTCATCCCATAGTCAAGTGCCCATATACCCATCACACATCCTCCATCCCATAGTCCAGTGCCCATTTACCCATCACACATCTTCCATCCCATAGTCAACCATTATGACATCATAATGAGTGGCAGGGCTTGCAACCTATGATGACATCAGCGTCGCCATGGCAACCATTATGATATCATAATGAGGGGCGGGGCTTGATACACACACACTTTTTCCCCAGTATGTAGATAGGGGCAAAATTGTTTGGTGAATTGGAACGCACAGGGTTAAAATTTCGCCTCACAACATAGCTTAGGACACTCTCGGGGTCCAGACGTGTGACTGTGCCAAATTTTGTGGCTGTAGATGTGACGGTGCGGATGCCTATCCCGGACATACACACATACATACACACATACACACACTTGAGCTTTATATATTAGATATTGCAAAAAAGGCCAAAACTGCAGGGACTTTTGGTTTTTCTCAACCCAATATGGTATCTTATTACCACTTTTGAGCGTAAATCAATACTGTGTAATGTCAATATCAATCAGGTAAATATTTCCAAAATGAAACTATGGAGAATACAAACTAACTTTCATATTTTTTTAATTATGACTGTACATTAGGAGTAATATAAAATAATTGGATTAGTTTATGAATGAATGCTAGAACTTTGTGTGTATATCTTTATTAGTTGATTCTTCAGCAGATCACATTTTTATTGGATTGCAGAAAAGAGAAAGAAAACAATTTAATTAAACTGACAATAAAATTTAGGATATGCTCAGCAGAAATCCTATATTTGGATGATTAGTGGTTTGATGCTGGAGAAAGCCATAGTATTGTAACTTCTTCACCATATGAATAGGTGTATCCAAAGGCACAGAAGACTGACCAGCAGCAGAGAAACAGACAGACCTGGAAATAAAGTTTTCTTGATAAAGATGTTGTCCGAAGAATAAAATGCATCATAAAGTGAACCTGTCAGCTGATACATGCTGTCCAATCCGTGGGCCGCTTGTATCAGACACTGGCTGTATGATCTTGGCAAGGTATATTTGACTCTGAAACACTGCAGACTTTCATAGCTGTCGGGGGCCAAGCTGCACTGTAGACTAGTTGGACAAGCGGGTCCCCGGCGCTTATACTCATCAGCAGACTTAGAGTGACAGGTATCTGCCTACATGCGAATTTAGGCAAAGACCTGTCACTCCAGGACATAGGGTGGGTAGAAGTTGCCGGTAACCTGCCAGTTTAGAGCGTGGCTTGGCCCCTGACATCTATTAAAATATATTTTTCTCCGAAACGCTGCAGCGTTTCAGAGTCAAACATTTCGAGAGTCAAACATGTTTGGCTGTGTTCATACAGCGCCTGATACAGCTGCCCACAGATTTGGCAGCATGTATCAGCTGACAGGTTCACTTTAATTAATAGATCCTTTGTGTAATAATAATGAAAGACATTCTGGATAGAGGCAATCCACTAATATTTTATATTAGTCCTTTACTAAAACACTAGATAAAGAGTACATACACACAGAATATTATATATTTACCTATTATTATAATTTGCAGGACCCTGGCCCAGCGGCTACATCAGTATTCAGTGGCCACCAGACAGGGGCCCTGCCATCCATCTCATATCTGTCAGAATCTCCAGTGCCCGTTCTGATTGTAGGCCCTGTGCGACATCATTGTTGCCACATGATGCATGCATTTATTTGCGCTCAGATATGAGGTGGTTCACAGGGTTCCTGTCAAGGTGCCACGGAATACTAATATGGCCTCTGGACTGGGGTTTTGCTCATCTCTAATCAGGTTTTAAATTGGGCAAAGATGATCCCTCAATAGTAAAACCACTTATCTTTTTAGATTGTTCCAGTCAGATGGATTTTTCTGTTTTATTCTGTAAATACTTTTATGCCCAAAAAAGACAAAAGTACCCTAGGAGTGATACTTTTGTTGGCTAACCAGAAAAATTATAGGTAACACTCATAAAATACTTTTCTCTCTTTTGGGTATACAATTATTTACATCAATTTCTCTGGATAATATGGTGCCCAATATAATTTTTCGTTATACATATATAATATGAAAGTGTCACTAATTCAGGCATGTCTGTGTACATGAAGAACACTTCTTAACATTATTATCAAAACCATTAATTATACTTTTTGGGAGGATCCAAATTTCGTCAAATTGTGAAATGATGCACAACATACAATTCGGGGTCTAGCATACATATAGACATCTTCTACAGTATATCCATTCACTAGTTCAAAAATAAAGAGGTGTTTAAGGGGAAAGGTAGAATAGAAAGATTTTGCAGACTTCCTTCTCAACAGAGGAATGATGAAGGTAAGCAGTAGAATATAGGGCAGCTAGCATGAATTGTTATTAAAGTCAAATAACTGGAAACACAAGAGTATGACGACGTAGGTTGTCTCCCTAAGGCATTTACCAAGAAAAGGCTGTGCTCAAGATGTACTTATGAAGCACTCCCATCAAAATTGTTGTCCTCTTAATATATTGCAGTCATTATATTATATAGCACTGTGTACGCACAATTGCTCATTTTTCCCATCTACCCAGTAAATTATTGTCTTCGCCATTAGGTCAATGACATCACGTGATTAAACATTGACTATCTAAATCCATCTAAGCTCTATGTAGAAACAGGAAGACTCTTTTCCCTGCATGGATCATAATTCACTGCAAAAGCAGGGTAAAGAAGGGAGCAGCTGGGTCAGGATTTGAAGAGGGGGATGACTCATGCAGGGAATAGAGACTTCCTGTTTCTACATAAAGCTTAGAAGGATTCTGCTAGTCAGTTTTTGATCACGTGATGTCATAGCCCTAAATGAAAAGAGAAGAATTATCTGGATAGACAAAATGAGCAATTGTAAGTACACAGTGCTGTATAATATGATGATTGCAATATATTAAGAGGATAAAAACTTTGATGGGAGGAGGAGTGTTTCTTTAAATGGGACTGGTAAAAAGATCAATGTCTGCTATTACATATATTACATTTTGTTACAGAGATGGATATCTTACCGTTTTGACTGCTGGCAGAATAATCTATATCTGTAGACAAAGGGAAATCAAGCAGAAAACAAGACTTAGAAGGCTTCACAAGTGTTTTAGGGTCTTTAGGTATCTCTTTCATACAGTATGTAAGACATTTTAGAAGTACATAAATATGACATAATTTTTTATCATATTAGAGTACAAGTTTAGGAAGTTCCCATGTTATCAAAGTCTGACCACAAGGTCACATTGGTTTGAGTCTTATGTTCAGTGCAGATGCTGGGGGTCACTCATAGTCTTATGTCACCCATATTGTCCCATGCAAAATAAATATACACCACATGGTATATGCATTTCTTTGTGTGACACCTCTGCACTGAGAAGAGTCAAGTAAACTAGGTTGATTCTTCAGTAAAAATAAAGGATAAATGTTTTGTTCTGATTTTTCTCTAATTAGTAACATAAGCTTAAAGCATCAGACAGATCATTTTTTTTATTTTACGGAAGACAAAATCTAAATTAACAAGCTTTAGTGCAAAATCCATGTAGACTGAGATTTATTAAACTTATGTAAGCGTAAGGCTGACTTCACACATCAGTATATCATCACCGGAAAAAATGATACTGGTGTCATTAGTGTTTAGGATCAGTGAGCCATCAGTGTCCCATCTGTTTTTTTCGATACTTTGCAATGTTAAACATGAACAGCACACAGAGGGCACACAGATGATACACGAATGCTATCCGTGGGCTGTACATGATTTTCACAGACCCATAGACTTGCATTGGCCCTTGTCATCAGTGATCCTGGTAAAAAACGGACATGTTTCTATGTGTTCTCTACTGACACATGGTCATGTGTGCAGCACCATGGATTATAATGGGTATGTGTGGTATTTGTGAATAAAATGCCACATGAACCTGAAACATGGACATATGAAGGGGGCTCACACAAGATAAATTTAGACCAGAAAGTCTTAAAATGCTCTACATTTATCACAGTGGGTCATGCTAGATGACAAATCTGGTACATTTTTTAGTATAAGGCCTCAATTCATTAATACTGCAGTCTTTGGAAGAACGCTAGAGTAATATGAGCTAAATTTATGAGGAAGCGAGCACCTCTTTAATGGGTTAGGCACATCTTTCAACTGCAGTGTGCCACTGCCAACATTGTAAACCAGCCAGGGCTGACATGCATTTCTGTCATTATTTAGGCCATATTTGTGGTATAAACTGTAATGAATTTGTTGGGCACATCTAGTTATGCCCCACCTCACTCAAGTACTGGTCACTGTCAAAAAAGTTGATACAGCTGGACGGGACAGTCGTAAAAATTACAAAAGTTAGTACATTTTTCCTCAACTTCAAGTTGTTAAAATTTTTTAGGATATTTGAATCAATTGTTCATAGTTTTTAATACTGAAAGAAGTCATAAGTCCATCTAGTTCAACCTATAACCTAACATGCTTTACACCAACTGCTCGATGTATATGGCTATAAGCTTACATTAGCTATTAGTAATCTTACTTTTAGGCCATATTTTAAGCCAAAAACTGAAGCACATCCTTAGTAAATTTAGTGTATTTTACAAGCACAGTAAGCAATACCCAATCTTCTAAATACTTTCTAGTGTCTAGTGAGGTAAAAAAAATGTCTAAAATCCTTAATAAATATGGTGTATAGCATCAGGGCCACCATCAGAGCATTCGTGCCCTGACTGCTGTATGGGGCCAGGTGAACAGAAGTAAAGACCGGGGTCCTGGACTGGGCCCCCTCTTGTGCTTTTGCTGACTGGGCCCCAGAGTATTTTGTGCCGGAGCCCCACTGGTGGCGTACATCTCGGTGCAGGGAGGCATGGAGATTTCATGGCCGTGACGGTCATGCAGCTTCAAGGGAGACCTTCCTCCCCCTTCCATGATGTGCTGCTGATGGCGCGTATGCGATAACATCATCGTGTATGTGCCATCATGTATGAGCGTCAGGATGCCAGTCTAGAAATAGAGCTGCAGGGGATCGTATGAGAGGTAAGTATAGAAAACTTTTTTTAATAGAGTTAATTAAATGGTCTCATGGGATAGCAAAATGCTGAAATGGGAGTGGGGGAAGAGCAAATGAAAAATTGGGAGTGGAAGGGCAAATTACGAACTGGGAGTGGGGGAAGAATATTTGATGAATTGGGAGTCAGGGTGGTAAGAGCAAATGCTGAATTGCTAGTGGAGGGACAGCAAATGTTGAACTTGGAGTGGGGGTGGGGAGAGAAAATGATGAATTGGGAGTGGAGGGCGGGGAGAACAAATGCTAAATTGGGAGTGAGGGGGAGAGCAAATATTTAAGTGGGGTGGGGAGAGAAAATGCTAAATTGGAAGTGGGAGGAAGAGCAAATGATGAACTGGGAGTGGGGAGAGCAAATTCTGAATTAGGCATGGGGTTGGGGAGAGCAAATCCTGAATTGGAGGTAGGGAGAACAAATGATAAATTGGGAGTTTGAGGACAGCAAATGATGAATTGGGAGTGGGGGGAGAGGAGAGAAAATGCTGAAATGGGGTGGAGTGGAGAAAGAAAATGATGAATTGGGAGTTGGCAGAGAGAAAATGACAAATTGGGAGCGGAGAGCAAATAATGGATTGGGAGTGGGGGGTGTGGAGAGTGAATGGCAAATTGGGAGTGGAGAGCAAATGATGGGTTTGGGGTGGGGAGAGCAAATGACAAATTGGGAGTGGAGGAGAGAACAAATGATTAATTGGGAGTGGGGGTGGGGAGAGCAAATTATGAATTCGGAATGCGAGATGGGGAGAGCAAATGCTGACGTGGGGGTGGGGAAAGAAAATAATGAATTGTGAGTTGGTGGAGAGCAAATGACAAATTGGGAGTGGGGGGAGAGCAAATAATGGATTGGGAGTGGGGGATGGGGAGAGCAAATGGCAAATTCAGAGTGGAGGGGAGAGCAAATGATGGATTGGGAGTGGAGTGTGGGGAGAACAAATGATTAATTGGGGGAAGAGGGTGGGGAGAGCAAATGATGAATTGGGAGTGGGGGGGCAAATTACTAATTGGGAGCACCGGAGAAAATGATGAATGAGGAGTGAGGGGAAGAGCAAATGATGAAGTGTGAGTGGGGAGAGCAAATGGTGAATTGGGAGAGGGGGGTGGGGAGAGCAAATGGTGATTTGGGAGAGGGGGGTGGGGAGAACAAATTATGAATTGAGAGTGGGGTAGAACAAATGAATAATTGGGAGTGCCAGCAGCACATGTCGAATTGGGAGTGGGGGGAGAACAAATGACAAATTGGGGAGGGAGAGAGAGCAAATAACCAATTGAGGGTGGGGGATGGTGGAGAGCAAATGATAAATTGAGGGTGGGGATCACAAATGAGGAACTAAAGGAGGGGGAGAGCAAATGGTAATAACTGAGGGTGGGGGAGAACAAATAATGAATTGAGCGTGGAAGACGAAAAATTATGATGAAATGAGGGGAGAGTAAATGGTGATGAACAGAGGGTAGGGGTGGGAGAGAGAGGACATGACAATGAATTGGGACAGAGGGGTGCATGTAAACATAATGAATCGGGGGAGCGGGAGGTATATAGTGGGGGGCATTGAGAATGATGTAGTATGGCTGGTAATGAATTGGAGTAAAGAGTACAGGTGTTAATTAATATATTTATTGTTTGGGGAAGTGGCTATGTATAATTAGTAGGGGTACAGTCTTGGAATACAATTTATATTTGGAATGAAAGAAAAATAAATAAAAATATACCTAAAAAGAGTATTGGGTATTTTAAGAAATATTTAATAAGTTAGAGTAAAGAGCCAAAAAAAGTCTAACTTGTTGTAGTGGCGTCTTAAAACGTATTTTGGCCAAAACAAAAGCTGATGGCTATCTATGTGATACGGTGTTTGATAGGAAAGATGGGAACTGTTAATGTGTGATTGGTGATTAAGTGGTGCAGAAGTGGACTTTTTCCCAAGAGAGCATGGAGGGACTGCATACTCCGTACCATATTCCAACTAGACTCTGTCCAGCTCTGCTCAGTACGCTTGCATTGAGCAAGTCCAGCACATCTAGTCAGCACGGGACTACATGTGTGCATGCTTGTGGTCATGTTGGCAACAGACAATCCTTACATTCAGATGGCCGAATAATATGGATGATGATCTCATTGCAATGCTCGGACTGGCCAGCTGCTCTCTGACACAAGCGGGACAGCTGCATAGAAATAAATGCACTCCCGTTTGAGTCAGGAGAGTTGATAGCCAATCAGAACATTATGATGTGACTGTCGTCCATGTTTCATGGCCGTCTAACTGCGCCCTCACAGATGGAGTAACTTCAGACTTGCAGCCTGAGGTCAGACAACCCCTTGAAATTGGTTGTATGGGATTAGAAAAACAGCTGTTTTTTTTAACTTGTGAGTGCTTTGCATTTCATCCCCGTACATGGCCTCAATGGAGCTAAGATGCAATAAGAAACCAATAGACAGTTGTATATGAGATATGAAGAAGCTTATAAAAAAGTTTCAGTATTTTTTTCTCTGGGGAAATTCTTCCTTTATTTCTCATATTCAAATTTATATAAATGTATAGAATATATCCATTACCTTGGTATATAAAAGGGCCGAGACCAAATCGCACAGATTCCTGAGAAGCCTCACGAGATAATGAACACTGCGTGAAAAAAAGCAGAAATGTTTAAAAGCAAGACTACACATTGAAAATGGAGGATACTGAGTGGCAAGGAAAATATAGGATTTATCTTAGGGACTAATGGGGGATTACTTACTGTTGAACAGTTGCTAGTTGGAGTGTAACACAATCGAGCATCACAAAATATGTAGACAGCAGAGTAGCCTTGGAAGGCAAATGCTGTAATACTGAATCTGACCTCCTTAGATTTTCCATTTTCAACCACTTGAATATACGGTCCATCTCCAACAGCACAACTGTCCAAGAAAATGTAAAAAAATAAGCTGTATATGTCTTTTAGCATTAAAGAGGTTTTCCCGGCAAAGTAAACAACTACAGGGGAGTGTAACACTGGAAAACTTGACAGCGTGTAATATACGAGCTGTTAGGATTCAGCTATTTTTTACAGCTACAGTGGTCATTGTGACTGCTCATAAGTGATTTGCTTATTTGCATACCTGTGATGACTGCCGTAATTGTCAAGCTTTGCGGAAGCCTGCACATTACAGACTTTTATGCTTTCCAATGTTTTACTTCTTCACAAATTGCATACTTCACCAGGAAAACCCTTTTAAAGATGCAGTAGGTTTTTTTTTTTTTTTAAAAAAAAAAAGAAACATTGCCACCATATTAGGCTACTTATCACATTTTATATTTTTAAAAACTTTTTATTTTCTACTTCTTAGTTTTCTTAGGGAACATAAACCTGTGATCGTCCAATCAATTATACTATATAAGCAGTATGTAGTGTAAATCTCGGTCCCCTTTGAAGAACAGTCATTATGAGCTTCAGAGAAGAACCAAGATTGCTGCCATAACAACCCATCAGTACATCGCGATGGGAACCGGTAAAGCGGAAGCAGCAGCACGCTCTCTATTTTAATGCTGCTCTCAGACATGTGTGCAACCACCACCAGAGAGCACAAGAGCTTCCTGATACTATTAAAATTGAAATTTAGTAATCTCCCAAGCATCCTCTAATGGTGGTTTCCAGAAGTCACTATGTTATTTTTTTAACTTTAAGCCATTGCAGGATATGTGGTACTCTGTTTCAGAAAAAAATGATTACCGATAAAACCATGTTAAAAAACAAAGACTTTTGGACCTCAAAATGGTATGATAATAAAAGATAGAGATTCGCTTTAAAGTCTAGGTTCACTCAAAGTATAACACTAAAGTATGACTGCATGCCACCAAAGATGGGACTTGTGTTGGAGAGCTAGTGGTCATCAATGACCTTGTCAGATTTTCTTTTAAAACAAATAGCTCTGCAAAGTGATAGATTTTTTTTTGCACTTTAACAACCTACAAAAGCACAATCTTGTTAGGTCATGTAGAAACTATCAACTCTCTGGTATGATTAATCATTACAGCAAATCTCCATATCAGCTTCCCGGACCATGGTATCACACCTGGGCTTTTTTGGCCTTCAGGCCATATTCACACACTACCATTCATACTGCCCCACAAGCTCACACTGAAAATTGTGGTAAAATGGCATATCTCCGCATAATACTGATGTATGAGTAATAGTTTCTTAATAATTTCATGCATTATATGAACAACCAATATATAGTCAAAGCAAATGCTTACCCTCCTTGAATTAGTTGCACTTTTATTGAGCCACTGCCATCACTAGTCGGGGTAGCAAAACATTGATCTACTCGAAGAACGAACGCAGGGTCAGGGAATTGTGTTATCATCCCAAAATATAGAGTTGATCCGATTGTTAGATCGTCCTGTTGTGACTCTTGTAGGGGCTGAGTGTATGATGGGTTCACATAGGCTGCAAGTGTGGTGCCGGTATTACCCTCAACACCACCTATATTCAGATCCTGGCTTCTGTTTGGGTCAATGGACATATTAGTACATAACAGATAGATCAGTGCCACTCAATGAGTTTTCATGCTATACTCTATAGCTGTTATTATATTTAGTTGTTGACATACATACATCATAACGGGTTTGAACACGTAGTATAGCGAAGACTCCATGGTAATGTTGTAAGTGCAGGAGAACTGCATGCTAATGTTTCCTGCAGTGACAACGCCATTGCTGTTCTGTCCTGGAATGTTAACGGTATTTGCAAATGTTACATGGGTCAGATTTTTCTGCAAGTAACAAAAAGAGAAGCAGTTGAAAACTAAGATTATTCATTGAATAGGGAATCTACCACATGATTATATGAAATGTGGATTTGTGTTGCTTTCCTCTGGGTACTAAGATTTCCTCCTGCATGCTAAAGACATACTGATACAGAATTTAGGTAGTGAGCCCCAATAGTTATTATGGTGGCTGGTGGCGCTTCATAAGGTAGTAAAATAAATAATTACAATAATATGGATGGTGTAGACCAAGTTAACCAATACTTTGACAAAATCTGCATTGTGTAAATGTTACCTGGATAGAAATGGTAAGCTTTCCCATATATAATGTATGTTTTAGACTTTTTTGCATATGCTTTACAGTAGAGACTGGTATAGAATAAGTTCTGGCACTAAGCAAAGTGTATCATTCATTTAATGATGTTTGTGACCTATTTAACCCCTTCATGACCCAGCCTATTTTGACCCTAATGACCTGGCCATTTTTTGCAATTCTAACCAGTGTCCCTTTATGAGGTAATAACTCGGGAACGCTTCAATGCATCCTAGCAATTCTGAGATTGTTTTTTCATGACATATTGGGCTTCATGTTAGTGGTAAATTTATGTTGATAATTTTTGCGTTTATTTGTGAAAAAAACAGAAATTTGGTGAAAATTTTGAAAATTTCACAATTTTCACATTTTGAGTTTTTATTCTGTTAAACCAGAGAGATATGTGACACAAAATAGTTAATAAATACCATTTCCCATATGCCTACTTTACATCAGCACAATTTGGGAAACAAAATTTTTTTGTTAGGAAGTTATAAGGGTTAAAAGTTGACCAGCGATTTCTCATTTTTACAACAAAATTTACAAAACCATTTTTTTAGCGACCACCTCACATTTGAAGACACTTTTGAAGGGGTCTATATGGCAGAAAATACCCCAAAGTGACACCATTCTAAAAACTTTACCCCTCAAGCTACTCAAAACTACATTCAAGAAGTTTATTAACCCTTCAGGTGCTTCACAGGAACTAAAGCAACGCGTAAGGAAAAATGGACATTTTAATTTTTCAACAAAAATTTTGTTTTAGCATCAATTTTTTCATTTTTACATGGGTAACAGGAAAAAATGGATCCTAAAATTTTTTGGGCAATGTCTCCTGAGTACACTGATACCTCATATGTGGTTATAAACCACTGTTTGGGCGCACGGCAGGGCTCAGAAGGGAAGGAGCGCTATTTGACTTTTTGAATGGAAAATATGCTGGAATATTTAGCGGTTGCCATGTCGCGTTTGGAGAGTCCCTGTGTGCCTAAACATTGGAAGCTTCCCCACAAGTGATGCCATTTTGGAAACTAGACCCTCCAAGGAAATTATCTAGATGCATAGTGAGCACTTTGAACCCCCAGGTGCTTCACAAATTGATCCGTAAAAAAAAAGGACTTTTTTTTCACAAAAATTTTCTTTTAGCCTCAGTTTTTTCATTTTCACACGGGCAACAGGATAAAATGGATTCTAAAATTTCTTGGGCAATTTCTCCTGAGTACACCAATACCTCATATATGGTCATAAACCACTGCTTGTGTGCACGGCAGGGCCCAGAAGGGAAGGAGCACCATTTGACTTTTTGAATGGAAAATTAGCTCCAATCGTTAGCGGACACCATGTCACATTTGGAGAGCCCCTGTGCACCTAAACATTGGAGCTCCCCCACAAGTAACCCGATTTTGGAAGCTAGACCCCCCCATGGAACTTATCTAGATGTGTGGTGGGAACTTTGAACCCCCAAGTGCTTCTCAGAAGTTTATAACGCAGAGCAGTGAAAATAAAAAAATCATTTTTTTCCTCAAAAATGAATTTTTAGCACGCTATTTTTTATCTTCACAAGGCTAACAGGAGAAATTCGACCACAAAAGATGTTGTGCAATTTGTCCTGAGTACACCGATACCCCATATGTGGGGAGCAACCACTGTTTGGGCGCATGGGAGAGCTCAGAAGGGAAGGAGCATGATTTTGGAATGCAGACTTTGATGGAATGTTCTGTGGGCATCATGTTGCGTTTGCAGAGCCCCTGATGTGCCTAAACAGTGGAAACCCCCCACAAGTGACCCCATTTTGGAAACTAGACCCCCCAAGGAACTTATCTAGATATGTAGTGAGCACTTTGAACCCCCAAGTGCTTCACAGAAGTTTATAAACGCAGAGCCATGAAAAAAAAGATGTTTTTTTTCTCAAAAATGATTTCTTAGCCCGCTATTTTTTATTTTCACAAGGGTAACACGATAAATTGAACCCCTAATGTAATTGACCAGTTTGTCCTGAGTACGCTGGTACCCCATATGTGGGGGGAACTACTGTTCGGGCACACGTTGTGGCTCAGAAGGGAAGTAGTGACGTTTTGAAATATCGACTTTGATGGAATGGTCTGCGGGCGTCATGTACGTTTGCAGAGCCCCTGATGTGCCTAAACAGTAGAAACTCCCCACAAGTGACCCCATTTTGGAAACTAGACCACCCAGGGAAGTTATCTAGGTGTGGTGAGCACTTTGAACCCCCAAGTACTTCACAGAAGTTTATAACGCAGAGCTGTGAAAATAAAAAATCATTTTTTCCCCTCAAGAAATGATTTTTAGCCCCCAATTTTTTTATTTTCCCAAGGGTAACAGGAGAAATTAGACCTCCAAAGTTGTTGTGCAATTTTTCCTGAGTACGCTGATACCCCATATGTGGGGGTAAACCACTGTTTGAGTACACGTCGGGGCTCGGAATGGAGGGAGCGCTGTTTGACTTTTTGAACGCAAAATTGGCTGGAATAAATCATGGTGCCACGTTGCGTTCAGAGACCCCGTGATGTGCCTAAACAGTGAAAACCCCACAGTTCTAACTCGAACTCTAACCCCAACACACCCCTAACCATAAACCAACACTAGTCATAACCCAAATCACAACCCTAATCCCAACACACCCCTAACCCTAATCCCAACTCTAACCCTAACCACAAGCCTAACCCTAATTCCAACCCCAACCCAACCCTAATTCCACCCCTAACCCTAATTCCACCCCTAACCCTAATTCTAACCCTAACCCTAATTCTAACCCTAATTCCAACCCTAACCCTATTTCTAACCCTATTTCTAACCCAATTTCTAACCCTAACCCTAACCCTATTTCTAACCCTAATTCCAACCTAACCCTAATTCCAACCCTAACCCTATTTCTAACCATAATTCCAACCCTAACCCTAATTCTAACCCTAATGGAAAAATAAAAATATTTTTTTATTTTATTATGTGTGCCTACCTATGAGGGTGATAAACGGAGGGTGTATTTACTTTATTTACTTTTTTTTCATTTTGATCAGTGTGAGAGTTTATCACAGTGATCAAAATGAATGGGCAGCCGGCAAATTCATGGGCGCCGCCATCTTGGAAAATGGAAGGTGCACTGTGCATGCGCCCGCCATTTTGCAAGATGGAGGCATCCATGATCCGGGACGGCGGGACCCCGGGAGCCACAGCAGGACATCGGAGGTACTGGGGGGGTGAGGGGGTATCGAAAGGTTGGGAGAGTGGAGGGAAGGGGAGGGGGATCAGATGATGACGGCGGCGACCGATGGCTGCCGTCCGTCGGTGGTGGGGGCCCATCGCTCCCACCAGTCGGTGTGGGGGGGTCAGGTCTCGGTGCCCAGCCATGCCCGATGCTATTGCAGCATTAGCCATGGCTGGACTGTAATATTTCACTAAATTTCATTGGTGAAATATTACAAATCGCTCTGATTGGCTGTTTCACTTTTAACAGCCAATCAGAGCGATCGTAGGCACGTGGGGGCTAAGCCACTCCCCCTGGGGTTAACTCTAAGGTGTCCTCTGTGTGTGGGTCGGGTGACCTTTCAGAGACCCTGGTCACCCGACCTGCAGGGGGGCAAACAATTCATGACGCCACATAGGCGTCATGGGTTGTATTGGCACGACTTTTCATGACGCCTATGTGGCATCAAAGGTTGAGAAGGGGTTAATTGAAAGGTGTAACAGCTCATGATGATTAATAATATTAGTGTGCGCTTGGAACACTCAAAGAATAGGGAAATCTAAATTGGGTGGTTATAGAAAAAAAAAACCTCTTATAAGTGCTCTTTATGTAGCTGGATAATAGCGACAAAATAGCAATTAGCAATAGTCAATTGTAAGACCTCAGAAGAAGTGCTTAAGGGAAAAAGAATATATATAGATGCTGGTGGCAATCTTAGTTCCAACCTGAATAATCACAAACTAAAAAAGGCATGAGTGAGGGTAAAAACCTGAAATCACTGAACAGGTTATATACTGCAGGGTAATTCTCCCTGATAGTAGCTTAAAAAAAAAAAGAAAAAAAAAATAAGTCAAAGTCAAATTGCAGCCTGTGAACGGCTATGCAGAGTAGCCGCAATAGTAAATGCACAAGTCAGAGAGCGGTACCTGTAAAGATAATGCGATGCGAAGTCCTCACTCCAGTAAGCGGTGCAGGTTAAAATAGCACTTTTTGCTCCAGCGCTTGGAAAAAGAGGGGGGGGTTTGTACACTGGGGTATAGATGAGTTACAGGGGCTGCCCCGGCCGGTGGCAGCCTCCTGTCAGTGTACCTCCAGCTGTGGAGCAGACGTGAGCGGCCTCTCGTGCTCCCGGCGTCTGTGAGCTGCTCCAGGTATACAGGACCTTCGTGATGTGAGTCAACACATGACCACATCAGTTTCACTTGCTGGTGGTTGCGACGGGGACCAATGGACTTTCCAACATGTTTCAAAGACTAACTGTCTTCTTCCTCAGGGTCCCTGTAACTCATCTATACCCCAGTGTATAAACCCCACCCTCTTTTTCCAAGCGCTGGAGCAAAAAGCGCTATTTTAACCTGCACCGCTTACTGGAGTGAGGACTTCGCATCGCATTATCTTTACAGGTACCGCTCTCTGACTTGTGCATTTACTATTGCGGCTACTCTGCACAGCCGTTCACAGGCTGCAATTTGACTTTTTTTTTTTTTCTTTTTTTTTTAAGCTACTATCAGGGAGAATTACCCTGCAGTATATAACCTGTTCAGTGATTTCAGGTTTTTACCCTCACTCATGCCTTTTTAGTTTGTGATTGTTCAGGTTGGAACTAAGATTGCCACCAGCATCTATATATATTCTTTTTCCCTTAAGCACTTCTTCTGAGGTCTTACAATTGACTATTACTAATTGCTATTTTCTCGCTATTATCCAGCTACATAAAGAGCACTTATAAGAGGTTTTTTTTTTTTTTTTCTATAACCACCCAATTTAGATTTCCCTCTTCTTTGAGTGTTCCAAGCGCACACTAATATTATTAGTTATTTTACCTTATTTCTTTGACACCCTTGTGACAGGTGTCTTAGTGTTTGCTGCTGGAATTACACTCATACACAAGCGCCACTGAATCTCCATTTGTATTAGCTCATGATGATTGTTTGCATTGCAAAGTTCTGACCATTGAATTTGTGCATAACATGAGTACACAACTGGACTGCCCAACTGGCAATACTGGCATTTGAAATAATGGTCCAGTACTTGCAATTGATTGTCCACTCTCCTCTTATTACCACCTGCACCACCTATATCCACTTCCTGGATGGTCACCTTCATATTTTGATTAGCAATAAAAGGACTGAAGGAATCTAGAAGCAGCAGCAAGAGGTAGACTATAAAAGTTGCTTTCTCATCATCTTAAATTAGTAGATTTGCAATGTGCTTAAAAAATACCCAACTTTGAAATGTAACAACAGGAGGGAAGGATCCAGCGAGAAAATAGCAGTCTAGAAAATAACTTTTAAACCATTATTTGAAAACATGGATGGCACAAAGTTGTCAGGCAAAAAAAAATATTGTTGTCAGATCAACGCGTTTCCGATCTTGACAAAGACTGCAAAGTCGAAACGCGTTGATCCAATAATGTGTTTTTTTGCCTGCCAACTTTGTACCATCCATGTTTTTAAATAATGGATTAAAAGTTATTTTTTAGACTGCTATTTTCTTGCTGGATCTTTCCCTCCTGTTACATATGTTTACTTCAATGGAACCATGCTGAGTGCCAGCTGTCTAATGAGCTGACTTCACGGTCCTTCTTTTTTTTTCCCCAACTTTGAAATGTGTTTGTTATTTAAAAAATCTTTTCAATCCTCAAAAGCAAGGGAGATTTTTAGTTTTATTGTTTATTGCTCATTGTCAAAGTTACCACTTCTGCAGTGAATCACCAGCTTGCAAACAATGCTACAAAGCTGGCTGATAGCTGGTCCTGGATAATTTCAGTACCACTGTGCTCCTCCGAAGATACAGGGGCCTGAACTTGCACTTGCTGCTGGTCATAACTTAGTTAGGAGCACACCAGCCCCGAAGAGGTAGGGGAACTGTGCGCTCTGGTCAAATGTCACCATACTTCTGCAGTCAGATGTTTCTCTTAAGGTGAGTATTTCTCCATTTGTTCTTTATAAACCATCCATGTCTAAAAAAACAACAACTTTATATCTCTGTTGGCTGACCCCTTTAACTGGGACTTGGGAAAAGGCACAAGAGAGTTTGTGCAGAGCAAATTTCTAATTGGCTGTTTCTTCAGTTTGGACTGCTGACCCGTAAAGCATCTGTTTAGCCCCCGCTCTGCATCTCTTTCATTGACTGTTAGCTAAATCGGTCTGCGGCACACAGTATTTTCATTACACGGTGCTAACTTTCAACTCTGCAATATAGATCATAACTACAGAAGTTACTGATCAGTAACTACAGACTACATGACCGTGAGCTTGTATGCTTTCAATTGTCAGGACTGAATTTCAGTCCAATTCTGGCCCTGCATTATTAGAGACCAGGATAAGGTACACTAAATTCTACAGGTATATGGAACAGCATGTGGGGCTGTTGCACCGCATATAGGACTATGTGGGGTCCATTGTACTGTGTGGAGAAGTTTTTGGGGATTACTGTTGAGGAATCATATTATGATGAGGTCACCATACTTTGTCAGGGGATTTGAGGAGGGGTACAGTAGGGTCATCATACCGTGCATGCAGGGGGTACTGTGGAGGAATTTACTTTGGGGCGTCTTACTGTGTTTGGGAGGAACTTTTGTTGGCATCATACTTTATTATCTGCATTATTCAATTTTTTTATCCTTTGTTATTACTTATTTAATTTAGGCCATTGGGCTATATGTTTTTTACTGCACTAATATAACATTATATTATTCCAATATGATAAGATCTATAAATTACAATTTACTTTTGTTTCCTTATGAAAAGATTCATTGTTATATTTGATGATAAGGAAAAACTTCCTCAATTGTAGAAATTTTTTAAATAAATATCAAGGTCGGCCTGCGACTTTGTCCAAGCTTTTAATTTTGTCCATTGTGTATTTGAGTTTGACATCTCTGCTCTTACTTGGATGCTGTGGGGGTTATTAGGCTCAATTTAGTTTGTTAATATATTTTTTATAGTGGTTAAAACTCATTTTTCCTTATATTTGACAGACATTGGATGGGTTACTGTTTCATGCAAATTTATGTGTACTGTAGTGCAGCGGTGTTCGCACAGTATGACAGATAGGTTGGGACCCCAGAAAGGTCAACATAAAACATCTTTATTCCGGAAAACTCACAAAAACAGGTAAGCAATATCCTTCCGTTCGCAGCTGGGTTCTCAAAAAAGTCTGTGTCTAAATCAACGGCACCACCGTATCTCTTGGGTGCATCAGCTGCTGTGAAGTCCCTAGCTCTGTGTTACCTTCACACAGGCCTGGGTTGCACAGAGCTTCTAGCTCTGCAGCTTGCAAAACAAAAAACTGACATACCCAAGACAAAACTGAGAGTTTAAATGGGAATCGTGGACATAGAGCCATTCCCAAAACCCGGAGTGGAGGGAGGGATTCGCCCTACTCCCAAACCTGCAAATCCCTCCAAAATTGTCAGGTTTTCCTAAAATTTGACTTGGTCAACTACTTTGACCAAATCCATACTCTTCTTTTACTCTGCCTTGTAATCACAGATGTTTTGCTGTAATCTCAATGAGTTCCAGCAGGTTTAGTATGTCTCTATGCGCATCCTGAGGGACACATACCGACACTTGTATATGATCCCCCTCACAGTACTAACATGTTTAACCACTTCATGACCGGAGCTTTTTTCAATTTTTCGCTTTCGTTTTTCGCTCCCCTTCTTTCCAGAGTAATAACTTATTTATTTTTCCATCAATATGGCCATGTGAGGGATTATTTTTTGCGGGACGAGTTGTACTTTTGGTTTTACCATGTTGTGTACTTGAAAATGGGAGAAAAATTCCAAGTGTGGTGACATTGCAAAAAAAAGTGCAATCCCACACTAGTTTTTTGTTTGGCTTTTTTGCTAGGTTCCCTAAATGATAAAACTGACCTACCATTATGATTCTCCAGGTCATTACGAGTTCATAGACACCAAACATGTCTATGTTCTCTTTTATCTACTGTAAGTGGTGAAAAAAAATTCCAAAGTTTGCTACCAGAAGCAGTAGTTAAATGCCTGCTGTCAGCGTTTGACAGTGGGATTTAACTAGTTAATAGGCGCGAGCGGATCCCGATTCCACTCTCACCTATTGCGGGCACATGTCAGCTGATTATAACAGCTGATTTGTCGTGGCTTTGAGGTGGGCTCACCGCCGGAGCCCACCTCAAAGTAGGGGAGTCTAACCGCAGACTTACTATCCCGTCAGCGGTCATAAAGGGGTTAAAGTTATCCTGCTTGATGTGATTTATGCTGTACCATACCACATGCAGCCTGGCTACATCATGATTGCATCTATGTATATTTTTCTTTGAAATGCTTTGGCATTTCAGAGAAAATACAGTTTGATGAGCCAGCTGAGGACCATAGCCGGAGATGAGAGAGGTCTAGCGCCACCCTGGCCAGCTTTTCCCAGTGCCACCATAGGTAATTGACAGGCCTCTTGCTATGGTTTGGGTAGCATGACTCAGGTGACAGGTTCCCTTAAAGAAGAGATGGCCTGACCATTGTACAGAATAGCTATTTTTACAACTTGTTTTACCCCTATTTCCCCATAGTTTCTAACCATTGCTTTGACAACTCTTATTTCATTTTTTTTTAGTGGGCTACTCAGTAATGTTTCATTTTGTTTATACATGTATCCTCTGAAAAGTGTTATTAAGTGGGAACTGGACTTTTAACAAATTAAACATAACTTAATGGAGCAGGCAAATGTAAGACAGTTTGTGATATATCTGATCTGAAAATCTGAATCATTATCTATTTATAAGACACATCTTCCTGTCCCATTCTGAACTTGTCATCCACTTTGAGAAAACCACTCACATCCACCAAGACTGGCTGCTAGATCATTGTGGTTTCATATGACACAGCCTAGTGAAAACTATGGAGAGGAGAGGAGGAGGAAAGAGGAGCAGAGTGAGGAAAGGAGCTGAGGGAGACACAGAGAGATCATGCTGACCTTTCTAACAAGTCTTTATCGGACACCTATACAGCATGTAGATTGGAAAATTGGTCAAAATGGAGGATACAAGTCATATAATAGCCAGAAAAAGTGTTATTCCACTTGTACACACAGAAGACAATTTTTTCTGAAAAGTTACTTGAAAGTATGGTTACTACAGAGCTCCTTAACAGAATAACAAGCTAAATTACTTAGGTGTCATTAGCGATGAGATAAAAAAATAGACATAATGGACTTGATAAATATACTGCAAACAATGACAGATGGTTTTCACACTTCTTTTTTCCAGTTTTCAATTTGCAGGTCAGAAGGTAATTATACATAATCCCATCAGGGTTTTTTTCTTTAAAAAGCATGATCATCAAACCCAAGTTCATCTAGAATCACAGAATCATGGAGAATTACAGTTGGAAGGGACCTCCAGGATCATCGTGTCCAACCCCAATATTATAAATTACATTATAATTTGACGTTATAGACATCTTTTTCAGGAATTAAAGGGGTCGTACAGTACTTTTATATGCTATTGTTGGGGATCGAAAACTCATCACCCATACCACTCAGTAGAAATCTACACAAACCATCACCAATCTCATATTAGTTGTTCCACAGATAGGCCATCGATATATAAGAAAATGATCCTGTCTGGGATACAATTGTAGATGAATAAATGTTGTAATTTCCAGATTACTTCCTAAGTAAAATATAAATTCTCGACATCTTGCTCAGAATGTGTAATGTTTACAACTATCTCACCAGACACTAGCACACTTCATAAGATAAGGATTCCATTCTAAAACATGCATTTCAATTACATTCATATATCAATATATACTTGTGTATATGATTCTTGACTCACCGTCATCGTATTCCCACAGACCCCCTCCTTGGTTTGTACAGTATATGAGTACACGCGCTGCCCATTCAGTGTGTTCAACACAGCCCCTGTGCAGTTGTACTGGGACAGAGTTAGGGCAGATGGGTTATAGTGTAGGGTCTCCAACAAGTTCTTTCCCACTGACACTGTCATGTTTGCTCCTTTACAGTCTATCATAGAGCTCACATTATATACACCTGCAAAGATGAAATGTCACGGGTCAACTCACTCCCATCAATGTATACCTGATCTTTTGACTTTTTTGTAAGTTGTGCAACGAATTAGCTCTTAAACCAACTTTCATGTCTATCTTGAAATGTCCTCCCACCTCTCCTCCTGCTCCCTCTTTGACCGGTTACAATCTGGCTTCCGACTGCATCACTCAACTGAAACTGCCCTAACTAAAGTCACCAACGACCTACTAACCACCAAGAACAAAAAACACTATGTCTTCCTTCTCCTGGACCTGCCTTCTGCCTTAGACACTGTGGACCATTCCTACCTGCTACAGATTCTCTCATCTCTTAGCATCACAGACTTGGCCCTATCCTGGATCTCGTCATATCTAACAGACTGAACATTCAGTATCTCCCTCTTCCACACCACTGATGCGCCCCAGGGGCCATGGGGTACTCGGTACCGGGCCGGTCGTCCTTAAAGGGATGTGTCACAGTGGCAGTGACCCGGTCCGTGGCCCCAGGCGGTCATGTAAAAGGGGTTGAATTGAATGGGGATAAAGTTTATGTAATGATTCATGACGCCACCTGTGGTATTCTCGTCAGAGTGACCAGCGTTGCAGTGTTGCTTCTCTGGGACAGATGTTATGATGGAGCTGAGTTGTTATCGCTCTCCACAGGTAGAGCTGTAGTCCCAGGGCAGTAGAGATGAGTTAGTAGATGGTGAGGTAGTGTAGAGAGGAAGATGTAGCAGAGCTGGGTGAGAGGGCAAGGAAAGGAGACAAGTGACTCAGTTGAATGCAGTTCCAATGGCTTTACTCACAGTTCTGTCTGCAGTACAGGTGCCCGCTTCAATGCTGCGTTTTCCAGGTGAAGGGTCCAGACAACTCCCAGATAAGATGAAGTACACCCTTCCATCTTTTCCTGTCAGTATGTACCTGTCTTGGCCGTCTCCAAACAATATGCTGCTTTAACTCCTTCCTTCCTTTCCAGCACTTCACAGTTATCATTCTGGGCTAGCAGCTGCGAATCCTGTCAGACAACGCCTCACCATTTCTGTGATCCTTTATAGCCGCATTTCCAGTCAGACTAACTGTGGTAGGGGCGATAGTCCATAAAGTAACCAAAGCTATTGGCTTGCTAGTAGCGCCCTGAGGTACGCGGACTAGGCTAGGGGCCGTTCCCTTTGCGACCAGTTTCTCCCTTCACCTGACCTGTAGTCAGCGTGGATAAGGGACCCACGGGAAGTACGCTCTGGCCGTGTGCCAGAGGAACCTTCTTCCCTAGGGAGCTTCCTTTATAATCCAATCTGTCCAGCAGCCTCTATTCTGTAGAGTTGCTGCTGACACATCCTCATGCTTCCCTCCCTCAGAGGTATCTGATCTCACTTTCTATCATGCTCCCCCTCTAAGCTAAGCTCCGCCCACCTCCCAGCACTCTTCGTGTTCCAAGCAGGGGCCATAAAGGGTGCTCTGCTACACTACTGGTGTGTGTGGGATGTGGGTGTTGGAGACTGGTTAGGCGTATCCACCTTATCTGGTTGTGGGATACCACACCTCTGGGTCAGGAGCAGTACCTCTGTGGCGACTGGACCCTCAGGGGAGCCACACCGCCTCCTCACCTCGCTCCCTGTCTGACGGAGTTCCTCAAGGCTCTGTTCTAGGACCCCTACTCTTCTCCATCTACACCATCGGCCTGGGACAGCTCATAGAATCCCACGGGTTGCAGTATCATCTCTATGCCAATGACATGCAGATCTACCTATCTGGACCTGACCTCACCTCCTTACTGACCAAAATCCCACAATGTCTGTCTGCTATTTCAGCTTTCTTCTCTGCTCACTTTCTAAAACTGAACATGGACAAAATAGAATTCATCATCTTTCCCCCATCTCACTCTACTCCTCCACCAGAACTATCCATCAATGTCAATGACTGCTCACTTTCCCCAGTCCCGCATGCTTGGTGCCTTGGGGTGATCCTTGACTCTGCCCTCTCTTTCAAGCCACATATCCAAGCCCTTGCCCCCTCCTGCCATCTCAAACTGAAAATATTTCCCGGATCCGTGCATTCCTTGACCATCAAACCACAAAAACACTAGTGCATGCCCTTATCTCCCTCCTCGACTACTGCAACCTCCTACTCTCTGGCCTCCCCTCTAGCACTCTGGCACCACTCCAATCCATCCTACACTTTGCTGCCTGACTAATCCACCTGTCTCCCTGTTATTCCCCAGCTTCTCCCCTATACCAAGCCCTTCATTGGCTTCCTATAATCCAGAGGCGCCAGTTCAAAACCCTAACTATGACATACAAAGCCATACACAACCTGTCTCCTCCATACATCTGTGACATGGTCTCCCGCTACTTACCTAAACACAACCTTCGATCCTCTCAAGATCTCCTTCTCTTATCCCCTCTTATCTCTTCTTACCACAACCGCATACAAGACTTCTCCAGTGCTTCCCCCATACTCTGGAACTCGCTACCCCAACACATCAGACTCTCTCCTACCATGGAAACCTTTGAAAAGAACCTGAAGACCCACCCCATCTGACAAGCCTACAACCTGCAGTGATCTTCAGTCTACTGAACTTCTGCACGACCAGTTCTACCCTCTCCTATTGTATCCTCACCCATACCCTGTAGACTGTGAGCCCTTGCGGGCAGGGTCATCTCTCCTTCTGTACTTGTGTGTGCCTTGTTTTGCTTATGTTTATTGTACTTGTCTATATTTGCCCCTCATCACATGTAAAGTGCCATGGAATAAATGGCGCTATAAAAATGTATAATAATAATAATAATAATAATAATAATAATAATAATAATAAAGTTGTGCAACAAATTAGCTCATAAACCAACTTACTGAGGCCCAGATTTTGATAGTAGGTTGTATTAGCTACACAGGCTGCATAGTTATTTACATAGGTGCATTCTTCATCTGCAAAACAGGCTGGGGTGCAATATGGCTCCTCTGTCAGGAAAACAAGAATATCTCAGATTAAAGTAAATATACAATTATATATCTCACACCCATACTGTAAAACATCTTTGACAAGTGTAGACTGGTCAGAGGAGCTTCCCAGGATGACACAGGCACTCCAGCTGAACAAATTATGGCAAGTGGCATAACTACAGAGTGGTCACTACAAAGGTCATGGATCTCGACTTCCGAAGGAGATCCTAATAAGTCAGGGCTGAGCCAAAGTGACTGCAGGCTCCTCAGCTAGTCCTACCATGCTAGTTTCTGAGAGACTAGTCTCTGAGAGACTAGTCTCTACCACATCCTGCCTCATCTTAGTTAGGGTAATAGCGCTTAGTGTTAATAGGCCTTTGCAGCATCAAGATTCTACCTTGCATGGATCCCAACCTTCCTCATTTGCAGACATGCAACATGTATGTTGCTAAATACTTGGAGAAAGTTCCCATAAACGAAACACATGTGCAGGTACACTATGGCAGGTAGTAAGAAGAGGTGTGGTGTTTAAGGGGTTATCCCAGTTTTTACTGCTAATAGGAGGGTTTTGGGTTGGTTCCCCAGGTCACAGTCTTCTCTGTAGTCACTGCAGTGCAGAAGCTATAATGGAACTGGAGTGTAATCAGACGGTCATAGTTTTGGGCAGGAAATACCTTGGAAACTACAATTCAAGGAGCAAGACAATAGGCAATAATATAAAAATTCTAATAAATGTACTGGTTATAGAAGGCTAAGGCGGAAGACTAAACTGCAATGGATAATCAGCAAAGGGTTTGTATTAATTGGTCGCAAACCAACCAGACATTTAGGCAGGTGACAGTAACAAAGTTGATGAGGCGAGACGGATATTAAAACATACATTTTACTAAGTCAGTTATGATGTACGATTAAAAATTATATTGTGGTACCATGTTAGCCAGAAAAAAAAACTACGTAAATACTTTTATGCCCAAAAATGACAAAGTATTCTGGGAGTGATACCTTTATTGGCTAACCAGAATTATGTTTGCAGGCTTTGTGCTTCAAAAGCTTACACACATAATTCCTCTGGTTAGCCAATAAAGGTATCATTCCTAGAATAAGTATCTACATCAACTAAGTCAATTAAAGTGAATGAGCAGTAAGATAATAAGGAGTGCAATCATCTATAAACCATTACTACTTAGTCAAACTGATCATTAGTCTGTAACAATAGATGTCACAATGATACCAGTGATTCAGATATCAGATGGGTGGGCCCCCACTGGAGGTCTGCAAGCATGAAACTAGCAGTTACCTGGTCTTATCAATATTACAAAAAGGCAATGTCCACAGTATATAATGGAACAAAGTATACTATTCCCGAACAGTGCGTATAGTGAATAAAAGAATGCATTTTTATTGAAAAGAAAGAAATCTCTCACCTATACAGCAGGCCAGATCGGGATGCCAGGAGAGGTTTGAGAGGCAGCATCTAGAGGAGTTCATTGGACATGTATGGGGATCAGGAAGGCAAAACGAGGAAGATGTGGTACACGCGCAGCCTGAACTTGCAGTACAGTTTCCACTGCATGTGGAACATAATGGAGGATCTCCATTTATACCACCTATAAAAATAACAGCAGTTTAGAAAAATAGTAAATTTGTTCAGGTGTTAAATCTAAACCCATCTGAAAATCCACTTTTCTACCATTTGAAAGCAATAAAATTCTCTTCACTCTCTTGCTGTGCATTCGCCCCTTTAGATTTCCCCCTTTTATTTTATCTGAACACATCTTCTTCCCAGCTTATAAATAGCCCCTGTTGTTTCAACAAATTTTACATAAATATATATAACACAAGAATAAAAATCTTATGATATATTTTATCAGATAAATTTCCTTCTTTCTCCACTTTTGGGCCACTTCTCCTCCCCCCTTCCCCTGCATCCTGAACTCCTCATCCACTCTGGGATAAAAACCCAGCTCATATCTATTTAAGCAAAAGCAAGACAGACAACCAGTGCAATGAGGCTACTCAGCACCTGTCTTCATCCTGTTCATTTAGACACTGTTCACATGTTCAGGTTTTAAATACATTAGATAGGGACTGCTTCAATAGGGGTTACCTTGACGCGGTGGAGCAGCTTGGTATACATTTTTTTGCAAAAAAAGTATCGACTAAATACCCTGTATTTGTTATCATCTTTTTATCAGCACTTGCTGACTACTGGTATATGTTTTACTGCAGGATATTTCTGCACAATTGTCAGTCTGTGCTCTCTGTTTGTGTTTGAGTCAGTGGGTGGTATGAACAGTGTCCTACCTGTTGTTCATATGTGTGCATGTCACATGTGTTTTTAATCCAGTTTTTTCCATGCCTATGCATGATTTGAGAGACCAGACCCCTCTCTTGTGTGACATGCACATAAAGAGCTGGCTTACACCACGTGCCCACACCAGGAAGCGCCTGTCTTCATCCTGTTCATTTAGACACTGTTCACATGTTCAGGTTTTAAATACATTAGATAGGGACTGCTTCAATAGAGGTTACCTTGACGCGGTGGAGCAACTTGGTATACATTTTTTTGCAAAAAATGTATCGACTAAATACCCTGTATTTGTTATCATCTTTTTATCAGCACTTGCTGACTACTGGTATATGTTTTACTGCAGGATATTTCTGCACAATTATCAATTAAAAGGGGTCTACAGGCTTGGGATACAAGTATTCAGTCTCTCTATGTGACCGCAGACTTGTGAATCCTCACTTTGTGCAGTGTGCACGCTGTCAGTATTTCCCAGTACCTTCGCGGATAGCGAGCAGGCGCCTCACCACAAGTATGAGATTTGCATACCTACAGCTGCATTCTGATTAGATGTGTGAGGTCTTACTCAATACAAGTGAAATGAGTGATGCTGGACACATGTAGTCAGAAGCCTCACAAATTGCATACTTGCAGTCACACCACTGCCCGCTCCTGGTGCTGTACCAAAGAATTCTGACAGCGCACACACTGCGCACTGTGAGGATTTGTAAGGGGATGGAAGAATGTTACTGTTTTCCCTTTCCTTCTCAGCTGATCCCGGTACCGCATGTTTTAATGTAATGTAAATTCTGCGTATGTTTTTTGATATAATGTGGTATTGCTACATGAGTAAATGTATTATGACTCATATGAAGGGTATTGCTACACCTAATTGTGTATTACCTTAGAAGTTAAATCTATAGTGTATATATATATATATATATACAGTATATATGTTGTCATTATCCAGGACGGGGTTTCGCTTTGGCCCGTCCTGATTAGACTGGGGGTTAATTGTTCCGCCTCTCTCTGGCAGAGGGCGGCTATTTAATGCTCACTGGACCTAGGTCCGGTGTCAGTTATACTCCTGCCCTCGGCTGAGTTAATTGACCTTGTGCGTACGTGTGCCTTGTGCCTGATATCTTGCTTGCTTGTTTGGTTTTGATCCAGTTCTGTCCCTGTTACGAGTTCTGCCTGTCCCTCTTGTACTGCGCAACCTCTCGTGTATGACTCTCTGATTGTGACCCGACTTCTCTCTGCTCGTCCCCTTGGTACCACGTCGCCCTCTTGTGTATGACCTTTGGCTTTGTCTGACCACCCATCTGTTTGTCTCTCCTGTGCCTCGTTTGCCCGTACTGTGCGTAACCTTCGTTTTGCCTGACTCTGAGTTGTTGTATGGTGTCCTGTCATCTCTGAAAGCAGGATGCTAAGCCCCTCCCCCTTGCAGTCACATGACCATAGGTCCTGTGCCAGCTTGCTAACTTCAGTGTCCTCAGGTCCTGTGCATCTTTACTTTCCGGCGCTGACAGGATCCTGACACCGATAGTTTGAAGCAAGCATTGTCACCTCTGCTGCCCTGCTCCACAGGTATCTTTTAGCACTGTTTCTGTACTCAGGACACGCACACTGGCTCAGTGAGCGAGTGTAGTGCAGTGTTCCTGACATTATAACTGACCATTACCATTTTTTTTTCTCTGCTCCCCTTCTCCTGTGTATGTGTTGGATCCTATGCACGCTCTTTCTGAGCAGGTAAAGCAGCTGACTCAGATGTCTCAGAAATTCCTTGGAGAACAATGAGTCCTGGCTCAGTCTCAGCAGCTGATCGCTGACACTGTGCAGGGGGTAGTCTCATCGGGGGCTCGGGATGTTACATTAGTATCCCCTGAGTCTCCGGTTAACTTACCGGATACCTTTTCTCGAGTTAAAAAGAAGTTCAGAGTTTTCAAGGAGGGCTGTAAGTTTTTTTTTTTTTCATTGAGACCACACTTTTTGGGGGATAAAGGTCAGAGAGTGGGGGTCATTATGTCTCTGTTAAGGGGAGCCCCCCAAGCTTGGGCTTTCTCCCTTTCGACCATGGCCCTTGAGCGTATGAATGTGGATGCATTTTTTGAGGCCCTGGGGCATATTTATGATGAGCCTGATCAGATGCTTATGGCTGAGGACATGATGATGAGTGTGTGCTAGGGGAAGCACTCAGCCGAGTGGTTTTGTTCAGAGTTCAGGCGCTGGGCTGCTGAGGTCTGCTGGAATGATGCCGCTCTTCAGGGTTTGTTCCGTAGAGGCCCGTCTGAACATCTGAAAGACGCCTTGGCTCTCCACCCTCCACCTGATTCCTTGGAGGAGGCTATGACACAGGCCGTCCGAATGGATCGCAGGCTACGGGCGAGGGGAGTGATGCAAATTGAGACACCGTTATTCTCCCAAAGAAGGGGAGCCTGTCCTACATTGGAAACCATGGAGATGGGAACCATCGACCTCAAAGGGAACGAAAGGAGACAACGGCGCCTGGGAAAATGTTGTTTTCACTGTGGCGATGCTGGACATTGGAAAAAGGATTGCCTCTCCCGTCCACTGACCAACAAGCGACTGAGCCCGGGTGATTGTCGTGTAGGTCACCCAGGCTCTCAGGTACCCTTTTCTGCCTTTTCAAAAATGTTGTTGCAAGTGGAACTTTGTTGTGGGAGTGTCTCTACATCCACTTCTGCCTTTGTGGATTGCGGATCATCATTGAACTTTATTGACTCTGACTTGGTGGCCAGGAGTAAGTTAGGGACAGTTAGGTTGGAGACTCCTATTCACATTGTTGCCATTGACAAAACACCACTGGTTAAGAATAATGTTATGTTTCGTACTGAAGAGTTTCTCCTTAAAGTGAGTTCCTTACACCAGGAACACATTTCATGTTTTGTGATGGACAACCTGCCTGCAGGACTGTTGCTGTGGTTCCCCTGGTTACAATTGCATAATCCTGTGATTAATTGGGAATCTCGGGACATTGTTAAATGAGGTCCCTATTGTTCTGAAAAATGTCTTGTTACGGTGTCTGTGTCGTCCGTGGGTCTGGAAGGTATTCCGGAGTGCCTGAAAGACTATACGGACGTTTTCTCCGAAAAATAGGCTGAGGTTTTACCACCACACCGCCCATTTGATTGTACTGTTGACCTGTTTCCAGGTGCTAAATTGCCCAAAGCCCGCTTGTATAATCTTTCGGGTCCGGAACGGGCCGCGATGAAAGAATATATTTCCGAGAGTCTCCGTAAGGGACACATTCGTCCTTCTGTTTCTCCCGTGGCGGCGGGGTTCTTTTTGTAAAGAAAAAAGACGGTGGTTTACGCCCATGCCTGGATTTTCGTGAGTTAAATAAGATAACTGTGAGGAATACGTATCCCCTTCCACTTATTCCTGATTTATACAACCAGTTGTCCGGAGCTAAGTGGTTTTCAAAGTTAGATCTACGGGGAGCGTATAACCTTATCCAAGTCTGGGACGGAGATGAGTGGAAAACCGTCTTTCTCACTACTGAATGGTTGTTTGAAAATTTGGTCATGCCTTTCGGCCTTAACAATGCTCCAGCGGTTTTCCAAACTTTCATTAATCATGTGTTCTCTGATTTCATTGGACGTTTTATGGTGGTATATTTGGATGACATATTGATCTACTCTCCTGATAAACAGGCTCACATTGGTCATGTTCGGGCAGTTCTCCAAAGGCTCCGGGAGAACTGTCTCTTTGCTAAATTAGAAAAGTGCTTATTTTTCGTCCAAGAACTGTCTTTTCTGGGGTTCATTGTGTCTGCTGAAGGGTATCGCATGGATCCTAATAAGGTGCAGGCCATTGTCGAGTGGGTTCAACCTTGTGATTTGAAGGCTCTGCAGCGTTTCCTAGGATTCGCCAATTACTACCGTAAATTTATAAGGGGGTTCTCACAGGTGGTTAAACCCCTCACAGTCATGACTCAAAAGGGGGCCGATATCAAGAATTGGTCAACCGCAGCGGTAGCGGCATTTCAGTTTTTTAAAAAATGTTTCATGTCGCCCTGGTTCTTATTCAACCGGACCCGTCTGAACCATTTATTGTTGAGGTAGACGCCTCAGAGGTGGGGGTGGGGGCGGTATTGTCCCAGGGACCCGCCACTTTGACCAATTTGAGACCTTGTGCCTTTTTCTCGAAGAAGTTCTCCCCTGCGGAGATAAACTATGATGTGGGGAATCGAGAACTTCTGGCTGTAAAGTTGGCCTTTGAAGAATGGAGGCATTTTTTGGAGGGGGCTGTCCATCCTATAACCGTAATTACGGACCACAAAAACCTAGCTTACATTGAGTCAGCCAAAAGGT
This sequence comes from Dendrobates tinctorius, assembly GCF_039654945.1. NCBI lineage: Eukaryota > Metazoa > Chordata > Amphibia > Anura > Dendrobatidae > Dendrobates > Dendrobates tinctorius. The sequence goes on from NW_027361795.1 coordinate 21,760,208, forward strand.
TGACTCCCAGACAGGCTAGATCGTCACTTTTTTTCCTCGATTCAACTTCTCGATCACTTTTCGGCCAGGATCTAAAAATGTCAGAGCGAATGCCTTGTCACGCAGTCTAGATCCGGTGTCCCCCCGGAACCTCCATCCTCCATTCTTCAGCCTGGAGTGGTGGTGGCAGATATTTCTAATATGTTGGAACGGGAGATTCGGGAAGCTCAGTCTCTTGCACCTCGAACTAAGCCGGTGGAAAAACTTTTCGTGCCAGCTCAGTTTCGCCTCAAGGTCCTCTGGGAGTTCCATGACTCAGTTCTGGGTGGACATCCAGGGATCTCGGCTACCTGGAAGGCCATTGCTAGAGTATTCTGGTGGTCTGCTTTAGCCTCTGATGTTGGGGAATATGTGTCTGCTTGTGATGTTTGTGCCCGTGCAAAAACCCCCCATAACCGGCCGGCCGGGGAATTGGTACCACTGCCAATTCCTGAGAGACCATGGACTCATTTGTCCATGGATTTCATCACCAACCTTCCCCCTTCCAAGGGTAATACCGTCGTTTGGGTTGTGGTGGACAGGTTTAGTAAGCAGGCATATTTTGTACCTATGGCAGCTCTACCTAATGCGGAAACATTGTCCAGATTGTTCGTTGAGCATGTGGTGCGGTTGCATGGAGTACCCTTGAATGTGGTGTCTGATAGAGGAGTGCAATTTGTTTCCAGATTTTGGAGGGCTTTTTGTAAAAGGTTGGGTATTGGTCTGTCCTTTTCATCCGCTTATCATCCTGAGACTAATGGGCAGACCGAACAGACCAATCAGTCTCTGGAGCAAATTCTGCGTTGCTTGACCTCAGCCCGACAGGATGATTGGTGTTCAATGTTACCGTTGGCCGAGTTTGCATTTAACAACCGCATTAACCAGTCTACTGGTACATCTCCCTTTTTCTGCAATTATGGGTTTCATCCTCATTTTGGAGAATTTTCCTGTTTGAATTCTGGGTGTCCTGGGGCGGATGAGATGATCCAGCGGTTGGGGGAGGTATGGCGGGAGGTCCAGAGTAACATTACGAAGGCCCAGGACAAATTTAAATTTTTTGCGGGCAAAAAACGATCCGCGGGACCAGTGTTTCAGATTGGGGATAAGGTATGGTTGTCCACCAAGAATATAAGGCTCAAGGTCCCCTCTACGAAGCTTGGACCCAAGTTTATAGGTCCCTATGAAATTACCGAAACAGTTAACCCGGTGGCTTTTCGGTTGCGTCTCCCGCCATCTCTGCGGATCCCAAATGTTTTCCATAGGGCCCTTTTGAAACCTGTGAGGTCCGGTGGGGAGGAATCATCAGCTTCCCCACCACCGGTTTTGGTAGATGGGCAGTCAGAGTACGAGGTGGAACGAATTGTCGACTCCAGGTTGATCCGTCGTGCTCTTCAATATCTGGTACATTGGAAAGGCTACGGTCCTGAAGAACGGTCGTGGGTTCCTGCTCGATCGGTCCATGCAGATCGGTTGGTCTGGGCCTTTCACGCCAAGTACCCTGAGAGACCTGGGGGTCCGGTGGCCCCCCATTGAGAGGGGGGTACTGTCATGATCCAGGACGGGGTTTCGCTTTGGCCCATCCTGATCAGACTGGGGGTTAATTGCTCCGCCTCTCTCTAGCAGATGGTGGCTATTTAATGCTCACTGGACCTAGGTCCGGTGTCAGTTATACTCCTGCCCTCAGCTGAGTTAGTTGACCTTGTGCGTACGAGTGCCTTGTGCCTGATATCTTGCTTGCTTGTTTGGTTTTGATCCAGTTCTGTCCCTGTTACGAGTTCTGCCTGTCCCTCTTGTACTGCGCTACCTCTCGTGTATGACTCTCTGCTTGTGACCCGACTTCTCTCTGCTTGTCCCCTTGGTACCACGTTGCCCTCTTGTGTTTGACCTTTGGCTTTGTCTGACTACCCGTCTGTTTGTCCCTCCTGTGCCTCGTTTGCCCGTACTGTGTGTGACCTCCGTTTTGCCTGACTCTGAGTTGTTGTATGGTGTCCTGTCATCTCTGAAGCAGGACGCTAAGCCCCTCCCCCTTGCAGTCACATGACCATAGGTCCTGTGCCAGCTTGCTAACTTCAGTGTCCTCAGGTCCTGTGCATCTATACTTTCCGCCGCTGACAGGATCCTGACACCGATAGTTTGAAGAACGCATTGTCACCTCTGCTGCCCTGCTCCACAGGTACCTTTTAGCACTGTTTCTGTACTCAGGACACGCACACTGGCTCAGTGAGCGAGTGTAGTGCGGTGATCCTGACATATATGTTCTGCTATGTCTTTATGTATACTGTCTTATATCTTGTTGCTATGTAAATAGGTTGTGCACTGTGGCTTATAGGGAGAGCATAGTACCTTCATTTGGCCACAAGATGGTGGGCATTTCAGTACACACAGTTCTTAGATTAATACAAGTCAGGGCATGTTTAAAGTAGGAGGGGCTGCTGGGTAGTAAGAGGGAAGCTTGTAGGAAGTTAGGTCAGATGGGGCCCGGGTGCCCTAGCGTCCACATTGGCTATAGGCCTGGACAGCTCGGCAGTCTCGTAACGTTTAAGTGCTGCAACCCACGTTACCCACGGCATGTGTGTATCATAGCAGTGGGCCAGTGCAAGAATGGAAGTATATGGTGACTTGTCGCATGAGCAGATGCTTTTAGGGCAGGAATTGGTTGGACTAATGAGATGAAGGAATTTGGAGCTTCAACAAGATCAGTACAGATGGCCTGGAGGCTTTACCAGAGGCAACCAAATTTGATGACTGATGATTTCGAGTCTAGGGCGAAACAGGGAGGAGGAATTGTCATCATGGTGAGGTCAGGCCAGGAAAAAACTGGGGAGCAGTCTAGGACAGTTCTGTCCAGGCACAGAAGCAACATCCAGAAAGGGAGAGATGAGGAAACAAGTAAATGTCTTGATGTACCAACTGTGGATGTAACATGTGAAATACTCAGTAAAGAAAGTTTTAAAGTTAACTTGGACTGTGTCTCCATTGCTGGGGGTCGCTTGAAAGAGGGACCGTTATCGCCTGGGAAGTGCCCAGAGGAAGCTGAATCTGGAGATGCAGGTATGCAGAAGAGAAGAGTACAGTTTTCTGTAGGGGAAGGACTGGTAATGGATATAACAGTTATTCAGGTCACGACTAGGGATGAGCGAGTATTCTCGTTAGGATTTGGTACTTGGCGAATAATGCGGTACTCGCAGTACTCGAATCCTAGCAAGTAAATTTCACTACGCGCCTCACAATATTCGGACCTCCCACCCGGCATGTAATGCCGCCGCCTTCTTTGTTGTGGCATTACTGTGATTGGCTGGCCGCGCAGCATCATAGTCATAGCCATAGCAATTGTAAAATAGCTTGTATATACTGTACAAATACTAAATGACAATACCCGATTATGAAGATGGGAATAACTGATATTTTGATATTTTTACTGCATGCTAAATTGTTGTGAGTTCATTTTCCCCTTCATCATTGAGGTCTGATGAACTCCCTCTTCTGGTGAAGGAAGGTAGTGAGGCTGATTACCAAGCACCTGAGCAGGATGATGATGACTGGGTGATTGGAATTGCTGACTGGATATAAGGCAGCCGACCCCCTTCTGCCTTGCTGGTGATTTCCCTGAGGGATTCTAGGAGACCAGTCTGATTCCTGCTCCTCAAAAGCTAAGTTTTCTGCTCTGCTTTTTGCATTTGTGTTTTGGTTTTGTTTTGCCTTGTTTTTCTGGATTTCTGCCATTCACTGCTGGGGTGAGCTGAATTCCTTTTTGCTCTGTCTTCAGAAAATACCTGAGTACTGATATAGTCTTTTTGAAGCCTAGCATCTTCAGGGCTTTTTTCCCTATCAGTCTGTTGGCTCTTGTTTTGATAGGGTTTTGGTGGATTGCAGACAGCAGCTTTTCTATCCTGTCCTATTTAGTTAGCTTTGGCCCCATCATTTGCTCAGCCTATCTTTCTATCTGTGTGAGTGTTTTTTCATCTTGCTTCACCGCCATTATATGTTGGGGCTGCCTATTGCTTTGGGGTCTGCTCTGGGGCAGTTTAGATTTCCCTTTCTGTCTTTAGGCTATTTAGTTCTCCGGCTGTGATTGAGGGGTCTAGGGCACCGTAGGAACCCCCCACGGCTACTGCTAGTTGTTGTTGATAGGTTCAGGGGTCTGCAATCCGATAGCTGCCAACTTCTCTGGTTTTCTGGACTTAGCTAGTATTTCTGTTTTTGCCTCCTACGGTGACTCATTCATAACACTAAATGATATGAGAAAAAAGCACTTAGAACAGTAGCAGAATTGCTGTGGAAAGCTAATCAATAAAGTATATGTGCCCCATAAATGGTGGTAATACAAATACAATTTAGACGGTATAGACACGGAAAGATAAAAAAATTGTGAAACTGTATGCGACGATGGAATAAATCAAATACTTAAGTTATTAACTCGGCCATTATTCAAACAGGCTTGGTTATTAAGGGGTTAATAAAGAAAGTCTAATTATTTCTTGTCTCAATAACTGTCATTTAAGTGACCTTGCCTAGAAACCTTTTAACTACAGGAAGGTTAAACTTCAGTTCACGACTGGATTGAGAGTAAAAAATGGAACAACAAAATAAGCAATAACCTTCTATTTGGATGCAGTTTTCAGTCACCTTTTATGATTTTCAATTTGTCAATATAAGGAATATTAAGTTTCATGCATAAGTTCAAGACTGGGAAAGTCATATTTTTTCATCAAATACCCTTTCAGATTCTTGTTTTGATAGATCCAAGAAAGCACCGATTACGCACACTGACCATGATATGTAAAGCTACTGGCTTACTTGCTTTTCCTAAGTGGTTGTCCGGGGAAAACAAGATAAGTGATAATTTTTCCCAATCCGGAGTTGCTGCGAGTTTGACGCTGTGTACATCCGCAGCGTCAAACCCGCAGTTGCCAGCTGTTACAGCATAGTGGATAGGACTTCAAGAAATCCGATGTCTTCTATGTGTCCACATATGCTCGCGGATCATAAAAGCCTCGTTTTGGCCTTGTTCTGGCTAGAGACTTGAATTGAGAGCTTTTGATGTAGCTTCTAACTTCCAGTCCATCAAAAGCTACTGTCACAAGATGACACCGCGAGACCTGGGCAGCGCTGAAAAACATTGAAGACACTGGAGGGTGAGTATTTGACCAGGAAGCAGTGGGCTTACATTTATAACACCACTCGAGTGGTTTGGCTGTTGTACTCCTGGAATTTTTTGTAGGTATTTTAGTTTCTTCGGGATTGCCTTGTACAGTATGGTCTAATATAGATACTGTAGTGTCAGCATGATAATTCTGAAAATCTCAAGAACTATGGAGGCACTGGAAAAGGAACATTCAGTTCAAACTCCACTGGAACATTCAGCTGAAATTCCACTGGTTTTCGCTGTATGCAAATGTAACTTCAAAGATTTAAATCTTCAACTTTAGACTCTCCTAACAGCATACATGGCTGTGTAGTCTTTAAAATACTCTACAGGAGACTGAACAGTTGTATGGCCCCAAAGGATTGCTCCAGTACTGAGAAGTACTGTTCTGAACGGACATGCTAATAAGACTGAAATGCAGGGATTGACCAATGCACGGCAAGGGAATAAGTCTTGTTCATTGCTTTTCTTCCTCCTCTCCATAATTCACAGCTCTGCCCTCTTCTGCATTAGGCCTTTGGCCAGTGGAGAGCAGAGCTGTCAATCATGGAGAGGTGGGTGGGCAGTGATGAAGGCAGTAGAGCTAGCCGATCTGTTTTCCAAGGCTCTGGATTAAAGATTTCCTGAAGAATATTTGTAGAAACATTTTACATTCTAAATATTACGTGCTCTAAAGTAATCAGGACATAATTAAACTTACCGTAACATGAAGGGCTGGAACCTGTCAAGAAAAAAAGAGAAAGCGAAAGATATATAAAAATAATAGTTGCAATTAATGAGTTTCTAATATTGAGCTGCAAGTAACAACCTTCTGCAGAGTATTGTTGTTCCAGTTGGTCTTAAATGATAATAATAATAATTTTATTTATATAGCATTAACATATTCCGCAGCACTTTACAATTAACTGGTAGTTAGAAGTTCCTGGATGGACACAAAAAGTATATAGTATTAGGTCACATTCATACTCTAGAGCTGCTTGCACCAAGCCCGTATGGGAACATACAATGTCCCTGTGACTTTTTACTCCCTAGCCATCGGGTCTCTGTATAGTGCAATGTAGTGCAATATAGAGAATTAAACAGGGTGCCTAGTAACTCTACTCTATTGTTTTTGCCAGAAATCTAGAATAAAACACCTTGAAATGTCACAATTTTTTTTAGTTGCCAAACATTTTCTGACTCTTTTTTTCATTTTCTTTCTGACTTTTTACTTCACTCTTTTTGAATAATGGGCAAAGCTGGGATGGAATGGGACATCATCAAGCACCTTTGACTTATTCATGATCATTTATACCACTTGAGTGAGGTAGATTATGGCATACATTATGTTAGTAAAGGACTGGAGTAAGCTTTTTGATGGTGATGCATGACAGTTGAAATATGTGGTAAATTCATTAAGAGGGCCCTATGTGTCTTGGATATAAGTGGGAGATTGTACAGACCAATTGTACAAATTGCGTTCATAAGCTATTATTGCTCCCTGCCATATTGTGTAGTATTTTGACGCTAAATAAAAATAGATTTGCAGCTTTTGGGATGGGAAACAAAATGAAATAGTTTTAATGGCATGTCCTGGAGTCCAGATAAATCAAACTTGAGACCTGCAGCGATTGCAATTTATGACTTTATGAAGATACATTAATAATAATCTTTATTTATATAGCGCCAACATATTCTGCAGCACTTCACAGTTTAACAGTTTCAAAACACGAGTCATAAGTAACAACGTTAACAATACAATAATTAAAACAAAATTAGACGACCCTGCTTGTGAGAGCTTACAATCTACAATGAGGTGGGGGAGATACTAAGTACAGGTGTATATGTGGCGCCCCTGAGGCTCAGTCGCCACAGAGGTACTGCACCTTCTCCTAAGGTGTAGTGCCCCACCATCCGGGTAAGGTGGGAACTCCTTTCCACACTCCAACACTCACACCCCACACAACAGGGTAGTTCTGCATAACCAGATTGTGGCTCCTTGCTCAGAGGGTAGCAGAGCACCTTTGGTGGTTCCCTGCTTGGAACACTGGACGTGCTGAGAGGTGGGTGGAGTTAAGATACATAAAAGAGTGGGACAGTGTAGGATGACAGAGTCAGTCTGACAGAAGGTCAGTCGGGTAGGAAGTCACTCAGACAGGAGGATCCCTGGAAGAAGGGATGGAGGAAGGAGTGCTGCAGCTGCCTCAGTGATCTGAGCCAGCTGGCACGGGAAAGGAAAAGAAGGAGAAAGACGTAGAACTGAAACCTAAGCTTCCATAAGAAAGAAAGACAAGTACGAGGACCTGGGTTAGAAGAGGAACCCTGCCTATAGGTTCTCAGCGCAAGGCCGAGGCCCGGTCCCCGAGGTTGTGTGGACACTTATGGTTCTGCAGCAGACACCGGTGGAGTAGTTGGCTGTAAATGCACTACTCCCATATAAGACTTGGGGCACAACAGCAATTGGATAGAGAGCCGGGACTCAGGAGAAGGGAATCCCCAAAGCAGGCTACAGCTGTCTGCCATACAAGTAGAGTTCTTGGGAACATCAGTCAGGAGGAACTCCAGTGTAACTTAGTACTAGGAGATCTTCACACTTTAAGGCGCTATAGAGGAGTCGTTCAGAAAGGTACATGTTGGCGGAGTGTTGGAGGGGAGAATCCTAACTTGCCCGGAGGTTGATTGAGTGTCTGACCCGGAGGACACGGCCCGGAGGCAGGCACCTGTGTGTGTACAATGGACTGTGAGTAAAGCTTTGGAACTACAAGCCCCGGTGTCCTCCATTCATTTGTGCGCTAACACATTCAGCACGGCTACAGCTGGGTACCATTCTCCACACCGCCTACACCTCTCCTCTTCCATTGCATCCACGCTGCCCTGGGGCTTCAGCTTCACCTGTGGGGAGCTACACCATCTAGGCTGCAACACACCACCAGCCCCAGAGGATCTGCATGCAGCGTCGGCCTAACATCCTACTTGCCGAACACCACAGGTGGCTTCACAAACTGTTCATTTAAACCATTACATTCCCCCATTACTTGGGCGCCCAGGGCCACGGTCCGGGTCACCGCTGCTGTGACACATCCCACTGACACCGGCCCGGTACCGAGTACCCTACAGCCCTGGGAGGGTGACCCATATATTTACAAAGATGTATTTACAATGATGGTCCAGCCATCTTGAGGGGGATGGGGGATAGATAGAGATAGTGAATGGGCTACACACACACAAAATGACTTTGATTAGTGAACGTGATATTCCACTTTGAACAAATGTGTTTTGAGGGAGTGCCTGAAACTATGCAAATTGTGGATAGTCCTAATTTCTTGGGGTAGAGCAGGGGTCCCTAACCACCGGTCCTGCTGATCTTGGCATGGCACAGGTTGCAAATGGCCATTTTGTTTGTCTCAGAACTCTCTTTAAAAAAGTCCCAGACTGGGAAACACCTAACTCTTTGATGGGGAAATGCAAGAGTGTCAGTGCTCTTAGGTACAGTTTCTCCCTCTAGTAACCCTACTGCCTCTTCCTGTCTGTTTTGTTGCTGCTAATCTCTCCCCTTCAGCACTGTTCGCCTCATTCTGCATGTCAGCTTCCTAGTTCGGTTCGGTGACTTCATCATCCTTCACCTCGTCTTCTACCACTGCACTTTGGTAATTGTGACTTAACAACAGCAAGAGTTAGTGTCTGTGTCTCGTCATCATCTTCCTCCTTATCCAAAATTTGCCATTCCCTACCATCATGTACTTGTGACCATGACTGTGCTAAGGTTTGTGTATCACTAAACCGTATATCCTTCTGTCCCTCTTGGAGCATGCAGGTTGAGAGGTAACTATCAAGAAATTATGTTGTAAAGAGATCCTTGGAGTGTCCTAGTGTGGGATTACTAGTCTCCTTTGACAACATGTGTGAGGATTAAAGGGAATCTGTCACCTTTTTTTTGGACTATGAGCTGCCGCCACTGACATCAGGGGCTTATCTACAGCATTCTGTGATGCTGTAGATAAGCACCCGATGTAACCTGAAAGATAAGAAAAACACGTTAGATTATACTCACAGGAGAGGACAGCACAGTCCGATGGGTGTCGCTGTCCGGCGCCTCCCATCTTCATACGATGCCGTCCTCTTCTTCCCTTTCTGTAGTGGCTCCAGCGCAGGCGCACTGCTCTGCCCTGTTGAGTCCTGCAGTGCGCAGGCGTCGGGAAAGGTCTGGCGCCTGCGCACTGCAGTATTCTGCTCTGCCCTCAACAGGGCAGAGCAGTGCGCCTGCGCTGGAGCCACTACAGGAAGGGAAGAAGAGGACAGCATCTTATGAAGATGGGAGGCGCCGGACCGGACCGCGACATCCATCCGACCAGATCGCCCCCTCCGGTGAGTATAATCTAACGTGTTTTTCTTATCTTTCAGGTTACATCGGGGGCTTATCTACACGATTACAGAATACTGTAGCTAAGCCCCTGATGTCAATGCCGGCAGCTGATAGTCCAAAAATATGGTGACAGATTCCCTTTAAGTGATCCAGACATTAGGCTGGTGACACTGGACTGTGTGGATGACTGAGCTGCGCTGCAAAGCCCGCTGTTAGCAATATCTGTTATCCAACCAACCATCTGTTCATACTGCTCTGGCTTCAGAAGTGGTGTATCGTGCTTCCTTGCAAAGTGGGCAGGAATCTATGTGTCATGGATGGGCTTGTTTCTTGTGCTCCAGCTTCAGACATAGTCTCACCTACTTCATGTCCATGGCATCTGCATGCACCAGCATCAGCACTTCCACTTCCCGTCCCTTATCGCACAACTTACGCATTTTATAATTGCTAGGTGACTGGGAAGCAAGTTTATTTTTAATAAAAGTGAAAAATTGGTCACCTGTCGCAATCAAAGTCTTTTTCTGGGAGTTTACTTATTTAACCCTACAACACTTTTAAAAGTTTTTCTTATCAGTTTTAGAGATTGCAGAAATGTTTACAGACCATGTAACACTTTATGGCTAAGAAATGGAATCCTACAAAATTTAAAAAAACTTAATTTTAGAGATCACAGAAATGTTCACAGACTACAATACACTGTATGAGAAATATAGATCATAGAACACAAATATAACATAGATCCTCACCCATCATGGTCGCAGCGTGTCAAGGGGCTGGCATCTATCTTTGATTAGCCAGTTTACTTGGTGCCTTTAAAGGTGTATATGTATATGTGGTGCCCCTGAGGCTCAGTCACCACAGTGGTACTGCACCTCCTCCTGAGGTGTGGTATCCCACCATCCAGGTAAGGTGGAGACTCCTGACCACGCTCCAACACCTGCATCCCACACTACAGGTGGCTCCCTGCTTGGAGTATAGCAGAGCACCCATTGGTGGCTCCCTGCTTGGAACACGAAACGTGCAGGGAGGTGGGTGGAGTTAGGGTGGTTTCACATTAGCGCTTTTTAAGCGCACGCACGGCCGGGGGTAGCTCCGCCCCCAAGCCGGCTCTCTGCCCGGCGTGCCCGCCCCTTGCTTGTAGCGCCGCCTCCTAGCGCACAGCGGCGCCTGCGATCGGCGCACCCTATCTTTAGCATAGGGTGCGCAGATCGTGCGCAGGCCGTGCGCTAGTTGCGCTTTGACCTGCGCTGCGCACTTTTGACGGTGCTCCGTGCGCGCCAAAATCCGAAAAGTTTGATTTTGGTGCGCACGGCGCACCGTCAAAAGTGCGCAGTGCAGGTCAAAGCGCAACTAGCGCACGGCCTGCGCATGATCTGCGCACCCTATGCTAAAGATAGGGTGCGCCAATCGCAGGCGCCGCTGTGCGCTAGGAGGCGGCGCTACAAGCAAGGGGCGGGCACGCCGGGCAGAGAGCCGGCTCGGGGGCGGAGCTACCCCCGGCCGTGCGTGCGCTTAAAAAGCGCTAATGTGAAACCACCCTTAGATGACATTACAAAGAGTGGGAAGAGTTTAGGATTAGTCAGTCAGTCAGTTGGTTAGAGAGTTGGAGAGAAGATCCCCGGAGAGAGGGATAGATGGATGGAAGTGCTGCAGCAGATCCCATTGACCTGGGTCTGTTGGCACGGGAAAGGGAGAGAGAGAGCAACGTAGACTGGAAGCCTGACTCTCCATAGAGAGGAAGATCAGTGCGGAACATGAGGAGTAAAAGAGAACAGAGGACATGGGTTTAGAAGAGAACCCTTCCTAGAAGTTCTAAGCGCAAGGCCGGGGCCCGGTCCCCTAGGTTGTATAGATACTAATGGTCCTGCAGCAGACACCGGAGGAATAGAAGTAGTGACCACTTTATTTCCACACAAGACTTGGGGGCACAACAGCAACATAATAGTGAGCCGGGACTTAGTAGCAAGGGGTCCCCGAAGCAGGCTACAGCTGTCTGCCGTACAAGTAGAGTTCATAAGAACATCGGACAGGAGGAACTCCAGTGTAACTCAGTACTAGGAGTACTTCACCTAAAGGCGCTATAAGAGGAGACGTTCAGAAAGGTACATGATGGCGGAGTGTTGGAAAGGAGCATTCCATCTGGCCTGGAGGTTGACTGAGTCCCTGACCCAGAGGACACGGCATGGAGGCAGGCACCTGTTTGTACAACAGACTGTGAGTAAAGCTTTGGAACTACATGCCCTGGTGTCCTCCATTTATTCCTGCGCCATGCTGCCCAGCACAGCTACATCCCTTGCATCTGACACTGCACCATCTATGTGTCACTCCATTTACTCTGCCCTGGGACTACAGCCCTGCCTGTGGAGGGCTACACCATCATTGCTGCACCACACCATCTGTCCCAGAGGATCTGTCTGCAGCGTCGGCTTATATCTTCATTGCCGAACACCACAGGTGGCGTCACGAATCACTTATAAACTTTCAACACCACAAGTACACTGAAACAACCCCTTTTACAATGGGCGCCCAGGGCCACGGGCCGGGTCACAACTGCCGTGACATCTCCTATTGAAGCTCATGGGGCCCGATACCGAGTACCCCACAGCCCGGGGAGGGCGACCCATATACACATTTTACTATATGGGCTACTTTTTCAAAGAACTTGGTTTCTCTGGTCGGACTTTCTAGTCATCAGTGTGTTTCATGGTACTCTTTTTACCTGTGTCCTTCAGTTTTCCAGATACTTAATGACATATGAGTTTATATATATATGCATCTTTTATATATACCTTTTACTGCTGTACTATAATAAATAAACTTTTTCTTTTTATATGACTTTTTTACTCCACTTTTTCTAATTTGTTGCACATAAACACTGTATGGCTGAGAAATGGAACCCTACAAAATTATATCTGAAAAATGGAACACTACAAAATTTTTGAAAGATTTTTGAAAGCTTTTTGTCAGTTTTAAAGATCACAGAAATGTTCACAGACCACATAACATTGCATGCCTGAGAAATGGAACCCTACAAATTTCTTAAAAGCTTTTTCTCAATTTTAGTGATCACAGAAATGTTCACAGACCATGTAATACTGTATGGCTGAAAAATGGAACCCTACAAAATTTTTAAAATCTTTTGCTCAGTTTTAGAGATCATAGAAATGTACTTCTCACCACGGAATAGTGTATGGCAGATAAATGTAGCCCAGGAAAATGTTTCAACTATTTTTGAATGTGCTAAATAACATAAAAAAGACCTCAAAGCATGTAATGCATGATGGATCAAAATATTTTCAATTTTTTCAGTGACCACAAAAAAAAGCTGTAACAATATATTTGGCTACAGACTACAGAGCCCAAATCCCTATATACTGATTGTATTCAGCCACTTTCCCTGCTCCTGCGACTCTCTCTCCTTCACTAGGCTAAATTCAGATTGTATGTGATACAATCCGCAAAGCAATGGTTAATCCTTAGAAAAGCTGTTAGTATGATGGCTCAGCTTCAGGACCAGGACCAACAATACAGGCTTCTGATTCATTATACTGTGCTTACAAGCCTGTACAAGCACTTTCTCCCTCCAATTCAAAGTGTTACAGAACCGTGCAATAGCGACAGTGTACCGAGACAGGCGATTCCTGTTCTTTTATAAACACGGATGATGGCCAGGCAGTCACTGTAATGCTGTCATGATCCAGCCTGGATCTGACAGTTTAAATGGATAAGTGAACTTTTTTCCCTTTGGCTAGGTGCCAAAGTGATGTGATTGCCCCCGGTGGCCATTAGAATTATTGCACGTGGTGTCGTTCATTCTAAGTTGCCCCGGTGGTGGTGAGTGGTAGTGCACTTTAGTTTCTTTGGTTTAGTGCATGTAATTATAAATCAGGTGTGAGGCTCTTTAAAAGAGTTCAGGTGGGTTTGATGACGGTTGGTGATATTGTGTTCGTCATTGGGGAAGCAAGCCTGGGTGAGGAAGGAGCTGAACATGAGTCCTGCGCAGCCCAGCCAGAGGGGACGAGTGGCAGCTATGTGGTCTGCAAGAATGGCTGGCATGGCGTGGTGGAGTCACAGTTTATGGTGTCAGCAGGAAGTGCTTGCATGGCTTGGTGGAATGGCGACTATGGAGAGAGTTGCACTCAGCATGCGGGACTTGGTTGCTGAGAGCTGGACTCAAGCATGCTTGACTATTTGGGCAGGAGCTGAACTCATCTTTGGGACTCTGAAACTGGACTTCTGCAACTGGTGGTGGACTCTGCTCCAAGGCTGCACTATGGTGAAGGATCCAGTTATGGTGATGGATCCGGGTTGAGGAGAAGATGCACACAGGTGGTGGGCTTTGTTGCTTGGAGCGTACGCAACAGAGCAAAGCTAAGTGGTGTTTCCCCTGTATTGTCATTTTCCCTCATGTGTGTTTAGTGCAGTGGTGGGATCAGTTTCCGCACCGACCAATTCCCTAGTGAGGGTTTAGGTTCAGGGCGAGCTAGGGCTTTTAGGTTCCTGTGCGTCGCCTGATGCGGAACCGGCTTAGGGAATGTTAGGAGTGCAGGGACACTGGCTCAGGGGAGTTCAGAAGGTCTCCACTTCCCTATTCCCTATTGCAGGGCCCACCATTGTTAATGTTACCCAGGTTCCCCCTTTATTATTTAAATTCGCCTTACTGGAGTCGGGGTTTCCAGACTACTGTATGTATAACGTGTAAAACCTAAATTCACCAGTTGGAGGCGGTGTATCCAGCTGCACGTTTTATTATTTAAATTCGCCCCACTGGAGGCGGTGTATCCAGGGTCACGCATGTCATGGGTTCGCCTTGCGGTACTCGCTGCGTCCAGACACACGTGACCGTGACAAATGCTACAATCAAGATGGCAATGTCATTACAATGACTCACAAGCAATCCCTGCATGCTTATTGGCTGCTTAACAGGCTCCAAAGATGCAGGGTGGGGATTTGAGTTTTATGTAGAGCACCGCCCATTACTCGCCAAGTAACTAGCATAACCGAGCACCGTGCTAATCAAGTGACAACCGAGTATCACCGAGCATGTTCGCTGATCCCTAGTTAACAGTTTAAACATTATACATTTCCCACCATTTCAGTAGATATTTAAATGTATATTTAATAACCTTTCTAAATAATAATTTTATTTCTATGGCACCAACATATTCCGCAGCACTTTACATTTCAGAGGGGACTTGTACAGACGATAGACGTTACAACATAGCAATAACCACATAGATCATAACAGATACCCAGAGGAATGAGGACCCTGCTCGCAAGCTTACAGTCTATGAGGAAAAGGTACCTCATGAACAAGCTTAACCATAAGACGAAATATAATAGGCTTTCATTTATTTATGTACAATTTCTCTGAGATTAGATACTGAAAAACATACATAAGTAAGATTAAATGTGAATTATTAAAAAATGTACGTGCTTGATACAGAGTTTGGGTGAGTAATCACAGAAATGCACTAGAGGCAGATGCAGCTTTGTCATGAAGAGTAACAACTTTAGGCTATGTTCACATCTATGTCAGATGCCACGTTATGAACCATTTGTTCCTTGTTTAACCAACAAACAGAGACAACTTATCATAATTGAATAGTTTGTTGGGCGCCACTGATCTGTGACGGTTCCAGCACATTGTTGTGGCTTCCACTATATACAGTAGCCTGAGCACAGTTGTAAACAGAGCCATATTCTAGAATGCTATGGTATTAGTTTACTAAAAAAAAGACTACTTAAATAAAGTAAAAAAAAAAAATCTATTTTCAAGCTTTTAAAATGTCAATAATTCACCAACCCTATTATCAAGTAAATCATCTAATGCATTTGTGTGACAACAGGTTTTTTTTTTTAAGAAAGAAGATAATGTACAAAGTTTTTATTTGTTATTGTTAGTATGCTGCTGTTTGCCTATTATACAATAGTTACATTGGAGGCATTTGTTGGAGGATGTGTCAGGATGTATTCTCCTTGGCCATATTGCAGAAGCAGTGTGAATGCACTCAGAATAATCTCAGACAAATGACAAGCAAGCAAATAAGTATAAAATAAACCTCATTCAATGTACGCTATTAGGCCACAGTTGTTCAAATTAAGTTTTGTCTGTGAAAAAAATGACCTCACAAACAGCAACTGCAGCATGTTATTCAGTTGGGCTCAGTGTCGTACTGGGGTGCTAAGGGCCCACCAGAAACATTGACAGTGGGGGCCCACTTTTCACCTGCATACAAATATTACACTACCCTCGTTCACAAATTTAACTAGATCTCTATATAATAAACTTTATAGTTTGGTTAATGGATGTTGATATGCTGCTTTTATATGTACAGAGTGAATCAATTGAATTATGCAAAATAATGCCCATATAGTGGGGTTGGGGGCCCAGATTTGCACAGGGGCCCACCGGGGCATTCCCCTGTTACCCTACGGGCCAGTCCGAGCCTGGTTGGGCTGTTTGGATGACAGGTTTTTTTTCACAAGGACGGATTTCCTGCATTAGTCTCTGTATTTTGGAAAAAACTCATCTATTCAGGTTTATGGGTGCGCTAAATAATCGGACCCATAAATCGTTTGAATCATATTTAGTGTAATAAATGTGAAGTTCTGATGCATAGAAATGCATGCCATAAAAAATGCATAAGGACAGCATACAGTCCTTTTGAAAAATCATTGTATTTTCTTTATGAAAATCGGATTATTTTGTATATGGTTTTGTGAACTTATCAATAGAGATAACTATCTATCTATGTATCTATCACATACAGTATCTAGCTATCTATTATCTATCTATCCAAATCATAAAAAGTTGAGGTAGTACACCATATATCAAGCATAAAGTACTATATATTAGCTCATGTGGTGACGTTTTGGTCCAGACATGTGGACCTTTCTCTGGTCTTTTGTGCTTTTTACTCTTTTTTCTATATATCTAGCCATCTATTACATATCTATTTATCTATCAATCAATCTATCTTCCTATCTATTGATCTATGCTATCACATATCTATCTCACTATCTATCGATCTGTTATCTATCTAGCTACCTATGTATTCCTCCTACATACTGTACAATCCGCACTCACACACATTTATATAAGACCTGCATTGGCAGTGTAAAATCAAGATTTAGATAGTAGCATTGCTGTAGGATGGGCAGGTAGCAATGCCGTTTCTACTTATCTCAGTTTTTGACATTTCTTATGTGAAAAATATAAAGTCATTTATAAAATTATGCAGACAGAAGGACCCTGATTTAAGTCATTGCATTTACATTAGTTCTTTATTCAATAGGATTATTTTTAAGTGTATTGAAGCCAAATATTGTAATGCAAGACTAGGTCAAACAAAAATGCACATGAAAAATATTTCAAATACTGAAAAAATTACATTTTTTAATTCAGATTTATTAGACATGTGATAATTATTCTTTGAAAAGCTCCAGCTATCTATGCTACTTACCTGTGATGCCGAAATTAGCCAGCAGCAGCACGGAGCCTAGCAGCGAGAGCATTGTGCCGTGTTTCCCATAACCAGGTGCCGATGAATGACAGAAAGCACTTCTCTTATACCTGACTTACCTGAATAGCAGGACTGGGCGAGTCTCTAAGGGATAACAATGTTTTGACGTAAATTACTTAAGTTTTAGTAAAGGTAATGACCCAGATTTGAAAATTTTTTGGGGGAAACCCATTTCTCAATTTCGTATTGTTTTTGAATACAATAGACATATGCTTAACATATAATAAGCACTGCATTATATTACAAATATTTTCATATATTTATTATATTTTATAAGCATATTAGATGTGACTGTAGAACTATGTGATTGTATAAAAGTCTATGCGTCTATGTATAAATCACGAAAAATAGGGCAACTGGATCATACTTTTAAAAAATGTGTAGTTTTCGTCTACAGTGTATAAGAGGACGCTCATACAATTCTGTATAAAACAGCGCAATATCAAAACCCTGCGGTATTTTAATATAGAAGCGAAATGCAAGGAAAAGGTACTTAGTCAAAGATTATCCATAAAACACCATCCTATAAAGTAGCTCTCCATAATTTGCTCATGTATGTAGTCTACATAAACCTCTGTGAATTTATAGTTTTCATATGATTTAATAAACACCTATATAATATCATATGCATCTCACAAAAAAATAGCTGCCATGGATACAATTATACCAAACTTTGAGCGATGAAACGGACCCACAGGATGAAAACGCGCAAGCGTGCAACCAGGTATTGTGTGTATATAGGGAACGGTAAAAAGCCAAAGACAACATTTGTTTTAACCCTTTTTTTACTTTTTTACTTTGTCCCACTATAAGACTTTGATTTTTGCAGGTGGATCGCTTGTATTGGCTAGAGATAATAATAATTTTTATTTCTATAGCGCCGACATATTTCGCAGCACTTTACATTTCAGAGGGGACTTGTACAGACAATAGACATTATAGCATAACAATAGTCACATAGATCATAACAGACACCAAGAGAAAAGAGGGCCCTGCTCGCAAGCTTACAGTCTATGAGATGCAGAAGCATCCCTATGCTATGCAAACTGTCAGCGCGGCGCTGACAAAGTTGCTTGATCATGCTCTGAGAATAATCAAGCAACTTTGCTAGCTCTGGTGACTCGGATGTTGTCATGATGACATTGGGACACCATGGCAACAATCGGGACCCCACGATGATGTCAACATCTGAGTTAATTAGAAACACACTGTGGCATCCGTGCCTGTAGCGCCATGAAATGCCTGCATGTGTGATATAATTTATCTGCATTACCAGTTATGGAGAGGGCTAAGTTTACTGCTGTTCTAATTGCATCCACACATTGTACCCGATCACTTACTGGCAGATTGTACGCCTTTGCCTGAACCAGGAAGTGTGCACGATCCCTCAGAGGGGAGTGGTTGTAGTTTTGAGGAAGATGTAGCAAGATGGAGGTCCACAGGTAGAGGAGAGGAGGGTGTAGAGGAGAGGAGGGTGCTCTCTCTGCCAGGACAAGCTGAATGAGGCAGGGTAACAGTCCCTAGAGCACAGAGACTTTCAGGGTCGATGCTAAACTGAAAGACTGCTCAGTGTTCATATAACGAGTTGCCATGTGCTTTTGCCCAGGAGTTCAGCAGCGCATAGAATCAGGGACACTGCTACAAGAGGGGATGTTTTCCACAGGATTCGAGCTGCCTGCTCACTGGAAGGGATTACGGATAGTGTTGAGTGATACCATCCGATACTGAGAAGTATCGGATCGGATTGGATCGGCCCGATACCCAAAAAGTATCGGGTATTGCCAATTCCGATACCGGAAGTCCCATACAAGTCAATGGGACAGAAATATCGGAATTAAAAAAAACCCTTTCTTTCCTTGTACATCCATTTCGGGAGGGGGGAAGAGTGTGGGCGGTGCGAGGGCGGACACTGTGCGTGTCTGTGTGTGCGGGCGGGGTCTGTGCCGGCTGTCAGGGGTCTGTACAGGCCTGCCGGGGGCCTGTGCCGGCTGTCGGGGGTCTGTACGGGCCTTCCGGGGGCCTGTGCCGGCTGTCGGGGGTCTGTACGGGCCTGCCGGTCGCCTGTACCGGCTGTCGGGAATCTGTACAGGCCTGCCGGGGGCCTGTGCCGGCTGCCGGGGGTCTGTACGGGCCTGCCGGAGGCCTGTGTCGGCTGTCGGTGGTCTGTGCGGGCCTGCTGGGGGTCTTGTGTGTGCAGGCCTCGCCCGATGGGACTACAAGTCCCATCGGGCGATGCCTGCTACAATGACAGTGATTGACACATTAGCCAATGATGGGACGGTAGTAGTCCTATCATCCGGCTAATGTGTTGAATGTAAAAAAAACAAAAAAAACATACATACTACCTACATACTACATACTACATACATACTACATATACTGTATACTACATTCATACAACATACATACATACTACATACATACTTCATATATACTACATTCATACAACATACATACTATATACACACTTCATATATACTACATTCATACAACATACATACATACTACATATATACTACATTCATGCAACATGCATACTACATACTTCATATATACTACATTCATACAACATACATACATACTACATACTACATACATACTTTATATATACTACATTCATACAACATACATACATACTACATACTTCATATATACTACATTCATACAACATACATACTACATATATACTACATTCATACAACATACATACATACATACTACATACATACTACATTTATACTACATTCATACATACATAGTACATACTACATGCATACAACATACATACAACATGCTACAGACATACAACATACATACAACATACATGCAACATACAAACTACATACATACTACATTCATACAACATACATACATACATACTACATACATACTTCATATATACTACATTCATACAACATACTGTGGTGTAGTTACCACTATGTCAGCTAGGGGGCGCTGTGTGGGTGTCCCAGGACGGGTGTACAGGCACATTCAGTGTGGTAACAGGAGCAGGGTCCTAAATGACCATTATGGGTCTCAAGGTGGGTGGCCTTGGGATGCAGGCTCCAGGGTGTATTGATCAGCAGAGGTACTGCTGATCTTTCTGTTACACTGTGTCAGGGAAGCCTGTGTGTGTCTATACAACCTTTAGTGATGTCATAGCCATGTGATCACCTGTGGGTGTGGTTACAGGGCTATGTAATTGAGGTGTTTGGCACATGTGAGAGAGTGTGAGAGTGAGTCTGTCTGAGTGTGGACAGACTTCCATGTGTCCAGGTGGGACACTACAGAGAGTGGCCTGTGTGCTATGGAAGGAGAAGCCTTCCTGGGTCTGCGGCTGCAGATAGAGCGCTGCTCGGGACATT
Source organism: Dendrobates tinctorius (assembly GCF_039654945.1). Taxonomy (NCBI): domain Eukaryota; kingdom Metazoa; phylum Chordata; class Amphibia; order Anura; family Dendrobatidae; genus Dendrobates; species Dendrobates tinctorius. Next base: position 21,780,605 of record NW_027361795.1, read on the forward strand.
GCCCTGGCCTATGTATATTAGTTGTATATGGGGAGGACTACACCTCCCAGCATGTGCTGAGACTCTCGGTCCGAGTCTAAAGCCACGGACGTTTATGATCTTTTGTGCCTAAGCTAGAGGCTATTTTGGTGATACGCTGATTTATGGTTTATGGAGCAAATAAACCTCATGAACTTTGGGAAGAACCTGCCTCATGATTGACTCCCGCTGCACCTGAGCGAGTCACATCCCTACAATTGGTGACAGACTGCGGGCAGCGATTCCCAGAAGCACGTGTGGCAGTGCTGGCGATTCTGAGCCAGGAGAGCAGACGGTCTGACAACCGTGAGTAATACTGACCGAGGTCAGAGAAAGTGACTGTATTAAAATTTGTGGGATACCTCTGGAGGAGAAGAGGCGTCCAGGAACCTGTGTGGCCGACACAGGTAACAGACAGGAGTCTGTGTTGCACTGACCAGGGTCAGTGAGAGACTGTGTTCCTGGAGGGGTCAGTGAGCAAGGTCCTGGAGGGTCAGTGTTGGGAGGTTCTGGGAGAGGAATCGGATCCCTGGAACACGTGATATGACCTTGGACCTGGTGAGGCGTGTGTTGGGCAGTCTCAGGCGGAGACGGATGTCCTGAAGAGCACCCGCTGAGCCCCTGGACCTGGTGAGGCTGGTGTGTTGGGAGACCCTGGGAGGAGGGTCGGCTCCCTGAATAGCACCCGGTGTGCCCTGTGTGTTGGACGGTCTCAGGTGGAGACGGTACGTCCTGAGTGGCACACGAACAGGACATGTGAGAGACTGTGCATGTGTTTTTTTTCTTTTTTTTTTCTTTTCCTCTGCAAAACCTGAAGGTGCTTGCTGTGGCTCAGTGGGGTCACGAAGGTCTCGCAGCACAAGGACCTGGTGTTTTCTTTAAGGGATCTGCCCTGGGAGCATTGGTAGCAGACGCTGTCTGTCTACACCATCCTGCTGCAGCTTTATTGCATATGACTAAGCGGATACAGTAGTTGTGGCTTTACACAACTATTAAGGGTGAGTACCCTGTATTATTGCTGCATAACCCATTATACCTGCACTGGTAAGGCCCTATGGGTGCACTTTTGTGGCTTTTTTATCTTTGAGGGTGACAAGCGGCTTCCAGTAACCCGGCGGGGTTACGAAGGTGACAAGCGGCTTCCGGTGGATCGGCGGGTCCACGAAGATGGCGCAGCAGGAGCTGCAGTGACACCAGCCGCTGTGTATGTGTGTGAACAGCAGCCGGAGGTGCCGGTGATCAGTGACAGCAGGAGCTGTGGTGGTGCCAGCAAAGACTTGTGTGGTATCGTTAAAAGACAAACTGTACTGTGTGAACTGTGGCCTAAGAGGTTCTGCAGGACAGACATGGGGAAATCCCAAAAGGGCGGTGACCCAAAAGGGGGCGGTGACCCAAAAGGGGGCAGTGACCCAAAAAGGGGTGGAAATCCAAAAGGGGGCGGTGACCCAAATTGGAGTGGTAACCCAAAAAGGGTGGAGTCCCAAAAGGGGCGGTGACCCAAATTGGAGTGGTAACCCAAAAAGGGGTGGAGTTCCAAAAGGGGGCGGTGACCAAAATTGGGGTGACAACCCAAAGCGGGGTGGTGGTCTAGAAAGGGGCCAAGTGTGAAGAAGTGACAGCACTGGGTGTCTCAGTAGGTATGTCTGGAGTACCGCAGTGTATGTGCAGGTCTTTTTCAGAATGTGGAATATCCTTTCCGGGGAGTAATGATGGGCCACAGATGTGTACAGTGATGCTGCACCGGGAAGGAGCCTTTGGTCGGCTGGAATCAGAGAGTCAGTTGACTCTGACAGGAACTCCTCTCGTTTTCTCTCTGACCGGGAAAAACATCAGGGTTCGCTGTAAACACGGGGTCACGGTGAACTACGCAGTAGACAGAGTAGTGTTTGAGGGGACCAAAGGTGGTGAGTGCCAAGGTAGAGGAATACCACGGGACTTAGTCTATGCCTGGGAGAGGGGCCGGGACTTTCTTTTGTTTGATGACGTTTGGTCTGACGATGGAGATGCTTCAACTGTGGGGCAAGCAGACACTGAGACAGTGACGGCTCCTGACATGGACAGGTCAGAGGTAGAACTGACCAGAGGAAGAAGTACATCTGCCCAACTGACGGACCTGACGTCTCGTGATAAGACAGATGGTGGGCTGGGAGATGAGATGACTGGACTAGACACATTGGTGCTGGACGGTAACTGGAGGGTTCACTCGACTGGGGTGACTGACCCAGTGGTACCCTTTAACGATATAATTAAAGAGGTAGTAGTGAGACACGTGATGGACAAAAGAGAGCAGGATCGTGGGATACAGCTGATAAAGGAGACTGTAGCAGAACATGTCGAACGGGAAAGAGTCCTAAGGCAAGCAGCTGAGCACAGAGTGGATGAGCTGGAGAAGGAAGTCTCTGAGCTCAGAGGTCACCTGTCAGCGTGTAAAACCATGAACAAGACCCTGTTGGAAGATATGGAGGTGCTCAGAGAGGCCCAAGAGAAGCATCAACAGGAGATTCTCAGGAGAGAGGATGAGCGTCGCTACCTGGCAGAGGAGAAAGATAAAGTTCTGCAAGAACTCAGTGGAGTAGTAAAAGGTCTTCTGCAGGATAAGTGGAGGGGCGAAGACGTACAGCGGCCTTGCCCGACTGATAGCAAGGCAGAACTGCCAAAGCCCATCTTGGAAAAGGGTCCTGAAGACTGTAAATCTCAGGAAGATGGTGAGCCAAGAGCTGCACAAGACAGTCACCCGGTCTTGGCAGATACCTTGAGGGAAGTGTCCGTGGGGAACCCAGAGCCATCTGTCCAGGATGAGAGCAAGTCCATGACCTTCAAGTGTGTGATGGAGGTACCCGAAGACATGCGAGAAGCGTGTGCCAGCGAAGGTGTGCATGAGACCTTTAAAAAGGCAGTAAAGGCCTATAGTGTGAGCTGGGCACCAGAAACAGACCAGTTGGTGATACTGGCAGAAACGGAAGACACAGAGAGAAGGGTGGCTGTCCTGAAGGAGATGCACCTACAATGCCTCCGCACGAAACAGATGCTTGTGAAGCGTAATTGGAAAGCCGCTCGACGTCTGGAGCTTGCAAGGGAAGCACAAAGTCGGCTGGGCTTTGTGGAAGACATAATTCCGGTGCCCAGAAATCTGGTGGGGAAAGTCGTTGGCAGACTTGGAAAGGTGATGCAGGAGATGGTGAATCGATCCTGTGTGAAGAGAGTGAGGATCCCACCTGCTGGTGAAATCCAAGTCGTTATTGAAGATGACATGGTTCCTGTCATTGTGGTTGGTTCGGTGGAAAGCATTGGGGAGCTTCGCATGCTCCTGGAATATCGGGTAGCGTACCTGAAGGAGATTGAGCAGCTAAGACAGGATCGACTGCAGATGAATGAGCAGATAGAGAACGTCAGGTGGCGTCCCCCTCCAACCCAAGGTGTAAGGACCCGAAGGGATCCTCCAAGGAATGAAAGGACAGGTAGTCGAAGGCAAGAACGTCGAGAGTCCGCAAGTGGCCGTTCTAATCTTAGTAACATAGTCACGAGACTCGGTGGTGGACATAGCGACAGAGGGTCAGACTCAGACCAGCCAGTTGGCCCAGCTGGACGTGGGACTCATGACCGTGCGAACTGGGAGAGCCAGCCAGTGAGAGAAAGGTCGCGTGATGAAGCACACTGCAGACAGGTAGAGACTAAAGAGTGTCTGGTCACACTGACGGACGTTGACGGGAAGGCCAAAGCCCAAGGCCGAGATACTGACCGCTGGGGGCAGGGGAGGCCTAACGTAAATATGCAGTATGACTACCGAAACAGACGGAGATGGTCCTCCCGACTGGTAGGGCAAGGTGACATGGGTGCCAGGTCTCAAGATCCCTGGGTGATGTCATGTGTTCAACCCCACAAGTTTGAACAGAGGGGGGAGTATGTGGTGTAGTTACCACTATGTCAGCTAGGGGGCGCTGTGTGGGTGTCCCAGGATGGGAGTACAGGCACATTCAGTGTGGTAACAGGAGCAGGGTCCTAAATGACCATTATGGGTCTCAAGGTGGGTGGCCTTGGGATGCAGGCTCCAGGGTGTATTGATCAGCAGAGGTACTGCTGATCTTTCTGTTACACTGTGTCAGGGAAGCCTGTGTGTGTCTATACAACCTTTAGTGATGTCATAGCCATGTGATCACCTGTGGGTGTGGTTACAGGGTTATGTAATTGAGGTGTTTGGCACATGTGAGAGAGTGTGAGAGTGAGTCTGTCTGAGTGTGGACAGACTTCCATGTGTCCAGGTGGGACACTACAGAGAGTGGCCTGTGTGCTATGGAAGGAGAAGCCTTCCTGGGTCTGCGGCTGCAGATAGAGCGCTGCTCGGGACATTGCCCTGGCCTATGTATATTAGTTGTATATGGGGAGGACTACACCTCCCAGCATGTGCTGAGACTCTCGGTCCGAGTCTAAAGCCACGGACGTTTATGATCTTTTGTGCCTAAGCTAGAGGCTATTTTGGTGATACGCTGATTTATGGTTTATGGAGCAAATAAACCTCATGAACTTTGGGAAGAACCTGCCTCATGATTGTCTCCCGCTGCACCTGAGCGAGTCACATCCCTACAATACATACATACATACTACATACAATACATTCATACATTCATACAATACATACATATAGACATACAGTACATATAACATAGAGTACATACTCACCATAACTTGTCACTTTGTTCCCTGAAGCCAATGTCATCTGTGAAAAAATATGAAGAAAACAAACAAGCAATATACTCCCTGATCCGCAGAAATCCACGAGTGTCTCACGACGATCTCCCGTAGAGAACAGCAGCATCAGCTGATGCGACCGCTCTCTAGGGGGCTCCTCCGCCACTGTAAAAAAATAGTCCCTAGTCTCACTTTATGGCAAATGCTGCGTGGGAACTTTCTCACACAGCAATGCCAAAAGTGAGACTAGGGACTATTTTTTTTACAGTGGTGGAGGAATACAGTGCGGAAGGATACCTACCTCCCGTCATTGTATTCCTGTTGTATGTATGTAGTATGTAGTATGTATGTTGTATGTCTGTAGCATGTTGTATGTATGTTGCATGTATGTAGTATGTACTATGTATGTATGAATGTAGTACATATGTAGTATGTATGTATGTTGTATGAATGTAGTATATATGAAGTATGTATGTAGTATGTATGAATGTTGTATGAATGTAGTATATATGAAGTATGTATGTAGTATGTATGTTGTATGAATGTAGTATATATGAAGTATGTATGTAGTATGTATGTTGTATGAATATAGTATATATGAAGTATGCATGTAGTATGTATGTATGTTGTATGAATGTAGTATATATGAAGTATGTATGTAGTATGTAGTATGTATGTTGTATGAATGTAGTATATATGAAGTATGTATGTAGTATGTAGCATGTATGTTGTATGAAAGTAGTATATATGTAGTATGTATGTATGTTGTATGAATGTAGTATATATGTAGTATGTATGTATGCAGTATGCATGTTGTATGAATGTAGTATGTATGTAGTATGTATGTATGTTGTATGAATGTAGTATATATGAAGTATGTATGTATGTTGTATGAATGTAGTATATATGTAGTATGTATGTATGTTGTATGAATGTAGTATATATGTAGTATGTATTGTGGCAGGGCTAAGGGTTGTGTAATCGATGGGAGATATGTGCCTCATAAATGGCTTGTCTCTATAATGTAAGGCATAAGTAAAGCATACCAGATATTATTATTGTTGTTGTTTGAAGGACCTGTGGTGAGGTCACAGTCAGGTGACCAGTCAGCTGCTGGGTTTGTGGATGTGGCTACAGCCTTATAATGTGGCCTGCTCCTGAACCAGGGAGTTGTGTGTGGGGAGGACTAAGCCTCCCATGTGTGCTGAGACTCCTGGTCTGAGTCTACAACCCCAGACATTTGTGTTCTTTTGCCTGAGCTAAATATTCCTTTTGGTGTTACACTGCCTTGTGCGTTTATGACGTGAATAAACCACATGAACTTTGGAAGAACCTGTCTCATATTTGTCTCCCGCTGCACCTAAGCGAGTCACATCCCTACAATTGGTGGTACATGTGCGGGCAGCGGTCCCAGCAGAGACTTGAGACAGTTGCTGCATGTCCTGGGTGAAGTTTGCAGCGGGGCAACAAGCACTGCCTGGAATAATGGAGGACCTGCTGAAACACCTGGTCCAGTCCCAGGCACTGCAGCAGGAAACCAACAAGCTGTTGTTACAGCAGATCCAGCAAAGCCAGCAGGAGCAACAGCAGCAGTTCCAGCAGAGCCAGCAGGAACAACGGCAGCAGATGCAGCTTCTGGCGACTGCCATCAAGGAGGGCAGGACAAGCGCCCCAACCCCAGGTCGGGCTGATGCCACCGACGTCGAGAAGGCGGTAAGACGCGCATTACAAAAAATGACCCCTGAGGATGATGTTGAGGCCTTCCTGACGGTGTTTGAGAGGGTGGCTGAGAGGGAAAAGCTTCAGCCAGAGCGGTGGGCGGAGGTACTGGCCCCATACCTAACGGGGGAGCCCCAGAAGGCGTACTTTGATTTGCCGGTACAAAATGCCAGAGAGTATCCCAAATTAAAAGCGGAAATTCTCGCACGCTTGGGGGTAACAATGACTACCAGGGCACAGCGAGTTCATCGCTGGGCCTATCACCGGGACAAACCGCCGTGCTCCCAAATGTTTGACCTGTTGCACCTGGTCCAGAAATGGCTGCAGCCAGAGTCGGCTTCCCCTGCACAGATGGTAGAGCGAGTTGTGATGGATCGGTTTGTGCATTTTCTGCCGAGACCTCTACAGACTTGGGTTGCGCAGGGTGATCCCCAAAATGCTGATGGACTGGTTGGGCTGGTCGAGAGATATCAGGGGATGGAAGGTTCCTTGGGGAAGCAGCCCATTCCGTATTGGGGGTCCCAGCAGGGGGTGGAGTCCCAAAAAGGGGTGGTGCGTCCAAGGTCAAAAGGGACGGGGGAGGCGGTGCCCAAGGTCCCCTCGGGTGATATTATTTGCTGGAAGTGTCACAGGCCAGGACATATAGCGGCCCGTTGTTCCCAGACCACCGAGCAGATGGACTGCAGCATGGGACGCCGTAGTTCATACTACGCATATCCAGCTTGCAGTGTGAACTCGCTACCTAGCCAGGGGCCACAAGCGTGTCCCGTGAAGTTGAACGGTTGAGCAGTAATGGCTGTTATGATTGAGTCACCGTAGGAGGCAAAATTAGAAATACTAGCTAAGTCCAGAAAACCAGAGAAGTTGGCAGCTATCGGATTGCAGACCCCTGAACCTATCAACACAACTAGCAGTAGCCGTGGGGGGCTCCTACGATGCCCTAGGCCCCTCGATCACAGCCAGAGGACTACATAGCCTAAAGACAGAAAGGCAAATGTAAACTTCCCCAGAGAAGACCCCAAAGCAAAAGGCAGCCCCCCACATATAATGACGGTGAAGCAAGAAGAAAGAACAAAACACACACAGAAAGATAGACTGAGCAAAGATGGGGCCCACGCTAGCTTAGATAGGAAAGGACAGGAAGGCTGCTGTCTGCAATCCGTGAAAAACCCTATGAAAATAAGAGCCAACCAACTGACAGTAAAAAAGGCCCTGAAGACGCTAGGCTTCAAAAAAGCTATGTCAGTACTCAGGAATATTCTGAAGACAGAGCAACAGGCAAAAGGAGATTCAGCTCACCCCAGCAGGGAATGGCAGAATCCAGAAAAGCAAGGAAAACAAAACACTAATGCAAAAAGGCAAAGCAGAAATCTTAGCTTTAGATGAGCAGGAATCAGACTGGTTTCCTAGAAGTCCACAGAGAAATCACCCGCAGGCCAGAAGGGCATCGGCAGCCTTATATCCAGTCATTAACTCCACTCAGCCAGTCATCATCATCAGCCCCAGGTGTTTGACAATCAGGCTCACTACCTTTCTTCACCAGAAGAGGGAGTTCCTCGGGCCTCAGTAGTGAAGGGGAAAATGAACTCACAACAGTACCTCCCCCTTGAGGAGGGGTCACCGAACCCTCAACCACGCCACCAGGGCGATCAGGGTGAGCCCGATGAAAGGCACGCACCAATCTTTTGGCATGAATATCAGAGGCAGAGACCCAAGAATTATCCTCCTGACCATAACCCTTCCACTTAACCAAATACTGGAGTCTCCGTCTAGCCAGACGGGAATCCAGTACTTTCTCTACCTCATATTCCATGTTACCTTCAACCAATACAGGGTCTGGAGGTGCAACCCCCGGAACAACAGGTTCAACAAACCTCTTCAACAAAGATTTATGGAACACATTATGGATTTTAAATGTGACAGGAAGAGCCAAACGAAAAGAGACCGGATTAATAATCTCCAAAATCTTGTAAGGTCCAATAAATCTAGGCTTAAACTTAGGAGAAGCCACTTTCATAGCAATATTTTTTTATGATAACCACACCATATCACCAACCTTAAATTGGGGACCAATGGTCCTATGTCGGTTGGAAAACCGCTGGGCCTTTTCCTGGGAGAGAGATAACTTATCCACCCCACTTGGTCCCAGATCTGGTGCATTCTCTCCACCACAGTGTCAACCCCTGGGCAGGTAGAGGGCTCCGCCTGCCCTGAAGAAAATCGAGGATAAAACCCAAAGTTACAAAAAAAAGGAGACATCAAAGTGGCAGAACTAGCTCTATTATTTAAAGCAAATTCGGCCAAGGGCAAAAATGAAACCCAATCATCCTGATCAGCAGAAATAAAACATCTCAAATATGACTCCAAGGTCTGGTTTGTTCTCTCTGTCTGCCCATTGGTCTGAGGGTGAAAAGCAGAGGAGAAGGACAACTGAATTCCCAGCTGGAACAGAAAGTTCTCCAAAATCTATACACAAACTGGACTCCTCTGTCAGATACAATGTTCTCAGGAATCCCGTGCAAGCGAACCACCTGTTGTAAAAACAGGGGCACCAATTCAGAGGAAGACGGCAACTTAGGGAGTGGTACAAGATGAACCATCTTAGAGAACCTATCACAAATCACCCAAATAACAGTCATCCTTTGAGAGACAGGCATATCAGAGATGAAATCCATTGAAATATGGGTCCATGGCCTCTTGGGGACAGGCAAAGGCATCAACAACCCACTAGAGCGAGAACACGATTTAGACCGGGATCACGTCCCACAGGACTGCACAAAATTCCTGACATCACGAGACAAGGAGGGCCACCAAAAAGACCGACTCACCAGATCTCTAGTACCGAAAATACCTGGATGACCAGCCAAAGCAGAGCAATGAACTTCAGACATCACTCTCTTCTTCCACTGGTCAGGAACATACAACTTTCCACTGGGACAACGCTCAGGTTTGTCCTCCTGAAACTCTTCCAGAGCACGTCTCAAATCGGGCGAGATGGCAGAAAGAACTACCCCTTCGCCTAAGATGGTAGCAGGCTTGGTCACCAGAGGAGAATCAGCAAAGAAGCTCCTAGAGAGGGCGTCAGCCTTGACATTCTTAGTTCCAGGAAGAAAAGAAACCACAAAATCAAAATGTGTAAAAAACAAGGCCCACCTAGCCTGTCTAGGGTTCAAGCACTTAGCCGACTCTAGGTAAATCAAATTCTTGTGGTCAGTGAGGACCACGACTTGATGCTTAGCTCCCTCCAACCAATGTCTCCACTCCTCAAATGCCCATTTCATGGCTAACAGTTCCCGATTCCCCACATCATAGTTACGTTCAGATGGAGAGAACTTTCGGGAAAAGAAAGCACAGGGATTCATTTTAGATGTTACAGGATCCTTTTGGGACAAAACAGCTCCTGCACCAATCTCAGAAGCATCCACCTCTACCTGGAACGGAAGTGAGACATCAGGTTGCCGCAAAACCGGGGCGGAGGTGAATCTTCGCTTCAGCTCCTGAAAGGAAGAAACAGCCTCCGGAGACCAATTTAACACATCAGCACCCTTCTTAGTCAAATCAGTCAATGGCCTGGCAATACTAGAAAATTTTGCGATAAATTTCCGATAAAAATTAGCAAAACCCAAAAACTTCTGGAGGGCCTTCAAAGAAGTGGGCTGAACCCAATCGTAAATGGCCTGTACCTTGGCCGGGTCCATTTCAATAGTTGACGGGGACAAAATAAATCCCAAAAAAGAAATCCTCTGTACTCCAAATAGGCATTTAGATCCTTTGACATACAGGGAATTCTCCCTCAAGATCCGGAACACAGTCCGAATATGTTCCACATGAGAATCCCAATCCTTGGAGAAGATCAAAATATCATCCAGATAGATAATCAAAAATTTATCGACAAAATCTCGGAAAATATCGTTCATGAAGCACTGGAAGACAGAAGGGGCATTAGTGAGCCCAAAAGGCATCACCAGGTACTCAAAATGTCCCTCCGGAGTATTAAACACTGTCTTCCATTCATCCCCATGCTTAATGCGAATAAGATTATACGCCCCCCTAAGGTCAAGCTTGGTAAACCAGCAAGCACCTTTAACTCTGGAGAATAGATCAGAAATCAGGGGTAACAGATACTGATATTTAACAGTAATTTTTTTGAGAGCACGATAATCAATACAAGGTCTTAATGATCCATCCTTTTTGGCTACAAAAAAAAACCCGGCACCTAAGGGTGACGAGGATGGTCTAATATGACTCTTCTCCAACGCCTCCTTAATATAGGATCGCATAGCCTCGTGCTCGGGTACAGATAAATTGAAGAGCCGACCCTTGGGAAATTTACACCCCGGGCTCAGTTCAATAGCACAGTCATAACTCCTATGAGGAGCCAGAGACGCAGACTCATTCTCACTAAATACATCATAAAAGTCCGCCAAATAATCAGGAACATCATGCGACTGAGGAGAGGTGGAAAACACCGGAGCCTCACTAAAGGCACACCGACAACCCCAACTCACCACAGACACAGATTTCCAATCCAAAACTGGATTATGAATTTGTAACCAGGGAAACCCCAGAACAATAGTATCATGCAGATTATGTAACACCAAAAACCTGCAATTTTCTTGATGGTCTGGGGCGACCCGCATTACCACCTGGGTCCAAAACTGAGGTTTATTTTTAGCCAAAGGAGTAGCATCAATCCCCCTCAATGGGATAGGCATCTGCAGAGGTGTCATCGGAAATCCACAACGTTTAGCAAAATCCAAGTCCATTAGGTTTAGAGCTGCTCCCGAATCCACAAAAGCCTTGGCGGAAAATGTGGACAGGGAGCAGATCAGAGTAATAGCCAGAAGAAACTTAGGTTGAACACCACCAACAGAAAACGTGTGTGCAAAGCGTTTCTCGCGTTTAGGACAGACAGAAATAATATGCGAGGCATCTCCACAGAAAAAACACAACTTATTACGCCTTCTGAACTCCTGACGCTGCTCTCTGGAAAAAACTCTATCACATTGCATAGGTTCAGACATCTGTTCAACAGGTGGCAACACCTCTCGTGCAGCTCTGCGTTCTCGTAAACGCCGATCAACCTGAATGGCTAAAGACATAGAATCGTCAAGACCAGAGGGAACAGGAAATCCCACCATAGTATCTTTTATGGCTTCTGACAACCCCTTCCGAAAGAGAGCAGCCAAGGCATTATCATTCCAGGTAGTAAGTACTGCCCACTTTTGGAATTTTTGACAGTACAATTCTGCAGAATCACGACCCTGGTTCAATGCCAGCAGGGTCTTTTCAGCCTGATCAATGGCATTAGGTTCATCATACAACAACCCCAAGGCCTGAAAAAATGCGTTCACATTAGTCAGAATAGGATCATCTGGTTTCAAAGAAAACGCCCAATCCTGGGGATCGCCACGCAGCAAAGAGATGACAATTTTAACCTGCTGCGCGGAGCTCCCTGACGAGTTAGGCTTCAAGGCAAAAAATAATTTACAATTATTTTTGAAATTCAAAAATTTAGACCGATCCCCAAAAAATACATCAGGTGTAGGAATCTTTGGTTCAGCAGCATGTGAATGAGCAAGGTAGGCGGAAATTCCCCGCACTTCCGCCGCGAGCAGCTCCACACGATCAGACAATTGCTTTATCTCCATTGAGAGAAAAAAAAAATTCCCCCTACGGCCTCAGAGATATAGAGGAAAAAATATGCACACTTTTTTTTTTTTTTTTTACAATTCTTTCCTGCTATTGAGTACCCTAGAATCTGCGGTATGGCGGGTGATTCTGTTATGATTGAGTCACCGTAGGAGGCAAAATTAGAAATGCTAGCTAAGTCCAGAAAACCAGAGAAGTTGGCAGCTATCGGATTGCAGACCCCTGAACCTATCAACACAACTAGCAGTAGCCGTGGGGGGCTCCTACGATGCCCTAGGCCCCTCGATCACAGCCGGAGGACTACATAGCCTAAAGACAGAAAGGGAAATCTAAACTGCCCCAGAGAAGACCCCAAAGCAAAAGGCAGCCCCCCACATGTAATGACGGTGAAGCAAGAAGAAAGAACAAAACACAGACAGAAAGATAGCCTGAGCAAAGATGGGGCCCACGCTAGCTTAGATAGGAAAGGACAGGAAGGCTGTTGTCTGCAATCCGTGAAAAACCCTATGAAAATAAGAGCCAACCAACTGACAGTAAAAAAGGCCCTGAAGATGCTAGGCTTCAAAAAAGCTATGTCAGTACTCAGGAATATTCTGAAGACAGAGCAACAGGCAAAAGGAGATTCAGCTCACCCCAGCAGGGAATGGCAGAATCCAGAAAAGCAAGGAAAACAAAACACTAATGCAAAAAGGCAAAGCAGAAATCTTAGCTTTAGATGAGCAGGAATCAGACTGGTTTCCTAGAAGTCCACAGAGAAATCACCCGCAGGCCAGAAGGGCGTCGGCAGCCTTATATCCAGTCATTAACTCCACTCAGCCAGTCATCATCATCAGCCCCAGGTGTTTGACAATCAGGCTCACTACCTTTCTTCACCAGAAGAGGGAGTTCCTCGGGCCTCAGTAGTGAAGGGGAAAATGAACTCACAACAAATGGCGCTTCTGGACTCCGGGAGCTTGGTGACCCTTGTGAGGGCCAGTTTTCCTCTCAACATACTCCCGGGTAAAAAGATTGGTGTTCGGTGCATACATGGCGATGTATAGGACTACCGTATGGCTAGGGTGAATATTGAAACAGCGCATGGCACCGAGTCGCATGAAGTTGGCGTTGTTCGAGACTTGTTGCATCCTATAATTATTGGCCGGGATTTCTGTCTGTTTTGGGACCTGTGGGGGATGGGTTCTGAGTGTGCTAGCAAGAGCAGGGAACCAATCCACTCCATGGAGGTATCGCCACCACCTGAGGCAGACGGGTTTGTTTTATGTGTTCTTGTTGGGGATGAAGAGGAAGGGTCCCCTGTACCTGACATCCCAGAGTTAGGGGTGGCCGGGGAGAATTTTGGGACTGCCCAACATAGGGACCCCACGCTAAGGGAAGCCTTTAACAATGTAACCATCATTAATGGGGTTGCACAAGAGCCGGGAGCAGACACAAGGTTCCCCTATTTTATGTTGAGTGGGGAATTGTTGTACCGGGCCACGAAAATAAGGGAGGAAGGGGTAGAGCAGTTAATAGTACCAGGCCCCTATAGACAGAAAGTGTTGGACATGGCCCATTCACACATCTTGGGGAGACACCTGGGGGTGGAAAAAATGCAGGAACGGATTGTACAGAGGTTCTATTGGCCTGGGTGTCACCAGGAAATAGCAAACTATTGCAGATCCTGCCCGACATGTCAGTTAACTGCCCCCACATCTCATTTTCGGAACCCTCTTGTGCCACTGCCCATTATTGAGGTGCCATTTGAGAGAATTGCTATGGACTTGGTCGGTCCCTTAGTTAAATCAGCTCGGGGCCATCAGTATATATTAGTCATCCTGGACTATGCCACACGCTATCCTGAGGCCATTCCCCTGAGAAACTCCTCCGCGAAGAGTATAGCCCGCGAGCTGGTCCATGTGTTTTCCCGGACGGGTTTGCTGAAGGAGATCCTGACCGACCAGGGGACACCTTTTATGAGCAAGGTGATGAGAGAATTGTGCAGAGTCTTGCAAATTTCCCAGTTAAGGACTTCAGTGTACCATCCGCAGTCAGATGGCCTTGTTGAGAGGTTTAACAAGACACTGAAGAGCCTGGGATTGTCTCTTACCGTATTTACTGTTTTCTATCCTTGAAGTTCCCCAGGCCTCCACGGGGTTCTCGCCCTTCAAGCTTCTGTACGGCCGGCATCCGCGAGGTCTCCTAGATATAGCCAAGGAAACCTGGGAAGCCGAAGTCACGCCCTACAGAAGCATCATTGAGCATGTGGCACTGATGCAGCAGAGGGTTGTGAAGGTGATGCCCATTGTTAAAGAACATCTCCGCCAGGCACAAGAGGCTCAGGCCAGGGTCTACAACCGGTCAGCCAGAGTGAGGCAGTTCAATCCGGGAGACCGAGTTCTCGTGCTAATCCCGACGGTGGAGAGTAAGTTCTTGGCCAAGTGGCAAGGGCCATATGAGGTGGTGGAGAAGCTGGGATACGTAAACTACAAGATCCACCAACCCGGAAGACGGAAGCCATACCAGGTTTACCATGTCAACCTCATCAAGCCGTGGCAAGATAGAGAGCCAGTGGTAACTCCGTGCTTGCTGGGCAACCTAGAAGGGGAGGTTGGAGCGGTTACCATAGCGGAGATGCTATCGAAGGCCCAGAAACAGCAGTGCTGGGAGTTACTCCAGAAAAACAGGGACCTGTTCTCAGAGGTGCCGGGGTGCACGAAGGTGGTGGAGCACGAAGTTCTGTCCGAGCCACATGTGCGGGTGAACATGAAACCATATCGTATTCCTGAGGCCCGGCAAGAGGTAATCTCCAAGGAGGTGCAGCGTATGATGCAGCTCGGGGTCACTGAGGAATCCAAGAGTGGCTGGTCGAGCCCGATTGTCCTGGTCCCAAAACCTGATGGTGAATGGAGGTTCTACAACAATTACCGGAAGCTGAATGAGGTCTCCAAGTTCGACGCTTATCCCATGCCACGCGTTGATGAGCTCATCGAGAGACTTGGACCGGCCAGGTACATAACCACTTTGGATCTGACAAAGGGATATTGGCAGATTCCCATGGCACAGGAAGCCAAGGAGAAGACGGCATTCTCCACACCAGACGGGTGCTTCCAGTATGTCCGGATGCCGTTTGGCCTACAGGGAGCTCCGGCAACCTTCCAGAGGGCGATGGATAGAATCCTTGCGCCTCATAAGCTATATGCTGCCGCATATCTAGATGATATCGTCATCTTTACCCCGGACTGGGAGACTCACCTGGAAAAGGTCCAAGCAGTGTTTGGCGCTCTAAGAGAGGCGGGGTTTACAATAAACCCGAAGAAGTGTGCCTTGGGGAGAGAAGAAGCCAAGTACCTCGGATATGTAGTGAGGCGTGGCGAGATCAAACCCCAAATCCATAAAGTGGAGGCAATTCAAACATGGCCGAGACCTCTGTCAAAGAAGCAAGTTAAAGCCTTCCTGGGGATTGTGGGATATTACAGGAGGTTCATCCCAAACTTCGCCACAATGGCTGCACCTCTAACTGATCTGCTTAAGGGGACAAAGTCAGTGATGGTCAGCTGGTCCGAATAAGCAGAGTCAGCCTTCCAAGAAATGAAGGGAGTTCTTTGTAAGCAACTCGTTTTGGTGGCCCCAGACTTTAAACGTGAATTTGTCCTCCAGACAGATGCCTCAGATGTCGGGGTAGGAGCAGTCCTCTCCCAAGAGATACGTGGGGAGGAGCATCCTGTTCTCTTCTTGAGTAGGAAGTTGACTTCTTGTGAGAGAAATTACTCAGTTGTAGAGAAGGAGTGTTTGGCCATAAAATGGGCAGTGGACACATTACGGTACTACCTGGTGGGACGGAAGTTTAGGTTAATATCCGACCATGCCCTACTCAGGTGGATGAGGGAAACAAAGGGCAAGAATGCTAGGGTCACCCGCTGGTTCTTAGCCCTACAAGACTTCAGCTTCCATGTAGAGCATAGGGCCGGGAAGCTACATGGGAATGCCGATGCCCTCTCCAGAATCCCTTGCCTGGTAGGTGAAAGTGCCAAGCCCCACGGCTTTAGTCAGAGGGGGGAGGTATGTGGCAGGGCTAAGGGTTGTGTAATCGATGGGAGATATGTGCCTCATAAATGGCTTGTCTCGATAATGTAAGGCATAAGTAAAGCATACTAGATATTATTATTGTTGTTGTTTGAAGGACCTGTGGTGAGGTCACAGTCAGGTGACCAGTCAGCTGCTGGGTTCGTGGGTGTGGCTACAGCCTTATAATGTGGCCTGCTCCTGAACCAGGGAGTTGTGTGTGGGGAGGACTAAGCCTCCCATGTGTGCTGAGACTCCTGGTCTGAGTCTACAACCCCGGACATTTGTGTTCTTTTGCCTGAGCTAAAGGTTCCTTTTGGTGTTACGCTGTCCTGTGCGTTTATGACGTGAATAAACCACATGAACTTTGGAAGAACCTGTCTCATATTGGTCTCCCGCTGCACCTAAGCGAGTCACATCCCTACAGTATGTAGTATGTATGGTGTATGAATGTTGTATATATGTAGTATGTATGTATTATGTATGTAGTATGTATGTAGTATGTAGTATGTATGTTTTTTTTGTTTTTTTTTACATTCAACACATTAGCCGGATGATGGAACTACTACTGTCCCATCATTGGCTAATGTGTCAATCACTGTCATTGTAGCAGGCTTCGCCCGATGGGACTTGCAGTCCCATCGGACGATGCCTGCACACACACAAGACCCCCAGCAGGCCCGTACAGACCCCCGGCAGCCGGCACAGGCCCCCGGCAGGCCCGTACAGACCCCCGACAGCCGGCACAGACCGCGCATCATGATGACATCATTTCAGCAGCCCATCACAGCCACAACAGTGGCTCAATGCATTATGGGGACTTCCGATTCCGGTATCCGATATTGAAAAAATATCTGTACTCGGTATCGGAATTCCGATACAGCGAATATCAGCCGATACCCGATATTTGCAGTATCGGAATGCTCAATACTAATTACGGATCCAGCAAGTGTTTACCTTGGACCTCTGGGGGCCCAAGGAAACATTTACCAGAGGTATAATTAGCAGCAGGAAGGCTACACAACCTCACGGCAGAGAAACTGAACCCTCACCAAGTAGGTCTGATCAACACTCTGTATGTGAATTGAATGGAAGATTGTGGAACTGTTTGCAGAGCTGCAGTAAAAGATACAAACTGATCATTTCCTTTTCTAGTGCTGATTATTCTCTGCTGGACCATCCTGAGAGCCAGCCCTAGCTGGGAGCAGGTTAATCATCTGGCACTGTCCATCACCACCTAACCTCCAGGGACCCTCATTAATACCTGGCAATACCAGGCCAAACATCCCAACTGGCATCACAAACTTTTTTATTATTTTTATTATTAATCCCCACAAGTGACAAAGACTGTCACACGCCGTCGGACGGACTATACCAGCACCAGTACTGTGACTGCAGCGGCCCTGCTGGGGCGGCATGCCACCTGTGGATGTATTTTAATGCACACCTGAAACACACTGCTTCTTTGTGATCATGGGAAAATCTCAAGCAAACAGCCAAGATATCAGGAAGTGAATTGTGGACTTGCATAAGTCTGGCTCATCCTTTGGTACAATTTCAAGATACTTGAAGGTGCCTCGTTCATCTGTACAAACATGTGCAAACAATTATACGCAAGTACAAACAAGATGAGAATGTCCAGCCATCATACCGCTCAGGAAGGAGACAGGTTCTGTGTCCCAGAGATGAACAGATTTTAGTCTGACATGTGCATATCAACACAAAGACAAAAGCAAAAGACTTGAGAAGATGATGGCACAATCTGGTAAGATTCTGTCAATATCCACAGTGAAATGAGTACTGCATCAACATGGACTGAAAGGCCACTCTGCGAGGAAGAAGCTATTACTCCAAAATAGTAAAAAAAAACAGATTAATATTTTCAAATGCACACAGGAACAAAGACTTTAATTTTTTGGAGACATGTCCTGTGGTCTCATTAAACTAAAGTTGAACTTTTTGGGCATAATGACCATCGTTACGTTTGGAAGAAAAAGGGAGAAGCTTCAAGCCTAAGAAAACCATCCCAACTATGAAAGATGGGGGTGGCAGCATCATGTTATGGGGTTATTTTGCTGCAGGAGGGGCTGATGCACTTAACAAAATAGATGGCATCATGAGAAAAAAGATTATGTGGCAATACTGAAGCAACATCTCAAGACATCAGCCAGGAACTTAAAGCTTGGGCAGAAAAGAGTCTTCCAATGGACAATGAGCCGAAGCACACTGCCAGAATAGTAACAAAGTGGCTTATGGATAACAAAGTCAATGTTTTGGAGTGGCCATCACAAAGCCCTGATCTCAATCCTATATAAAATTTATGGACAAAGCTGAAAAGGCAGGTGCGAGCAAGGCGACCTACAAACCTTAATTAGTTACACCAGTTTTGTCAGGAGGAATGGGCCCAAATTGTGACCAACTATTGCGAGAAGCTTGGGGAAAGATATCCTAAACGTTTGACCCAAGTCATTCAGTTTAAGGGCAATGATATCAAATACTAATGAAATGTATGTAAACTTTGACTTTGCAGTAAGTAATAAAAATGCCTTAAAACATTCTCTCTCTCTCATTATTCTGGCATTTGGCAAATATTAAAAATTAAGGTAATCCTAAAACGGGAAAGGTTTATTTTGATTTCATGTCAGATATTGAGAAAAACATGCATGTGTGTCTTTTTATATAGTGTATGTAAACTTCTGGTTTCAACTGTATATAGTATGATGGCCCCACTTCCCCCCACATAGATAATATGATGGTCGCAGTTCCCCCCACATAGATAGTATGATGGCCCCACAGCCCGTTCATGTGAAAAATAATGAAGTATATTATGGCCTCTTTCTGATTCCCAGCAACCCAGACTCAGTCTTCTCTTCTGGCTTACAGAGTGGCATGAGACAATTACATCATCGTGCCGCCTTCTGGAGTAAGTATGCCTTTGAACATCTGAGGATTAGAAGATTTTGCATGTAAAAATTAATTTACTGCAGTATCTTTCCTAAAGAAATCTGTATGGAGAGTATTTATTTCATCACATTTGATCAGGACATCAAGAAAGTCAATTTTGTATTGGTCATACTTATAAGTCAAATGACTATTTAACTTATTTCTATTTAACTCCTCAAAAAATGCATTCAACGCAAATGGAGTACCTTTCCAGATCGAAAAGACATCATCAATGAAGCATGTCCAAAAGATAACATGTTCCATAGGCAGGCCTATATCCATCATGAAAAGCTCCCCCTCCCGCAGCTCGAGGAATAGATTAGCATATGATCGGGCGCATACTACCTGTTCTGCCTTCTTCCACGTATGACGCTTTGTGGATTCCAGCATATGGCTAAACCCTTCATCCACTCCCAGTCAAAAGACTGTATGGATGCTTAAGTCTATATTTATTGAGATGATGTGAACATCAATGGTAGATGATAATGGATGATTTAGTGGAGGAGATTGGTGAACACAATAGTGGATGAGATCAGGTAAAAACTACAAAGAAAATAGACAGTACAGTATATCAGAACTAGCAGATAACAACAACAACAGCAGTAATACAGGGTGCTAGTACATCAGTAAAGGCAATGATACAGAGTGCTATTATATCAGTAGCAGACATTAATCCAGAGGTCGACTAATACAACACACAGTGAAGAGAGATATACAAGCAACTTAGGCTGCCAGCATTGCACTACCTGAACATGCAGTGCAAGAGCATTGCAACCAGCTGCAGATACATTGCACATATCACGGGGACTGCATTTTAGCTAGCTAACACAGATACATAGCACAACACATAACTGTATTAAACCCTCACCGGAATCAGCTTGACAGAAGCAGTGATTTACAGAGAGCAGGACACGTGTGTGTAGCTCAGAGATCTGGGGAGAAAATGTCTACAAATTCCCTAGCCCGGGAAAGATGAAGGGGCGGTTCTTAACAGAATAACTATTAAAGGGAAAGACTTTTAAATCCATGAATATGAAAAGAGGACAACTATGACATCTAATGGCTATAGCTGGAACAGCACTTAGGAAATTTCTTGCTGCACATGAATGGGCAGAACACTCCCTTCTTGGCATCAACGGATGCCACTATTTGGCTCTTTTGGGGACAATAACCGTACATGTTCAGTAACTGGCCCGAGGAACAGTTTGCTCTCATCAAGTTTGCACACTTTGACCTCTAATTTGCACACTTTCCCGTCCTTGGCTGGGAAGAGGCTTAGTGACTAGGCCGAGTGGCCACTCGTTTCGATTTGACTGACTGTCTTTGACAAGTACAACATCACCGGGTTTGATGTTCGGTTGGTCCTTTTGCCACTTTATCCTGGTTTGCAGAGTGGAGAGGTATTGCTTCCTCCATCTGTCCCAGAAGACATTGGACACGCTTTGTACTTGCCTCCATTGTCTTCTGTAGAGGTCTTTATCGTTGAATTCTCCGAGTGTAGCTCTCGAGACGCAGGTTTTCTGCGTGAGCAGCATTGCAGGAGTTAGGACTTTCGGGTCTCCAGAATCAATGGAAAGTGCTGACAGAGGCTTGGCATTCATGATAGTTGATACCTCAGCCAAGAACATAGTTAAACTCTCAAGTGTGAGCCTGGTGTTCGATTGTAAGAAGATAGAGTCTAGTATCTTGCGTGCTATCCCTATCATTCTCTCCCAGGCACCTCTCATGTGCGAACAGTGTGGTGGATTGAAAGTCCAGGTGCATCCTTGTTCGCTGAGGTACCTTTCAACATTAGCGATGTCTAAATTGGAAGGGATTTGGAGTTCTCTTGCCGCTCCGATGAAATTCGTACCTCGATCAGAGCGAATATGCTTCACAGGGCCTCTGATTGTGATGAAGCGTCGAAACGCATTTATAAAACTTGAAGTGTCCATAGGCTCAATTACTTCAATATGAACGGCTCAGATGGACAGACAAGTGAATAGAACTGCCCAACACTTTGCTTCAGTATTGACCTTCCAAGTGCGCCGAGTAGCCACGGACCAAGGACCGAATACATCTAGTCCAATGTTGGTGAAGGAGGGGTTCAGTACTAAGTTTGTCGGATGGAAGATTGGCCATCTTCGGATTTTTGAACATGAGTTTGCTCACGCTTCTCTATGCACCGACTATCCATAAACCAGCCGACAACAGATTTCCTTTGGTAAACAAATAGCCTTGGTGTTTCACTAAGTCGTGATGATACTGAATGAACAGGGTTGTGATGTGATGACATCCAGGGATTATTACCGGGTGTTTCTCTGAAACTTCTACCTCGGCTTCTTGAAGATAGCCACCTACTCTCAGCAGCCCGTCTTGGTCAACAATTGGATCGAGCTTCTTTAGCACGCTGTTTCCAGGAATGGGTTGTCCCTTGTTGAGGTTGTCTATTTCTGTGGGGTAGGTTTCCTTTTGGACGACATGAAGTATTGCAACCTTGGCTCTTTCCAGGTTGAGGGCAGCAAACGCATGCTTGCAGTGATGCCAACCTTTACAAGATCCCTGGCTTGCAGGTGACACTGACTTGTAGGACCGGGCCACATGAAGTAGACAAGCAACGGCTCGAACAAGTGACTTCCAGGTTGAGAACCTGCTAAACCGATGAGATTCCAGGTGATGACTTGAAATCCCTGTATGCAGAGCAGACACTCGAGGTTGGAGCTCGTAGTTGGCATCTGGATCCACTAGTTCGAACGTTTCAGGCCTGTCAATGTGGGACATTGAACAGTACAAGGAAGCAAGGCCGGTGAACCATGTAGTGACCTTAAGATGACTTGGAGCAACGGATCTAGTCGCATGGTCCGCTGGAATGAGGTGAGTAGGCGCATAGTGCCACTGATGTGGACAGGTGGATCTTCTTATCTTCAGTACCCGGTTGCTGACGTAGACAAAAAAGCGTTGCGTTTCATTGCAGATGTATCCCAGTACCACCTTGCTATTGGTATAGAACTCTGGATCTTTGGTCTCCAGATTCATCGCACCAGAGATAAGCTCGGCCAACTCAACTGCGAGGACAGCAGCGGAGAGCTCCAGTCTGGGTATCGTGTGTTCATGGAGTGGTGCCAGTTTAGTCCGGCTCATCACAAACCCAATGTGGCTCTGTTCGTTTACATTTATGGTTTTGAGGTACGCTACTGCTGCGATCGCTTTGACTGATGCGTCACAGAAGATACAAAGTCTTTGTGTCCTGATTTCTGTGGATGGCACAGGAACATACGGTCTTTTCACACGAAGGTCGTTCAAGGCCTCGAGAGACCTCCTCCACTCTGCCCACAGGTCTGCTTTTTCTGCTGGAAGTGGATCATCCCAATCAGACGTGTCTTGGGTGAAGTCTCTTAACATCATTTTTCCTTGGATAGTTACTGGAGCTACAATCCCAGGGGGTCGGATAGACTATTCACAAAAGAAAAAACTCCTCTGTGCGTGAAGGGTTTATCTTCTTTACTGATCTGGAAGGTGAAGGCATCTGTCTTCAGATCCCAAAGCAATCCAAGGCTCCGCTGCATGGGAAGGGAGTCGATGCTTAGGTCTAGGTCCTTTAGATCACTGGAATAGTTTTGAGAGGGAAAGGCTTCCATCTAGAGTTGAGCGACTTTTGGTTTTTTAGGGTCGCGTTTCGTTTCGTGAAACCCGACTTTTCCAAAAGTCGGGTCGAGCAAGATCGTCCGATTATAGGGAAAAGTCGGGGTCGTCCCGAAACACGAAACCCAATGTAAGTCAATGGGGAATAAAAGTCGGCAGTGAGAGGAGGACAGGAAACACACCTACAGTGCCCATTTGAATGCCAAAAGCATCAATTCTTCTTTCTTAAGCTTGTCAACCTTAATTAACTTCATAATACAAGTTACGCACTGAAAAATGGGGGTTATTTGGCTAAAAACTGTGGGGGGGGAGGGCTGGCTCCAGGTTTTCATGTGCCCTGGGCGAAAGAGCGCCCCTTTAACACATACCACAACTCATCATGCTCCGATACGGCAGAGAAATAGCGGTATAGTCCAATGAAAAATACCTCACTTTTTACATCTCATGACGAGGCCCATCTATTTCTCCATACAGAATCATTGGTCCCATATAATGTTTGAAACAGTATATGATGAGCTCCACATAATGCTACAGTATATGTTGGTCCCCATGGATGAAGCTCCACTGTCTTATGGGCCCAAATAATGCTCCAAACATAATGGGCCCCATTTCTAATGCTCTAGTGTATAATGGGCCCTGTAAATGCTGCTCCAGTGTCTGATGTCCACCTTTGGAATGTTCCAGTGTATGGTGGGCCCCATCTATCATTCTCCAGAGTATAGTGCTCCCCAAAAATTGCTGTCCCAACATTGAAAACAATCAAATAAGTCTCCTCGCTAGGGAATCCCTGTACTTGTCTGGACAGGTGCTGTAGCTTGCTTAACAGCTCGCCAGCCGTTCTCACGCCCAGTATGGATTACACGTGATTGCACAAAGGTGAGAAAGGGTACCGTATCCCCAGATAACATGTATGGATAGCATACACATTCAAAATATATGTCTCAAGAGGCAGGCTCAGACGGTGTTAGGCCCAGTATGGATTGCACGTGATTGCACAAAGGTTAGAAAGGGTACCGTATCACCGGATAACATGTATGGATAGCATACACATTCAAAATATATGTCTATACAGCATGAGGCAGGCTCAGACGGTGTTAGGCCCAGTATGGATTGCACGTGATTGCACAAAGGTTAGAAAGGGTACTGTATCCCCAGATAACATGTATGGATAGCGTACACATTCAAAATATATGTCTCAGGAGGCAGGCTCAGACGGTGTAAGGCCCAGTATGGATTGCACGTGATTGCACAAAGGTTAGAAAGGGTACCGTATCCCCGGATAACATGTATGGATAGCGTACACATTCAAAATATATGTCTATACAGCATGAGGCAGGCTCAGACGGTGTTAGGCCCAGTATGGATTGCACGTGATTGCACAAAGGTTAGAAAGGGTACCGTATCCCTGGATAACATGTATGGATAGCGTACACATTCAAAATATATGTCTATACAGCATGAGGCAGGCTCAGACGGTGTTAGGCCCAGTATGGATTGCACGTGATTGCACAAAGGTTAGAAAGGGTACCGTATCACCGGATAACATGTATGGATAGCGTACACATTCAAAATATATGTCTATACAGCATGAGGCAGGCTCAGACGGTGTTAGGCCCAGTATGGATTGCACGTGATTGCACAAAGGTTAGAAAGGGTACCGTATCCCCAGATAACATGTATGGATAGCGTACACATTCAAAATATATGTCTATACAGCATGAGGCAGGCTCAGACGGTGTTAGGCCCAGTATGGATTGCACGTGATTGCACAAAGGTTAGAAAGGGTACCGTATCACCGGATAACATGTATGGATAGCGTACACATTCAAAATATATGTCTATACAGCATGAGGCAGGCTCAGACGGTGTTAGGCCCAGTATGGATTGCACGTGATTGCACAAAGGTTAGAAAGGGTACCGTATCACCGGATAACATGTATGGATAGCGTACACATTCAAAATATATGTCTATACAGCATGAGGCAGGCTCAGACGGTGTTAGGCCCAGTATGGATTGCACGTGATTGCACAAAGGTTAGAAAGGGTACCGTATCCCCGGATAACATGTATGGATAGCGTACACATTCAAAATATATGTCTATACAGCATGAGGCAGGCTCAGACGGTGTTAGGCCCAGTATGGATTGCACGTGATTGCACAAAGGTTAGAAAGGGTACCGTATCACCGGATAACATGTATGGATAGCGTACACATTCAAAATATATGTCTATACAGCATGAGGCAGGCTCAGACGGTGTTAGGCCCAGTATGGATTGCACGTGATTGCACAAAGGTTAGAAAGGGTACCGTATCACCGGATAACATGTATGGATAGCATACACATTCAAAATATATGTCTATACAGCATGAGGCAGGCTCAGACGGTGTTAGGCCCAGTATGGATTGCACGTGATTGCACAAAGGTTAGAAAGGGTACCGTATCCCCAGATAACATGTATGGATAGCGTACACATTCAAAATATATGTCTCAGGAGGCAGGCTCAGACGGTGTTAGGCCCAGTATGGATTGCACGTGATTGCACAAAGGTTAGAAAGGGTACCGTATCCCCAGATAACATGTATGGATAGCGTACACATTCAAAATATATGTCTATACAGCATGAGGCAGGCTCAGACGGTGTTATGCCCAGTATGGATTGCATGTGATTGCACAAAGGTTAGAAAGGGTACCGTATCACTGGATAACATGTATGGATAGCGTACACATTCAAAATATATGTCTATACAGCATGAGGCAGGCTCAGACGGTGTTAGGCCCAGTATGGATTGCACGTGATTGCACAAAGGTTAGAAAGGGTACCGTATCACCGGATAACATGTATGGATAGCGTACACATTCAAAATATATGTCTATACAGCATGAGGCAGGCTCAGACGGTGTTAGGCCCAGTATGGATTGCACGTGATTGCACAAAGGTTAGAAAGGGTACCGTATCACCGGATAACATGTATGGATAGCGTACACATTCAAAATATATGTCTATACAGCATGAGGCAGGCTCAGACAGTGTTAGGCCCAGTATGGATTGCACGTGATTGCACAAAGGTTAGAAAGGGTACCGTATCACCGGATAACATGTATGGATAGCGTACACATTCAAAATATATGTCTATACAGCATGAGGCAGGCTCAGACGGTGTTAGGCCCAGTATGGATTGCACGTGATTGCACAAAGGTTAGAAAGGGTACCGTATCCCCGGATAACATGTATGGATAGCGTACACATTCAAAATATATGTCTATACAGCATGAGGCAGGCTCAGACGGTGTTAGGCCCAGTATGGATTGCACGTGATTGCACAAAGGTTAGAAAGGGTACCGTATCACCGGATAACATGTATGGATAGCATACACATTCAAAATATATGTCTATACAGCATGAGGCAGGCTCAGACGGTGTTAGGCCCAGTATGGATTGCACGTGATTGCACAAAGGTTAGAAAGGGTACCGTATCCCCAGATAACATGTATGGATAGCGTACACATTCAAAATATATGTCTCAGGAGGCAGGCTCAGACGGTGTTAGGCCCAGTATGGATTGCACGTGATTGCACAAAGGTTAGAAAGGGTACCGTATCCCCAGATAACATGTATGGATAGCGTACACATTCAAAATATATGTCTATACAGCATGAGGCAGGCTCAGACGGTGTTATGCCCAGTATGGATTGCACGTGATTGCACAAAGGTTAGAAAGGGTACCGTATCACCGGATAACATGTATGGATAGCGTACACATTCAAAATATATGTCTATACAGCATGAGGCAGGCTCAGACGGTGTTAGGCCCAGTATGGATTGCACGTGATTGCACAAAGGTTAGAAAGGGTACCGTATCACCGGATAACATGTATGGATAGCGTACACATTCAAAATATATGTCTATACAGCATGAGGCAGGCTCAGACGGTGTTAGGCCCAGTATGGATTGCACGTGATTGCACAAAGGTTAGAAAGGGTACCGTATCCCCGGATAACATGTATGGATAGCGTACACATTCAAATATATGTCTATACATCAGGAGGCAGGCTCAGACGGTGTCAGGCACAGTATGGATTTGACGGCCCAGATTACACAGCGGAGGAGCAGGGAGAGGTAAAGATTGCAAATGCTGGGGCCCTGCCCAAGCAAGGGGGGCCCACTCGTGGGCGTCGGTACTGGCACTGGGCCCCTCATAGTACAGCGGTGTATCTGACGGCGGGTGTGCACCACCACCGTCAGAGACACTTGATTGCACTATGAGGGACCCTGTGCCAGTGCCCGCTCCCAAGAGTCAGCCTACCCACCTGTCCAGGGCAACGGCACTCGCACGGTGTCGTGTGCTAGGTGGTGACCCCGGCCATGGGGGGGGAGGCAGCACAGTTAGGGAGTTTTAGAAAGTGGCATATGTTGATGTTGGACATTCAGCTGATGCAAAAGGCGAAATAGGTGAAGTACCAGGAAGAGGTGGACCAAAGCAAGCCATTTTTCTGTCACCCTATGTGTCATCAGGGGAAGGTGGGACAAAATCCTTGGAAACCCATGCGTGGTTCATTTTAATGAAGGTTAGATCATCCACATTTTGGGTTGACAGACGGGTCCTTTTTTCTGTCAGGATTGATCCAGCTGCACTGAAGACTCTTTCCGATAGCACACTTGCAGCTGGGCAAGCGAGCTCCTGTAAGGCATATTGGGCCAATTCAGGCCAGGTGTCCAGTTTAGCGGCCCAATAGTCAAAGGGGAATGACCTGTGTGGGAGAACATCGATATGGGAGGAAAAGTAGTTTGTAACCATAGTTGACAACTGCTGTCTCCTGTCACTTTCCATCGATGCAGTATTACCAGTTGTGTGAGCGGTATTTGAAAAATCAGTCCACAACATTGTCATGAAACCCCTGTCTCCAACGCCACTTCTGCTGTGTGCAGCACGAACACCTCTGCCAAGCTGCCCCCGACCCGTACGGCTCGTGTGAGAACCATCACCGCTGCTGTGTGCTGGGAATGCCTCAAGCAACCGATTTACCAGAGTTGCTTGTTTATTAGCCAATATTAGGTCAAGGTTCTCCTGTGGCATGATGTTTTGTAATTTGCCTTTATACCGTGGATCCAGGATGCTGGCCAACCAGTAGTCGTCATCGTTCATCATTTTGGCAATGCGGGGGTTCCTTTATAGGATCCGCAAGGCATAATCTGACATGTGGGCCAATGTTCCCGGTGTCAATGATGCACTGCGAGTGCTGGGTGGAGGAGCACTTTCTGGCAAATCCACATCCCTCCAGTCACGCACAAACCCTGTACCAGACCTTGCCACGCCAACATTTTCACTTGCCCCACGAGATGCATCCTCCTCCCCTAAGTAATCATCCCCATCATCATCCTCCTCCTCCTCGTCCAGGAGAGGTCCCTGAGCAGACAATGGCTGAATGTCATCAAGGATTCCCTCCTCCTCTTCCTCCTCATCAACATTGGCTGCAGACGCCTGCTCCTTAAGGTGCGTCAAAGTTTGCATGAGCAGACGCATATGTGGGATGCTCATGCTTAGGATGGCGTCGTCTGCGCTTACCAGCCGTGTGCATTCCTCAAAACACTGAAGGACTTTACAAAGGTCTTTCAGCTTCGACCACTGCACACCTGTCAACTCCATGTCTGCTCTCAAAGTGCCTGGCCGTGTATCCTCCCACAAATGCATTATGGACTGCCTCTGCTCGCACAGCCGCTCCACCATGTGCAGGGTGGAGTTCCACCTTGTTGCAATGTCGATAATGAGGCGGTGGTTGGGAAGGTGGAGCAATCGCTGCAGCTTCTGCATACGAACGGAGTGTACAGGCGACCGGCGGATGTGCGCGCACAGTCTTCGCACCTTATGGAGCAGGGCTGTTAACTCCGGATAATTTTTGAGGAAGCACTGCACCACCAGGTTCAAGGTGTGAGCCAAGCAAGGTATGTGGCTGAGTTTTGAAAGGGCTATGGCTGCCACAAAATTACGGCCGTTATCACTAACTACCTTGCCTGCCTCAAGATGTACACTGCCCAGCCATGACTCAGTTTGTCGCTTCAAGTACTCGGCCAGCACCTCGGCGGTGTGTCTGTCGCCCAAACACATCATCTGCAACACAGCCTGCTGACGCTTTCCACTAGCTGCTCGATAGGGGGACACATCGTGTGCAACAGTGGCAGCTGCAGATGGAGTGCTCGTACGACTGCGCTCTGTGGACGAGCTTTCGCTTCTGGAGGAGGAGGAGGAGGAGGAGGGTCGAACGCCTACAGCCAACTGTTTCCTATACCGTGGGCTAGGCAGCACTGTCCCACCACCGCTGTCCCCTGTGGACCCTGCATCCACCACATTAACCCAGTGCGCAGTGATGGACACGTAACGGCCCTGGCCATGCCGACCGGACCATGCATCAGTTGTGAGGTGCACCTTTCCGCTCACTGACTGCTTGAGTGCATGGACAATGCGGTCTTTCACATGATGGTGGAGGGCTGGGATGGCTTTGCGAGAGAAGAAGTGGCGACTGGGTAGGTCATAGCGTGGTACTGCATAGGCCATGAGTTCGCGGAAAGCTGTGCTTTCCACCAACCGAAAGGGCATCATCTCAAACGAGATTGGTTTGGCAATGTGGGCGTTCAAACCCAGTGTACGCGGATGAGAGACTGAGTACTTTCTTGACCTACTCATAGTGTCTGGGAGGGTGAGCTGGACTTGAGAGCTGCATATGGTGGAAGTAGCGGTGGACAGGGCGGACTGAGAGAGGGTTGATGATGGTGATGGAGTTGGTGTTCTTTCTGATGGCCTAGAATCAGTCTTTCGTTGATATAACAGTGGGATTCCCTGACTGCTGTGGTCTTGCAACGACACCTCAACATTTGCTGCTGTGCTAACCGGTGGGCTTACAGTGGGGGAAACAATGTAGCGTTGCTGACTACCTTCGTTGTGATCAGTTGCACATGTGGCACTTGAGGTTTGGTGTTGTGTCCACGCTTGCAAGTGCATGCTGGTTAAATGTCTAAGCATGCAACTGGTATTCAAATTTTTCAGATTTTTCCCTTGGCTAAAGGTCTTTGCGCACTTCTTACAGATAACCTTGGCCTGATCATGAGGATTTTGTTCAAAAAAGTGCCACACTGCACTCTTCCTACTTTGGCAGACATTTTGCGGCCTAGCACGCTGTGATCTTTTGACCCTCTGGACAAGCTGTCCAGCAACTCTTTTGATGTTTGGAACCTGTCTTTGGAGTGCTCCGGGCCTGCCAGATAACAGCTGTTGCGATGTCGATGTCTGCTGTGGATGCTCCTCATCTGAGCTATTGGAAGCAGCACCCTCTTCCCCCAATGGATGCCAATCTGGGTCAACAACTGGGTCATCCATCACCTCCTCTTCTATGTCATGTGCACCTTCCTCTGTGTCACCGTGTATGGTGGTATAGTGTGCGGGAAGGGGCACCTGAGTCTCATCAGGGTCAGAATCTGGCTCTGTACACTGCGAGGACAATGTAGTGCTCTGAGTGAATGTACCAGCAGAATCATCCATCAGCGGCTGTGCATCAGTGCACTCCATGTCAGATTCATCTTGGCCTGGGTAATTCACCATTTCACTTGATAATCCAGGCATGGTATGTGAAAACAGCTCCATGGAGTAATCAGTAGTATGGCCTGCGTCATTCTTCAATCTTGGTTGGGGTGAAGGACACAAGGAAAGGTGTGGTTCATGAACATGAGCCTCCAATGATGACTCAGTGCTTTTACTTTTTACAACTGAAGAAGAGGAGGCGATAGAGCTGGAGGCTGAGTCAGCAATGTAAGACAAAACTTTTTCCTGATGCTCTGGCTTTAAAAGCGGTTTGCCAACTCCTAGAAAACTAAGCGTTTGAGGTCTTATGTAGCCAGACGATGACGCAGGGTCAGCACCTCCTGCATTCGGTCCTATTTTGCTCTTGCCACTACCATCAGATCCACCACCAACACCATCATTACCAGCTGCCAACCCCCGCCCAATTCCACGGCCTCTTCCACCAGCCTTCCTCATTTTTGGTAGAAATGTAGACAAAATCCAACAAACTATATAGTAATGTAAAACAAGGTACAAGGTGTCTATAGGACGGGAGATTTTGAATATCTGCACACACATTTGGACACTGGACACTTTTGGATTGTGTGAGGCCCACTGATATCTGAGCGCTATGTGACAGGCTCGATGGCACTGCTGTGACAAAAGTGACTAGAGGATAAGGGAGATTTTGAATATCTGCACACACTTTTGGACACTGGACACTTTTGGATTGCGTGAGGCCCACTGATATCTGAGCGCTATGTGACAGGCTCGATGGCACTGCTGTGACAAAAGTGACTAGAGGATAAGGGAGATTTTGAATATCTGCACACACTTTTGGACACTGGACACTTTTGGATTGTGTGAGGCCCACTGATATCTCAGCGCTATGTGACAGGCTCGATGGCACTGCTGTGACAAAAGTGACTAGAGGATAAGGGAGATTTTGAATATCTGCACACACTTTTGGACACTGGACACTTTTGGATTGTGTGAGGCCCAATGAATATCTGAGCGCTATGTGACAGGCTCGATGGCACAGCTGTGACCAAAGTGACTAGAGGATAAGGGAGATTGGATTGCTTTTAAAAAAGCAGTTTGCGGAGCAGTGGGTAAACAGCAATGCCAGCCTGTCAGGAAGCCTTAGAAGGCAGCCCAACAACCAACACCACTGATACACCACTATATAGCCTCCCCTTGCACTGCACACACAGTGACTGGTGTGTTGTGCAGGCCAAATCGCTAGCAGCAGAAGCAGTTTTTTTGTCTTCTTCCCTGCCTAACGCTCTCCCTACAGAATCAGCAGCAACCTCTCCCTATGCTAAGATCGGCAGAAGTAAGATGGCGGTCGGCGTGCACGCCCTTTTATACCCCCTGTGACGCCCACCAAAGCAAGCCAATCACTTGCATGCCCTTCTGAAAGATGGTGGTGACTCGTGCCTATGTCATCACGTTGCCCACAGTGTCCGTGGATCCTGATTGGCTGAAAAAGAGCGCAAAACAAACTTTTGAAACGCGACTTTGGCGCGTAAGTCGCCGACCTCGTGGCCGACCTCATCCTAGGGTCGGGTTTCGTTTCATGAAACCCGACTTTGCCAAAAGTCTGCGACTTTTGAATTTTTTCGACCCGTTTCGCTCAACTCTACTTCCATCAGCTCTCGGCTGTTGGAGGAAATCTTGTGTAACCTTAAGTTAGACTGAGCGAGCATTTCTTGAGCCCTTTTTAGTAGACTGTTTGCAGCCTCATTTGTTGGTGTGCACTTCAAACAGTCATCTACGTAGAAGAATCTGACATCTGACCCATACTTTTCTTTGCCCTTTTTGGCAGAATTTCAGAGGCAATAGATAGCGACTGCTGGGGAAGGGCTGTTCCCGAAGATGTGCACCCTCATCCGGTATTCTGTGATGTCTTTGTCCAGATTGCTGTCACCGTACCAGAAGAACCTCAAGTAGTTTCTGTGTTCCTCTTTGACAAGAAAACAGTGGGACATCTGTTGTATGTCAGCCATAAATGCCACCGTATCTTTGCGGAAAGAGAGTAGAACTTCCAGAAGTCTGTTGTTGAGGTCTGGACCCGACAGTAGGACATCATTCAATGAAACATCTTCGCATTTGGCGCTTGAGTCGAATACCATTCTTATTTGCCCTGGCTTCTTAGGATGGTATACTCTGAAGATGGGCAGGTACCAACACTCCTCTGAGGGCCGGAGTGCAGGTGCAATCTCTGCGTGGTTGTTTTGGAATATCTTCCCCATAAAGGTAAAGAAGGGTTCCTTCGTCTCAGGTGACTTCTGAAGCTTGTGCCTGAGGGAGATGAATCGGCTGTAGAACAAATCCCTGTTCTTTGGTAGGTACCTTCTCTGAGGTCGAAATGGTAAAGGTGCAACCCAACTGTTCGATTTGTCTTTGACTATTTGTCTATACATGATGTCCAAGAACATCCTATCTTCTATAGACATCGCTACCTTGTCGTCTTTCTTTGTCCTGTGGAAGACTGTACATCCCATGTGGTCTTGTTCTCTATCACAGGCATGGTCTTCGTTCATAGGTACTGAAAAAGGGCAAGGTAGGGGAGTGCTGTTTGGCAATTCCTTTACCAGCAGACTATTATGACATGGCCGGAAGAGAGATGGACATCCATTTTCTAGTGTGCTGGTAAGCATACTGTTGACTGAGGCTGGTGTCAGGATCCTGCCAGCGCCGGCATGCAGCCTATGCTGAGCAGGGACTCACCCGCACTGTAGGGGGGCCCGGGGTCAGGTACAGCCGGAAAGTACAGATACACAGGACCTGTGGACGCTGAAGTTTAGTAAGCAGTGAAGGACCTACGGACATGTGACTGCAAGGTGCGGGGCTTAGCATCCTGCTTTCAGAGATGGCAGGACACTATACAGAAATACTCAGAGTCAGGCAAAACGGAGGTCATACACAGAGATAGCAGTAAAGTACCAGGGATGAGACAGAACAGATAGTCGGGGCCAAGCAGGGGTCAAAACAAAAGAGACATAGAAGGTACCAAGCAGAATCCAACAAGCAATATCCAGAGAACAGACCGAGTCGTACACAGTGTATCAAGCAACCAGAACACAGCACAAACACACTCAGGGGTCACCACACAATGCCAAGGGCGAAAGTATAACTGACGGGGGATGGGAGCTTCCTGGGGCAATAAGAAGCTTTCCCAGAACCAATGAGAGGCCACCATAATAAGTCCCAGGTGTGCAGGTAAGAGTCTGCACTGAGATCAAACCATTAACCCCAGAAGTGCCAATCCACCAGCACTGGTATCATGACAGCCGGCTTGTGTGCTCCTCCTAGACAGACGTCTCCTATAATGACCCATTAATGGTCGAGCCTCTGTGTGTATGGAGCGTTCCTGGAGCCCTTTATACTTTCTCTAGTCTTGTGGACTCGTAGTTTATCTCTTCCCTGGAGTAGAGCTATTGGGGCTTCTGGATCTGACTCAGGTATCAGGTGGGCTATACACTTCAGATGGGGGTGAAGGTATCTCTGACCTGTTGTCAGGAATCTGGTTGCCCTCCAGGATGGTCGGTAGCGATAGGCAGGTTTGGCCATCTATGGACTCCACCTTGTATCCGGTTGCTTTCCTCCCTGCTGTCTCAAAGGTACTTGAACAGGTCCTCAGGGTGTAGGGAGAACCAGGGCCTACAATGCTGAAGTTGTCAAAGAAGATGGACCTGGCTAGAGACCTGTTACTTTGGTCATCCAGGATTGCTTATATCTTGAAGGCTTTGTCCTTGTGGCCTGCAGGATAGACTCGTACAAGGCAAATTTTTTAACAGGACCTTCCTCCTGTGAGTCCCTTTCAGATCTCCGTACATTTAGAGCTGACCTCAGGGGTGTCTTCGTCAGTGTCCTTCTGCTTCCCATTGTGCTCCTCTGCTTGTGACAACACTCATGGAGGTGATCCAGGGTGCATGGCTGTATTGTAATCCGTGCTGCTGCATTCTGCACATTTCACGCTAGCTTCACAGTTCCTGGCGAAGAGAGAGGTTGTGGCACAACATTTGAAGCAGATGTTGTTCTCCTAGAGAAAACCATTGCGATCCTCTAAAGACTTCTCCCTGAAGGCTCTGCATTTTAGTAGAGGATGTGGTTTCTTGTGTAGAGGACACTGTTTACTGACATCCTGGGGCTTGTTCTCGTCTGGAGGGGGTTTATCCGCACTGTGAGGAGGACCTGTGGAAACAATGTTAGTTTTGTGGACTGCCACAGGTGTCTTACTGGGTTTGACACCATGGGCAGTGGAACATGACAGATTAAAGTCAAAATTAGGGTCATTCCTGATCTTAGCTTGTTGGCTGACAAAATCTACAAATAGAAAGGAGGGAACGGTGTTAGGCGTTGGGTTCCTGCCTTGGCACAGGAGGAATCTCGAGCCTTGCCTTCTGCGGTCTCCCTTTCCTCTCCAGCCGCAGAGGAGCCTGCTCAGCAAAGACGTCGTTCCCGTTGGCTTGGTTACTGCTGTCAATCAGGGTTCAGCTATAGTA
The DNA here is from genome assembly GCF_039654945.1 of Dendrobates tinctorius. Lineage (NCBI taxonomy): Eukaryota > Metazoa > Chordata > Amphibia > Anura > Dendrobatidae > Dendrobates > Dendrobates tinctorius. Next base: position 21,815,349 of record NW_027361795.1, read on the forward strand.
ACCTGCGATAGCCAACAGCAAGCAGCTCTTGGAACTAAGTCCTTCTTTCGGCCCACTGAACATACCCGTGGGAAGTCATCTCATTGGAGGTCTGAGGTCACATGCTCAGGTCCTTATGCTGCTCCCATTGGACCACTAGGAAGGTCCCGGATAGAGTTGAGCGACTTTTGGTTTTTTAGGGTCGCGTTTCGTTTCGTGAAACCCGACTTTTCCAAAAGTCGGGTCGAGCAAGATCGTCCGATTATAGGGAAAAGTCGGGGTCGTCCCGAAACACGAAACCCAATGTAAGTCAATGGGGAATAAAAGTCGGCAGTGAGAGGAGGACAGGAAACACACCTACAGTGCCCATTTGAATGCCAAAAGCATCAATTCTTCTTTCTTAAGCTTGTCAACCTTAATTAACTTCATAATACAAGTTACGCCCTGAAAAATGGGGGTTATTTGGCTACAAACTGTGGGGGGGGGAGGGCTGGCTCCAGGTTTTCATGTGCCCTGGGCGAAAGAGCGCCCCTTTAACACATACCACAACTCATCATGCTCCGATATGGCAGAGAAATAGTGGTATAGTCCAATGAAAAATACCTCACTTTTTACATCTCATGACGAGGCCCATCTATTTCTCCATACAGAATCATTGGTCCCATATAATGTTTGAAACAGTATATGATGAGCTCCACATAATGCTACAGTATATGTTGGTCCCCATGGATGAAGCTCCACTGTCTTATGGGCCCAAATAATGCTCCAAACATAATGGGCCCCATTTCTAATGCTCTAGTGTATAATGGGCCCTGTAAATGCTGCTCCAGTGTCTGATGTCCACCTTTGGAATGTTCCAGTGTATGGTGGGCCCCATCTATCATTCTCCAGAGTATAGTGCTCCCCAAAAATTGCTGTCCCAACATTGAAAACAATCAAATAAGTCTCCTCGCTAGGGAATCCCTGTACTTGTCTGGACAGGTGCTGTAGCTTGCTTAACAGCTCGCCAGCCGTTCTCACGCCCAGTATGGATTACACGTGATTGCACAAAGGTGAGAAAGGGTACCGTATCCCCAGATAACATGTATGGATAGCGGACACATTCAAAATATATGTCTCAGGAGGCAGGCTCAGACGGTGTTAGGCCCAGTATGGATTGCACGTGATTGCACAAAGGTTAGAAAGGGTACCGTATCACCGGATAACATGTATGGATAGCGAACACATTCAAAATATATGTCTATACAGCATGAGGCAGGCTCAGACGGTGTTAGGCCCAGTATGGATTGCACGTGATTGCACAAAGGTTAGAAAGGGTACCGTATCCCTGGATAACATGTATGGATAGCGTACACATTCAAAATATATGTCTCAGGAGGCAGGCTCAGACGGTGTTAGGCCCAGTATGGATTGCACGTGATTGCACAAAGGTGAGAAAGGGTACCGTATCCCCAGATAACATGTATGGATAGCGTACACATTCAAAATATATGTCTCAGGAGGCAGGCTCAGACGGTGTTAGGCCCAGTATGGATTGCACGTGATTGCACAAAGGTTAGAAAGGGTACCGTATCACCGGATAACATGTATGGATAGCGTACACATTCAAAATATATGTCTATACAGCATGAGGCAGGCTCAGACGGTGTTAGGCCCAGTATGGATTGCACGTGATTGCACAAAGGTTAGGGTACCGTATCCCTGGATAACATGTATGGATAGCGTACACATTCAAAATATATGTCTCAGGAGGCAGGCTCAGACGGTGTTAGGCCCAGTATGGATTGCACGTGATTGCACAAAGGTTAGAAAGGGTACCGTATCACCGGATAACATGTATGGATAGCGTACACATTCAAAATATATGTCTATACAGCATGAGGCAGGCTCAGACGGTGTTAGGCCCAGTATGGATTGCACGTGATTGCACAAAGGTTAGAAAGGGTACCGTATCCCCAGATAACATGTATGTATAGCGTACACATTCAAAATATATGTCTCAGGAGGCAGGCTCAGACGGTATTAGGCCCAGTATGGATTGCACGTGATTGCACAAAGGTTAGAAAGGGTACCGTATCCCCGGATAACATGTATGGATAGCGTACACATTCAAAATATATGTCTATACAGCATGAGGCAGGCTCAGACGGTGTTAGGCCCAGTATGGATTGCACGTGATTGCACAAAGGTTAGAAAGGGTACCGCATCCCTGGATAACATGTATGGATAGCGTACACATTCAAAATATATGTCTCAGGAGGCAGGCTCAGACGGTGTTAGGCCCAGTATGGATTGCACGTGATTGCACAAAGGTTAGAAAGGGTACCGTATCACCGGATAACATGTATGGATAGCGTACACATTCAAAATATATGTCTATACAGCATGAGGCAGGCTCAGACGGTGTTAGGCCCAGTATGGATTGCACGTGATTGCACAAAGGTTAGAAAGGGTACCGCATCCCCAGATAACATGTATGGATAGCGTACACATTCAAAATATATGTCTCAGGAGGCAGGCTCAGACGGTGTTATGCCCAGTATGGATTGCACGTGATTGCACAAAGGTTAGAAAGGGTACCGTATCCCCGGATAACATGTATGGATAGCGTACACATTCAAAATATATGTCTATACAGCATGAGGCAGGCTCAGACGGTGTTAGGCCCAGTATGGATTGCACGTGATTGCACAAAGGTTAGAAAGGGTACCGTATCACCGGATAACATGTATGGATAGCATACACATTCAAAATATATGTCTATACAGCATGAGGGAGGCTCAGACGGTGTTAGGCATAGTATGGATTGCACGTGATTGCACAAAGGTTAGAAAGGGTACCGTATCCCCGGATAACATGTATGGATAGCGTACACATTCAAAATATATGTCTCAGGAGGCAGGCTCAGACGGAGTTAGGCCCAGTATGGATTGCACGTGATTGCACAAAGGTTATAAAGGGTACCGTATCCCCGGATAACATGTATGGATAGCGTACACATTCAAAATATATGTCTATACAGCATGAGGCAGGCTCAGACGGTGTTAGGCCCAGTATGGATTGCACGTGATTGCACAAAGGTTAGAAAGGGTACCGTATCCCTGGATAACATGTATGGATAGCGTACACATTCAAAATATATGTCTCAGGAGGCAGGCTCAGACGGTGTTAGGCCAAGTATGGATTGCACGTGATTGCACAAAGGTTAGAAAGGGTACCGTATCACCGGATAACATGTATGGATAGCGTACACATTCAAAATATATGTCTATACAGCATGAGGCAGGCTCAGACGGTGTTAGGCCCAGTATGGATTGCACGTGATTGCACAAAGGTTAGAAAGGGTACCGTATCCCCAGATAACATGTATGGATAGCGTACACATTCAAAATATATGTCTCAGGAGGCAGGCTCAGACGGTGTTAGGCCCAGTATGGATTGCACGTGATTGCACAAAGGTTAGAAAGGGTACCGTATCACCGGATAACATGTATGGATAGCGTACACATTCAAAATATATGTCTATACAGCATGAGGCAGGCTCAGACGGTGTTAGGCACAGTATGGATTGCACGTGATTGCACAAAGGTTAGAAAGGGTACCGTATCCCTGGATAACATGTATGGATAGCGTACACATTCAAAATATATGTCTCAGGAGGCAGGCTCAGACGGTGTTAGGCCCAGTATGGATTGCACGTGATTGCACAAAGGTGAGAAAGGGTACCGTATCCCCAGATAACATGTATGGATAGCGTACACATTCAAAATATATGTCTATACAGCATGAGGCAGGCTCAGACGGTGTTAGGCCCAGTATGGATTGCACGTGATTGCACAAAGGTTAGAAAGGGTACCGTATCACCGGATAACATGTATGGATAGCGTATACATTCAAAATATATGTCTATACAGCATGAGGCAGGCTCAGACGGTGTTAGGCCCAGTTGGGATTGCACGTGATTGCACAAAGGTTACAAAGGGTACCGTATCACCGGATAACATGCATGGATAGCGTACACATTCAAAATATATGTCTATACAGCATGAGGCAGGCTCAGACGGTGTTAGGCCCAGTATGGATTGCACGTGATTGCACAAAGGTTAGAAAGGGTACCGTATCCCCGGATAACATGTATGGATAGCGTACACATTCAAAATATATGTCTCAGGAGGCAGGCTCAGACGGTATTAGGCCCAGTATGGAATGCACGTGATTGCACAAAGGTTAGAAAGGGTACCGTATCCCCGGATAACATGTATGGATAGCGTACACATTCAAAATATATGTCTATACAGCATGAGGCAGGCTCAGATGGTGTTAGGCCCAGTATGGATTGCACGTGATTGCACAAAGGTTAGAAAGGGTACCGTATCCCTGGATAACATGTATGGATAGCGTACACATTCAAAATATATGTCTCAGGACGCAGGCTCAGATGGTGTTAGGCCCAGTATGGATTGCACGTGATTGCACAAAGGTTAGAAAGGGTACCGTATCACCGGATAACATGTATGGATAGCGTACACATTCAAAATATATGTCTATACAGCATGAGGCAGGCTCAGACGGTGTTAGGCCCAGTATGGATTGCACGTGATTGCACAAAGGTTAGAAAGGGTACCGTATCCCTGGATAACATGTATGGATAGCGTACACATTCAAAATATATGTCTCAGGAGGCAGGCTCAGACGGTGTTAGGCCCAGTATGGATTGCACGTGATTGCACAAAGGTTAGAAAGGGTACCGTATCACCGGATAACATGTATGGATAGCGTACACATTCAAAATATATGTCTATACAGCATGAGGCAGGCTCAGACGGTGTTAGGCCCAGTATGGATTGCACGTGATTGCACAAAGGTTAGAAAGGGTACCGCATCCCCAGATAACATGTATGGATAGCGTACACATTCAAAATATATGTCTCAGGAGGCAGGCTCAGACGGTGTTAGGCCCAGTATGGATTGCACGTGATTGCACAAAGGTTAGAAAGGGTACCGTATCCCCGGATAACATGTATGGATAGCGTACACATTCAAAATATATGTCTATACAGCATGAGGCAGGCTCAGACGGTGTTAGGCCCAGTATGGATTGCACGTGATTGCACAAAGGTTAGAAAGGGTACCGTATCACCGGATAACATGTATGGATAGCATACACATTCAAAATATATGTCTATACAGCATGAGGCAGGCTCAGACGGTGTTAGGCATAGTATGGATTGCACGTGATTGCACAAAGGTTAGAAAGGGTACCGTATCCCCGGATAACATGTATGGATAGCGTACACATTCAAAATATATGTCTCAGGAGGCAGGCTCAGACGGAGTTAGGCCCAGTATGGATTGCACGTGATTGCACAAAGGTTATAAAGGGTACCGTATCCCCGGATAACATGTATGGATAGCGTACACATTCAAAATATATGTCTATACAGCATGAGGCAGGCTCAGACGGTGTTAGGCCCAGTATGGATTGCACGTGATTGCACAAAGGTTAGAAAGGGTACCGTATCCCTGGATAACATGTATGGATAGCGTACACATTCAAAATATATGTCTCAGGAGGCAGGCTCAGACGGTGTTAGGCCAAGTATGGATTGCACGTGATTGCACAAAGGTTAGAAAGGGTACCGTATCACCGGATAACATGTATGGATAGCGTACACATTCAAAATATATGTCTATACAGCATGAGGCAGGCTCAGACGGTGTTAGGCCCAGTATGGATTGCACGTGATTGCACAAAGGTTAGAAAGGGTACCGTATCCCCAGATAACATGTATGGATAGCGTACACATTCAAAATATATGTCTCAGGAGGCAGGCTCAGACGGTGTTAGGCCCAGTATGGATTGCACGTGATTGCACAAAGGTTAGAAAGGGTACCGTATCACCGGATAACATGTATGGATAGCGTACACATTCAAAATATATGTCTATACAGCATGAGGCAGGCTCAGACGGTGTTAGGCACAGTATGGATTGCACGTGATTGCACAAAGGTTAGAAAGGGTACCGTATCCCTGGATAACATGTATGGATAGCGTACACATTCAAAATATATGTCTCAGGAGGCAGGCTCAGACGGTGTTAGGCCCAGTATGGATTGCACGTGATTGCACAAAGGTGAGAAAGGGTACCGTATCCCCAGATAACATGTATGGATAGCGTACACATTCAAAATATATGTCTATACAGCATGAGGCAGGCTCAGACGGTGTTAGGCCTAGTATGGATTGCACGTGATTGCACAAAGGTTAGAAAGGGTACCGTATCACCGGATAACATGTATGGATAGCGTATACATTCAAAATATATGTCTATACAGCATGAGGCAGGCTCAGACGGTGTTAGGCCCAGTTGGGATTGCACGTGATTGCACAAAGGTTACAAAGGGTACCGTATCACCGGATAACATGCATGGATAGCGTACACATTCAAAATATATGTCTATACAGCATGAGGCAGGCTCAGACGGTGTTAGGCCCAGTATGGATTGCACGTGATTGCACAAAGGTTAGAAAGGGTACCGTATCCCCGGATAACATGTATGGATAGCGTACACATTCAAAATATATGTCTCAGGAGGCAGGCTCAGACGGTGTTAGGCCCAGTATGGAATGCACGTGATTGCACAAAGGTTAGAAAGGGTACCGTATCCCCGGATAACATGTATGGATAGCGTACACATTCAAAATATATGTCTATACAGCATGAGGCAGGCTCAGATGGTGTTAGGCCCAGTATGGATTGCACGTGATTGCACAAAGGTTAGAAAGGGTACCGTATCCCTGGATAACATGTATGGATAGCGTACACATTCAAAATATATGTCTCAGGACGCAGGCTCAGATGGTGTTAGGCCCAGTATGGATTGCACGTGATTGCACAAAGGTTAGAAAGGGTACCGTATCACCGGATAACATGTATGGATAGCGTACACATTCAAAATATATGTCTATACAGCATGAGGCAGGCTCAGACGGTGTTAGGCCCAGTATGGATTGCACGTGATTGCACAAAGGTTAGAAAGGGTACCGTATCCCTGGATAACATGTATGGATAGCGTACACATTCAAAATATATGTCTCAGGAGGCAGGCTCAGACGGTGTTAGGCCCAGTATGGATTGCACGTGATTGCACAAAGGTTAGAAAGGGTACCGTATCACCGGATAACATTTATGGATAGCGTACACATTCAAAATATATGTCTATACAGCATGAGGCAGGCTCAGACGGTGTTAGGCCCAGTATGGATTGCACGTGATTGCACAAAGGTTAGAAAGGGTACCGTATCCCCGGATAACATGTATGGATAGCGTACACATTCAAAATATATGTCTATACATCAGGAGGCAGGCTCAGACGGTGTCAGGCACAGTATGGATTTGACGGCCCAGATTACACAGCGGAGGAGCAGGGAGAGGTAAAGATTGCAAATGCTGTGGCCCTGCCCAAGCAAGGGGGGCCCACTCGTGGGCGTCGGTACTGGCACTGGGCCCCTCATAGTACAGCGGTGTGTCTGACGGCGTGTGTGCACCACCACCGTCAGAGACACTTGATTGCACTATGAGGGACCCTGTGCCAGTGCCCGCGCCCAAGAGTCGGCCTACCCACCTGTCCAGGGCAACGGCACTCGCACGGTGTCGTGCGCTAGGTGGTGACCCCGGCCATGGGGGGGGAGGCAGCACAGTTAGGGAGTTTTAGAAAGTGGCTTATGTTGATGTTGGACATTCAGCTGATGCAAAAGGCGAAATAGGTGAAGTACCAGGAAGAGGTGGACTAAAGCAAGCCATTTTTCTGTCACCCTATGTGTCATCAGGGGAAGGTGGGACAAAATCCTTGGAAACCCATGCGTGGTTCATTTTAATGAAGGTTAGATCGTCCACATTTTGGGTTGACAGACGGGTCCTTTTTTCTGTCAGGATTGATCCAGCTGCACTGAAGACTCTTTCCGATAGCACACTTGCAGCTGGGCAAGCGAGCTCCTGTAAGACATATTGGGCCAATTCAGGCCAGGTGTCCAGTTTAGCGGCCCAATAGTCAAAGGGGAATGACCTGTGTGGGAGAACATCGATATGGGAGGAAAAGTAGTTTGTAACCATAGTTGACAACTGCTGTCTCCTGTCACTTTCCATCGATGCAGTATTACCAGTTGTGTGAGCGGTATTTGAAAAATCAGTCCACAACATTGTCATGAAACCCCTGTCTCCAACGCCACTTCTGCTGTGTGCACCACGAACACCTCTGCCAAGCTGCCCCCGGCCCGTACGGCTCGTGTGAGAACCATCACCGCTGCTGTGTGCTGGGAATGCCTCAAGCAACCGATTTACCAGAGTTGCTTGTTTATTAGCCAATATTAGGTCAAGGTTCTCCTGTGGCATGATGTTTTGTAATTTGCCTTTATACCGTGGATCCAGGATGCTGGCCAACCAGTAGTCGTCATCGTTCATCATTTTGGCAATGCGGGGGTCCCTTTTTAGGATCCGCAAGGCATAATCTGCCATGTGGGCCAATGTTCCCGGTGTCAATGATGCACTGCGAGTGCTGGGTGGAGGAGCACTTTCTGGCAAATCCACATCCCTCCAGTCACGCACAAACCCTGTAACAGACCTTGCCAAGCCAACATTTTCACTTGCCCCACGAGATGCATCCTCCTCCCCTAAGTAATCATCCCCATCATCATCCTCCTCCTCCTCTTCTTCCTCCACCTCGTCCAGGAGAGGTCCCTGAGCAGACAATGGCTGAATGTCATCAAGGATTCCCTCCTCCTCTTCCTCCTCATCAACATTGGCTGCAGACGCCTGCTCCTTAAGGTGCGTCAAAGTTTGCATGAGCAGACGCATAAGTGGGATGCTCATGCTTAGGATGGCGTCGTCTGCGCTTACCAGCCGTGTGCATTCCTCAAAACACTGAAGGACTTTACAAAGGTCTTTCAGCTTCGACCACTGCACACCTGTCAACTCCATGTCTGCTCTCAAAGTGCCTGGCCGTGTATCCTCCCACAAATGCATTATGGCCTGCCTCTGCTCGCACAGCCGCTCCACCATGTGCAGGGTGGAGTTCCACCTTGTTGCAATGTCGATAATGAGGCGGTGGTTGGGAAGGTGGAGCAATCGCTGCAGCTTCTGCATACGAACGGAGTGTACAGGCGACCGGCGGATGTGCGCGCACAGTCTTCGCACCTTATGGAGCAGGGCTGTTAACTCCGGATAATTTTTGAGGAAGCACTGCACCACCAGGTTCAAGGTGTGAGCCAAGCAAGGTATGTGGCTGAGTTTTGAAAGGGCTATGGCTGCCACAAAATTACGGCCGTTATCACTAACTACCTTGCCTGCCTCAAGATGTACACTGCCCAGCCATGACTCAGTTTGTCGCTTCAAGTACTCGGCCAGCACCTCGGCGGTGTGTCTGTCGCCCAAACACATCATCTGCAACACAGCCTGCTGACGCTTTCCACTAGCTGCTCGATAGGGGGACACATCGTGTGCAACAGTGGCAGCTGCAGATGGAGTGCTCGTACGACTGCGCTCTGTGGACGAGCTTTCGCTTCTGGAGGAGGAGGAGGAGGAGGAGGGTCGAACGCCTACAGCCAACTGTTTCCTATACCGTGGGCTAGGCAGCACTGTCCCACCACCGCTGTCCCCTGTGGACCCTGCATCCACCACATTAACCCAGTGCGCAGTGATGGACACGTAACGGCCCTGGCCATGCCGACTGGACCATGCATCAGTTGTGAGGTGCACCTTTCCGCTCACTGACTGCTTGAGTGCATGGACAATGCGGTCTTTCACATGATGGTGGAGGGCTGGGATGGCTTTGCGAGAGAAGAAGTGGCGACTGGGTAGGTCATAGCGTGGTACTGCATAGGCCATGAGTTCGCGGAAAGCTGTGCTTTCCATCAACCGAAAGGGCATCATCTCAAACGAGATTAGTTTGGCAATGTGGGCGTTCAAACCCAGTGTACGCGGATGAGAGACTGAGTACTTTCTTGACCTACTCATAGTGTCTGGGAGGGTGAGCTGGACTTGAGAGCTGCATATGGTGGAAGTAGCGGTGGACAGGGCGGACTGAGAGAGGGTTGATGATGGTGATGGAGTTGGTGTTCTTTCTGATGGCCTAGAATCAGTCTTTCGTTGATATAACAGTGGGATTCCCTGACTGCTGTGGTCTTGCAACGACACCTCAACATTTGCTGCTGTGCTAACCGGTGGGCTTACAGTGGGGGAAACAATGTAGCGTTGCTGACTACCTTCGTTGTGATCAGTTGCACATGTGGCACTTGAGGTTTGGTGTTGTGTCCACGCTTGCAAGTGCATGCTGGTTAAATGTCTAAGCATGCAACTGGTATTCAAATTTTTCAGATTTTTCCCTCGGCTATAGGTCTTTGCGCACTTCTTACAGATAACCTTGGCCTGATCATGAGGATTTTGTTCAAAAAAGTGCCACACTGCACTCTTCCTACTTTGGCAGACATTTTGCGGCCTAGCAAGCTGTGATCTTTTGACCCTCTGGACAAGCTGTCCAGCAACTCTTTTGATGTTTGGAACCTGTCTTTGGAGTGCTCCGGGCCTGCCAGATAACAGCTGTTGCGATGTCGATGTCTGCTGTGGATGCTCCTCATCTGAGCTATTGGAAGCAGCACCCTCTTCCCCCAATGGATGCCAATCTGGGTCAACAACTGGGTCATCCATCACCTCCTCTTCTATGTCATGTGCACCTTCCTCTGTGTCACCGTGTATGGTGGTATAGTGTGCGGGAAGGGGCACCTGAGTCTCATCAGGGTCAGAATCTGGCTCTGTACACTGCGAGGACAATGTAGTGCTCTGAGTGAATGTACCAGCAGAATCATCCATCAGCGGCTGTGCATCAGTGCACTCCATGTCAGATTCATCTTGGCCTGGGTAATTCACCATTTCACTTGATAATCCAGGCATGGTATGTGAAAACAGCTCCATGGAGTAATCAGTAGTATGGCCTGCGTCATCCTTCAATCTTGGTTGGGGTGAAGGACACAAGGAAAGGTGTGGTTCATGAACATGAGCCTCCAATGACGACTCAGTGCTTTTACTTTTTACAACTGAAGAAGAGGAGGCGATAGAGCTGGAGGCTGAGTCAGCAATGTAAGACAAAACTTTTTCCTGATGCTCTGGCTTTAAAAGCGGTTTGCCAACTCCTAGAAAACTAAGCATTCGAGGCCTTATGTAGCCAGACGATGACTCAGGGTCAGCACCTCCTGCATTCGGTCCTATTTTTCTCTTGCCACTACCATCAGATCCACCACCAACACCATCATTACCAGCTGCCAACCCCCGCCCAATTCCACGGCCTCTTCCACCAGCCTTCCTCATTTTTGGTAGAAATGTAGACAAAATCCAACAAACTATATAGTAATGTAAAACAAGGTACAAGGTGTCTATAGGACAGGGGAGATTTTGAATATCTGCACACACTTTTGGACACTGGACACTTTTGGATTGTGTGAGGCCCACTGATATCTGAGCGCTATGTGACAGGCTCGATGGCACTGCTGTGACAAAAGTGACTAGAGGATAAGGGAGATTTTGAATATCTGCACACACTTTTGGACAGTGGACACTTTTGGATTGTGTGAGGCCCACTGTTATCTCAGCGCTATGTGACAGGCTCGATGGCACTGCTGTGACCTAAGTGACTAGAGGATAAGGGAGATTTTGAATATCTGCACACACTTTTGGACACTGGACACTTTTGGATTGTGTGAGGCCCACTGATATCTCAGCGCTATGTGACAGGCTCGATGGCACTGCTGTGACCTAAGTGACTAGAGGATAAGGGAGATTTTGAATATCTGCACACACTTTTGGACACTGGACACTTTTGGATTGTGTGAGGCCCACTGATATCTCAGCGCTATGTGACAGGCTCGATGGCACTGCTGTGACAAAAGTGACTAGAGGATAAGGGAGATTTTGAATATCTGCACACACTTTTGGACACTGGACACTTTTGGATTGTGTGAGGCCCACTGATATCTCAGCGCTATGTGACAGGCTCGATGGCACTGCTGTGACAAAAGTGACTAGAGGATAAGGGAGATTTTGAATATCTGCACACACTTTTGGACACTGGACACTTTTGGATTGTGTGAGGCCCACTGATATCTCAGCGCTATGTGACAGGCTCGATGGCACTGCTGTGACAAAAGTGACTAGAGGATAAGGGAGATTTTGAATATCTGCACACACTTTTGGACACTGGACACTTTTGGATTGTGTGAGGCCCACTGATATCTGAGCGCTATGTGACAGGCTCGATGGCACTGCTGTGACAAAAGTGACTAGAGGATAAGGGAGATTTTGAATATCTGCACACACTTTTGGACAGTGGACACTTTTGGATTGTGTGAGGCCCACTGTTATCTCAGCGCTATGTGACAGGCTCGATGGCACTGCTGTGACCTAAGTGACTAGAGGATAAGGGAGATTTTGAATATTTGCACACACTTTTGGACACTGGACACTTTTGGATTGTGTGAGGCCCACTGATATCTCAGCGCTATGTGACAGGCTCGATGGCACTGCTGTGACAAAAGTGACTAGAGGATAAGGGAGATTTTGAATATCTGCACACACTTTTGGACACTGGACACTTTTGGATTGTGTGAGGCCCAATGAATATCTGAGCGCTATGTGACAGGCTCGATGGCACAGCTGTGACCAAAGTGACTAGAGGATAAGGGAGATTGGATTGCTTTTGAAAAAGCAGTTTGCGGAGCAGTGGGTAAACAGCAATGCCAGCCTGTCAGGAAGCCTTAAAAGGCAGCCCAACAACCAACACCACTGATACACCACTATATAGCCTCCCCTTGCACTGCACACACAGTGACTGGTGTGTTGTGCAGGCCAAATTGCTATCAGCAGCAGAAGCAGTTTTTTTTTCTTCTCAGCAGGACAAAAAAAAAAATTGGGATTGCTTAAGCAGTTTGAGGCCCAATGAATATCTGAGCGCTATGTGACAGGCTCGATGGCGCAGCTGTGACCAAAGTGACTAAAGGATAAGGGAGATTGGATTGCTTTTAAAAAAGCAGTTTGCGGAGCAGTGGGTAAACAGCAATGCCAGCCTGTCAGGAAGCCTTAGAAGGCAGCCCAACAACCAACACCACTGATGCACCACTATATAGCCTCCCCTTGCACTGCACACACAGTGACTGGTGTGTTGTGCAGGCCAAATTGCTAGCAGCAGAAGCAGTTTTTTTGTCTTCTTCCCTGCCTAACGCTCTCCCTACAGAATCAGCAGCAACCTCTCCCTATGCTAAGATCGGCAGAAGTAAGATGGCGGTCGGCGTGCACGCCCTTTTATACCCCCTGTGACGCCCACCAAAGCAAGCCAATCACTTGCATGCCCTTCTGAAAGATGGTGGTGACCCGTGCCTATGTCATCACGTTGCCCACAGTGTCCGTGGATCCTGATTGTCTGAAAAAGAGCGCAAAACAAACTTTTGAAACGCGACTTTGGCGCGTAAGTCGCCGACCTCGTGGCCGACTTCATCCTAGGGTCGGGTTTCGTTTCATGAAACCCGACTTTGCCAAAAGTCGGCGACTTTTGAATTTTTTCGACCCGTTTCGCTCAACTCTAGTCCCGGAAGGACTCTGCTATAAAAGAGTTGCATGGCCCCACAACGATGCTCTACTATAGACTCTTATAGTATTAAGTTGTGGCATGTGTGATGATGGATGCATGAAACTGGTGAATGACTTATTATAAAACCCCTACCCTTGGTACGCATGTGTTGTGTATCCTAGCCTGTCCAGCACCCATGCTTTGGGTAGGTAGTTGGTGGAGTTAGCGCCGAGCGGTGGCACTGCATAGCACTGCAGTGCTTCCAGCTCCTCTCCCACGTTATGCCAGAGAGTGTCATCTGCACGAGACACCTCTGTACAGCATACGCCGCAGTGTCCGTCTCAGCGGTGCTGTGCACAGTTACTGCGCTTTCCAGCACTAAGCTTAGGCTGGCTAGTGTCATCCGCCAGGGCAGCACTGTAAGCACGCAGTGCGGTAACACAACTGTCGGCTGCACCCTGTGACTGCTAACAGTGCACAGCGTTTCTCTAGGGTTAATCCCTGGCGCCACAGTAGCGGTTCCCTAAGCCGTAGCCTGTGAGGTAACAGGCTACTGTGTCTCTTTCTGCAGCTCTGTGCTGTAACAGAGTTCACTCCTGTGCATACCGGGTCAGCGGGTACCCCGCCGGTGTTCAGTTAGTGTCCTCCATTGCCGAGCAGCAGTTTACCATCTCTGCACGGTGGACTCCGGGTTGCGATTGTACTTTATTATATTTTATATTTAGTGCGATCCACAACCCTAACAAATGGTACATTATAATTTTGCTTATATCTTGAAGCATATGTAACCCACTTTTCTTGTAGGTTGTAAGGAAGTTTTTGTATTATTGGATTGACACCCCTATCGGTGTCTAAGAATGCCAATCCAGGCAAGTCTCCTTCCTTCTGGGCCACCTGCATCTCTATCAATAAATCACTCAATTCTCTAAGCTTTTGATAACCTTTAGGTCCTGTCTTAGGAAAATCAACAATTCTTTTGTATAAGGGAAAGATGTATATTTTTGTACCGTGTTAGCCAGTAGATAGAAAAATATTCAGAATTGAGAGTCCTCAGTGGTTGATACCTTTTAATGGCTAACTGAAAAGATGGTAACACATTGCAAGCTTTCGAGACTACTCAGGTCTCTTCTTCAGGCTAACTAATACAAAATCTGAAGAGTCACATATTTATGCACAATACAACACAGAAAAAATGCAATGGATAAGACAAGTGACGTGAAGCAGAACTATCCATATGGGAGAGGGAGAAACATAAATATTGGACCAGTACATAGATAAGGAGTCCAGATTTTTTCTGTTTGTGTTGTGCATAAATATGTGACTCTTCAGATTTTGTATTAGTCTACCCTGAAGAAGAGACCTGAGTAGTCTCGAAAGCTTGCAATGTGTTACCATCTTTTCAGTTAGCCATTAAAAGGTATCAACCACTGAGGACTCTCAATTCTGAATATTTTTCTTTTGTATAAGGCATTCTCTGTGACTTCTACTGACCCATAGCATTCATCAAGTCTTTCCCACACTTTACGTAGACCTGTGTGTGGATGCTTTATAGTAATGTCTTAGTTTTTTGGCATGCTCGACCGACTCACTTCGGAGCCACGTTAATAGGAGATCTAACTCCTCACTGCAAGAAATGTCCAGACCATGAATGGCGTTCCAGAACGAGGCTCGCCATGTCCTATAATTCTCGGGTTTGTCAGTGAGCTTTACAAGTCCTTTTGTAACCAGTTCTCGGTGGGCAAAGAACTTTGCAAAGCCCATGGTGGCTCCGTCAGTGCTGGCACGAGTCGGTGTGTTATAGTCATGTCTAGTGTGTGATGTATCATCATACCTGTAAGTAGCTTCTGTCTTCGGATAGTCTGTGCAGTACCTTCTCGGTGAAGAAGGTGGCTCTTTAAGGTGGGGTGGGAGCTGTACCTTCTTCTCAGTGGAACGGTAGCTGTTGTTGACATCCCTGTGCTGGACGTTTCCTCGTCTATAGTAGTGAAGTTCGGGGTTGGGTCACTGGTAATCGGCATAGGCTGATCGATGTGGTGCGTCAGGGCTGTCATCCACTCTGGCATGTTGACAGACGTACTCTGCGACGCGCTGCACTGGATCTTGCCGCTCTAGGTCTGGTCCGAAAATGTTGCTGCGTCTCTCATAATCAGGATTCTTCTTAGCTTCCAAATATTCAGTCTTAGCTATTGCAGCTGCTGTCTCTCTGTCTGCCGCAAGTCTTTCTAGCTCTGCTTGCAAACATGCAGATTCCTATTGCAGGTGTGCAGTTTTCGCCTCTCACTCTGCCTGCAAACGTGCGGTTTTAGCTTGCAGGCGTGCAGTTTCTGCCTCGCTCTCTGCCTGCAAACATGAGGTTTCGGCTTGCAGGCGTGCAGTTTCCATATGTTGATCTGCTTGTCTCAGCTTTAGATGCATCTCTCATTCGTTGAAGGAGGATCTCGCTTTGGCAGCTTCGGCATGAGCGACAGCAGCGAACTCTGCTATTGACGATCTGCTAGATCTTGCTTGTGACCTCGTTTTGAGTGAAGATGTGCTGTTTTGAGACATTGTGCATTTAGCTGCGTGCTGCTGAGTCTACTGGCGAGAAACTGAGTCTATGTATAAGCGGACTTCAGAGTGGCGGGAATGGTGTAGCACCTGTTGGCGGGCTGTACTCTCGTTCTGTGGCTGTATGGTGGCTGCTGTGATACCCAATCACCGCGTGCGACCGGTGGCTCTTCACTGAGCCCTGGGCTCTTATTCCCTGCGACTGTATGGTGGCTGCTGTAATACCCATATGCGATGCAGTCTGGGTGATAGCGGTCCCATATATCCTGTGTAATCACAGCGTGCGACCAGCAATTCCATTTTTACTGAACCCTGGACTCATGTCTGCTGCAGCTGTATGGCGGCAGCCGTAATACCCGTATGCGGTGCAGTCTTGGTGACAGTGGTCCCGCAGTGCAGTCTTGGTGATAGTGGACCCGTACAGCCTGTGTAATCACCGTGTGCAACCAGTGGTCCATTTTTACTGAGTCCTGGGCTCTTGTCCCCTGCGGCTGTATGGTGGCTGCTGTAGTACCCGTATGCAGAGCAGTCTGGATGGTAGCAGTCCCATACAGTCTACACATTCACTGCCTGCGGCCAGCGTTCCGTTTTTACTGTTCTGCCTTCTTCCACGTATGACGCTGTGTGGATTCCAGCATACGGCTAAACCCTTCATCCACTCCCAGTAAAAAGGCTGTATGGGTGCTTAAGTCTATATTTATTGAGATGATGTGAACAACAATGGTAGATGATAACGCATGATATAGTGGAGGAGATTGGTGAACACAATAGTGGATGAGATTGGGTAAAAACTACAAAGAAAATAGCACAGTATATCAGTACTGGCAAATAACAACAACAGCAGTAATACAGGGTGCTATTACATCAGTAAAGGCAATAATACAGAGTGCTATTATATCAGTTGCAGGCATTATTACAGAGGTTTAGTAATACAACACACATTGCAGTGAAGAAACTTAAGCTGCCAGCATTGCACTACCTGAACGGGGATGCATCTAACTACATGCAGTGCAAGAGCATTACAACGAGCTGGAAATACATTGCACATATCACGGGGGATGCATTACGGCTAGCCAGCACAGATACATAGCACAACACATAACTGTATTAAACCCTCACCGGAATCCACTTGACAGAAGCAGTGATTTGCAGAGAGCAGGACACGTGTGTGTAGCTCAGAGATCCGGGGAGAAAATGTCTACAACTTTCCTAGCCCGGGAAAGATGAAGGGGCGGTTCTAAACACAACATCTATTAAAGGGAAAGGCTTCTAAATCCATGAATAGGAAAAGAGGACAACTATGACATCTAATGGCCATAGCTGGAACAACACTTAAGAAATTTCTTGCTGCACATGAATAGGCAGAACACTATCTACATTGCCGTCCCATGGAGCTGCAGGTAGAAGGAGCCATTAGAGCTAAAAAAAATATGAATAATAAATTCTAGTAATTGGATTATAAAGTATGCATGATCTTTTTCATGATTACACATTTGAAGGAAGAAAGACACTGCTCATAGGCCATCGTGATGTCTAATGCTTGTATAGAGAGAATCTATATTGCATGTGATTAAAAGCATGTTTTCCTCATTGTGCAATCCATCAATCCTGCAAAGCAAGTCAGTAGTATCCTGCAAATATGAAAGTAAACTCTACACCACGTTTTTAAGAAAAACGTCAATATATTTGCAAATGTTCTCCACTAGACCACCAACAGCGGAGACTATTTGCCTACTTGGGGGACTGGCAGCATTTTTATGAATATTCAGTAAGAAGTATAATGTTGGAACAATGGGATCTGGTATAGTAAGTGCTTACAATAAGTCTGTGGAAATCACCCATCTTGATACATTTTCTGTAAGATTTTATTTAAAGAGGTCTAGAATGAGATAAGAGGGTTATACATTAATTTTTTATAACATGAGGGATCCTTAACCACCTTTGACGTGTATATACATCAAAGGTTGTGTCTCTGCACTCCATGTCGACTCCGGTACTGAGCCTGCATGTTTTCCTGCACATGTCAGCTGATTTTATCAGGTGACATGTGCCCTTAACAGCTGCGGGTGGAATCGCGATTCACCCACGGCTGTTAACATGTTAAATGCTGCTCTTAATCTCTGGCAGTAGCATGTAACATGCTCGCACCAGAAGCGCGTCACAAACCCTACCCATCGGTGCCCGTGTAACATGACCACAAAAATGCGGGGTCTGCAGGAGACCCCTGTAGTTGTCATTTCCGGATTGTTATGAGCGCCGCGCTATGAACGGCGCTCATAGCAGATGAACATTTTAGCTACATATAAGCAAGGATGAAACCTACACAAACACACAGAGTAAATGTCCAAAACAAATTAACTCCAAAAAGAGTAACAAAACTTATTTGAAAAACTGATATTACACAAAAATCACACAAATCATGATAAAAACTTCTTATCAAAAACAAGGCACATGGATAGCTATTGTGCGAAGGACACTAGACCCTAGCTCAGAACAAATAACTGGCTGGGCAAATAGACAATGATCATAAAACCTCTGCCTCAATAACCCTCAATGCAGTAATGTGAAAGTGCATAGTGCATATAAGGTGCAAGCAGCATGTTTAATGTCCAAAGAGGGGTAGAGGTGGCATAATATGGGGAAGTAAACCCCTTAGCCACATATCACTACCCTTAGGACAAAGAACAAAGTTCAAACAGAGTCCTGCTTATCCATCTCCCCTGCCAGTGTGTGTCCTGAGCAGCCCCGACATGCGTTTCGCGTGGGCTTCCTCGAGGGGCTGTGGCTCTGTGTGTCACCCCTGAATCCTTATAAATGTGAGTCATAGGAGTCAGGCATAAAACAGCGCCATTAACGGCGCGTGCACGCTGAGTCCCCGGGCTTGTATGGACACCAATCGCTCAGCCTCCCATGTGACAAGGCCGGTCAGAGGGAAATCCCTTGTGACATCAATAACCAGCCACGTCACTTCCTGGAAGCTGAAGAGATGCATCCTGGACCTGGTCACAGAGAGCATGCGCACACGCTGCAGTGGCCATGATGGAAGAGGGCAAACGATCGGGCAAGTGGATCCTAAAGATAAATGCGCATACCCATCTTGCAAATAGTATGGAAAATGAAATGTATGACATGCCCCGAACACATAATGTGTGTCAATTGATCTATGATATATAGACTAGTGGGGTCCAAGTGATGATTGCCAATTAACCCTTAACAGCCCATATAAAATATTATGAAATACCAAATATTTTACTTGCCCCACAATTAAAATGAATCAACACACATATACATGGGAATTCTTGGAATCCATGTATAAATAGAAAAATACAATAAAATGGAAAAGAAAACAAATAAAACATAAATATAAATAATCAAAATATATATATATTGAGGCACATCAATGCATATATTCAAACATTATGATAATAACAGTATGCTTTGCAAGTCCATAAATCCCATTCAGGAAATGATGATTCAATCATCAGGTTCCAATTGGTACTTCACCAGAATTCAGTTTTAATGGTCTCACATTTCACAGACCAGGGGGTTGAATAATAGATGGTATAAGATGATAAGATGACAATATACTAGCTCAAATATAAAGAAAAAGACACACAAATTAAAATCCAAATACAGATAAAATAACTTTACAACCTATAGAAAGGAGGAAAAGCTCAAATGCTCGTTCAAGGATGAAGCCCTGCTATTTATACCAAGGGCGACAGATGATCGTAGTTTCTAGTCTCCCAAGAAAGCAAGAAAGTGAAAAGTAAAAAAATAATGTTTTTAAAAATAATAATGTTTTTAAAAATATAAAAGTTTAAATCACCCCACATTTGCTCCTTTCAAAATAAAACAGTAAAAAAAATACATCTTTGGTATCGCTGCTTTCAGAATCGCCCAATCTATCAAAATATAAAAAGAATTAATCCGATTGGTAAACGGCGTAACGTGAAAAAAAATCAAAACACCAGGATGGTTGCTGCAACATTACAATATGAAAACATCATATCAACACCAAAATGGTATCAATAAAAATGTCAGCTTGACCTGCGAAAAATAAGCCCTCACCCAGCTCCAGAATATGAAAAGTGGAGACACTATGGGTCTCGGAAAATGGCAACCTTTTTTTTTCTCTTGCAAACCTTGGAAATTTTTTTCACCACTTAAATAAAACAACATATACATGTTTGGTATCTGTGATCTTGTAATGTCCCGGGGAATCTTGATGGCAGGTCAGTTTTAGCATTTAATAAACATGATAAAAAAAAACCCTCCCAAAAAAAAATTGTAGAATTGCACTTTTTTATTTCAATTTTACCCCACTTCAGTTTTTTTTCCCATTTTCCAGTACTATATGGTAAAATCAACGGTGTACAACCATGTTGCGTTCCCATGCGGTTGGCGGGCCCGTCAAAATGACCCACGTGGACACATCCGCATACAACGCATGTCCCTGCGTACCCAATGTTAAAGATAGGTACGCAGGACGCATGCACATCTATGCAGATCTGAAGGGAAGAAGTACGCAGCCCTACACAGAGCACTCAAACGCAAGTGTGAACTTAGCCTAAAAATTGTGGCATTTGAGGGCTCCATTCAGCTGCTTTTGCTGCATCTTACCCTATTTCTATAAAATATTTTGCAGTAAAAAAAAATACTATAGGCCACATATTTAACAGTGTGGTATCTCCGCAAGACGCCTCTTCTATCTGTAGGCTAAAAATTCTGGCATTTGAGGGCTCCATTCAACTGTTTTTGCTGTGTTTTACCCTATTTCTAAACACTATTTTGCTGTAAAAAAAAAGCAAAAATGCAGGCCACATATTTAACAGTGTGCTATCTCTGTCAGATGCCTCATGTATCTGTGGGCTACAAATTGTGACATTTCAGGCCTACATTCACCTTATTTTGCAGTGTTTTACCGTAGTTCTCTACAGTATTTTGCGGTAAAAACTAAAAAATATATAGGCCACATATTTAACAGTGTAATATCTCCAACAGATGCCTCTTCTATCTGTGGGCTACAAATTGTGACATTTGAGGGCTCCATTCAACTCTTTTTGCCGTGTTTTACCCTATTTCTATACACTATTTTGCTGTAAAAAACTCAAAACTACAGGCCGCATATTGAACAGTGTGGTATCTCCATCAGACGCTTCATCTATCTGTGGGCTAAAAATTGTGGCATTTGAGTGCTCCATTCAACTGTTTTTGTTGTGTTTTACCCTATTTCTATACACTATTTTGCTGTAAAAAAAACAAAAATACAGGCCACATATTGAACAGTGGGGTGTCTCCATCAGACGCCTCATCTATCTGTGGGCTACAAATTGTGGCATTTGAGGACTCCATTCAACTGTTTTTGCTGTGTCTTACCCTATATCTATACATTATTTTGCTCTCAAAAAAACAAAAATACAAGCCACATATTGAGCAGTGTAGTACCTCCATCAGACACCTCTTCTATCTGTGGGCTAAAAATTGTGTCATTTGAAAGCTCCATTCAACTGTTTTTGCTGTGTCTTACCCTATTTCTGTACACTATTTTGCTGTAAAAAAAAACCAGAAACACAGGGCACATATTGAACAGTGTGGTATCTCAGTCAGAAGCCTCATCTATCTGTGGGCTACAAATTGTGGCATTTCAGGCCTACATTCATCTTTTTAAGCTGTGTCTTACCCTAGGTCTATACACTATTTTACGTAAAGGCAAAAAAATACAGGCCCCATATTTAACAGTGTGGTATCTCTGACAGACGCCTCTTCTATCTGTCGGGTAAAAATTGTTGCTTTTGAGGTCTCCATTCAACTGTTTTTCCTTTGTCTTACCCTATTTCTGTACACTATTTTGCTGTAAAAAAAAGCATACAGGCCACATACTGAACAGGATTTTAAATTTCCCCTACACTTTATGCAGCTGTCTGCTTCTGATACAGTACCGTATATCTGCTGATTGGATTACGGTCAAATACATACTGGGGGAGCATCTGGGTGTGAGTAAGGGAATATATAAAAGGAGATTTAAAATTTCCCCTACACTTTATACAGCTGTCCGCTTCTGATACAGTACCGTATATCTGCTGGTTGAATTACGGTGAAATACAAATACATACTGGGAGAGCATCTGGGTGTGAGTAAGGGAATATATAAAAGGAGATTTAAAATTTCCCCTACACTTTATACAGCTGTCTGCTTCTAATACAGTACCATATATCTGCTGGTTGGATTACGGTCAAATACATACTGGGAGAGCATCTGGGTGTGAGTAAGGGAATATATAAAAGGAGATTTAAAATTTCCCCTACACTTTATACAGCTGTCTGCTTCTGATACTGTACCATATATCTGCTGGTTGGATTACGGTCAAATACATATTGGGAGAGCATGTGGGTGTGAGTAAGGGAATATATAAAAGGAGATTTTAAATTTCCCCTACACTTTATACAGCTGTCCGCTTCTGATACAGTACCGTATATTGGCTGGTTGGATTACGGTCAAATACTGTACATACTGGGAGGGCGTCTGTGAATAAGGAAATATATATGGAGATTTAAAATTTTCACTACACCTTATACAGATGTACGCTCCTCATATAGTACCATATATCTGCTGGTATTTTTGGTACATTTTCACAAACATGAGGAAGTATGGTGCAAGAGGCCGTGGACATGGGCGGGGGGCAGCTGGTACTGATGGTGGTGGTGGTACATCTGCTTGTTATGCCAAAAGCACAATAGCAGCTAAGGAAGGAGATGTTGACCCAGCGTCATTGTCTGGCTCAAGAAGGCCTGTAAGGTTCCCTTTTCTGGGAGTAGACACCTTTCCTTGTGTCCTTCACCCCCACCAAAAGTGAAGGATGCGGCAGGCCACATTTCAGATTACTCCATGGAACTCTTTTGACATAAAATGCCTGGGTTATCAAGTCAAATCCTGAATTCCCAAGTCCAAGATGAATTTTACATGGAGTGCACTGATGCACAGCCACTGCTAGATGATTCTGCTGGTACATTGACCCAGAGCACTACATTGCTCTCGCAATCTACTGAGCCAGAACCTGACCCTGATGAAACTCAGGTGCCCCTTCCCGCATACCACCTTACACGGTGACACAGAGGAAGGTGCAGATGAAATTGAAAAGGAGGTAATTATGACCAAGTTGTTGACCCGGATTGTCATCCATTGGGGGAAGAGGGTGCCGCTGGCAATAGGTCAGAAGATGAGAAGGATCCACAGCAGGCATCGTCATCGAAGCAGCGGTTATCTGACAGGCCCGTATCTGTCCAAGAACATGGTAAAAAACAAAGAGTTGCTGGACAGCTTGGCCAGATGGTCAAATTAGCACAGCGTGCAAGCCCTGAAAATTTATACCATAGTAGGAGGAGTGCAGTGTGGCACTTTTTCGACCAAAATCCTATTGATGCGGCAAAGGTTATCTGTAAGAAGAGTGGAAGGACCTTTAGCCGAGGGAAAAATCTCCGAAATTTGAATACCAGTTGCATGCTTAGACATTTAACCACCATGCACTTGCAAGCATGGATGGACTACAAAACCTCAGGTAGCACATGTGCACCTCCTCTGACTGAAGGTAGCCAGCAACGCTCCATCGCTTCCCCCACTGTAAACCCACCGGTAAGCACACCAACAGCAAGAAATATTGAGGTGTCGTCGCAAGGCCAAAGCAGTCAGGGAAGCAGAATATTTTTGCAACGAAAGACTGAATCTAGGCCATCACCACCACCGCCACCATCACCATCACCAACCCCGTCAGTCCGTCAGGTCCACCGCTAGTTCCCCCATATGCAGCTCTCAAGTTCAGCTCACCCTACCAGACACTCTGAGTAGGACAAGAAAGTACTCATCCTCTCATCTGCGTACACTGGCTTTGAACGCCTACATTGCCAAACTGATCTCATTAGAGAAGATGCCCTACCGTTTGGTTGAAAGCGAAGCGTTCCGAGAGCTCATGGCCTACGCTGTTCCACGCTATGACCTACCCAGTCGGCACTTCTTTTCTAGAAAAGCCATCCCTGCCCTCCACCTGCATGTGAAAGACCGCATTGTCCATGCACTCAAACAATCAGTGAGTGGAAAGGTGCACCTCACAACAGAAATGGATCGCCCGCCAGGGCAGTGGGGTTACTCGGCACTGGGACGGTGTCACGGAAGGATGTGTCACGGCGGCGGTGACCCGGTCCGTGGCCATGGGTGTCCGCGCAAAAGGGGTGAAACGTGTCTGAATAAAGTTTATAGGTGGATGATACGTGATGCCACCTGTGGTGCTCGGAAATGAAGAGGTTAAGCCTTGCTAACAGTCATCCATTGTCTACTCCGGGAACTGTCCTGGACAAGGTGGAGGAAGAGGAAGAGGAGGAGGAAGATGAGGGGGATGATTATTTTGGGGAGGAGGATGCTTCTCGGGGGGCAAGAGAAAATGTTGGCTTGCCAAGGTCAGGTACGGGGTTTGTTCGTGACTGGAGGGATGTGGATTTGGCAGAAAGTGCTCCTCCACCCAACGCTGTCAGTGCATCATTGACACCTGGAACATTGGCCCACATGTGTGATTATCTCTTGCGGATACTAAAAAGGGACCCCCGCATTGTCAAAATTATGAAGGATGACAAGTACGGGTTGGCCAGCATTCTCGAGCCATCCACGCTATAAAGGCAAATTACAGAACATCATGCCACAGGAGAACCTAGAGCTAATATTGGCGAACAAACAAGCAACTCTGGTAAACCGTTTGTTAGAGGCATTCCCAGCACACAGCAGAGGGGCAGGTTCTACCACGAGCCGTACTGGGCCAAATGGAAGAGGTGTTCGTGGTGCACACAGCCGAACTGGCGTTGAAGACAGGGGTTTCATGACTAGGTTGTGGACTGATTTCTCGATGACCGCTCACAAGACTGTTAATACTGAATCGATTGCAACAGACAGGAGACAGCAGTTGTCAAATATGGTTCAAAATTACCTCTCCTCCCTTATCGATGTTCTCCCTCACAGTTCATTCCCCTTTAACTACTGGGCCTCTAAACTGGACACCTGGCCTGAATTGGCACAATATGCATTACAGGAGCTCGCTTACCCTGCTGGTAGTGTGCTATCACAAAGAGTCTTCAGTGCTGCTGTATCAATCCTGACAGAAAGAAGGACCCGGCTGTCGACCCAAAATGTTGGTGATCTCACCTTCATTAAAATTAACCATGCCTGGGTTTCAAAGGATTTTGTACCACCTTCCCCTGATGACACATAGGTTGACAGCAAAATGGCTCACTTTGTCCTCCTCTTCCTCCGACTTCTGCAATTCCTCAATTTGCAGCTGCTGAACGTCCAGCCTACACCTCAACATATGCCAGTTTTTCCACCTCCCTAACTGGCCTGTACTGCCCCCTCCCGGGCCGGCGTCAGTACCTGGCGGACCCGGGTAAGTTTCGGACCCCTGAGCAGGTGGGGGGGCCCACTCATGGCCGACGGCACTTGCACAGGGCCCCTCATAGTACACCAAAGCCTCTGACGGTTGGGGGGCCCACTCGCCGTCACAGACACCGTCGCACTATGAGAGGCCCTGTGCCACTGCCATCGCCAACGAGTGGGCCACCCCTGCTTGCTCAGGGCACCAGCACTTGCAATACTTACCTCTCCCTGCTCCACCGCTGTGACCTCTTCCCTGTTTCCTGACAGTGACATTCAGATCAGATAGCGCAATGATGTCACGTCTGTACGTCATCTGCCTGAACTGTCCAAGTGCAGAGAGCTTGAATATGGCGACGCAGAGGAGTCTAGAGTCGAGCAGTGCCCAGCGAGGAGAGGTGTATAATTTTTTTTAATGTTTGGAGCAATATATGGGGAGCATTATACAATGGAGAATTATACATGGGGCCCATCATACACTTGAGCATTATAGATAGGGCCCATTATACACTGGAGCATCATCTGTGGCCCATTATTTATGGCGCATTATACACTATTTGCATATTAAAAATTTTTATGTCAGGTAAGTTTTTAGTAAACATTTTCAAAAATTGAAAAAACAGATAGTCATATACAGGATATTTCACAAATAGTGTATTACATAAACAGAATAGAATCCCATAAAAATCCCTCCCAACTCACCGCACACCCTCACCTGAAAAACTACCTCTTGTCTCTCCCGATGTATTTGGTCTCTCACAGCTACAATTTTTGGGTTATATCCTCCTCAACGCTCTCATCCATGTTACTCTCGGAGGCGCCAACCCGGGTGTGTCCAACCAAGGGGCCCACATATCTTCCCATTTCTTAGTTGTTCTTCTGTTTTGATACACTTATTTTTCCATATCTATATTATTATTAACTGCAGCGGTAACTTATGTGATTGTGGGTACAGATGATCCCTTCCAGTGAGCCGCCACCCTTTTATGAGCTTGATATTATATTCGTGAGACAGCCAGCTGGTGCTCTTCCAAAAGCAGCAAAGTCTCCACCTGCCCCAGAAGAGCCATTTTGGGGTCTTATACCATTTGACATTGATAGACAGTATTAAGTAAATCATTCACACCTCCCCAAAACCTACGTAACCGAGGACAGTTCCAGGTCATGTGTATCAGATCTGCATTGGGCGTTCCACATTTCCAACAATCTGCCTCTCTAGCATAGCCCATTTTCAACAGCTGTACAGGGGTTCGATAAACTCGATGAAGCAAATAAAGATGCGACACCCTCTGCGCCTCGCTAACCAAGACTTTCGTGACTTCTTGCAATGCATCCTCCCATTCATCATCTGTTAAATCACCTACGTCAACTGGCCACTTATTCTTCAGCGTCTCCAAAGTTGCCACTCTCTTTTCCAACATGGTTGCACATATCATAGATATAATACCTCTTGATCCTCCTCCCATCACTACTCTATCCAACAGCAGAGTTTTAGCTGTATTACCTAGTGGAGCGAGCCGCTGTTGTGCTTCACAAGCATGTCTCAGCTGGAGATATAGAAAAAATCTTTTATTAGGGATGGAAAATGTCTGTTTGAGATCCTCAAAGGATTGCAACTCCCCTTCAGAATAAAGCTGTGATACTAGTTTAAGCCCTCTCCTCTCCCATAGCTCAAACCCCTCTAATTTATTTAGCTCTGTACTTGTCAAGTTTCTCCAGATCAGGGAATACGCCGTGACTCCCTGTATGCCCAATATTTCTTTGGCCGTGTTCCATGCCTTTTCCATGCACTTCAATATCGGACTACTGATAGCTTACCCTGACGGAACCACCCTGAGTCTAGCGCCTGCACCAGTAAGTCCTTTCCCACTACGCATGTAAGTATACATCCCGAGGAACTTCGCATGAAGGAATCCTCCTCACCCCATCCTCTGAAATGCTGCAACTGCACTGCAAGATAATACAGAAACGGGTCAGGAACCGCTAATGCCCCCAGTTCTTTAGATGTACACAAAACCTCCAACCGAATTCTAGGATCACTCCTCTTCCAGATAAGCTCTCTAAATATTCTACTTATCTGATAAAAGATTGGACCAGGAATCCAAATGGGCGCATTGTGGAGGGCATGCAAAGCTTGTGGCATGAGAACCATTTTTACCAGGTTAGCCCTTACCACCATACTCAGTGGTAACTTGCACCAGTCCTTTATTTTTGGATGAAATGTAGCAAGTAGCGGGGTAATATTTAAACGCTCAAAATCTTGTATATTATACCCAATATGAATTACCAAGTATTTAAACTCTTTGACTACATTTAATCGTCCGGCCAATTACAAGAAGTTCTCGGGAGCATCTCCCACCCGCATAATTGAAGATTTCTCCCAGTTAAAGCATAAGCCAGAGATCACTGCGAAGGATCCAAAGACTTCCATTGCCACCCTCAGAGAAGACGGCCACTCTCCCAAAAACAAGAGCATGTCATCAGCATACAATGCTATTTTTTCTTGCAAAGACTCAAACCCAAACCCCTTAATTTCAGGTGTCGCCCAAATTACTACTGCCAAGGGCTCAATTGCCAGAGAAAGCAGTAGGGGAGACAGGGGGCACCCCTGTCTGGTCCCTCTGTGTAAGTTAATTGTATTTGAGATCTCCCCATTAATTCTACTTTTGGCCTCTGGACTCGAATACCGTAGCTGTATCCAGGCAATAAAATTTTTATGGGAACCCATCTTGGCTAATATAGCCCACAGATATGGCCATTCGACACTGTCAAATACTTTAGCAGCATCCAAAGATGCAACAGCCCTTTGATGGGATCTGTAAATTTAGATACAACCGCCGGATATTAATTGCAGTTGATTTCTCTGGCATAAAACCAGTTTGATCTGGATGAATAATACTAGATATTACTCTAGACAGCCGCATCGCCAGTACATCGACGACATCCTCGTCCTCTGGGCAGGGTGTGGAGAATCATTCAGGTCCTTTGTTGATACCCTTAATAAGAATGAGTTGGGTCTTTTCTTCACCCATGAGGTAGGTGGAGATCAGATCACATTCCTGGATGTTAATATTTCTATTTCTTCAGATAGCTTGCTTAAAACAAACCTGCACCGAAAACCAATCTCGACCAATAGTCTCTTGAGCTGGGAAAGTCATCATCCCCCCCCCTCTTAAATGAGGTATACCAAGGGGTCAGTTCCTCAGAGTTCGGAGGAACTGCTCTGATTGGAATGATTTTGAATTGCAGTCGAGGGATCTATGGAGGAGGTTTAGAAGCAGGGGATAACCAACAAGGGTGATTGAACCGGCCTATAAGCACGCTAAATAAGTAAGCAGGATGTCCTTGTTGGCTCCGAGGGCAAGGGAGGACTCTAATACAATTACTAGACTGATAGGGACCTTCGATGACCAATCCGGTAAAGTTATGAACATTCTGGAGAAGTATTGGTCTATCCTGAAAATGGATAATGACATATGTGATTGTATCACTCCGGGTCCATCAGTTACATTTAGGAAGGTCAGGTCAATAAAGGATCGGGTGGTAGGCAGCCATTTGGAACCTCAGAAAAGAGAGGAAACGTGGCTGCGGAATAGAGCAACAGGCACTTTTAAGTGTGGACACTGCAGCTTTTTTAAATATATTTGTGTATCCCATACTTTCTGCAGTGCCTATGCAAAGAGGATTTATGAAATGAAAAGCTTTGCAAATTGCAAAACCACTGGAGTTGTATATCTGTGTACTTGTACCTGCCCCCTTGACTATGTTGGCAAAACAAAGCGTGAATTACGTGTCCGCATAGGTGAACATTTGGGGGATATTAGACACAAAAGAGATACCCCTTTAGCCCGTCATGTCAATATGGTACATGGAGGTGATGATAAACATATTAATTTTCGTGTTATAGAGAGAGTGCAGCCCGCAGTCAGACAGGGAGATTGGGATAATAGAATCCTACAGCGTGAGACACGCTGGATTTTTTGGCTTGAATCACAGAGCCCAAAAGGCCTTAATGAACAGCTAAATTTTAGTAGTTATCTATAATCAGTGGGTTTCACATTTTCCCAGCCTGCTTTTTACAGTGTTTTTGATGATTGGGTCAGTATATTATTACTATTGGTATTTTTTCATTTATTTTTTATTTATTCTACCTAGGGATACATTTATTCTACTCCATGCCATTGAGGATTTTTTCCATCTATTTTGTTGAAGAACTAGGTGCTCTGAACAATGAGGTTATTTTTTGAATCTATGTGGATGGTTACGTGCACATAATTAGCATTTCATTCTATAATTAGTTACACTCTTTTTAGACTATAAGATTGTCCGCATATTATTTGCGGAATCTGGTATCTCCAGCGAAAAGGATGTATTATTCTATCTAATCATTTGGTTGCAGGCACTAGTTTGTTAATTCTTGTTTCTATCAGTGCCTTTTAGTATGGTGCGCGGTGTTTACGTCATTCAGGTGGCTGCTGCACTGGACAGCATGTCTGAGTACTGTCTGTCCTCAATATGATCCCTTCCGGTTTAGACCACCATCTTGGATTGTTGTGACCGGAAGTGGGCGTTCTATACCAGCACAGAATCTTTAAACAATGGCGGTGAACGCGCTTGGAGTGAAGCCGCACACTGTATTGCTCTCTCAGCCAGGGGTAATGAGACCCCACTTTTTGACCCCTGATGAACCCTCAGCGGACTAAGAGGGGGAAACGCGTCGGGTTTCCATATGCATCAAGTGGCTGATAAGTATAATGTTGTACATTATTTTTGGCAGATCCCTCTGTGGTACTATCTATTCAGATTTAATCTATTGAGCAATTATGCTATGTTGGTCTAGACTTTGTATGCAATTGAATATCGGTGTACCACACTGTATAATCTGAGATGAATATGGTAGCCTCATTTTTTCATTTATTTTCATTTATGATTTTTGTGAGGTAGCACATTTTGGTGTGTTTTGTTCTATGCACAGATATTGGATTTGAGCTGGATTTTGTATTCCTGTGAAATAGGGTGATTCTTACCCCCACTTTCAAGGTAACGGCCGCCGCATGTGCTACATAGGCTGCTTTTTTACTGCCTTTAATGTATAATTTTTGTACCATTTTCTAATGTTTGTCCGGGGCTCCGGACAAATAAATTAGTATATGTGCTTTTCACTGAATTTTCTTGTAGCCGGTCTTTACTAATTTTGCTATTTGGTAATTGGGTCTGCCATTTGCAGCTTATTAGCATTTTTGTGACTACGAGGTAAGTCCTTCTCTAAGCTGCTTGATATTAACCCCATTTATCATTCTTTTGACTACGAGATAAGTTCCTTTTGGGGTTTTCATACCATCAGAATTACTACGAGATAAGTTCATAGCAATTTAGTATTATCTACGAGACCATTTATGTCTCTTCATTTTTTCTGTATTATAAGTGTGTGTGTGTTTTTCTTTTTTTGTGTCCCTTTTTGTATATGTAGGGAGACGTAGGGGCCATTAGGGATACCGACGTTGAGCGGGGGCGCCATATCGTCTACAACTAGGGTGCCAACCTCCGCGGCTAGGAAGGGTTAAACTAGGGCTAACTAGGGCAATTTAGCTAGTGGCCCATATTGTGTGATAACTGAAGAGAACTCAAATAGTATCTTTATTACCCTTCATTTTTGTCCTCTACCCCTCCTTCTTTTAGTCATTTTCACTAATGTTTTTAGTTATTGAATTAAAAGCTAAATTTTAGGGGTTATTTTTGGTGCTTCTGGTGTTACAACTCGTCAGAGAACCCGCCCTGCGAATTATATAATTTCACAAAAAACTCGCGAAAAGTTTCTAGAATTGCCCCAGAAGATCTTTCTAGTTCCCCATTTTTGTTTGATTTTTATCTTCGCTACCATTGCAGGGCCAGATTGAGTCTTGATCAGGGCAGCTAGTAGATGTCCAGTTGCCTCCTCCTCCCCGAAATAGACCTGCCGCCGGGAGTATCATTTATCTGCAGCATTTGAAAGCTTATGTTGGGCTGATCGCTTTTCTGCATCTTTTAATGCGTTAAAATGTATATCCGATGGAGTTTTCAAATATTGCAATTGAGCAGAGATAGCTTCCTTCTGTAAAAGTTCCTCATATTCTCTAGACTTAGATCTAACTCTATTCACTTCCGAGATCAACATTCCTCTCAGATAAGCTTTAGACGCATCCCATATTTTTTCCCTGGGGGCTGTACCCTCATTAATAGCAAAAAATTCTTATAGCAAGTCAGGGATCCTAGCATCTGCTTGAATAATAGGTAACCAGAATGCGTTAAACGACCATGGTGCCCGTTCCCCTGTCCCACCATTTTCCCAATTAAATGTTGCCATAACAGGGGAGTGATCTGACAAGGCCCTAGGTTGATACTTGTTTGCATAATTATTACTAGGCAAGTTGTATTTGAGAGGATTCTTTTTATTATTGAACAACAACTATGTTCTCAATCAACCGAAAAGACTCATAAATATCAAAGCTTAAAGGGGTTGTCTGGGCTTTTCACATAATCTCAGTACATATCTGGGCTGCAGAATTATGACAATAAGTAATTTACTTTCTGTCACTAGTTTGCATGGTTTTCTAGATATTCTGAACAGAATGCCGAAGGGGTGTGTGTTATGGCATTGAAATGAGAACTAGTCGTAACCTCCTACTCTACTCCAAACATGCCCTCTATAGCAACAACCCCACCCTCCATAGCTGCAGGCCCTCCCCGTCCACATGAAGAAGCCCTCATCACACAGTAACAAATCCTCCCCCTCTAGCAGCCTCCCTGCAGAGAGCAGCTGCTCCTCCCCCAGACACACGCTGAACAGTGTTCTATGGAAAGTGAAACCAGTGAGGAGGGAAAATCGTCCTGTATTCTGGGCCACTCCATGATTACAATACATAACTCATTATCAGTAATTCCTTCCCTCACTGTCCCAGGCTGCTGGCAGCAGTGAGAACAGACTGTGTGATGGCCATTGATGGGGGTCTGCAGCTTCTAATCTGCACAGGGGATGGCAGTCACTGATGTAATCTGTTGTGTGACAAAGCAGCAGATTTGGTGCAGTGTATGTGTGAGCACTGTGTCTCTAATGACACAAATACTGATGGGAGCAGCCTGTCCCAGAATACACGTGGACGGGGAGGGCCTGTAGCTATGGAGGGTGGGGTTGTTGCTATAGAGGGCATGTTTGGAGTATAGTAGGAGGTTACGACTAGTTCTCATTTCTATGCCATAACACCCCCCCCGGACGTTCTGTTCAGAATATCTAGAAAACTGTGCAAACTAGTGACAGAAAGTAAATTACTTATTGTCATAATTCTGCAGCCCAGATATGTACTGAGATTATGTGAAAAGCCCGGACAACCACTTTAATATTTTTGGTAGTTGGAGTGGTGTTTTTTTAGATTTGGCTATCTTAGGAGGATACAGTATCTGTTTGTGCAGGTAACTATTACTGTGCAGAATTATTAGGCAACTTAATAAAAACCAAATATATACCCATCTCACTTGTTTATTTTCACCAGGTAAACCAATATAACAGCACAAAATGTAGAAATAAACATTTCTGACATTCAAAACAAAAAAGGGGACCAACAAAGCCACCTTTCTTTACAATGACACTCAAAAGCCTTCTATCTATCCATACATACATTCTGTCAGGCATCAGGTTCCTGCAACTGTACAGCAGGGATCCAGAGCCTCACATCCTGTGGTCTCCCATTCTCCATCGACCGCAGAGGAGCTTGCTCAGCAACCCCGTCGCTCGAGATGCTCTGCTCAGACCAGCTCTGTGGGTCTTGCTGTTGCTGCTACCTCTGGGCCAGCAATAGCAGCGCAGGCTGATCAGCAGCAAGTCACTCCAGAGGCTAAGTCCTTCCGTCGCTCCACTGAGCATGCTCACGAGACGATCTCCCATTGGAGATCGGGAGTCACATGCACAGGTCCTTCTCCAGATCTGATTGGTCCATCTCAGGGATCTGGAAGCTTCCGGAAGGTCCAGGCTATAAAAGGTTCGCATGGCTGCTCGGCTATGCGCTAATATAGACTCGAGTTGCTACCTGTGTGAATGATGACGGATGCATGAGCCTGTGAATGACTCATTAAGATTCCCCTCCCTCTGATATTATGTGTGTGTGGATAGGGACTTAGTCATAGAGTCAGCGCCAGTCAGTGGCACGCTACAGGCCACAGTGCATATCTCCACAGAACTAGCGTCCGACAGTGCGCCCCCTCCTGGGCACTGTCGTATTGCAGCTGTGTCAGTCGCCGCACTGCAGTTAGCAGCACTTAAAACCTGCAAAAGACAAAGTGAGCAAAAACCCTGCTGTAACTAAATAAGTAAAAGCAAAAGTGCATCTAAATAATACAGAGTTTTTAGTAATACTGGTTTTGATCAAAAGTAGCATGAAAGCTATCCCACCACGACACGGTAACTCTGTTCGGGATAGTCCTACACTGTCTAATATTAAAAACCTTGCCTTGTGTCAAAGTTGACCTCCATGTGTGAACAAGGGCAGACAAAAGGACTGGGTCTTTGATCAAAACCAGTATTACTAAAAACTCTGTATTATTTAGAAGCAGTTTTGCTTTTACTTATTTAGTTACAGCAGGGTTTTTGCTCACTTTGTCTTTTGCAGGTTTTATGTTTTATGGCCAATGTCAACATACATTTATATGCTGCATGTGTATCAATTAAAACCAAGCTCATTTTTTGTGTTTTTTTTTAGTTAGCAGCACTTGTCGGCGTCCGCGGTAGTGACGCCACACGCACGGTAGGTCTAGACGGACATTCACCCTGTGTCTTGGGCCCTAGTCCTGTGACCACATACCGTGCGTGCATTCCGCTGAGACCTGTGAGTCCAACAGGCTCGGTATTTATGTTTATTGCTTTGGCGCCTCTGTGAATCAAGAGTATGCCCAGCACACACTGGGTGACGTTCAACTCGCATGCGATATACCGCCATATTGCGTTCCGCCATTACCTAGCTTGTTGTGAGTTCATTTTCCCCTTCGTCACTGAGGTCTGGTGAACTCCCTATTCTGGTGAAGGAAGGTAATGAGCCTGATTATCAGGCACCTGAACCTGATGAGGATGACTGGCTGAGTGGAGTCACGGACTGGATATAAGGCTGCCGACGCCCTTCTGCCCTGCGGGTGATTTCTCTGTGGACTTCTAGGACACCAGTCTGATTCCTGCTCCTCTAAGCTAAGTTTTTCTGCTTTGCCTGTTTGCATTAGTGTTTTGTTTTTGTTTTCCTTGCTTTTCTGGATTCTGCCATTCCCTGCTGGGGTGAGCTGAATCTCCTTTTGCCTGTAGCTCTGTCTTCAGAATATTCCTGAGTACTGACATAGCTTTTTGAAGCCTAGCGTCTTCAGGGCCTTATTCACTGTCAGTCTGTTGGCTCTTATTTTCATAGGGTTTTTCACGGATTGCAGACAGCAGCCTTCCTGTCCTTTTCTATCTAGCTGGATTGGGCCCCGTCTTTGCTCGGTCTATCTTTCTGCCTGTGTTGGTGTTTTCATCTTGCTTCACCGTCATTATATGTTGGGGGCTGCCTATTGCTTTGGGGTCTGCTCTGGGGCAGTTTAGTTTTCCCCTTTCTTTCTTTAGGCCTAGCTATTTCTCCGGCTGTGATCAAGGGGTCTAGGGCATTGTAGGAACCCCCCACGGCTACTGCTAGTTGTGTTGATAGGTTCAGGGGTCTGCAATCCGATAGCTGCCAACTTCTCTGGTTTTCTAGACTTAGCTAGCATTTCTGTTTTTGCCTCCTACGCTGACTCAATCATAACAGAATCACCCGCCATACCGCAGATCCTAGGGTACTCAATAGCAGGAAAGAATTGTGTTTAAAAAAAAAAAGGTGTGCATATATTCTTTCCTCTATATCTCTGAGGCCGTAGGGGGATTTTTTTATTTCTCTCAATGGAGATAAAGCAATTGTCTGATCGTGTGGAGCAGCTCGCTGCGGAAGTGCGGGGAATTTCCGCCTACCTTGCTCGTTCGCATGCTGTTGAACCAAAGATCCCTACACCTGATGTATTTTTTGGGGATCGATCTAAATTTTTGAGTTTCAAAAATAATTGTAAATTATTTTTTGCCTTGAAGCCTAACTCGTCAGGGAGCTCCGCGCAGCAGGTTAAAATTGTCATCTCTTTGCTGCGTGGCGATCCCCAGGATTGGGCGTTTTCTTTGAAACCAGATGATCCTATTCTGACTAATGTGAACGCATTCTTTCAAGCTTTGGGGTTGTTGTATGACGAACCTAATGCTATTGATCAGGCTGAAAAGACCCTGTTGGCATTGAACCAGGGTCGAGATTCTGCAGAGTTGTACTGTCAAAAGTTCCGAAAGTGGGCGGTCCTTACTACCTGGAATGATAATGCCTTGGCTGCTCTCTTTCGGAAGGGTTTGTCAGAAGCCGTAAAAGATACTATGGTGGGATTTCCTGTTCCCTCTGGTCTGGACGATTCTATGTCATTGGCCATTCAGGTTGATCGGCGTTTACGTGAACGCAGCATTGCACGAGAGGTGTTGCCACCGGTTGAACAGACGTCTGAACCTATGCAATGTGATAGAGTTTTGCCTAAGGCGCAACGTCAGGAGTTCAGAAGGCGTAATAAGTAGTGTTGAGCATTCCGATACCGCAAGTATCGGGTATCGGCCGATACTTGCTGTATCGGAATTCCGATACAGACTTCCGATATTTTTTTCAATATCGGAAGTCGGCATCGGAATCGGAAGTTCAAAGTTGATTGACAGCCTGACGTCATCATGATGCGCGGTGTGTGCGCATCATGATGCGCCGTCATTTCGGGCCTTCCGGGGGTCTCTGCCGGCCTGCCGGGGGGCTGTGTGGACTGCCCGGGGTCTGTACCGGCCTGCCGGGGGGCTGTGCCGGCCTGCCAGGGGGCTGTGTGGACTGCCCGGGGTCTGTACCGGCCTGCCGGGGGGCTGTGTCGGCCTGCCGGTGGTCTGTGCACCCTGTGGGGGTCTGTACCGGCCTGCCGGGGGGCTGTGCTGGCCTGCCGGGGGGCTGTGCTGATGTCCGGGGGTCTGTGCAAGCATCGTCCGATGGGACTATAAGTCCCATCTGGCGATGCCTGCTACCATGACAGTGATTGACACATTAGCCAATGATGGGACAGTAGTAGTCCCATCATCCGGCTAATGTGTTAAATGTTAAAAAAAAAAAAAAAAAAAATACTACATACATACTACATACATACTACATGCATGCTACATACATACTACATGCTACATACATACTACATATATACTACATGTATGCTACATACATACTGCATGCTACATACATACTACATACATACCACATATATACTGCATACATACTACATGCATGCTACATACATACTACATACATACTACATGCATGCTACATACATAACATATATACTACATGCATGCTACATACATACTACATGCTACATACATACTACATATATACTACATGCTACATACATACTACATACATACTACATGCTACATACATACTACATATATACTACATACATACTACATACATACTACATGCATGCTACATACATACTACATGCATGCTACATACATACTACATGCATGCTACATACATACTACATATATACTACATGCATGCTACATACATACTGCATGCTACATACATACTGCATGCTACATACATACTGCATGCTACATACATACTACATACATACCACATATATACTACATACATACTACATGCATACTACATACATACTACATGCATGCTACATACATAACACATATACTACATGCATGCTACATGCTACATACATACCACATACATACTACATACATACTACATACATACTACATGCATGCTACATACATACTACATGCTACATACATACTACATATATACTACATGCATGCTACATACATACTACATGCTACATACATACTACATACATACTACATGCATGCTACATACATACTACATACATACTACATACATACTACATGCATGCTACATACATACATACTACATGCTACATACATACTACATATATACTACATGCATGCTACATACATACTACATGCTACATATATACTACATGCTACATACATACTACATGCATGCTACATACATACTACATACATACTACATGCATGCTACATACATACTACATGCTACATACATACCACATACATACTACATATATACTACATGCATGCTACATACATACTGCATGCTACATGCATGCTACATACATACCACATATATACTACATACATACTACATACAATACATTCATACAATACATACATAGACATACAGTACATATAACATAGAGTAACATACTTACCAATACTTGTCACATTGTTCCCCGAAGCCATTGTCTTTTAAAGGAATAAATATTAACATAACAAACCACAAAAATACTCACCCACGATCCGAAGCAGTCCACGAGTGTGTCCCACGACGATCTTGGGTAGAGAACTGCAGCATCAGCTGATGCCGCCGTTCTCTACGGGCTGCAGGAATCCAATGACGGAAGGTAGGTATTCTTCCGCACTGTATTCCTCCGCCACTTAAAAAAAAAAAGTCCCTAGTCTCACTTTATGCCATTGCTGTGTGGGAATTTCCCACGCAGCAATGGCATAAAGTGAGACTAGGGACTTTTTTTTTTTTAAGTGGCGGAGGAATACAGTGCGGAAGGATACCTACCTTCCGTCATTGGATTCCTGCAGCCCGTAGAGAACGGCGGCATCAGCTGATGCTGCAGTTCTCTACCCAAGATCGTCGTGGGACACACTCGTGGACTGCTTCGGATCGTGGGTGAGTATTTTTGTGGTTTGTTATGTTAATATTTATTCCTTTAAAAGACAATGGCTTCGGGGAACAATGTGACAAGTATTGGTAAGTATGTTACTCTATGTTATATGTACTGTATGTCTATGTATGTATTGTATGAATGTATTGTATGTAGTATGTATGTAGTATATATGTGGTATGTATGTAGCATGTATGTATGTAGTATGTATGTAGCATGCATGTAGCATGCAGTATGTCTGTAGCATGCATGTAGTATATATGTAGTATGTATGTGGTATGTATGTAGCATGTAGTATGTATGTAGCATGCATGTAGTATGTATGTAGTATGTATGTAGCATGTAGTATGTATGTAGCATGCATGTAGTATATATGTAGTATGTATGTAGCATGTAGTATGTATGTAGCATGTAGTATATATGTAGCATGTAGTATGTATGTAGCATGCATGTAGTATATATGTAGTATGTATGTAGCATGTAGTATATATGTAGCATGCATGTAGTATGTATGTAGCATGTAGTATATATGTAGCATGTAGTATGTATGTAGCATGCATGTAGTATATATGTAGTATGTATGTAGCATGTAGTATGTATGTAGCATGCATGTAGTATGTATGTAGCATGTAGTATATATGTAGCATGTAGTATGTATGTAGCATGCATGTAGTATATATGTAGTATGTATGTAGCATGTAGTATGTATGTAGTATACATGTAGTATGTATGTGGTATGTATGTAGCATGTAGCATGCATGTAGTATGTATGTAGTATATATGTAGTATGTATGTAGCATGCATGTAGTATATATGTAGTATGTATGTAGCATGCAGTATGTATGTAGCATGCATGTAGTATATATGTAGCATATATATGTAGTATGTATGTAGCATGTAGTATATATGTAGTATGCATGTTGCATGCATGTAGTATATATGTAGTATGCATGTTGCATGCATGTAGTATATATGTAGTATGTATGTTGCATGTAGTATATATGTAGTATGAATGTAGCATGTATGTAGTATGAATGTAGCATGTATGTAGCATGTAATTTTTTTTTTTTTTTTACATTCAACACATTAGCCGGATGATGGGACTACTACTGTCCCATCATTGGCTAATGTGTCAATCACTGTCATGGTAGCAGGCATCGCCCGATGGGACTTGTAGTCCCATCGGACGATGCCTGCACAGACCCCCGAAGCCTGCACAGCCCCCCGGCAGGCCGGCACAGCCCCCCAGCAGGCCGGCACAGCCCACCGGAGCCTGCACAGACCACCGGCAGGCCGGCACAGCCCCCCGGCAGGCCGGCACAGCCCACCGGAGCCTGCGCAGCCCCCCGGCAGGCCGGCACAGCCCACCGGAGCCTGCGCAGCCCCCCGGCAGGCCGGCACAGCCCACCGGAGCCTGCGCAGCCCCCCGGCAGGCCGGCACAGCCCACCGGAGCCTGCACAGCCCCCCCGGCAGGCCGGCACAGCCCCCCGGCAGGCCGGCACAGACCACCGGAGCCTGCACAGACCCCCTGGCAGGCCGGCACAGCCCCCCGAAAGGCCCGTACAGACCCCAGAGAGGCTGTACAAGGCAAAAACAGGGTTTTTCTTATTCCGATACCGGAAGTCCCATAGACTTGAATGGGACTTCCGGTATCGGAATCGGCAATAACGATACTTTTTTTTAAGATCGGCCGATCCATTCCGATCCGATACTTTGAAGTATCGGACGGTATCGCTCAACTCTAGTAATAAGCTGTGTTTTTTCTGTGGAGATGCTTCGCATATTATTTCTGTTTGTCCTAAACGAGAGAAACGCTTTGCACACATGTTTTCTGTTGGTGGTGTTCAACCTAAGTTTCTTCTGGCAATTACTCTGATCTGCTCCCTGTCCACATTTTCCGCTAAGGCTTTTGTGGATTCGGGAGCAGCGCTAAACCTAATGGACTTGGATTTTGCTAAACGTTGTGGATTTCCGATGACACCTCTGCAGACGCCTATCCCTTTGAGGGGGATTGATGCTACTCCTTTGGCTAAAAATAAACCTCAGTTTTGGACCCAGGTGGTCATGCGGGTCGCCCCAGACCATCAAGAAAATTGCAGATTTTTGGTGTTGCATGGTCTGCATGATGCCGTTGTTCTGGGGTTTCCCTGGTTGCAAATTCATAATCCAGTTTTGGATTGGAAGTCTGTGTCTGTGGTGAGTTGGGGTTGTCGGTGTACCTTTAGTGAGGCTCCGTTTTTTTCCACCTCTCCTCAGTCGCATGATGTTCCTGACTATTTGGCGGACTTTTATGATGTATTTAGTGAGAATGAGTCTGCGTCCTTGCCTCCTCATAGGAGTTATGACTGTGCAATTGAACTAAGCCCGGGGTGTAAATTTCCCAAGGGTCGGCTCTTCAATTTATCTGTACCCGAGCACGAGGCTATGCGGTCCTATATTAAGGAGGCGTTGGAGAAGGGTCATATTAGACCATCCTCTTCACCCTTAGGTGCCGTTTTTTTTTTTGTGGCCAAGAAGGATGGTTCTTTAAGGCCTTGTATTGATTATCGTGCCCTCAATAAAATGACTATTAAATATCAGTATCCGTTACCCCTGATTTCGGATCTATTCTCTAGAGTTAGAGGTGCTTGCTGGTTTACCAAGTTTGACCTCAGGGGGCGTATAATCTTATCCACATTAAGCAGGGGGATGAATGGAAGACGGCGTTTAATACTCCGGAGGGACATTTTGAGTACCTGGTGATGCCTTTTGGGCTCACTAATGCCCCTTCTGTCTTCCAGTGCTTCATGAACAATATTTTCCGAGACTTTGTCGATAAATTTTTGATTATCTATCTGGATGATATTTTGATCTTCTCCAAGGATTGGGATTCTCATGTGGAACATATTCGGACTGTGTTCCGGATCTTGAGGGAGAATTCCCTGTATGTCAAAGGATCGAAATGCCTTTTTGGAGTACAGAGGATTTCATTTTTGGGATTTATTTTGTCTCCGTCAACTATTGAAATGGACCCGGCCAAGGTACAGGCCATTTATGATTGGGTTCAGCCCACTTCTTTGAAGGCCCTCCAGAAGTTTTTGGGTTTTGCTAATTTTTATCGGAAATTTATAGCAAAATTTTCTAGTATTGCCAAGCCATTGACTGATCTGACTAAGAAGGGTGCTGATGTGTTGAATTGGTCTCCGGAGGCTGTTGCTTCCTTTCAGGAGCTGAAGCGAAGATTTACCTCCTCCCCGGTTTTGCGGCAACCTGATGTCTCACTCCCGTTCTAGGTAGAGGTGGATGCTTCTGAGATTGGTGCAGGAGTTGTTTTGTCCCAAAAGGATCCTGTAACAGCTAAAATGAATCCCTGTGCTTTCTTTTCCCGAAAGTTCTCTCCATCTGAACGTAACTATGATGTGGGGAATCGGGAACTGTTGGCCATGAAATGGGCATTTGAGGAGTGGAGACATTGGTTGGAGGGAGCTAAACATCAAGTTGTTGTCCTCACTGACCACAAGAATTTGATTTATCTAGAGTCGGCTAAACGTTTGAACCCTAGACAAGCTAGGTGGGCCTTGTTTTTTACACGTTTTGATTTTGTGGTTTCTTTTCTTCCTGGAAGTAAGAATGTCAAGGCAGACGCCCTCTCTAGGAGTTTCTTTGCTGATTCTCCTGTGGTGACCAAGCCTGCTACCATCTTAGGCGAAGGGGTAGTTCTTTCTGCCATCTCGCCCGATTTGAGACTTGCTCTGCAAGAGTTCCAGGAGTACAAACCTGAGCGTTGTCCCAGTGGAAAGTTGTATGTTCCTGACCAGTGGAAGAAGAGAGTGATGTCTGAAGTTCATTGCTCTGCATTGGCTGGTCATCCAGGTATTTTTGGTACTAGAGATCTGGTGAGTCGCTCTTTTTGGTGGCCCACCTTGTCTCATGATGTCAGGAATTTTGTGCAGTCCTGTGGGACTTGCTCCCGGTCTAAATCTTGTTCTCGTTCTAGTGGGTTGTTGATGCCTTTGCCTGTCCCCAGGAGGCCATGGACCCATATTTCAATGGATTTCATCTCTGATATGCCGGTCTCTCAAAGAATGACTGTTATTTGGGTGATTTGTGATAGGTTCTCTAAGATGGTTCATCTTGTACCACTCCCTAAGTTGCCATCTTCCTCTGAGTTGGTGCCCTTGTTTTTGCAACAGGTGGTTCGCTTACACGGGATTCCTGAGAACATTGTATCTGACAGAGGAGTTCAGTTTGTGTCTAGATTTTGGAGGACTTTCTGTTCCAAGCTGGGAATTCAGTTGTCCTTCTCCTCTGCTTTTCACCCTCAGACCAATGGGCAGACAGAGAGAACAAACCAGACCTTGGAGTCGTATTTGAGATGTTTTATTTCCGCTGATCAGGATGATTGGGTTTCATTTTTGCCCTTGGCCGAATTTGTTTTAAATAATAGAGCTTGTTCTGCCACTTTGATGTCACCTTTTTTTTGTAACTTTGGGTTTCATCCTCGATTTTCTTCAGGGCAGGTGGAGCCTTCTGCCTGCCCAGGTGTTGACACTGTGGTGGAGAGAATGCACCAGATCTGGGACCAAGTGGTGGATAAGTTATCTCTTTCCCAGGAAAAGGCCCAGCGGTTTTCCAATCGACATAGGACCATTGGTCCCCAGTTTAAGACTGGTGATATGGTGTGGTTATCATCAAAAAATATTGCTATGAAGGTGGCTTCTCCTAAGTTTAAGCCTAAATTTATTGGACCTTACAAGATTTTGGAGATTATTAATTCGATCTCTTTCCGTTTGGCTCTTCCTGTCACATTTAACATCCATAATGTGTTCCATAAGTCCTTGTTGAAGAGGTTTGTTGAACCAGTTGTTCCTGGGGTGGCACCTCCGGACCCTGTATTGGTTGAAGGTAACATGGAATATGAGGTAGAGAAAATACTGGATTCCCGTCTGGCTAGACGGAGACTCCAGTATTTGGTTAAGTGGAAGGGTTATGGTCAGGAGGATAATTCCTGGGTCTCTGCCTCTGATATTCATGCCAAAAGATTGGTGCGTGCCTTTCATCGGGCTCACCCTGATCGCCCTGGTGGCGTGGTTGAGGGTTCGGTGACCCCTCCTCAAGGGGGAGGTACTGTTGTGAGTTCATTTTCCCCTTCGTCACTGAGGTCTGGTGAACTCCCTATTCTGGTGAAGGAAGGTAATGAGCCTGATTATCAGGCACCTGAACCTGATGAGGATGACTGGCTGAGTGGAGTCACGGACTGGATATAAGGCTGCCGACGCCCTTCTGCCCTGTGGGTGATTTCTCTGTGGACTTCTAGGACACCAGTCTGATTCCTGCTCCTCTAAGCTAAGTTTTTCTGCTTTGCCTGTTTGCATTAGTGTTTTGTTTTTGTTTTCCTTGCTTTTCTGGATTCTGCCATTCCCTGCTGGGGTGAGCTGAATCTCCTATTGCCTGTAGCTCTGTCTTCAGAATATTCCTGAGTACTGACATAGCTTTTTGAAGCCTAGCGTCTTCAGGGCCTTTTTCACTGTCAGTCTGTTGGCTCTTATTTTCATAGGGTTTTTCACGGATTGCAGACAGCAGCCTTCCTGTCCTTTTCTATCTAGATGGATTGGGCCCCGTCTTTGCTCGGTCTATCTTTCTGCCTGTGTTGGTGTTTTCATCTTGCTTCACCGTCATTATATGTTGGGGGCTGCCTATTGCTTTGGGGTCTGCTCTGGGGCAGTTTAGTTTTCCCCTTTCTTTCTTTAGGCCTAGCTATTTCTCTGGCTGTGATCGAGGGGTCTAGGGCATCGTAGGAACCCCCCACGGCTACTGCTAGTTGTGTTGATAGGTTCAGGGGTCTGCAATCCGATAGCTGCCAACTTCTCTGGTTTTCTGGACTTAGCTAGCATTTCTGTTTTTGCCTCCTACGCTGACTCAATCATAACACTAGCTGCAGTGTAACACCTTCTGCACGGTGGACCACGGGTGGTGAATGCACTTTCTATTATTTATTATTTAGTGCGTTCCACCATCCCTAACAGTTGCTTGATCTGTTTACGATCAACATTGCGTGCAGCAGCCACCACAGCCTCCCTGACACTGTCCCCAGAGGTGTAATGTTTTGACTCCATGTAGATCTCACATTTTATGAGGGACCACAGGTTCTCTATGGGGTTCAGATCAGGTGAACAAGGGGGCCATGTCATTATTTTTCCTTCTTTTAGACCTTTACTGGGCAGCCACGCTGTGAATTATTTGGATGCATGTGATGGAGCATTGGCCTGCATGAAAATCATGTTTTTCTTAAACGATACCGACTTCTTTGAACAACATGGGAAGGGAAGCAAAAGACCAGAAAAAGCCATACACCT
The DNA here is from genome assembly GCF_039654945.1 of Dendrobates tinctorius. Classification (NCBI taxonomy): domain Eukaryota; kingdom Metazoa; phylum Chordata; class Amphibia; order Anura; family Dendrobatidae; genus Dendrobates; species Dendrobates tinctorius. Next base: position 21,860,046 of record NW_027361795.1, read on the forward strand.
GACAAATGCTATTGACAACTCTGCTATTAGAAGTGGAAAGGAAGAACAAAGACAAAAGAATCTAATTAATAAAAATATTGGAGAAAGAGAAAGAGATTGAAGCTTCAGAGACTGGGAGTTCTGTGGAAACTGTTTGGGTAAGAATACATGGACAGAACAATGGAAAGGACACCATTGTAGGCATTTACTACAGGCCGCCTGTGCAAGCTGAAGATATGGATGAACTCTTTATGCATCAAATGGCCAAGTTCTCCAAAAAATATGACATAGTTGTCATGGGAGATTTCAACTATCCAGACATTTGTTGGGAATCTCTCTCAGGCAAAACTAACAGGTCAAGGAAATTCTTATCCTCTCTTGCTGACAACTTTATCTTCCAAAAGGTAGGGGAGAAAACAAGGGGAACTGCTACCTTGGATCTAATCCTTATAAACAGGGAGGAAATGGTTGAGGAGGTAAAAGTGGCTGGGACCTTAGGAGGTAGCAACCATGCTATTTTAGAATTTTGGATAACTAGAGGCGGAAGACCTGTGAAGACTCAGACGTCAAAGTTAGATTTCAGAAAGGCAGATTTTAAGGGATTCAGAAAGAGAATTGGAGGGATTCAATGGCTAGATATCCTTAAAGACAAAAATGTCCAGGAAGGATGGGAAATCTTGAAAAATGAAATTCTCAAAGCACAGTTGATAACAATTCCGAAAAGAGGGAAGAATAGGAAGCATTTAAGGAAACCAGGATGGATGAACACAGAACTTAAGCACATGCTAAAAAGGAAGAAAGAAATGTTTATAAAATGGAAAGAGGGAGGCATATCTAAAGAAGAATATAATGCTGTCTGCAGAACCTGCAGGGCACAAATCAGATTATCTGAAGCTGAAAATGAACTGAGGCTTGCAAGAGATGTCAAAAGCAATAATAAAGGATTTTGGGGATATGTTAAAAGTAAAAGAAAAGTCAAAGATGCTATAGGATTTTTACAGGATGAAAATGATGAAATGGTAAGATAGGATGTTGAGAAGGCTGAACTTTTCAATTCCTATTTTGCATCTGTTTTATCTCAGAAAGGAAATGTAACATCAACTGTTATTCACTGTCCTATTAAGGGAATAGAAGAATCCAGGATATCAATAAACAGAAAGATAGTGAGGAAACACTTAGCTAACCTAAATGAATTCAAGTCTCCAGGTCCAGATGAAATACACCCCAGAGTACTGAAGGAGATAGCAGAAGAACTTTTTGAACCCCTCTCCATAATCTTTGAAAATTCTTGGAGAACAAAAGTGCCAGAAGACTGGAGAAGAGCAAATGTTGTTCCTATCTTCAAAAAGGGGAAGAAGGTGGACCCAGGCAACTATAGGCCGGTGAGTCTGACTTCTATACCAGGAAAGATCTTTGAACAAATTATTAAACAACATGTATGTCAATACCTGGATAAGAATGAAGTGATTAAACAGAGTCAGCATGGGTTTGTAACTAATAAGTCATGTAAGACTAACTTAATTTCCTTCTATGACAGTATCACTGATTGGGTGGATCAAGGAAATGCTGTAGATATACTATATCTTGACTTCAGCAAAGCATTTGACAAAGTATCTCACACAATCCTTATTGAAAAAATGACTAAGTATGGAATGGACAAGGCAACTGTTAGGTGGATTCATAACTGGCTTAGTGATCGGACCCAAAGAGTGGTCGTAAATGGCTGCACATCCAGTTGGAAGAATGTCTCAAGTGGGGTACCACAGGGCTCTGTCCTGGGCCCTGTATTGTTCAACATCTTTATCAATGATTTAGATGAAGGAATTGAGGGTAAACTGATTAAATTTGCTGATGACACAAAGCTGGAGGGATAGCTAATACTAGAGAAGAGAGAGAGAGGATTCAAAAAGATTTAAATAAACTGAAGAAGTGGGCAGCAACTAACAGAATGGTTTTTAACAGGGAGAAATGAAAAGTACTACATCTGGGCAATAAAAATGAAAAACCATATACAGAATGGGAGGAATAGGGCTAAGTGACAGCACATGTGAAAAAGACTTGGGTATACTAATAGATCACAGACTGAATATGAGTCAACAGTGTGATGCAGCAGCAAAAAAGGCAAATGCAATTCTAGGATGTATTAACAGAAGCATACAATCTAGATCACGTGAAGTCATTATTTCCCTCTACTCCTCTTTGGTCAGACCTCATCTGGAATATTGTGTCCAGTTTTGGGCACCACATTTTAAAAAAGATATCAACAAACTGGAGCAAGTTCAGAAAAGAGCGACCAGAATGGTGACCGGTCTGCAAACCCTGTCTTATGAGGAAAGGTTGCAGGATTTGGGAATGTTTAGTTTGCAAAAGAGAAGACTGAGAGGAGATTTAATAGCTGTCTACAAATATCTAAAGGGCTGTCACATTGTAGAAGGATCAACTTTATTCTCATTTGCACAAGGAAAGACTAGAAGCAATGGGATGAAACTGAATGGGAGGAGACACAGATTAGATATTAGAAAAAACTTTTTGACAGTTAGAGTGATCAATGAGTGGAACAGGCTGCCACGAGAAGTGGTGAGTTCTCCTTCAATGGAAGTCTTCAAACAGAGGCTGGACAGACATCTGACTAGGATGATTTAGCGAATCCTGCTTTGAGCAGGGGGTTGGACCAGATGGCCCAGGAGGTCCCTTCCAACTCTACGATTCTATGATTCTATGATTCTTCCTGCTACCACTGCTTGAAGAAGGTGTCTTCCAGAATCTGCCAGTAGGTCTGGGAGTTGAGCTTCACTCCATCCTCAACCCAAAAAGGTCCCACAAGTTCATCTTTGATGATATCAGCCCATACTAGTACCCCACCTCCACCTTTTATCAACACACTTCTTGTGACCCTGTTGGCTATTTGCCATGAATCGCTTGCTTGTTCAGTGATCAGTCACGCTTCAAAAGTTTGGCAATTTCAAGACTGATGCAACCCTCTACAAGACATCTCACAATTTTTGACTTTTCAGAGTCCGTCAAATCTCTCTTCTGACCCATTTTGCCAAAGGAAAGGAAGTTACCTAATAATTAAGCACACCTTATATAGGGTGTTGATGTGATTAGACCACACCCCTCCTCATTACAGAGATGCAAATCACCTGATTTACATAATTTGCAGTTGGCTTTCAAGCCTATACAGCTTGGAGTAGGACAACATGTATGCAAAGGATGATGTGATCAAAATACTCATTTGCCTTATAATTCTGCACACAGTGTATAGGCCCATCATACACTGGAGCATCATCCATGGGGCCCATGATGTACTGCAGCATCATATGGGGCCCATTATATATGGAGCATAATATAGGCCCATCAATCAATGGAGCATCATCCATGGGGCCCATCATATACTGGAGCATCCTATGGGGACCATCAGATACTGTAGCATTATGTGGAGCTCATCATATACTGTATGGAACATTATATGGGACCAATTATTCTGTATGGAATAATATATGGGGCTCATTATTCTGTATGGCGCACTATGTGGTGGCCATAATACTGTATGGAGGAATATACTGTCCAGTTTTTGAGCTATTGTACAATTTAAAATAGATATCAGTCATGTAATGTAAGAAGTGAAGTATTTGTCATTGCACTATACCAATATTTCTCTGCCGTATCGGAGCATCATGAATTGTGGTATGTGTTAAAGGGGTCCACTGACACTCTTTCGCCCGGGGCACACGAAAACCTGAAGCCAGCCCTACCCCCCACAACTTTAGCCAAATAGCCCCGAGTTTTCAGTGTATTATTATAAAGTAAATTAATGTTGACAAGCTTAAGTAATAAGAATTGATGTCGTTGGCATTGAAATGGGCACTGTAGGTGTGTTTACTGTCCTCCACTCCCTGACGACTTTGCTTCCCCATTGACTTGCATTGGGTTTCGTGTTTCAGTCGGACGTCCGACTTTTCATGATAGTCGGCTGATTTTGTTCGACTCGACTTTTGAGAAAGTCGGGTTTCATGAAACCCGACTCGACCCTAAAAAAGGCAAAGTCACTCATCTCTACTGGTGGATGATGAGACGTGGAGGAAGGCCTCATTAAAAAATAGGCCCAATTTAAAGGAGTAAGTGTATGGGCTGGCAAACATTTTTCCCTTGGAAGGTACATATTTTTTTAAAATTGGTGATGGGCATCATAACACTCTTGCCAAAAACTAGAGTGGCTGGAGCATGATGGAATACGTTCACCCTGGTGTTCGAGTGGTGGTGGATGGTGAGGATGAGGAGATAGATGAGGAGGACACCAAATAGCCCAAATTAGGAAGCGTTTACCCATGTGTGGGTGTGAAGAGGTGCATGAGAATACACCTCCCAAAAAGACACTAGATTGGAGGTTATGTTTTGCTGTCATCATTTGGTGGTGTCGAGAAGTCTGGCCCAATCCAGCCCTTGTTCATTTTTGTAAGAGTCAGCCTGTCTACATTTTCCATTGACAGGCGAATGCGCTTATCTGTGATAATTCCACCAGCAGCACTAAAAATGCGCTCTGACAAAACGCTAGCGGCAGGGCAGACCATGACCTCCAAGGCGTAGAGAGCCAGTTCATGCCACGTGTCAAGCATGGATAGCCAATAATTAAAAGGCACAGAGGAATCACGGAGGACATTGGTAATGTCAGCAAGGTACTCCCTCAGCATCTTATAAAACATTCCATTCCTTATGACATTGTCCCGTGCCTCAGGGCCAGGGCGATGGGAGAGTCTGAGAAAACTGTCCCAGAACTTTGCCAGTGTTCCCCTGCCTCTGCTGGATTGGAGTTGTGTCTCTCTCGCCTGTACTCCTTGGTTGTCCAACGAACTGTTATGTCTGCTACCAGCGTTTTGAGATGGGAATTTTTTAAATAATTCTGCAACAATGGCTCTCTGGTACTGCACTAGACATGGGTCTAAAAGTGTTACTACCCAGTAATGACTGTTACCCAATATTTTTACAATACGAGGGTCATGGGAAAGGCAGAGCAACATAGAGTCAGCCATGCGTGCCAGACTGGTAAAAGGCAAGCCTTCCATGTCCTCATCAACAGGATGAATGACTAAGGTGTCCTCCTCCTCCTCCTCTTCCTCCCTGTCCTCAGGCCTTCCATGCTGAACAGATGGTATGACGGTTGTGCTTGTATTACCGTATATAGCGTATGAAAGTAACTCCTGTTCTTCCTCCTCCTCCTCTTCCTCTCAGTCAACCAATCCACATTGGGATGATTTGAGGCTGGGCTGTGTGTACTCACCCTATATGGTTCCTTGCTCCATAGAATCATAGAATCGTAGAGTTGGAAGGGACCTCCTGGGCCATCTGGTCCAACCCCCTGCTCAAAGCAGGATTCGCTAAATCATCCCAGTTAGATGTCTGTCCAGCCTCTGTTTGAGGACTTCCATTGAAGGAGAACTCACCACTTCTCGTGGCAGCCTGTTCCACTCATTGATCACTCTAACTGTCAAAAAGTTTTTTCTAATATCTAATCTGTGTCTCCTCCCATTCAGCTTCATCCCATTGCTTCTAGTCTTTCCTTGTGCAAATGAGAATAAAGTTGATCCTTCTACAATGTGACAGCCCTTTAGATATTTGTAGACAGCTATTAAGTCTCCTCTCAGTCTTCTCTTTTGCAAACTAAACATTCCCAAATCCTGCAACCTTTCCTCATAAGACAGGGTTTGCAGACCGGTCACCATTCTGGTCGCTCTTTTCTGAACTTGCTCCAGTTTGTTGATGTCTTTTTTAAAATGTGGTGCCCAAAATTGGACACAATATTCCAGATGAGGTCTGACCAAAGAGGAGTAGAGGGAAATAATTACTTCACGTGATCTAGACTGTATGCTTCTGTTAATACATCCTAGAATTGCATTTGCCTTTTTTGCTGCTGCATCACACTGTTGACTCATATTCAGTCTGTGATCTATTAGTATACCCAAGTCTTTTTCACATGTGCTGTCACTTAGCCCTATTCCTCCCATTCTATATATGCTTTTTTCATTTTTATTGCCCAGATGTAGTACTTTGCATTTCTCCCTGTTAAAAACCATTCTGTTAGTTGCTGCCCACTTCTCCAGTTTATTTAAATCTTTTTGAATCCTCTCTCTCTCTTCTCTAGTATTAGCTATCCCTCCTAGCTTTGTGTCATCAGCAAATTTAATCAGTTTACCCTCAATTCCTTCATCTAAATCGTTGATAAAGATGTTGAACAATACAGGGCCCAGGACAGAGCCCTGTGGTACCCCACTTGAGACATTCTTCCAACTGGATGTGCAGCCATTTACGACCACTCTTTGGGTCCGATCACTAAGCCAGTTATGAATCCACCTAACAGTTGCCTTGTCCATTCCATACTTAGTCATTTTTTCAATAAGGATTGTATGAGAGACTTTGTCAAATGCTTTGCTGAAGTCAAGATATACTATATCTACAGCATTTCCTTGATCCACCCAATCAGTAATACCATCATAGAAGGAAATTAAATTAGTCTGACATGACTTATTAGTTACAAACCCATGCTGACTCTGTTTAATCACTTCATTCTTATCCAGGTATTGACATACATGTTGTTTAATAATTTGTTCAAAGATCTTTCCTGGTATAGAAGTCAGACTCACCGGCCTATAGTTGCCTGGGTCCACCTTCTTCCCCTTTTTGAAGATAGGAACAACATTTGCTCTTCTCCAGTCTTCTGGCACTTCTCCTGTTCTCCAAGAATTTTCAAAGATTATGGAGAGGGGTTCAAAAATTTCTTCTGCTATCTCCTTCAGTACTCTGGGGTGTAATTCATCTGGACCTGGAGACTTGAATACATTTAGGTTAGCTAAGTGTTTCCTCACTATCTTTCTGTTTATAGATATCCTGGATTCTTCTATTCCCTTAATAGGACAGTGAATAACAGTTGATGTTACATTTCCTTTCTGAGAGAAAACAGATGCAAAATAGGAATTGAAAAGTTCAGCCTTCTCAACATCCTGTCTTACCATTTCATCATTTTCATCCTGTAAAAATCCTATAGCATCTTTGACTTTTCTTTTACTTTTGACATATCCCCAAAATCCTTTATTATTGCTTTTGACATCTCTTGCAAGCCTCAATTCATTTTCAGCTTTAGATAATCTGATTTGTGCCTTGCAGGTTCTGCAGACAGCATTATATTCTTCTTTAGATATGCCTCCTTCTTTCCATTTTATAAACATTTTTTGCTTCCTTTTTAGCATGTGCTTAAGTTCTGTGTTCATCCATCCTGGTTTCCTTAAATGCTTCCTATTCTTCCCTCTTTTCGGAATTGTTAACAACTGTGCTTTGAGAATTTCATTTTTCAAGATTTCCCATCCTTCCTGGACATTTTTGTCTTTAAGGATATCCAGCCATTGGATCCCTCCAATTCTCTTTCTGAATCCCTTAAAATCTGCCTTTCTGAAATCTAACCTTGAGGTCTGAGTCTTCACAGGTCTTCCGCCTCTAGTTATCCAAAATTCTAAAATAGCATGGTCGCTACCTCCTAGGTTCCCAGCCACTTTTACCTCCTCAACCATTTCCTCCCTGTTTATAAGGATTAGATCCAAGGTAGCAGTTCCCCTTGTTTTCTCCCCTACCTTTTGGAAGATAAAGTTGTCAGCAAGAGAGGATAAGAATTTCCTTGACCTGTTAGTTTTGCCTGAGAGAGATTCCCAACAAATGTCTGGATAGTTGAAATCTCCCATGACAACTATGTCATATTTTTTGGAGAACTTGGCCATTTGATGCATAAAGAGTTCATCCATATCTTCAGCTTGCACAGGCGGCCTGTAGTAAATGCCTACAATGGTGTCCTTTCCATTGTTCTGTCCTTGTATTCTTACCCAAACAGTTTCCACAGAACTCCCAGTCTCTGAAGCTTCAATCTCTGTGCAGATATACGCATTTCTAACATACAATGCGACACCCCCTCCTCGTTTATCAAGTCTGTTTCTTGCAAATAAGTTGTATCCTTCTAGTCTTGTATTCCAATCATGTGTATTGTCCCACCAAGTTTCAGTGATTCCAATGACATCATATTTCTTTTCCTGTGTTAGTAGTTCCAATTCTCCTTGTTTGTTGCCCATGCTTTGTGCATTAGTATAGAAACATTTTAGTTTGTGATTGGTTTCTCTTTCTCCAATATTTTTTTTAATTAGATTCTTTCGTCTTTGTTCTTCCTTTCCACTTCTAATAGCAGAGTTCTCAGTAGCATTTGTCAGGTGTATGGCTTTTTCTGGTCTTTTGCTTCCCTTCCCATGTTGTTCTAGTTTAAAGCTCTCCTTACAAGTGTAGCAAGGCGACTTCCAAATACCTGCTTTCCAGTCTTCGTAAGGTGCACCCCATCTCTAGCAAGTAGTCCATCGTATAAGTAGTTCACTCCGTGATCCAGAAATCCAAATTGTTGCTGACGGCACCATCGACGTAGCCAGTTGTTCACCTGCAGAATCTTATTCCACCTCCTTGTTCCATGGCCATCCACTGGGAGGATGGAAGAGAAGATCACCTGCGCTCCCAGTTCTTTCACTTTCTTGCCTAAGTCTTCAAAGTCTCTGCAGATGGTTTCCAGGTCGTTTCTTGCGGTGTCATTTGTCCCCACATGTAGTAGCAGGAATGGGTAGTCATCTGTAGGTCTGAAGAGTCCTGATATCCTGTCAGACACATCTTTAATTTTTGCACCTGGAAGACAGCACATTTCTCTTGAAGTTATATCCGGTCTGCAGATAGCGGCCTCTGTTCCTCTCAACAGGGAATCCCCCATGACCACCACTCTCCGTTTCTTCTTCACAACATTTTTCTTTCTCCATCCAGGAGGACTCTGAAGGCGTACAAGGTTGCTGTTTGTTGGCAAAGTCTTATCCTGATGTATTTCTTCATCGTTTTCCTGCGTGAGAGCCTGGTACTGGTTTCTGAGCAGTATGGGTGCTGACTGCCTCCTGATCCTCCTGCTTCTCTGGGTCACATGTCTCCATTCCTCTGTTTCTTCAGGTGCACTTCGAATTTCTTCTCTTTCTGTAACATGAAGAGATAATTCTGCTCTGTCCAAGAACTCTTCACCTTCCTTAATGATCTTCAACGTAGCTAACCTCTCTTCGAGATTTTGCAACTTTTCCTCCAACAGGGTCACAAGCTTGCATTTGTGGCATGTGAAGTTTGGCTTTTCCACTGGTAAATCTGTGAACATGTAGCAAGAAATGCAGCTCACCAAATGGCTCCTGGCCTCTTCCATCTTGAGATTTCTTAAAAAGATGAAAGATGAGCCAAAATTCGCGCGCCTATCGGCGCGCGGTTTCTCCGATTTCCTCTTTTCAGCTGCAACGGCCAAAACCCAGTGATCGTTGAGCTCGCGGAGACTCTTCACTTATCCCAGAAGGCACTGGGAATATGCAATTGATCTCCTCAAGACTCTTCCCCTGCTTCGCCTGCAATGCATCCTCTTTCATTGTGAGCAGGAGCTTTTCAGAATGCAGAGAAGCAGGATGGTGATGCTAATTATGATGTCTTCGCCGCTTACCATCTTGGTTGGCTCCTCAAAGTTTTGGAGGATGTTACATATGTCTGACATCCATGTCCACTCCTGAGGTCTTATGTGTGGAGTCAAACTTGAATAATGATGGCCTTGTTGATGCTGGTATTCAACAACTGCCCTCTTCTGCTCACAAATCCTTTCCAACATATGCAGTGTAGAGTTCCAACGCATGGAGACATCACACACTGGTCGGTGAGCAGTAATCTGCAATCGCTGTTGAAGCACAGCAAGGGTGGCTGAAGCTGTAGTTGACTTTCTAAAATGGGCACACAGGTGGTGTAATTTCACCAGTAGATCTGGCAGATCTGGGTAGCTTCTTAGAAAATGTTGAACAACAAGGTTAAGCACATGGACCAGGCCTGTTACGTGTGTCAGTTCGCTTCGCCTCAGAGCCGCTACCAGGTTCCTACCATTGTCACACACAGCCATGCCTGGCTGGAGGTTTAACAGTATCAGCCACACATCTACCTGCTCTTTCAGCTGTCAACAACTCTTCAGCATTGTGCGGCTTGTCTACTATGTAAATTAGCACAGCCTGTTGCCGCTTAGCTTTGGCAGTGCTGCAGTGCTTCCAGCTTGTGACTGATGTGCTCCTTTCGGAGATGGAGGCTGAAGAGGAGGAGGAGGAGAAGGTGCAGGAGCTATACAATGTAGGGGCAACCCTGATGGACGTAGGGCCCGCAATCCTTGTTCTCGGGAGGATGTGCTCCATCCGAAGGTCTGACTGGGTCCTGGCTTCCGCTATGTTAACCCAGTGTGCCGTCAGTGAGATGTATTAACCCTGGCCACAAGCACTTTTCCAGTGTACTTTCACAGTAACTGAATTGTTGAGGGCACGGGTAATGTTGTGGGACACGTGCTTGTGTAATGCCGGGATGGCACAGCTGGAGAAAAAGTGTCGGCTGGGGACCGAGTACCTTGGGATGGCTGCCGCCATCAGGTTGCGAAAGGCTTCTGTCTCCACGAGCATTTAAGGCAACATTTCGAGCGCAAGCTGACGAGAAATGTGTGAATTTAGTACTGTGGCCTGTGGGGCATTGGCTGCGTATTTCAGCTTACGTTCCAATGATTGGAGTATGGACAACGGAAGGCTGTGCTGGGACAAGGACGTGGACATGTTTTATGATGGTGCTATTTGACTGTGGGCAATGGCAGGTGCAGGGCAGGAGGCATCTGCGCATGCACCATGGACAGGGGATTGGCTTGCACGCACAACAGTGGAAGAAGCAGTGGTGTCACCCGCAGACACTGTTCCTGGAGCCTGGGGTTGGGCCCACAAAGTGCTTTGCTGCCATGTGCCTGATCATGCTGGTGGTGGTAAGGCTGGTAGTTTTGCTGTCTGCCAGGTGCAAAAATTAAAGATGTGTCTGACAGGATATCAGGACTCTTCAGACCTACTGATGACTACCCATTCCTGCTAATACATGTGGAGACAAATGACACAGCAAGAAATGACCTGGAAACCATCTGCAGTGACTTTGAAAGCTTAGGAAAGAAAGTGAAAGAACTGGGAGCGCAGGTGGTCTTCTCTTCCATCCTCCCAGGGGATGGCCATGGAACAAGGAGATGGAATAAGATTCTGCAGGTGAACAACTGGCTACGTCGATGGTGCCGTCAGCAAGGATTTGGATTTCTGGATCACGGAGTGAATTACCTATACGATGGACTACTTGCTAGAGATGAGGTGCACCTTACGAAGACTGGAAAACATGTATTTGGAAGTCGCCTTGCTACACTCATCATGAGAGCTTTAAACTAGAACAATGTTGGAAGGGAAGGAAAAGGCCATAAAAAGCCATACAACTGACAAATGCTATTGAGAATTCTGCTATTAGAAGTGGGAGGAAAGAACAAAGACAAAAAAATCTAAATAATAAAAATACTGGAGAAAGAGAAACCAATCACAAACTAAACTGTTTCTATACTAATGCACAAAGCATGGGCAACAAACAAGGAGAATTGGAACTACTAATGCAGGAAAAGAAATATGATGTCATTGGAATCACTGAAACTTGGTGGGACAATACACATGATTGGAATACAAGGCTAGAAGGATACAACTTATTTGCCAGAAACAGACTTGATAAATGAGAAGGAGGTGTCGCATTGTATGTTAGAAACGCATATATCTGCACAGAGATTGAAGCTTCAGAGACTGGGAGTTCTGTGGAAACTGTTTGGGTAAGAATACAAGGACAGAACAATGGAAAGGACACCATTGTAGGCATTTATTACAGACCGCCTGTACAAGCTGAAGATATGGATGAACTCTTTATGCATCAAATGGCCAAGTTCTCCAAAAAATATGACATAGTTGTCATGGGTGATTTTAACTATCCAGACATTTATTGGGAATCTCTCTCAGGAAAAACTAACAGGTCAAGGAAAATCTTATTCTCTCTTGCTGACAACTTTATCTTCCAAAAGGTAGGGGAGAAAACAAGGGGAACTGCTACCTTGGATCTAATCCTTATAAACGGGGAGGAAATGGTTGAGGAGGTAAAAGTGTCTGGGACCCTAGGCGGTAGCGACCATGCTATTTTAGAGTTTTGGATAACTAGAGGAGTAAAACCTGTGAAGAATCAAATGTCAAGGTTAGATTTCACAAAGGCAGATTTTAAGGGATTCAGAAAGAGAATTGGAGGGATCCAATGGCTGGATATCCTTAAGGACAAAAATGTCCAGGAAGGATGTAGTCCATGAGCCAAGAGCCAATTTTGACGATATTGGTACCACCCGGAGTGACTAATTCTCTTTGGTGTTTTTAGGTAGATGCATGTCTGTAGTTTATGTTTTGATATGATAGCCCTTGCACATCAGTAGCTTAACCCCTTCAGACCTATTTGTACCCAAATGCCTAGGCCATTTTTTGTAAATCTGACCTGTCACTTCATGCGGTAATAACTTTGGGATGCTATCACCTACCCACGCCATTCTGAGAGTGTTTTCTCGTGACATATTGTACTTCATGGTAGTGCTAATCGTGAGTCAACAGATTTTACCTTTCTGCATAAAAAATTACAAAATACACGAAAATTTGGGAAAAATTCGCTATTTTTGAACCTTGAAATTCTCTACTTTTTACAAAAATGCTTATACCCCCCATAACAGTTATTAGTTTACATTCTCCACATGTCTACTTCACATTGGCATCATTTTGGAAATGAAATTTTATATTTTTCGGATGTGATAAGGCTCATAGTTTTATACGCAATTTTTAAAGTTTACGACTAAATTTCCAAAACCCATTTTTCCAAGGACCAAGTCAGTTCGGACGTCACTTTATGGGTCTTGTACAACAGAACCCACCCATACATTACCCCATTTTGCAAACTGCACCCCTCAAGGTGTCCAAAACGGATTTTCAAAACTTTGTTAACCCCTTAGGTGTTGCACAGGAATTCAAGCAAAATGACAGTGAAATATCAAAATTTCAATTTTTTGGCAGATATTCCATTGTAATCCAATTTTACCTGCAACCCAGCAAGGGTTAAAAGCAAACCCAAACCCAAAATTGGTTACCCCAATTCCGCAGTTTATAGAAACACCCCACATGTACACGTAAACTAAATTATGGGCGCGCAAGAGAGCTCAGCACAGAAGGAGAGCTAGGCGGTTTTTGGGATAATAGATTACACTGGAAGAAATCCAGTGGGCCATGTCGTATTGGAGAGACCCTGAGGTACCCCCAGAGTGGAAACCCCCAAAAGGTTACCGCATTTTGGAAACTACACCCCCTAAGGAATGTTTTAGGGGGTATAGTAACCACTTTGACCCAACAAGCGCTCCATTGGAGCTTCATGCACTTGGTTGAGGAAATTGAAAAGTACGTTTTTTACCGAAAAATGTCGCTTTAGGCCCACATTTTTCATTTTGAAAAGGGGGACCAGGAAAAAGTACACCCCACTTTTTATTCCCCATTGTCTCCCGAACACGGCAATACCACAAGTGTTGTCTAAAACCACAGTATTGGCGCACGGCAGGCTTCGTAAGCGAAGCTGCGGCAAAATTCACTGTAAGAAATCTATGGGGCCATGTCACATTTGGAGACACCCTGAGGTCCCGCACAGTGGAAACCCCAAAAAAGTGACCCCATTTTTGAAACTACACCCCCTAAGGAATGTTTTAGGAGGTACAGTAACCACTTTGCACCGGGAACCGGCTCCCGACCCGTGGCGATCGCCCGGCATATGATCCGGGTACGATTCGCCGTACCGCTACGGCGGCCGGCGCAAAGGGGTTAATGGTATTTTTCACCTTTTGAATAGATCCTACCTATATTTCCAAAAAATAATGATTAAAGGTCGATTTAGGGGAAATGCCAAAATGTCAATACAATGCATGTAGTATTTGTAACAAAATTTAATCCAAGTTATGTAAATACACACTGAACATGTCATGGGCTTGTCCATACTAATGTGTGTGTGTGTGTGTGTGTGTGTAGGTGTGTGTGTGTGTGTGTGTGTATATATATATATATATATATATATATATATATATTGTGTGTGTATGTATAATTATATAACGTTACTCCATAATATCTTCAACATCAGACTCTGAATCTGACTGTTGTTCTACTGGCTCGTCTTCAATACCCTTGTTCTGGCATGTCTGTAACCTGCACATGTCCGTGCACTTCAGGCCATTGCTGAGGCAAGTACACTGAGGAAGTTCGCATGACCGCACACACTTGCAGGACAGTAGCTGGATAATAGCTTCTGGTGCTGGCGCCCCTCGCATCCACTTGACAACAAGCTTTCCGTCATTATCTATCATCCAACCGCAGTCTGTTGGGTTTGCAACAAATGGCTGGCTCTGCAGACTTCTCCTCCAGATCGCAGCCTGGTAGTTTGCACGCAGTGCATGCATGAAAAGGCAGTCTTGGCAAGGAGGGAGTTGACTTGACTCTACCACTCCACGTCTGGCACAGAACAGCTGATACCGGAGCCTGTTTACCTCAGTTGTTTGGGTAGTTGGCAGGTACATGTGGCAGGTGATTTCCTGTAACTTCTCAAAGAGTTCGGGAGACACTTCCCATGAACGACCAACTTCCTGAAAGGCATCCTGGTATGTCTTGTTCATCTTCAACTGCTTGAGTGTCGTCATCTTCCCACGGCCAGCGAATGCACTGACTGTGTCACAGCCTGTAAATGCATGCATACCAATCAATGAATCACACACGCTGCCTCCCAATGTTCTGCTCAGAGTGGTGATATCCAGGAATCTTGTCCGGTTCTGTGTACCGCATTTCTGGAACAGGTGGGATGGGATTTTGTGGCACATGCCCAGACACAGGACCATGACATCAGTATCCTCTGAAGTGATGATGACAGATTTGTAACCAGATTCTGCTGCATGAAGAGCATGGAGAAGGAGGCGTGTGTCTGCTTCTTCTTGACTTGACTTAAGGTCAGCAGCCTCTTCCCACTGTTCTTTGGTGATCTTAAAGCAGAGCTGCTCACATGTGACATACATCTCCTTCTCCTCAAGCTTCTCCCTGTGGTGTTTCGCCTTCCATTCTTCTACCAGAAACTTTATGAGACTTGCCTTGTTGGAGGAATTACTTAGTAGCTTTCTCCACTGCTGGATGTTGTGCCCATGTTGAATGTTCTTGAAATGGATCCCTGTGCCTTCATATCTGTTGACTCTTTCTGTATCTTTGATGGATGTCTCCTTGTAGACGTCAAAGACAATATCAATGCGCTTGCTCTTAGCACCCTCATGGATAGCGCGACTCATTGCTGTGCCTGCTAGCTGGGCAAATGTTGCATCGTTTCCCTTCAGTTTCTGAACCAGGCTCATCCCATCAATGATGGTTGCAGAGGGCTCAGGGATCACCTCTGCAGGAGGAGCATTCCTCTCCAACTCCCTTGCTAGGGCAGCCTTGTTGGTCTTGCGGATAGACCCATCACCGTTGGAAAGTGCCCATGGCAATGGCCCCAGGGGATGAGTCAAGACATCACTCATTTGTAGCTTTCTGTTCTCAGCTACAAGTATCATCTGGCCAAATAGGTTCCTGTCAGCCTTCAAAATTACCTCCTTGCCAAGGCCTTGTCTGTGTGTCTTCATTCTGATGTTACAGAACGTTATAAGATTGTTCTTCGTCATCTTGTCATGAAACAGTGTAGTTGGCGTATCAGTACCCAAACGCTCATCCTTGAATGTGTGATATGCATCCTCTCCTATACTGTATGCCCCTAGAAGGTCTTTGGCTACATCTGGTGGTGCTGCAGTCGCTGTTGATAAACTGATAAGTTCACCATTATGCTCTTTGTTGAAGGGGTTCAACCAACCAGTCTCCAGCAGTTCAACAAAAGATCGGACATCTGCTTCATCTCTTCTAATCCTGGACACCTGTAGGTCTGAATGACTGAAGTCAGTATATTGTTGGCCTACTAGGGCCCTCAGCTGCCTCAAGTACATGCTGCGGTACTCCGATGTCAGGTAGAATCTGGCGACAGCTCCAACTTTGAGGCTGAAGCCTTTTGTGCCCCCTGGTGTCTGGGTGTCTTTGTTGATTGTTTCTTCGATGGTCTGGTCCACAGGAATCCGTCCAAAAGGATTCTTGCTACCGATCTGGACCGAAAAGCCACCTTTCATGAAGTATTCATGGACCTCTGGGTGGTCTATGGGCAGCCGAGACATCGTAGCATAGTAATAGGTTAGGTATCGGGCATAGTTGACCTTGTCATAGGCAAAACACCACGGTATCATCTGTCGGATTGCTCCTAGGTGAAGCATCCAGTTGCCTTCTCTTGAAGCTCAAACCAGGGCCAGCATGGTCTCGACCATGTCCAAGTATGACATCCAGAATGCTGAGAGTTGTTCATTTCTGAAGGTCTCAAGATAAACTTGAAAGAGCTTCAGCGTAAGTGTGCAAGATTCATTATCCAAGAACTTTTCGAAGGATCCCTGCGACACACTGATGCGAAAGTTTGTGATGTTCTTCAGTGTTTCATCCAGATGGTGAAGGTCCCTTGCATGGTTTTCTTCTAGCCATGGAAGGAAGTTTTTCCATGCAAGCCTCATAAGTGCTTCATAGACCAGCTTGTGTAGTCTCACTGCTCTGTTGTACCTCCGGCCGTCCATCACTCCAGACGCTGATCCTTCAGCGATGACACCGGATTCAACACACAGATCTCTAAGGCCTGCATCCTGAAATCTCTTACCTATGATGGAGAGGAGATTACAGATTGTGTTTAAGACACCCATTCTAATTATAATGTTCTTGAACTTCTCCTGTTTCCAGATAACCTCGGCAGCTTTGGCATAGAGTGCTTGATCAAACACGCACACAATTCTGTTAAGCTTCAGGGTCTGCATGATGGCATGTGTTTGCTCCAAGACTTCATTCACAGTGGACATGGCTGTTGCAGGAGCATTGATAGTGGGCAGGTAGCTTACAGTGTCCTGGGCCACTACAATGTCGCTGCGGATTTGGATGTTGAACCCAGTCCAACTGCTAATGGTCTGATCCTCATGGTCTGACATTCTAGCCAGAAGCCAGATATGGTTCTTGGTTTTTGAATCCTGGACCTCCTCAGTAGTGTTAACATTCGCAGTCTCAATCCTGGGTGGCCCTCCCCGCCACCCAACATTGTATATTGGTAGCATTAATTCTGTCGGAATTATGCTTCTTTTCTTCGACCTGGTTACATCTGGCGGGACTTTTGTCACAGAGCATGCAACATTGGACTGAACAGCGATGCCATTGACTCTATGAGATGTACCTGCTCCACTTAGTGTCTCCTCAAGTCTGTCAATGTTATCCCAGGCCAAGGTTGTGAACACACCAGGGTAGATATTTGCTGGCATTGGGATGTCATCCGTTGAACATTCCAACTTCTGGATACAAAGGGCTGTATCGATCTCCTCAGCCGTTGAATATGACACACAGTGGCCAAGATGATTCAGAGTTCGAACCAGTTCTGTATTGCCGGTCAAAGACTTAATTGCAAAGGACAGCAGTACGTGCTTGGGTGGCTTTGTCTTTCCATTGGTAACAGCAAAAACCAAGTCACTGCTGAAGGATGTGGCAAGACGTTGAGCTCTTTCAGAGGGAGTTTGGCACTCACCATCTCCTGTAAGCAGGGTTTGCAGGAATTGAGTGACTAACGCCGGAATGACATTCTGATCTGTATCGGGAGGCCATGGCTGACTCACATCTTGCTTCTTGATCTCATTCCTCAGCTGCATTGCTGCTTTGGTTACGACATCTCCGGAGTTAGCGGCTCTTGCTTCTTGCAGATCTTTTGTCATGCTGTGTGCTTGCTGGGCAAGGACGTCCATTGATAGGCTATATGGATAGACTAGAAGCTTACCTTTCTCATCGGAGAGAAAGCGGAGTGATTCACCAAACTCTGTTTCAAGTTTTCGGCGAACATGTTTCTTTGTCGATGGTTTCAGTTTGATGATACCACGGGACATCATGCATCTCTGAAGCCTAGATGTGAGGTTTATCATAGGCAGTACTTCTGGGTTTGGGAACAATTCAGTCCTTATATACAAGAAGAGTTCCTCAAGGGCTTCTCTCTCTGCCTCTCCGTAGCGTACTTCCTTGCTTTCTTCCTGATTTTCTGCTGCACCAGACCTACAGGCCACTTGGGAATCATCTTTTGTGAATAGTTTGTAGCACGACTTGTGGTAGTGCCCCTCTGAAGCAACAAGGTCTCTGCTAAGTAAACCAAGGATTCTCTGTGTGCCTTTCCTTATCGTTGCTCTGCGGATCATCTCATCTGCTCGTAGCTCAACACACTGGACGATTGGCTCCCTTGTTTTTTCTCCTTTGAGATACTTGCTTGACTTCTCGCAGAACATACATACTTTGGCATACACCCTGCTATCACTGGGGGTACCCCTCGGTAGCCTCCTCCTGGGGATTTCGCTTGCTGTTTCGACATTGACACCCTTGGCAAGGATAGAATCCAGTGACTTCTTCATTGTAAAGAGACTACGACATTTACGGTGATATTGTATGTGTGGTATTTCTCGTTCTTCAAGGCCCTTAGCTGCTTCCAGGACGGAATCATGCTGTCTGATCTCTGCAGTCCTAAGCAATGTTTTCCAGGAGTCCAAATCCTGTAGGGACGCCAGATCATCACTGTCATCATTAGAGCAGTGTATGATACAGTCGATCCGTGCTTTCTTCCTCGCTGGTACTTCCATCATGCCATTAGATATGTAAGTAAACACCTGCAAACACAAAGAAAAACATTAAAACCCTTGGCACCGAGCGCCGTACGAGTACGGCTCTCTCGTCCTGGACCAAAGGACAAGAGCAGTACTAGTACGGCACAGCGATGTAGCAGGGCCGACACAGTGTCGCCTCTGCCTGTATGAGATCCTGTCAGCACAGGGTCTCATACAGGGACGATCGCTGCACTGTGCAGGCTGGCCGGACCTGCCTGCACTCGCTGGAACTTGTGGTACCACAAGTCCCAGCAAGTCTGGGCAGGCATGCAAAAAGTGTAAAAGAAAGTTAAAAAAAACCAAAAACACTACACTACACATCCCCCCCTCCCCTCCCATATGCGCCAATACTGTGGTTTTAGACAACACTTGTGGTATTGCTGTGTTCGGGAGACAATGGGGAATAAAAAGTGGGGTGTACTTTTTCCTGGTCCCCCTTTTCAAAATGAAAAATGTGGGACTAAAGCGACTTTTTCAGGTAAAAAAACGTACTTTTCAATTTCCTCAACCAAGTGCATGAAACTCCAATGGAGCGCTTGTTGGGTCAAAGTGGTTACTATACCCCCTAAAACATTCCTTAGGGGGTGTAGTTTCCAAAATGCGGTAACCTTTTGGCGGTTTCCACTCTGGGGGTACCTCAGGGTCTCTCCAATACGACATGGCCCACTGGATTTCTTCCAGTGTAATCTATTATCCCAAAAACCGCCTAGCTCTCCTTCTGTGCTGAGCCCTCTTGCGCGCCCATAATTTAGTTTACGTGTACATGTGGGGTGTTTCTATAAACTGCGGAATTGGGGTAACCAATTTTGGGTTTGGGTTTGCTGTTAACCCTTGCTGGGTTGCAGGTAAAATTGGATTACAATGGAATATCTGCCAAAAAATTGAAATTTTGATATTTCACTGTCATTTTGCTTGAATTCCTGTGCAAAACCTAAGGGGCTAACAAAGTTTTGAAAATCCGTTTTGGACACCTTGAGGGGTGTAGTTTGCAAAATGGGGTAATGTATGGGTGGGTTCTGTTATACAAGACCCATAAAGTGACGTCCGAACTGACTTGGTTCTTGGAAAAATGGGTTTTGGAAATTTAGTCGTAAACTTTAAAAATTGCGTATAAAACTATGAGCCTTATCACATCCGAAAAATATAAAATTTCATTTCCAAAATGATGCCAATGTGAAGTAGACATGTGGAGAATGTAAACTAATAACTGTTATGGGGGTATCAGCATTTTTGTAAAAAGTAGAGAATTTCAAAGTTCAAAAATAGCGAATTTTTCCCAAATTTTCGTGTATTTTGTAATTTTTTATGCAGAAAGGTAAAATCTATTGACTCACAATTAGCACTACCATGAAGTACAATATGTCACGAGAAAACAATCTCGGAATGGCTTGGGTAGGTGATAGCATCCCAAAGTTATTACCGCATGAAGTGACAGGTTAGATTTACAAAAAATGGCCTAGGCATTTGGGTACAAATAGGCCTGAAGGGGTTAAGCTACTGATGTGCAAGGGCTATCATATCAAAACATAAACTACAGACATGCATCTACCTAAAAACACCAAAGAGAATTAGTCACTCCGGGTAGTACCAATATCTGGCCCGGCTCATGGACTAATGGGAAATCTTGAAAAATGCTATAGGATTTTTGCATGATGAAAATGATGAAATGGTAAGACAGGATGTTGAGAAGGCTGAACTTTTAAATTCCTATTTTGCATCTGTTTTCTCTCAGAAAGGAAATGTAACATCAACTATTCTTCACTGTCCTATTAAGGGAATAGAAGAATCCAGGATATCTATAGACAGAAAGCTAGTGAGGAAACACTTGGCTAACCTAAATGAATTCAAGTCTCCAGGTCCAGATGAATTACACTCCAGAGTACTGAAGGAGATAGCAGAAGAAATTTTGGAACCCCTCTTCATAATCTTTGAAAATTTGTGGAGAACAGGAGAAGTCACAGAAGACTGGAGAAGAGCAAATGTTTTTCCTATGTTCAAAAAGGGGAAGAAGGTGGACACAGGCAACTATAGGCCGGTGAGTCTGACTTCTATACCAGGAAAGATCTTTGAACAAATTATTAAACAACATGTACGACAGTACCTGGATAAGAATGAAGTGATTAAAGAGAGTCAGCATGGGTTTGTAACTAATAAGTCATGTCAGACTAACTTAATTTCATTCTATGACAGAATCACTGATTGGGTGGTACAGGGCAATACTATTGATACAGTCTATCTTGACTTCAGCAAAGCATTTGACAAAGTATCTCACACAATACTTATTGAAAGAATTACTAAGTAAGGAATGGACAAGGCAACTGTTAGGTGGATTCATAACTGGGTTAGTGATCAGACCCAAAGGGTGGTCGTAAATGGCTGCACATCCAGTTGGAAGAATGTCTCAAGTGGAGTACCACAGGGCTCTGTCCTGGGCCCTGTATTGTTCAACATCTTTATCAACGATTTAGATGATGGAATTGAGGGTAAACTGATTAAATTTGCTGATGACACAAAGCTAGGAGGGATAGCTAATACTACAGAAGAGAGAGAGGATTCAAAAAGATATAAATAAACTGGAGCAGTGGGCAGCAACTAACAGAATGGTTTTTAACAGGGAAAAATGCAAAGAACTACATCTGGGCAATAAAAATGAAAAAAGCATATACAGAATGGGAGGGATAGAGCTAAGCAACAGCACATGTGAAAAAGACTTGGGTATACTAATAGATCCCAGACTCAATATGAGTCAACAGTGTGATGCAGCAGCAAAAAAGGCAACTGCAATTCTAGAATGTATTAACAGAAGCATACAGTCTAGATCACGTGAAGTCATTATTGCCCTCTACTCCTCTTTGGTCAGACCTCATCTGGAATACTGTGTCCAGTTTTGGGCTCCACATTTTAAAAAAGACATCAACAAACTGGAGCAAGTTCAGAAAAGAGCGACCAGAATGGTGACCGGTCTGCAAACCCTGTCTTATGAGGAAAGGTTGCAGGATTTGGGAATCTTTAGTTTGCAAAAGAGAAGACTGAGAGGAGACTTAAGGCCCTTTTACATTTAGCGATGCACCAGTGATCCGACCAGTGATCCGACCCGGTCAGGATCGCTGGTGCATCGCTAAATGATCGCTAGTGAGCTTTCATACAGAAAGATCCCACAGCGATGCAGCAGCGACGCAGCACACGATACTCACCTTTCACACACAGCGATCTGTTATGATCGAGTCACCGTAGGAGGCAAAAACAGAAATGCTAGCTAAGTCCTGAAAACCAGAGAAGTTGGCAACTATCATATTGCAGACCCCTGAACCTATCAACACAACTAGCAGTAGCCGTGGGGGGTTCCTACGATGACCTAGACCCCTCGATCACAGCAGGAGAGATACATAGGCCTAAAGAAGGAAAGGGGAAATCTAACTGCCCCAGAGCAGACCCCAAAGAAATAGGCAGCCCCCCACATATAATGACGGTGAAGCAAGATGAAAACACTTACACAGACAGAAAGACAGGCTGAGCAAAGACGGGGCCCAAAAACTACCTATATAAGAACGGATAGGAAGGCTGCTGTCTGCAATCTGCCAAAACCCTATCAGAGACAAAAGCCAACAAGCTGATATAAAAATGGCCCTGAAGCAACTAAGCTTCAAAAACTAAATCAGCACTCAGGTACATTCAGAAGACAGAGCTCACGGAACACTGCACACTCCAGCAGCGAGTGGCAGTATCCAAAAAGCAAGAAAAACAAAAACAAATCTTAGATGCAAAAAGGCAAAACAGAAAACTTAGCTTTAGGAGAGCAGGAATTAGACTGGAGTCCACAAAGAAATCACCCGCAGGGCAGAAAGGGCGTAGGCTGCCTTAAATCCAGTCAGTGACTCCACTCAGCCAATCGTCCTCCTCAGTCCCAGGTGTCAGATAATCAGGCTCACTACCTTCCTTCACTAGAATAGAGAGTTCACCAGGCCTCAGTGACGGAGGGGAAAATGAACTCACAACAGTACCCCCCCTTGAGGAGGGGTCACTGAACCCTCAACAACGCTACCAGGGCGATCAGGGTGAGCCCGATGAAAGGCACACACCAATCTTTTGGCATGAATATCAGAGGCAGAGACCCAGAAATTATCCTCCTGACCATAACCCTTCCACTTAACCAAATACTGGAGTCTCCGTCTAGCCAGACGGGAATCCAGAATTTTCTCTACCTCATATTCCAAGTTACCTTCAACCAATACAGGGTCCGGAGGTGCCACCTCAGGCACAACTGGCTCAACAAACCTCTTCAACAAGGACTTATGGAACACATTAAGGATAGAGTTGAGCGATACCAGCCGATACTTGAAAATATCGGATCGGAATGGATCGGCCGATCTTAAAAAAAAGTATCGGTATCGCCGATTCCGATACCGGGAACCAATGCAAGTCAATGGGGCCAAAATATCGGAATTAAAAAAAACCCTTTCTTTCCTTGTAGGTTAATTCTACATGAAGAAAAACAACTAAGAATAATGTAGAATGTATTGTGGGAGGTGGAGGAGACATTAAAGCCATAGAGGTTTAGCCCAATCAAATGGAATAGCAGGAATTAAACTTTTTTTTTAAAACGTTAGGAGTTACAAAGATATTGACTATGTTAGCCTCATTTATATTTTGCCAGACATGTATGTCTTCTTCTTCTTTCTTCTTTCTTCTTCTTTCTTATTCTTCTTCCTTTTTTTACCTTCTTCTTCTTCTTCTTATTCCTTTTTTTACATTCTTCTTCTTCTTCTTCCTTTTTTTACATTCTTCTACTTCCTTTTTTTACATTCTTCTTCTTATTCCTTTTTTTACATTCTTCTTCTTCTTCCTTTTTTTAAATTCTTCTACTTCCTTTTTTTACATTCTTCTTCTTCTTCCTTTTCTTACATTCTTCATATTCTTCTTATTCAACAATTATTATTCTACATATTCAACTTCTTCATCTTCTTCCTATTCTTCTTCATCATATTCTTGTTTGTGTCAGGCATTCCTGTAGTTGTTATCTAGAAAAGTTAGAAGTTTACACCTTCCGTTCTGCCTGTCACAAAAGATTTACAACAGGATTTGTCCGCGTTCAGTTTGGCCTGCAGCAGCAGGCCTTTTCCAGGGGCACCACGAGGAGGAACGGACTCACCCCCATACACTGCTTAGTCTTCTTCTGCTTATAAATAAGATAATATCATTTGCTCAGAGTATTAGTCTTATGCTTAATGTTCTTCTGCTTTGTTTTTTTATGCTTCTTTGTCTTCTCTCTCTTGTTGTTCTGCATCTTGGTGGTTGTCTTCCTGTTCTTTGTCCTCTTGAACCAGCTGACGGTACTGGCACCCGGAGGGGCAGCAGAAGGTATAAGAGCCAATGGCACAACCGAGGACCAGCTGACGGTGCTGGAACCCGGTTACTAAGCAGGAGGTACCTGTGCTACAAAGCACTACCAAGGACCAGCAGACGTTGCCGGAACTCGGATACCGAGATGGAGGCACCTAGGCCAAAGGCTCTGATGAGAACCAGCTGACGGTGCTGGAACCCGGAGGGGCAGCTGAAGTTACCCCTGAAAAGCAAAGTTGGCATGCCGCAAGCTGGCCGCAGTTACCGAATCACACAGTCCTACAGGGGGTGCTTGTCCTACTGGCACTGCGGAACAAGCCTTTCTTACCAGAACCCGCAGTCCACATAGGAAGCACCTAAACTGCTGGCACCCTAGCCTCGGCTAACCCAACCGCAACACGACATGGCAACTTGGGGTGGCAAACTGACATTGACACTTCCCGGAAACAGCAGGCAGGGCTGGAACCAAGCTGGGCAGGAGGGAGTACCCGTGCCAAAGTCAGTTATGAGCAGCAACTGGCGATGTTGGAGCCCAGGGAGAAGCACTTAGCAGGCTGAGGCCTGATGTGCTGTCAATTGGGAGGCAGCAGGACAGATTGCCATCAAAACAGCAGGGGAACAGCTGACGTTACTGAACCCCACAAACACAGGAGCTAGTGTTTTACTCTGTGAAGACGGCACTTCCGAGCAACAAATGGCTGTGTTGAAGCCCAGGGACAAGCACAGAGCAGGCTGAGGCTGCATTGAAGAAATTTTAAGATCGGTTGTAGACTTCTACTAATTTTAACCAAGCTCCACTTAGGCCTGTGGCTTCACTGATATTCGTATTTCCCCTGTCCTCCAACCCCGCCAGTTACAGCTCCGAAGTGGCGTCTGCATAATCCACACTTGTTGATGCCCAGGAAATAGGAGGGTGTAGGCAGAGGCCTACTGTATTTGGAATGTGGTGACAGCAGGAGAGACTGCCATCCACACAGCAGGGGATCAGCTGACGTTACTGAACCCCACTGAGACACGGGAGCAAGTGTCTCTTTCCGTGTGGACGGCACTTCCGAGCTACAACTGGCTGTGTTGAAGCCCAGGAAATAGGAGGGTGTAGGCAGAGGCCTACTGTATTTGGAATGTGGAGACAGCAGGAGAGACTGCCATCCACACAGCAGGGGATCAGCTGACGTTACTGAACCCCACTGAGACACGGGAGCAAGTGTCTCTTTCCGTGTGGACGGCACTTCCGAGCTACAACTGGCTGTGTTGAAGCCCAGGAAATAGGAGGGTGTAGGCAGAGGCCTACTGTCTTTGGCAGGTGTAGGCAGCAGGAGACTTGCCATCTCCACAGCAGGGGAACAGCTGGCAGTGCTGAACCCCACTAACACTTGAACGAATGTGTTTGGCTCTGTGGAGACGACACTTCTGAACACCAACTGACGCTGTTGGAGCCCAGGATTAGGCGAGGAGCAGGCTGGGGTCTGTTGCTTTTGGCAGGTGAAGGCAGCAGGAGACTTGCCATCTCCACAGCAGGGGAACAGCTGGCAGTGCTGAACCCCACTAACACTTGAACGAATGTGTTTGGCTCTGTGGAGACGACACTTCTGAACACCAACTGACGCTGTTGGAGCCCAGGATTAGGCGAGGAGCAGGCTGGGGCCTGTTGCTTTTGGCAGGTGAAGGCAGCAGGAGACTTGCCATCTCCACAGCAGGGGAACAGCTGGCAGTGCTGAACCCCACTAACACTTGAACGAATGTGTTTGGCTCTGTGGAGATGACACTTCTGAACACCAACTGACGCTGTTGGAGCCCAGGATCAGGCGTGGAGCAGGCTGGGGCCTACTGGATTTTGGCAGGTGTAGGTGGCAGGAGACTTGCCATCTCCACAGCAGGGGAACAGCTGGCAGTGCTGAACCCCACTAACACTTGAACGAATGTGTTTGGCTCTGTGGAGACGACACTTCTGAACACCAACTGACGCTGTTGGAGCCCAGGATTAGGCGAGGAGCAGGCTGGGGCCTGTTGCTTTTGGCAGGTGAAGGCAGCAGGAGACTTGCCATCTCCACAGCAGGGGAACAGCTGGCAGTGCTGAACCCCACTAACACTTGAACAAATGTGTTTGGCTCTGTGGAGACGACACTTCTGAACACCAACTGACGCTGTTGGAGCCCAGGATTAGGCGAGGAGCAGGCTGGGGCCTGTTGCTTTTGGCAGGTGAAGGCAGCAGGAGACTTGCCATCTCCACAGCAGGGGAACAGCTGGCAGTGCTGAACCCCACTAACACTTGAACGAATGTGTTTGGCTCTGTGGAGATGACACTTCTGAACACCAACTGACGCTGTTGGAGCCCAGGATCAGGCGTGGAGCAGGCTGGGGCCTACTGGATTTTGGCAGGTGTAGGCAGCAGGAGACTTGCCATCTCCACAGCAGGGGAACAGCTGGCAGTGCTGAACCCCACTAACACTTGAACGAATGTGTTTGGCTCTGTGGAGATGACACTTCTGAACACCAACTGACGCTGTTGGAGCCCAGGATCAGGTGTGGAGCAGGCTGGGGCCTACTGGATTTTGGCAGGTGTAGGCAGCAGGAGACTTGCCATCTCCACAGCAGGGGAACAGCTGGCAGTGCTGAACCCCACTAACACTTGAACGAATGTGTTTGGCTCTGTGGAGACGACACTTCTGAACACCAACTGACGCTGTTGGAGCCCAGGATTAGGCGAGGAGCAGGCTGGGGCCTGTTGCTTTTGGCAGGTGAAGGCAGCAGGAGACTTGCCATCTCCACAGCAGGGGAACAGCTGGCAGTGCTGAACCCCACTAACACTTGAACGAATGTGTTTGGCTCTGTGGAGACAACACTTCTGAACACCAACTGACGCTGTTGGAGCCCAGGATCAGGTGTGGAGCAGGCTGGGGCCTACTGGATTTTGGCAGGTGTAGGCAGCAGGAGACTTGCCATCTCCACAGCAGGGGAACAGCTGGCAGTGCTGAACCCCACTAACACTTGAACGAATGTGTTTGGCTCTGTGGAGACGACACTTCTGAACACCAACTGACGCTGTTGGAGCCCAGGATTAGGCGAGGAGCAGGCTGGGGCCTGTTGCTTTTGGCAGGTGAAGGCAGCAGGAGACTTGCCATCTCCACAGCAGGGGAACAGCTGGCAGTGCTGAACCCCACTAACACTTGAACGAATGTGTTTGGCTCTGTGGAGACGACACTTCTGAACACCAACTGACGCTGTTGGAGCCCAGGATTAGGCGAGGAGCAGGCTGGGGCCTGTTGCTTTTGGCAGGTGAAGGCAGCAGGAGACTTGCCATCTCCACAGCAGGGGAACAGCTGGCAGTGCTGAACCCCACTAACACTTGAACGAATGTGTTTGGCTCTGTGGAGACGACACTTCTGAACACCAACTGACACTGTTGGAGCCCAGGATTACGCATGCCGCATGCAGAGGCCAATGGGCAGCGGTTTTTATGGAGGTTGTTGACTACTACTGATTCTAACCATGCTCCACTTAGGCCTCTGGCTCCACTGTCTCTACTATTTACCCTGGCCTCCAACCCCGCCAGCTACATCTCTGAAGTGGCATCAGCACAATCTACACTTGTTCCTGTGTTACTGGTGCTCAGTCCCGTCAGTTGATCCCCTGATGTTTGTCCGGCAAGTTCGCCAGCTCTGTCCTCATTCCCACTACTGGTTATGGGAATGTGGACAGAGCAGGAGACCTTGCCGGACACACATCAGGGGATAAACTGATGGGACTGAGCCACAGGAACACAGGAACAAGTGTAGATTGTGCTGACGCCACTTCAGAGATGTAGATGGCGGGGTTGGAGGTCAGGGGAAATAGTAGAGACAGTGGAGCCAGAGACCTAAGTTGGGCACGGTTAAAAATCAGTAGTGGTTTGAATGTTGATGGAGCTGGTGACTTTGCCATCCACACAGCAGGGGATCAGCTGGCGTTACTGAACCCCACTAACACAGGAGCTAGTGTGTTTCTCTGTGCAGACGACACATCTGAGCGACAACTGGCTGTGTTGAAGCACAGGGATTATAGTTCAGGTGGTAGAAAAATGAACACACCAGCAGACCTGGATACAGTTGCCAACCACTAATTTAGTCTGTAAGAGGAATGGCAAAGTCTTTGGAGATCCAGGCCTTGTTCATTTTCAGAAAAGTCAGCCGGTCAACATTATCGGAAGTTAGTCGCGTGCGACGGTCTGTTAGTACACCACCTGCGGCACTAAAGACACGTTCCGATAATACACTGGCAGCAGGGCAAGCCAGCACCTCCAATGCATACTGGCTGCATACTGACTGCAAAGAGCTTTCTGGCCATGTATCCAGCTTAGAGACCCAAAACTTGAAGGGGGAAGAGCCATCTGGGAGTACAGTGACAGGGCAAGACATGTAGTCTGACACCATCTGACGGAAGCGTTGCCTCCTGCTGACTCGAGGCGTCGCTGATGGTGTAGACAATTGTGGTGGACACACAAAACTTTGCCACATTTGGACCATAGTGGTCTTGCCTTGTGCTGCGGCGCTGCCTCTGCTCCCTCTTTGTGCAGAGTTTCCTCCACTGCCTCGACGCACAGAGCTGCTTTGTAAAGCACTAGCAACAATGCTGTCGGGTGGAATGGAAAACATTATGGACTGCACCAGTGACTCTTCGTACTCCCGCAGTTTACACTCCCGGTTCAACATTGGTATGAGCCTTTGTACGCTGTCCCGGTAGCGAGGATCTAGGAGGGTGTACACCCAATAATCAGCCGAGACGAGAATGTGGGCGATGCGGCGGTCGTTTCTCAGGCACTGCAGCATGAAATCAACCATGTGCTGCAGACTCCCAACTGTCAAAGAACCGCTGTCCCCTGTTTGAGGCGTGACCTCGGCCTGCTCTGCATCACCCCACCCTCGCTGTACATACTGAGTAGAGGTTTGTGTACCTCCCTCCTCTGGAGAGATGTCTTCCTCCTCCATCGACTCCTCCTCATCCTCCTCACAAAGTGTCCCCTGCCTAGGCCTTTGTGAGGAAACACGTAGCGCAGACTGTCCAGAAGCAGATGGCATTTGGGACTCCTCATCCTCCACCTCTTCCGAAACCTCATCCCTTAGTGCTTGCAGTGTTTGTTGAAGCAGGCAGATAAGGGGGACAGTCATGCTGACTAGTGCATCATCTGCACTCGCCATCCGCGTGGATTCATCGAAGGCACGCAAAACGAGGCAGATGTCCTTCATAGAGGCCCACTCAATGGTGCTGAAGTGTGAACGGCGCACAGTGCGACTTGTTTGCGCCTGATGCAGCTGGTACTCCATGACTGCTGCCTGCTGCTCACACAACCGCTCCAACATATGTAACGTTGAATTCCACCGGGTGGGTAGGTCACATATGATGCGATGTTCCGGAAGGCCAAATAGTCGCTGCAGAGCAGCGAGGCGCGATCTTGCCGTGCTGGAACGCCGCAAGTGAGCACACTCTATGCGGACCTTGTGCAACAGTGCATCAAGATCCGGATAGTCCCTCAGAAAGCTCTGCACGACCAAGTTAAGCACATGTGCCAGACATGGGATGTGTGTGAGGTTGCCTAGGCCAAGAGCTGCCACCAGATTTCGGCCATTGTCACACACTACCAAGCCCGGCTTGAGATTCGCTGGCCCAAACCACACATCGCTCTCCTGCTTGATAGCATTCCAGAGCTCCTGCGCTGTGTGGCTTCGATTCCCCAAAGAAATTAATTTGAGTACAGCCTGTTGACGTTTGGCCACGGCTGTGCTCATATCGGTCGTAACAGGCTCCTGCTCTGCTGTTTCTGAGGAACTTGAGTAGGAGGAGGAGTCTATGTGTACAGACTGGAGTCCTGCAATCCGTGGCGTTGGAAGAACACGTACAGCGCCACTCTCCAGATCTGTACCCGTCTCCACAACATTGACCCAGTGGGCAGTGAGGGAAAGGTATCGTCCCTGTCCATTGTTACTGGTCCACGCATCGGTGGTCAGGTGGACCTTGCTACTAACGGCGTTTAGTAGCACATGTTTTATTTTGCCCTCAACATGTTTCTGCAGGGCAGGGACGGCTCGCCTGCTGAAATAAAAGTGGCTGGGCACTTTGTATTGGGGGACTGCCAATGCCATTAAGTCCCGGAAGGTGTCAGTGTCCACCAGCCTGAATGACAGCATTTCAACTGCCAGAAGTTTGGCAATGCCAGCATTCAGAGACTGTGCTCGGGGATGGTTTGCCGAGTAAGGGCGCCTTTTATCCCATGCCTGTGCTACCGATGGCTGTGATGGATGGGAACGTGCTGCTATGGGTGGAATCTGACAGGGTCTCCGGACAACAGTGGCAGAGGTTCTTCCTTGGCGATCCTGTGAGGAAGCTGAACCAGCAGTGTGTGAGCTGGAGGAAGAGGCCCCAACACGAACTGAAGAGGTGGTAGGTGGTGCTGTACGTTGGCCTACGTCTTCAGGGTGTCTCTGCAACTCCAACTCGTGCTTGGTGCGCACATGTTTCCACATATTTGTGGTATTGAGGTTGCTGACATTTCTCCCTCTTTTGACTATCTGATGACACAGCTTGCATTTGACAAAGCAAATGTCACCTGCAACTGTGTCAAAAAAGGACCACACACTGCAAGTCTTGGGAGCGCCCGTTTTGCCTTTGGAATGAGGAATGCTCCTAACGGGTGCCGAAGTGGAGGGTACAGGCAACCAAGTCTTCCCCCTCCCTCTGCCTCCTGTTTTGGCCGGTAGGGGAATCTCTTCCTCCGAGCTGCTCCCACCACCTTCCTGTTCCTCACGCCATGATGGGTCAAGGACCTCATCATCTTCCCTCCCCTCTTCAAACAGCTGCTTCTCCGGGGTTGTCTCGCCAGCACCGTATGCACCAGAAAGTGGCAACTGAGTCTCGTCATCATCTGATGCGTACTGAGGTGTGCTGACCATAGGCACTGGCCCACTCGCCTCTTCAGATTCAGAGGGACAAAGAAGTTGCGCATCACTGCATACTCCCTCTTCTTCACATTCAGGAATGCTGCTTGGCTGGCCCCCTCTTTCCAAGCCAACAGATTCCGAGAACAGAAGTAGAGACTGTGATGGCTCCTGTCCATGTCTCTGTGACTGCCTGGGCACTTTGGCAGGTGGTGAAGAGACAGATGGTTGCTCTTCGGTGCTCTGGTCCTGAGAGGCTGTGGAAGTAATTGAAGTCGATGCGTTAGCTGCCATCCATCCGACAACGGCTTCAATTTGTTCCTCCCGCAGCAGTGGGGTACGTTGAGGTCCTACAAAGCTGCGCATAAAGGACTGTTGCCTGCTAAAACTGGGGGATGCTGATCCACTGGTGCCCGCAGCAGGCCCAGAATCCCCACGTCCTCTACCTGCAGAATCCCCACGTCCTCTCCCTGCAGAATCCCCACGTCCTCTCCCTGCTGAAACTCCACGCCCACGCCCACGCCCACGCGCCTTACTCCCTGCCTTCTTCATCTTGCCAGACTGCTTAAGATAGGCAGAAAAGTACAAAGGGGGGCCTTAGTGTGCTTATTCCTGAACAGCTGGTTACAGGTACAAGAAACACTAATTTTATGAAGTGTGTGTGTGGACTACACTTTAATAGGAGCTGATGTGGCCTACACAAGTTCCAAATGTAGTGTTTGGTGAACTTTTTTGTGGTTTCTTTGTTGGAAACAAACTCAAAGTATATGAACAAAGAATTGAAACTGATAGTATCACCAACTTTTTGGAGCTATTACAATGCAGGCAGGTAACCTACAATGCAAAAGATGAGGCTCCAAAAAAATTGGGTAATACTAATCTGGCTGCGCCGGCAGGGCACAAGCCAGAAAAAAAGGCTCCTCTATCTACTCCTATATAGTGTTTGCAACCAACCAATGTTGATGGATACGGATGGATGCACACTAATAGGAGAAGAAAAAATGAGCTGCACTCAAAGACAAATATGTGTGAGGCAGTGACGCACGTTGAGCGTCCTACAACCAGACGTAGCTGCAGGACACTCTACTCTGCGTGAGCTGCACTCACACACAGTCAGAGACCTCTCAGACAGCCGTGAACAGTGCAGCTAAGTGGGCACTGGCACTGACAGGCTGCAGAAAGGCTCCGCTGTGTACTCCTATATAGTGTTTGCAACCACCGTAGATGGAGACGGATGGATGCACACTAATAGAAGAAAAAATGAGCTGCAATAAAAGAAAAATGTGTGAGGCAGTGACACGCTGAGCGTCCTACAACCAGACGTAGCTGCAGGACACACTACTCAGCGTGAGCTGCACTCACACACAGTCAGAGACCTCTCAGACAGCCGTGAACAGTGCAGCAAAGTGGACACTAGCACTGAAAGGCTGCAGAAAGGCTCCGCTGTCTACTACTAGTGTTTGCAACCAACGTATATGGATACGGATGGAAGCACACTAGATTGAAATTATGTAAAAAATGCAGCTCAAAAATTAAAAGATGTATGAGGCAGCAGTGAGGCACGCTGGGCAGCCTACAACCTGACGTGACTGCAGGACCCACTCCACAGCGTGAGCTGCACTCACACAGCCCTTGCAGACAGCTGTGAACACTGCTGCTAGGGCAAAGAAGGCTACAGTGGTGGTTTATGTAGCCTGGGTAAAGCACTAGATGTTTGGTGGAATCGCTATTTCTAACTGTCCCTCACAGTCTTCTACAGCAGCCTGTCCCTAACTGAATTCACAGCAGAGTGAACCAGAAATGGCGGCTGCGGTGGCTTTTATAGTGCATCATGACATCATTTTGGCAGCCAATCACAGCCATGCCAATAGTTAACATGCCTACATGCCTAACAGGATGTGCCCACACTTCGGAGGATTCCCATTGGCTTAATCAAAGCAAGCAGGCTCATAGCATGATGGGAACTTCCGATTCCGATTCCGGTATCCGATATGACAAAAGTATCGGAAGTCAGTATCGGAATTCCGATACCGCTAATATCGGCCGATACCCGATACTTGCGGTATCGGAATGCTCAACACTAATTATGGATCTTAAATGTGACAGGAAGAGCCAAACGAAAAGAGACCGGATTAATAATCTCCAAAATCTTGTAAGATCCAATAAATCTAGGCTTAAACTTAGGAGAAGCCACCTTCATAGCAATATTTTTTGATGATAACCACACCATATCACCAATCTTAAACTGGGGACCAATGGTCCTATGTCGATAGGAAAACCGCTGGGCCTTTTCCTGGGAGAGAGATAGCTTATCCACCACTTGGTCCCAGATCTGGTGCATTCTCTCCACCACAGTGTCAACACCTGGGCAGGCAGAAGGCTCCACCTGCCCCGAAGAAAATCGAGGGTGAAAACCAAAGTTACAAAAAAAAGGTGACATCAAAGTGGCAGAACTAGCTCTATTATTTAAAGCAAATTCGGCCAAGGGCAAAAATGAAACCCAATCATCCTGATCAGCGGAAATAAAACATCTCAAATACGACTCCAAGGTCTGGTTTGTTCTCTCTGTCTGCCCATTGGTCTGAGGATGAAAAGCAGAGGAGAAGGACAACTGAATTCCCAACTTGGAACAGAACGTCCTCCAAAATTTAGACACAAATTGAACTCCTCTGTCAGATACAATGTTCTCAGGAATCCCGTGCAAGCGAACCACCTGTTGCAAAAACAGGGGCACCAACTCAGAGGAAGATGGCAACTTAGGGAGTGGTACAAGATGAACCATCTTAGAGAATCTATCACAAATCACCCAAATAACAGTCATTCTTTGAGAGACCGGCATATCAGAAATGAAATCCATTGAAATATGGGTCCATGGCCTCCTGGGGACAGGCAAAGGCATCAACAACCCACTAGAGCGAGAACAAGATTTAGACCGGGAGCAAGTCCCACAGGACTGCACAAAATTCCTGACATCATGAGACAAGGTGGGCCACCAAAAAGAGCAACTCACCAGATCTCTAGTACCAAAAATACCTGGATGACCAGCCAATGCAGAGCAATGAACTTCAGACATCACTCTCTTCTTCCACTGGTCAGGAACATACAACTTTCCACTGGGGCAACGCTCAGGTTTGTCCTCCTGGAACTCTTGCAGAGCAAGTCTCAAATCGGGCGAGATGGCAGAAAGAACTACCTCTTCGCCTAAGATGGTGGCAGGCTTGGTCACCACAGGAGAATCAGCAAAGAAACTCCTAGAGAGGGCGTCTGCCTTGACATTCTTAGTTCCAGGAAGGAAAGAGACCACAAAATCAAAACGTGTAAAAAACAAGGCCCACCTAGCCTGTCTAGGGTTCAAGCGTTTAGCCGACTCTAGGTACATCAAATTTTTGTGGTCAGTGAGGACCACAACTTGATGTTTGGCTCCCTCCAACCAATGTCTCCACTCCTCAAATGCCCATTTCATGGCCAACAGTTCCCGATTCCCCACATCATAGTTACGTTCAGATGAAGAGAACTTACGGGAAAAGAAAGCACAGGGATTCATTTTAGATGTTACCGGATCCTTTTGGGACAACACCGCTCCTGCACCAATCTCAGAAGCATCCACCTCTACCTGGAACGGGAGTGAGACATCAGGTTGCCGCAGAACCGGGGCAGAGGTAAATCTACGCTTCAGCTCCTGAAAGGAAGCAACCGCCTCCGGAGACCAATTCAACACATCCGCACCCTTCCTGGTCAGGTCAGTCAATGGTTTGGCAATACTAGAAAATTTTGCTGTAAATTTCCGATAAAAATTAGCAAAACCCAAAAACTTCTGGAGGGCCTTCAAAGAAGTGGGCTGAACCCAATCATAAATGGCCTGTACCTTGGCCGGGTCCATTTCAATAGTTGACGGAGACAAAATAAATCCCAAAAAAGAAATTCTCTGTACTCCAAAAAGGCATTTTGATCCTTTGACATACAGAGAATTCTCTCTCAAGATCCGGAACACAGTCCGAACATGTTCCACATGAGAATCCCAATCCTTGGAGAAGATCAAAATATCATCCAGATAGATAATCAAAAATTTATCGACAAAGTCTCGGAAAATATCGTTCATGAAGCACTGGAAGACAGAAGGGGCATTAGTGAGCCCAAAAGGCATCACCAGGTACTCAAAATGTCCCTCCGGAGTATTAAACGCCGTCTTCCATTCATCCCCCTGCTTAATGCGGATAAGATTATACGCCCCCCTGAGGTCAAGCTTGGTAAACCAGCAAGCACCTCTGACTCTAGAGAATAGATCCGAAATCAGGGGTAACGGATACTGATATTTAATAGTAATTTTATTGAGGGCACGATAATCAATACAAGGCCTTAAAGAACCATCCTTCTTGGCCACAAAAAAAAAAACGGCACCTAAGGGTGAAGAGGATGGTCTAATATGACCCTTCTCCAACGCCTCCTTAATATACGACCGCATAGCCTCGTGCTCGGGTACAGATAAATTGAAGAGCCGACCCTTAGGAAATTTACACCCCGGGTTTAGTTCAATTGCACAGTCATAACTCCTATGAGGAGGCAAGGACGCAGACTCATTCTCACTAAATACATCATAGTAGTCCGCCAAATAGTCAGGCACCTCATGCGACTGAGGGGAGGTGGAAAAAACCGGAGCCTCACTAAAGGTACACCAGCAACCCCAACTCACCACAGACACAGACTTCCAATCCAAAACTGGATTATGAATCTGCAACCAGGGAAACCCCAGAACAACGGCATCATGCAGACCATGCAACACCAAAAATCTGCAATTTTCTTGGTGGTCTGGGGCGACCCGCATGACCAACTGGGTCCAAAACTGAGGTTTATTTTTTGCCAGAGGGGTAGCATCAATCCCCCTCAAAGGGATAGGCGTCTGCAGAGGTGTCAACGGAAATCCAAAACGTTTAGCAAAATCCAAGTCCATTAGGTTTAGCGCTGCTCCCGAATCCACAAAAGCCTTGGCGGAAAATGTGGACAGGGAACAGATCAGAGTAATCGCCAAAAGAAACTTAGGCTGAACCCCACCAACAGAAAACGTGTGTGCAAAGCGTTTCTCACGTTTAGGACAAACAGAAATAACATGTGAGGCATCTCCACAGAAAAAACACAGCTTATTACGCCTTCTAAATTCCTGACGTTGCGCCTTAGACAAAACTCTGTCACATTGCATAGGTTCAGACGTCTGTTCAACCGGTGGCAACACCTCTCGTGTAATCCTGCGTTCACGTAAACGCCGATCAACCTGAATGGCTAAAGACATAGAATCGTCCAGACCAGAGGGAACAGGAAATCCCACCATAGTATCTTTTACGGTTTCTGACAAACCCTTCCGAAAGAGAGCAGCCAAGGAACTATCATTCCAGGTAGTAAGGACCGCCCACTTTCGGAACTTTTGACAG
Source organism: Dendrobates tinctorius (assembly GCF_039654945.1). Lineage (NCBI taxonomy): Eukaryota > Metazoa > Chordata > Amphibia > Anura > Dendrobatidae > Dendrobates > Dendrobates tinctorius. The sequence continues at coordinate 21,896,435 of NW_027361795.1, forward strand.
TACAACTCTGCAGATTCTCGACCCTGGTTCAATGCTAACAGGGTCTTTTCAGCCTGATCAATAGCATTAGGTTCGTCGTACAGCAACCCCAAGGCTTGAAAAAATGCGTTTACATTAGTCAGAATAGGGTCATCTGGTTTCAAAGAAAACGCCCAATCCTGGGGATCGCTGCGCAGCAAAGAGATGACAATTTTAACCTGCTGCGCGGAGCTCCCTGACGAGTTAGGCTTCAAAGCAAAAATTAATTTACAATTATTTTTGAAACTCAAAAATTTAGATTGATCCCCAAAAAATACATCAGGTGTGGGGATCTTTGGTTCAACAGCATGTGAACGAGCAAGATAGGCGGAAATTCCTCGCACTTCAGCAGCGAGCTGCTCCACACGATCAGACACTTGCTTTATCTCCATTGAGAGAAAAAAAAATTCCCCCTACGGCCTCAGAGATATAGAGGAAAGAATATACACACACCCTTTTTTTTTTATTTTTATTTTTTTAAACACAATTCTTTCCTGCTATTGAGTACCCCAGGATCTGCGGTTTGGCGGGTGATTCTGTTATGATCGAGTCACCGTAGGAGGCAAAAACAGAAATGCTAGCTAAGTCCTGAAAACCAGAGAAGTTGGCAACTATCAGATTGTAGACCCCTGAACCTATCAACACAACTAGCAGTAGCCGTGGGGGGTTCCTACGATGACCTAGACCCCTCGATCACTTCAGGAGAGATACATAGGCCTAAAGAAGGAAAGGGGAAATCTAACTGCCCCAGAGCAGACCCCAAAGAAATAGGCAGGCCCCCACATATAATGACGGTGAAGCAAGATGAAAACACTTACACAGACAGAAAGACAGGCTGAGCAAAGACGGGGCCCAAAAACTACCTAGATAGGAACGGATAGGAAGGCTGCTGTCTGCAATCTGCCAAAACCCTATCAGAGACAAAAGCCAACAAGCTGATATAAAAATGGCCCTGAAGCAACTAAGCTTCAAAAACTAAATCAGCACTCAGGTACATTCAGAAGACAGAGCTCACGGAACACTGCACACTCCAGCAGGGAGTGGCAGTATCCAAAAAGCAAGAAAAACAAAAACAAATCTTAGATGCAAAAAGGCAAAACAGAAAACTTAGCTTTAGGAGAGCAGGAATCAGACTGGAGTCCACAAAGAAATCACCCGCAGGGCAGAAAGGGCGTAGGCTGCCTTAAATCCAGTCAGTGACTCCACTCAGCCAATCGTCCTCCTCAGTCCCAGGTGTCAGATAATCAGGCTCACTACCTTCCTTCACTAGAATAGAGAGTTCACCAGGCCTCAGTGACGGAGGGGAAAATGAACTCACAACAGCGATCCTGACGTCCTCCCGCCCGCCTCCACGCGTCGCTCGTCTCACACAGCAGGAAGTATCAGCAGGAAGCGCCCGACGAGAAATGGAGCCGGACATTCTCGCGCGATCAGCGATGGACAGCGGGGGAGCCGGTCGGAGTTAAGTATCACACATAGCGATATCGCTAGCAATATCGCTATAACGTCACAAAACCAGTGACGTTTTAGCGATATTGCTAGCGATATCGCTTAGTGTAAAACCCCCTTTAATAACTGTCTACAAATATCTCAAGGGCTGTCACTGTCATGCTCACCTCCCCGGCTCCTGTTCACTCTGCAGCTTCTGCGATCGCTGCCCTGACCGCCGCTGGCACAGCTCCCTCTGGCAGGGCTCCTGTCACCGCCGCTCCATCCGCCTCTGCCACGGCTCCTCTTCTTGCCTCACAGGTATGCAGACGCACAGCTAGGTATGCCTCCTAGACTAGGCGCCCTATCCCCTGGCCTTATGGCACTGCTGCACCCTGACCCAGAAGTTCTGCAGCGTGCCCTATATCAGGCAGCCTCACCGTATACTCTCTGCCTGACTATCATTTGTGGTTCATATTTGATATCGGGTCCACGCTCTCCTGCATTCCTCCTGACTCTGCGCTGTGTACCTCTCCTGGTCCTCCGCTAGTTTCCCTACTTGTGACCTTCCTGTGTTCCCTTCCAGGTCCAGTCCGTTCCTGCCTTCGTCTACCTGTTCCTGTGTCTCTCCCTGTACCTGTTCCTGCCGTCCTCCGTTGCTGTCCTCCTCCATCCCCGCAGTTTCAGCAGCCTTCCCTGCGTTCCTTGCCATCTTCCATCTGGTTGCCTGTATTTCCCCTGCCTGCATTCCTTCCCGGCTGTTCCCAGGTATAAGCTTCCGCGGCGATAGTCTCCCCTGGGTCTGCCCCTAAAGCTCCCTGTATAGGCGGTGGTACACCTGGCCAGCTCGACGAGGGAGGTTCGTCGTCGCGGTCCTGAGGGTTCAACTCCCGGAGGTCTCCAGTTTCACAGTATAGTCAGGCCATTGACCCCGCTGGTACCTCGTCCCCGACCCAAAAGGAACTCCTCTTCCTGCGAAAGAACCAAACAAGGATAATGTCCTTCCTCAAATCTATGGAATCCTGTCTGTCATCCTTACAGGCCTCTGATCCCACTAGCGCTCCCCAGATGGCGGGTCTCCAGCAGGAGTTCGCCCAGTAGCGCGGCACTCAGGCCGATATTTTAAATTACATGGACTCGGTCGATAACCATCTCCTGGCTCTCCAGCCCAGGCGGCAACCTCCCACCCACCACCCCGTTTGGTGAAACCCCCACGGTATAAAGGAGATCCCAAGTTATGCAGAGGGTTCCTAAATCAATGCCAGCTACACTTCGAGCTGTCCCCTCTGCAGTACCCTACAGACCGGGCCAAGGTGGCCTTTGTTGTGTCCCACTTGGAGGGTGTGGCCCTAGCTTGGGTAAATCCTCTCTGGGAACGAGACAACCCCATAGTCTCCTGACTCTCCAATTTTCTGGACACCTTTCGGAAGGTGTTCGATGAACCTGGTCGCTTGGTCTCTACCACCGAGGCGCTGTGTAATCTCCAACAGGGCACGCTCTCGGTAGGTCAGTACGCCATTCGGTTTCGCACCCTGTCCTCAGAGTTGGGGTGGAACAATGAGGCCTTGGTGGGAGCCTTTTGGCGGGGACTCTCTGGCCGAGTTAAAGATGAGGATTCTGGAGGATTTGATCTCCTTGGCAACCCGCATTGACCTCTGCTTTCAGGAGCAATTCCGAGAGGCTCCCAGAGAAAGGAGGCCTCGCGTTCTTCCTGCCACTCGTAGTCCGCCCCGCTCCCGCCCAGTGTCGTCTTCTGCGGCCCCTGCACCGGAACCCATGCAAGTGGATCGTCTCAAATCAGTGGAGGAGCGTCGGAGAGAGAGGATCGAACAGAGGCTCTGCTTCTATTGTGGGAGTGCATCCCACTTTCTCTGCTCCTGTCCTATACGCCCGGGAAACGCCTCCGCCTAGGACAGGTAAGAGAGGCCTCCCTAGGTGATAGTGATTCCTCTCTACCCTTGATTCTCTCCGTTCTTTTGCACATAGGCTCCCAACGTTCCTCTGAGTGGGCCTACATTGATTCAGGCGCAGCTGGCAATTTTATTCAGTTTGAGGCAGTTATAAGACTCCGGATCCCTGTCCGATCCCTGGAGACTCCTCGGCCGATTGCTTCGGTCGACGGTCGACCCTTGTGGATGTCCGTTACTCAGATCACCAAAGAAGTGGAACTTCAGATTGGAGCCTTACACCGGGAAAAGATAGTCTTTTATGTGCTGCCCTCGTTATCTCATACCATCCTCTTGGGCCTGCCTTGGTTGAGAACTCACAAGCCTATTTTTGACTGGCGCTCTGGGGACATCCTGCGTTGGGGACAGTCGTGTCAAGCCAGATGTTTGTCTGCCGTTCAAATGAAGAACTTCACGCCTCCCACTTTGGTCTCTACAGATTTACCTTCGGCCTATTGGGCCTTCTCTGACATCTTTAACAAGAAGGAGGCGGAGGTCCTGCCCCCGCATTGGCCCTGCGATTGCCCAATCGACCTTGTCCCAGTATCTACTCCACCCCGTGGTCGGATCTATCCTCTGTCACCCTCTGAGACTCTAGCTATGACTGAATATATCCAAGAAAACTTGGCCAGAGGCTTTATTGGCAAGTCGTCTTCGCCTGCAGGAGCAGGGTTCTTTTTCGTCAAGAAGAAGGATGGATCTCTTCGTCCCTGCATTGATTACTGGGGCCTCAATGATATCACCATCAAAAATAAATATCCGTTGCCTCTCATTCTGGAGCTATTCGACCGTCTATGGGGAGCACGAGTCTTCACAAAATTGGATCTCCGCGGGGCCTATATTCTGATCCGCATTCGTCCTGGAGATGAAAGGAAAACCACTTTCAATACCCGCGACGGCCACTATGAATATTTGGTTATGCCCTTTGGCCTGTGCAACGCTCCCGCAGTGTTCCAGGAATTCGTCAACGACGTGTTTCGAGACCTTCTCTTCTCCTGTGTGGTGGTGTATTTGGATGATATCCTTGTGTTTTCCTTGGACCTGGCTACCCACAGAAAAGACATCCGCCAAGTCTTACTACGTTTAAGAGAGCAACGTCTCTTTGCCAAACTCGAGAAGTGCGCCTTCGAGCAGTCCTCCCTGCCGTTCTTGGGCTATATCATTTCTGACTCGGGCCTACGTATGGATCCTGGAAAAGTATCCGCCGTGCTCAAATGGCTGCTTCCCCAGGCAATCAAGGCGATCCAACGATTCCTTGGGTTTGCTAATTACTACCGGCAATTTATTCCACACTTTTCTACCTTGACCGCTCCTATCTCCGCCTTGACCCGTAAGGGAGCCAACCCTCAACTCTGGTCCCCAGAAGCCGAAAATGCCTTTCAATCCTTGAGACAAGCTTTCGCTTCAGCACCCGTACTCCATTGTCCTGAAGTTAACAAACCCTTTTTCCTCGAGGTAGATGCGTCAGCCATTGGAGCTGGGGCAGTTCTTTCCCTGAAATCTTACTCCGGTCGACTGCTCACCTGCAGTTTTTTCTCTAAGATGTTCTCCAACGCAGAGAGAAACTACACCATTGGTGACAGAGAGCTGCTTTCCATCAAGTTGGCCTTGGAGGAGTGGCGGTATCTTCTGGAAGGAGCTGTACATCTGTTTAAAATCTACACCGACCACAAGAACCTGGCATACATCCAGTCAGCTCAAAGACTTAACCCCCGGCAAGCCAGACGGTCATTGTTCTTTGCCCAGTTCGATTTTGAGCTTCATTTTCATCCTGGTGACAAGAATCTCAAAGCAGATGCTTTATCCAGGTCCTTTCTGGTCTCCGATAATGAGGAAGAGCCATCACACATTGTAGACCCTAGTAAAGTCATCATGGTTGCACCCATTAGCTTGACTTCGTTACCGCCCGGTAAGACCTTTTGTGCAAGAAAGCGAGAGGAAGCGAGTGTTACGATGGGGTCATGCCTCCAAGCTAGCCGGTCATGTGGGGCTCAAGAAAACGCTCCTTCTCATTTCTTGTTTCTATTGGTGGTCATCTCTTCTTCAAGATGTCCGAAGCTTTATCGCCTCCTGCCTGTCGTGTGCCAGAAACAAAGTCCCTCGGCACCTACCCTCTGGGCTCTTACACCCGCTTCCGGTTCCTTCGGCCCCCTGGCAGCATGTCGCAATGGACTTTATTACCGATCTGCCTCGGTCTTCTGGCCACACCGTCATCTTGGTCGTGGTGGATCGATTTTCCAAGATGGCCCACTTTATTTCTCTGCCAGGTTTACCCTCCGCGGCCGAGTTGGCAAGGATTTTCGTCACCCATGTTTTCCGGATTCACGGCTTCCTCAAGCATATCGTTTCCGACAGAGGGGTTCAGTTCACCTCGCGGTTTTGCAGGGCCCTGTGCTGTATCATGGAATATTGTGTCCAGTTTTGGCACCACATTTTAAAAAAGACATCAACAAACTGGAGCAAGTTCAGAAAAGAGCGACCAGAATGGTGACCGGTCTGCAAACCCTGTCTTATGAGGAAAGGTTGCAGGATTTGGGAATGTTTAGTTTGCAAAAGAGAAGACTGAGAGGAGACTTAATAGCTGTCTACAAATATCTAAAGGGCTGTCACATTGTAGAAGGATCAACTTTATTCTCATTTGCACAAGGAAAGACTAGAAGCAATGGGATGAAACTGAATGGGAAGAGACACAGATTAGATATTAGAAAAAACTTTTTGACAGTTAGAGTGATCAATGAGTGGAACAGGCTGCCACGAGAAGTGGTGAGTTCTCCTTCAATGGAAGTCTTCAAACAGAGGCTGGACAGACATCTGACTGGGATGATTTAGCGAATCCTGCTTTGAGCAGGGGGTTGGACCAGATGGCCCAGGAGGTCCCTTCCAACTCTACGATTCTATGATTCTATGATTCTATGATTCTATGATTCTATGTTAGACTTCTTCTCTGCCTATCATCCCCAGACCAACGGCCAGGCAGAACGTACAAATCAAATCCTTGTGACTTATCTCTGGCATTTTTCCAACGCCCACCAGAGCGACTGGTCCAGCCTGCTCCCGTGGGCCGAGTTCACCTACAACAGCAATACCAGTGAGTCCTCCTCCAAATCACCCTTCTTTATTGTCTTCGGGCAACATCCAGCTGTTCCTTTGCCGGTACCTCCTGGCTCGGGTGTGCCGACAGCCGATCTTCTGACTGAGGAGTTCTCCAGGGTCTGGCAGGAGACCAAAACCGCGCTTGATCGTGCCCAAGGCCGGATCGAGAGACATGCAGATAAAAAACGCCTGGATTCTCCACTGTACCAACCCGGAGATAAAGTATGGCTGTCTTCAAAGTTTGTCTGTCTCAAGCAACCCTCTTATAAACTGGGTCCTCGGTATATGGTCCGTTTGAGGTCTTGGCTCGTATCAATGATGTGGCCTACAAGTTAAAGCTTCCCGCTTCGCTAAGGATTCCTAATTCTTTCCATGCTTCTCTCTTAAAGCCTGTTGTACTTGTCATCATCTCAGTGCGGGTTTGACTCGCACATGTGGGGTTAATGTCTGGAACCAGTGCTGATGACTGGCATTTCTGGGGTTAAAGGTTGTGATCCCAGTGCAGGATTACCTGCACACCTGGGGCTTATGATTGTGGCCTCTCCCTGGTTCTGGGAAAGCTTCTTATAGCCTCAGGACGCTCCCATCCCCGTCAGTTATACTTTCACCCTTGGCATTGTGTGGTGACCCCTGAGTGTGTTGGTGCTGTGTTCTTGTTTATCTGATACTCTGTGTATGACTCGGTCTGTTCTCTGGATACTGCTTGTTGGATTCTGCTTGGTACCTTCTATGTCTGTTTGGCTTTGACCACTGCCTGTCACCGACTATCCGTTCTGTCTCATCCCTGGTACTTTATTGTTATCTCTGTGTATGACCTGGTTTGTCTGACTTTGAGTATTCCTGTATAGTATTTTGCCTATCTCTGACAGCAGGATGCTAAGCCCCGCCCCCTTGCGGTCACATGACCGTAGGTCCTTCACTGCTCACTGACTTTAGCTTCTCCAGGTCCTGTTTGCTTGAACTATCCGGCCGTGTCTGACCCCGGGCCTCTCTTCAGTGTGAGTCCTTGCTCCGCGGTGGCTGCACGCCGGCGCTGACAGGACCATGACAGTACTTAACCGCTTTCATCCTTCCACTGGCCACTCGCCCCTGCCTGTGTCTGCACAGGATGTCTTTGAGGTTAAAGACATTCTCGCAGTAAAAAGATCCAGAGGTAAGACCCTCTTCTTAATCGATTGGAAGGGTTTCGGTCCCTAGGAGAGATCTTGGGAGCCCTGTGAAAACATTCAGGCTCCTTGCATCTTGGCCAGATTCCTTTCCGGCCTTAAGAAGAGGGGACGAAAGGAGGGGGGGTACTGTCATGCTCACCTCCCCGGCTCCTGTTCACTCTGCGGCTTCTGCGGTCGCTGCCCTGACTGTCGCTGCCACAGCTCCCTCTGGCCGGGCTCCTGTTACCGCCGCTCCATCCGCCTCTGCCACGGCTCCTCTTCTTGCGGCACCATCGGGGCTCTCTGGCGCTTTTGGTCCTCTCGGCCTGCCTCCACTGCTGGCGCCTGTCCATCTACTATCCAGCGGCTGGCCGCTGCCTCACAGGTACACAGGCGCACAGCTAGGTACGCCTCCTAGACTAGGCGCCCTATCCCCTGGCCCAATGGCACTGCCACACCATGATCTGGAACTTCTGCAGCGTGCCCTATATCAGGCAGCCTCACCCTATGCTCTCTGCCTGACTATCATTTGTGATTCACGTTTGATATCGGGTCCACGCTCTCCTGCATTCCTCCTGACTCTGCGCTGTGTACCTCTCCTGGTCCTCCGCTAGTTTCCCTACTTGTGACCTTCCTGTGTTCCCTTCCAGGTCCAATCCGTTCCTGCCTTCGTCTACCTGTTTCTGTGTCTCTCCCTGTACCTGTTTCTGCTGTCTTCCGTTGCTTTCCACCTCCGTCCCCACAGCTTCAGCAGCCTTCCCTGCGGTCTTCGCCATCTTCCATCTGGTCGCCTGTACGTCTCCTGCCAGCATTCCCTCCCGGCTGTTCCCAGGTATCAGCTTCTGTGGTAATAGTCTTCCATGGGTCTGCCCCTAATGCTCCCTGTATAGGGGGTGGTACACCTGGCCAGCTCGCCCGAGGGAGGTTCGTCGTCACGGTCCTGAGGGTTCAACTCCCAGAGGTCTCCAGTCTCAGTCACATTGTAGAAGGATCATCTTTATTCTCATTTGCACAAGGAAAGACTAGAAGCAATGGGATGAAACTGAATGGGAGGAGACATAGATTAGATATTAGAAAAAAACTTTTTGACAGTTAGAGTGATCAATGAGTGGAACAGGCTGCCATGAGATGTAGTGAGTTCTCCTTCAATAGAAGTCTTCAAACAGAGGCTGGACAGACATCTGTCTGGGATGATTTAGCAAATCCTGCTTTGAGCAGGGGGTTGGACCAGATGGCCCAGGAGGTCCCTTCCAACTCTACGATTCTATGATTCTGTGATTCTACCCCTGCTGATGCTGGCATGACAGGTGTTGCAAATGGCCTGTTTGGGGTTATCGGCAGAGTCTTTAAAAAATAACCAGACTTGGGAAGACCTAACAGTTGGACTGGCAACTTCCGTCATGTTGGTGTTATGGGGAACGGTTGCACGCCTTCTGTTTGCAGCCACCACACTGCTTCTTCCTTCCTGAAGGTGTGCTACGCCTCCCTCCCCCTATGTGCTAATATCCTCTCTGCATGTCCTCTTGCCAGGTTGGGTCAGTTACTATATCATCCTCCACCTCATCTTCCACTTTCGCACTCTGGTCCTCCTCCTGACTTTCTGGCAATTGTGTCTCATCATAGTCCACCTCTTTTGACTGTGGCTGCTCAAATATTTGGGCATCGCTACATGGAATCTCATCTTGCCCCGCTTCATGTGGACAAGGCGAGAGGCACAAATCTATAAATGGAAAACTGAACAGCTCTTTGGAGTGTCTGAGTGTGGGTTCAGATGTCTCAGGGCACTCAGCATGGTGGGAGGAAGGAGGATCAGGGTGAGGAATATGCGATCCAGATTCACGGCTACTTAGACTTGACCATGTGGAAGACAGGGTGCTGGAGGTGGTGGATAAGTAACTGGAAGTATTATCAGCTATCCAACCAACAACCTTTTCACACTGCTCTGGCTTCAATAGTGCTGTCTTGCTGTGGTCACCTGGGATTTCAGACACTAAGGTCCAGCGAGAACATGTGGCTGTGTTTTGTTGGCCAATTTCTGCTTGCCCACGGTCTCGGCATGCACCATAACCATCATGTCCACTTCCCCGTCCCTTGCCAAGCGCCTCGCCCATTGTAAATGGACTAGAATATTATACACGTTCACTATAAATGGCTGAATTGGGAGCGAACTTGTATGTGATAACGTGTGTGGGAAAACCACACTTTAAACTATCTGGACTGTAGTTAAACATGTTTTTCTGGTTAAGACACAACAAGAAAACAGATTTGCAAAAATACTCTGCAGTAAAATATATGACAGTAATCAGCAAGTGCTGGATAACAAATACAGGGTATTTAGTTGATACGTCTTTTTGCAAAATCTTTTTTCTTCTTGTGTCTCAGTTAGTGAGTGGTGTGAACATTGTCTTACCGACTTGTTCACATTTGTGCATGTCACATGTGTTTTTAATCCATTTTTCCTTGCCTAGCATGGTTTGAGAGACCCCACCCCTCTCTTGTGTGGCATGCACAAAAGAGCTGTCTTGCACCACAAGCCCATACTAAGAAGCGCCTGTCTGAATCCTGTTCATTTTAGACACTGTTCAGGTGTTCAGGTTTTAAATACATTAGATATGGACTGCTTCAATACGGGTTACCTTGACGCGGTGAAGCAGCTTGGTATACTTTTTTGCAAAAAAAGTATCGACTAAATACCCTGTATTTGTTATCCAGCACTTGCTGATTACTGTCATATATTTTACTGCAGAGTATTTTTGCAAATCTGTTTTCTTGTTGTGTCTCAGTTAGTGGGTGGTGTGAACGTTGTCTTACTGACTTGTTCACATTTGTGCATGTCACATGTGTTTTTAACATGTTTTTCTGGTTATCAAATTGGTGTCAATAAGTACGGTAAGAGACAGCAACAACACTAGAATATGTAGGACTAAAATGGTCAAACTTTTTGCACAGATAAATGAGGCGTGTCACAGGGATACCACACTGCCAAATATGTGACCTGTTTTTTTAAAAATGCAAAATAGTGCTGTATATAACTGAGTGACAGATAGTCAAAAAAATGGAATACCGGCCTAAAATGCCCAAACTTAAAGTGCAAAGATATATGAGGCCTTTCACGGAGATACCACACTGCCAAATATGTGGCCTGTTTTTTGTTTTAAGGCCGGGGTCACACTGGCGAGGAATACGGGAGAGTGAGAGGCGCAAAAAGCACGCATTAGACACGGACAAATGATTCTCTATGGGGTCCCTCGCACCAGCCGTATATTTCTCCTCAGTATCCTACACTCCGTGCCACTCGCAGCATGCTGCGATTGTCAGCATACTACGCCCGTAATACGCCAATGCAAGTCTATGGGTGCGCAAAAAATACAGATTACACACGGACCACACATGTGACTTGCGAGAAATACGCACCAGGTGTCTTTTAGCAAAGCCGGCAATTCAGTGCACTATACAGTAAACTCACACTGACAGTTTTAATAAAGAAATGAAAGAATAGATATACACACATAGAATACATATATATATATGCATTCTATGTGTGTATATCTATTCTTTCATTTCTTTATTAAAACTGTCATAGGGCTCCATTATATGTCCATTTTGCAAGCCTGCGAGAAAATCTCTCCATACGGATGCCATACGGATTACATACGGATGCTGACATGCGCAAAATACGCGACCACACCTTCATTACGGATGACATACGGAGCACTGTTTAGGGGTCTGTCATCCGTATTACGCATGTAAAATACTGACCGCATTTTGCGCAGGTTAGTGTGACTCCAGCCTAAAAGGCAAAATAGTGCTGTATGTAACTAGAGTGACAGACATCCAAAAAATGGAATACCAGCCTAAAATATGCAAACTTAGAAGAGCACAAATATATATGAGGCCTTTCACGGAGATACCACGCTGCCAAATATTTGGCCTGTGTTTTTTTATTTTTTTTATGCTAAATAGTGCTGTATATAACTATATAACTAGAATGATGATCTGCTTATCAAAGTACGCCACCTGTGTGCCCATTTTAGAAGGTCAGCTCCAGCTTCTGCCGCCCTTGCCATGCTTCAGCAGCGTTTGCAGATTCTGTCTCACCGACTGGTGTGAGATGTCCCCACTTTTTGGAACTCAACACTGCACATGTTGGAAAGGATTTGTGAGCAGAATAGGGCAGTTGTTGACTACCAGCTTCAACAAGGCCATCAGTATTCAGTTCAGACTCCACACATAAGACACCTCAGGATTGGACATGGATGTCAGAAATATATACTCTCCTAAAAAACTATGATGAGTCCTCTAAGATGGTGAGAGGCGATGAGGTGAAATTACAGGCTGAACACGATGATATCGAGCACGGAAGCAAACAGGGTGATTACACACAGCCCAGCCTCACGTCATCCCAACATTGGTTAACAACGAGGAAGAGGAGGAGGAGGAAGAACAGAAGCTACTTTTATGCGCTATAGAAGGTACTACAAGCACAACTGTCATACCGTCTTTTCAGCATGGATGTCCTGAGGACAGGGAGAAGGAGTGTTAAGGGCTAGCGGAATGCACCAAATAATTATGATGGTAAGAGATGCGTTCGCAGCCCAGGGTCCACCGTGCAGAGATGTAACCTGCTGCTAGGTAATGGCGGATAGTAGCATGCTCGGGTTACCTCACTCGAAGTGTACGAGGCGAACCCTGTTACTTCACAGGGTCGCACTAATATGATATGAGCGCAAGCGATGTGCCCAGAGGCACGGAGTCAGAGTCCTTCTAGACCCACTTGCGCATGGAGCAGCTGTAGCGGCGCTAGAGAGTGATGCTAGGAAAATGCTGTGCCCTGTTAGCTGTCACAGGGTGCAGCGGATAGACTTGTACCACCCCTGAGGGGTGTTCACACTGTGATGCATTGAGAGTGTGCTGGCCAGCCTGCCTAACCGAAAAGTAGGGGCATGACTAATAGGCTGTGAACCAGACACTATGCAGTTCCCTTGTGTGAATAACACCCTATGTGGTCCTTTATTGTGCAATTGTATACTGGGCACTCACCCCCTCCAGGAATGGGTAGGTGTAGAGTGGCTGTTGACCTGTTATTTTGCACCTGTGTTGCTAACATCTTGCTTTATGGGCTGGCTGCTCACTGTAGTGCATTTGGTTTATTATCTGCGCAGGTAAGTGTTGCTGCCTTTTTGTCTGCTGTTTAATTTGAATTTTAGGAGACTTTGAGTCTTTAGTGGCTTTGCTAATTACCATAAATACTTGTGTATAAGCCGACCCGTGTATAAGCCGACCCCTTAATATTACCACAAAAATTGGCAAAACTTATTGACTCGCGTATAAGCCTAAGGTGGAAAATGCAGCAGTTACTGGTAAATTTAAAAATAAAAATAGATACCAATAAAAGTAAAATTAATTGAGACATCAGTAGGTTAAATGTTTTTGAATATTCATTTTGAATCAGGAGCCCCATATAATGCTCCATACAGTTCATGATGGGCCCCATAAGATGCTCCACACAAAATACACCCCATATAATGCTGCACAAAGGTTAATAATGCCCCCATAAGATGCTCCATAGAATAAAATGCCCCATATGCTGCCCCATAAAGGTTATGGCCCCATAAGATGCTCCATAGATTATGCCCCCATTAGATGCTCCATAGATTATGTCTCATAAGATGCTCCATAGATTATTCTTCCATAAAATGTTCCATGGATTATGCCCCATAAGATGCTCCATAGATTATGCCCCATAAAATGCTCCATAGATTATGCCCCTTATGATGCTCCATAGATTATGCCCTCATATGGTGCTCCATAGATTATGCCCCCATATGCTGCTCCATAGATTATGCCTCCATATGCTGCTCCATAGAATATGCCCCCATATGCTGCCCCATAGAACATGCCCCCATATGCTGTCCCATAGAATATGCCCCCATATGCTGCTCCATAGAATATGCCCCCATATGCTGCCCCATAAGATGCTCCATAGAATATGTCCCCATATGCTGCTCCATAGAATATGCCCCCATATGCTGCCCCATAGAATATGCCCCCATATGCTGCCCCCATAAGATGCTCCATATATTATGCCCTCATATGCTGCTGCAAAAAAATGCCATACTCACCTCTCCTGCTCAGGACCCGGCACCTGAGATATTCACCTGTCCAGGTTCAATCGCTGCTCACCGCTGTCTTGTGCATATTCATGAGTTTAATGAGTGGTACCACGTGACCGCTGAAGGCAGGATGGGAGACCATGGACAAACGGGGAGGCTGCAGAGACTGTGCCAGGAGGGGGTAAGTATGATCTCTGACACTCCCGTTCACCCTCCCCTGCCGACCCTCAGGTATATGACTCGTGTATAAGCTGAGAGTGGGACTTTCAGCCCCCCAAAAATGGGCTGAAAATCTCATCTTATACACGAGTATATACAGTAGTTTAGTCTAGGGACTTGTAAGCGTGGGGATCCGTGATGAGGATTACGAGCTTAGATATTTTGGCCAAAATATAAACTAATACCTCACCATTTTTGCATTTTTTACACTGTGTTTTTCAGGGTGCAGCCAGGCCCAGACTCATCTGGTCTCGCATGAGGGGTGTTCACACTGTGATGCATTGAGAGTGTGCTGGCCAGCCCGCCTGATCGAAAAGTAGGGGCGTGACTAATAGGCTGTGAACCAGACACTATGCAGTTCCCTTGTGTGAATAACACCCTATGTGGTCCTTTATTGTGCAATTGTATACTGGGCAGTCACCCCCTCCAGGAATGGGTAGGTGTAGATTGGCTGTTCTAGTATTTTGCAACTGTGTTGCTAACATCTTGCTTTATGGGCTGGCTGCTCCCTGTAGTGCATTTGTTTCATTATCTGGGCAGGTAAGTGTTGCTGCCTTTTTGCCTGCTGTGCAAACTTTTGGTGACTTAAAAAAATCAGAATAACGGGTGCGTGTAACTTTGGTGCAGGGCAAGCCTTGCATTCAATGCATAAACAAACAGTATGGGAGTACCAAATGAATACTTGGAACTTTTGTTGCATGTGGTGGTCATCCATGATGTCTGTTTAATGGGTTGTTGGGGTGCTTCCAAATTTCAGACAGCCCTGCCTCACACTGCATACACAATAACAGTGTTAGGGACCCAATGTTTAATAATGGGAACAACAAAGCATAGCCGGCTGATGGCTCTCTAAGAATAGCGAGAGCCGACTGCTGGCCCTATAAAAATAGACTCTGTGGCTTTTAGAGTCCCTCCTTCATAAATGAAACAGGATGTGTCTGATGATGTGTCACACACCACATGGCCAAATAAGGTTGTAAACTGTTAAAGTGACATTTCCCAGTGAATGCATTTGTCTTGGTTAAAAGCAAAGGTAAAGTTAAAAAACGCTTCAAAAACGCTACGTGTGAACATAGCCCAAGTGGTGGTTTTTGCCTTATATAAAAGTCATTACCCTGGCAAGGATATTCCTTAACATATTTCCCTGGAAAATCCATTTTGGGTTTGTTTTTGTATGTTTTAGTGTGCGCCTGTAAAAGTGACATCACACTCTGACAACATTGGTCACAGCAGTGACCTGAGAGTCAGAAATGCTTTCAGGGGTCTTCACCATGATGTTCCCATGTCATTTCAGCACTGTTCCCATCATTTTCCTATGTTTTAAGATGTTAAAAGGACCCCCCCGATGTGGCGGTTAAAATACTAGGTTTTCCCATATACTTACATTGGGTTCGTTGCTCGGGTCGCGTACCCGAGTATTTCATTTTGCTCGACCCGAGCGACGAGCACCTGAGCATTTTAGTGCTCGCCCATCACTATTAAACAACTATCGCAGATTGAAAGCCATTGGATTTATAAGTCAAATACTATGGTTCCAGATGGGCTTAATGAGAGTCATGGTTTTGGTTCCTTCTCGGGAGGACGGTAATGTCACGATGGGGGCAGGCTCATTCAAAGCATGGTTTTGTGCCATTGTGCACTCATCAATGATAAAAAGTTTAGCATGTTGTAACTTTTTGACGGCGACGTTGTGCCTTTGCGGCTTTCCTTTCATTGTCATTGGCGTACTTTTTAGGAGGAGCCATGTTGGCGTTAATGCTTGCTTTTTAAAGGGGTTTTTCCCACGAACAAAACTTCATTTTAAAAATTGTCTATGTCTGACCGTGTACAGAACATACCACAGCGCCTGGGCAGGGGAGGAAGGAAAAGAAAATACTGACATTACAGCAGGAGATCGCAGAAGATACATTTTGTGAGGTAAAATATTGTGAAAAAACAGTCAGTGAAATACTTTACCTCACAAAATGAATCATCTGAAATCCCCTGCTGTAATGTCAGTATTGTCTTTTTCTTCCTCCCTTGCTCAGGAAATGTGGTATGCTCCATACACGGTCAGACACTTTTTCAAATTAACTTTCCAGGTCACCACCTGACAACACGCTGTAGGATGTCCTTCTTATCCACAGTGGGACAGGAAACCACGAGAGTTTAAAAGGACCCTCCCCTACCACCCTTCAGTGTTTTTCCTGTCCCACTGCAGATAGGAACGGCGAGAGATCCGACTATTCCGGGCAGATGGTGAGGATCGGGGGCCCAGTCTTTCCCTTCCCACCTCAAGACTTCTGCAGCTGACACCTGACAAAGGGTCCCTCAGCATACCCCAGTGTAGCACTGCTCCTGGGGAGTGGGGTTGCCTCCTTCTAGTGGGGGCTCTTGACTCCAGGCGATGCTCCAGATGTCTCTATGGAGACCGCCATTCCAGCACGCGGGTCCCGGGGACATATCACCGCCACAGGTCATCCCTGCTTGCTGGGCGCTGCAGCTTCCGGCTGCGGCTTCACTTCCGGGTTGCGGCCAGCATCAGGAGGGGGGAGCGACTGCGTCACTTCCCGGGTCGCAGCCAGCAGGAGGCGGGGTGGCGTCTCCTCCATAATGACAGAGGAGTATTTCTGGGACATGTCAGACAGCGCAGTGTGGCCTGCAAGCAGGTAACGCGGTCGGCAGCGTGTACAGCAGCCCCAGGGCAGTCCTCCCTATCAAGTAGTATGGAGGAACAGGCTAAGACAGAGATCAGGCCGGAGAGCCAGGGTCATGTAAATTCCCAGTAAGGGTCACTTCAGAACCCCAGAGAGGCAAATTCCACAGGAAACATATGCTATATATTCCAGAGGGGAACCTCCACCTCAGCAGAAAAGAAGGTTTCCAAGAGGTCGAGGAAGGATAAAAGTGCCCTATTTGTACAAAAGGCTAAAGAACACTTGGCAGAAACCCCTCTGTGACACATGCACCAGATGGATCATGGTGGAGGAGCAGGCTACACTCATGTCTAACATGAGATCTATTATAAGAGAGGTGGTGTAGGCTTCGGTGTCAGGCCTTGTGTTCCCCCAGACCATGCAGCCGAACCCCCAGGTATCCAGAAAGAGGCTAAGGTAATTGGACACATATTTTAGAGAAAGCCTCAGACGAAAAGAAGGGGCTTCCCGAAGAAAAACGCAAAAAATATCAGCCATTTCATAGACCCCGTTTTAATCAACAGACGAACTACAGAGGGAAAGGGAAATCGGGAAGATAGAGCTATCCCAAAGGGGGAGAGAGCAGGGGTAGAAATAGAGATACCATCTTCTCCGGCTCGGGTTTGAGTTCCCGAAGGAAATGACACCACGAGGGTAGGGGGGCGATTGGTCGGTTTCTAAGAAGGCTGGCAAGAGATTTCCAACAGCCCTTGGGTCCTGCAGGTCATCTCTCAGGGATACAGAATAGAGTTCAATTCCTTACCTCCAGACAGGTTTCTCGTAACCAGCTCCCATCTTTTTTCAGCCTCCCCTATGTGGTCAGATATTCTGGACCTCCTAGAGATGGCTGCAATCGTTCCAGTACCCGCTCGAGAAGAAGCGAGAGGACCCTACTCAAGCCTCTTCTCGATAAAAAACCATCTGGGGAATCCAGAACTATAATAAATCTCAGACCCCTAAACGGATGGTTAAGATGCAAGATGTTCAAGATGGAATCGATAAGATCCACGATTCCTCTCTTAGGGAAAAGGGTGGTAATGTGCACTCTAGACTTAAAGTGTGCATATTACCACCTGCCAATCTACTCAGACCACCAAAAATACCTCAGATTTGCAGTCGAAAAAGATGGCAGGATCTACCACTATCAGTTTCGCTGCCTCCCCTTTGGCCTAGCATAAGCCCCCAGAGTCTTCACAAAGCTAATGGTGGAGGTAGTGGCCTACCTATGAAATCGAAACATCACGATAGTTCCTTTTTCAAAATAACTTTATTGAAGTTTTATGATACAATGATAAGGGGAAGGTAAAGGTAAAAGGGTTTTTGGAGAGAGGTATACATTGCTTTATTAAAGACATACAAAGGGTAAAAAGAAGGAAAGAAAGGGGGAAAATATAACAGTAACGTTACATTTCAGAGCAAAGATATGTATATACATATATTTATCCTTAAAAGTAGGATATTACCTTATTATAATGCGGAGAAAAATTAACTTCGTCACATGGAGTTATGCAAAGAGAATATGTGGATGAAACTTTCGGACCCAAAAAGAGGACCTTTATACTAAAGATTATGGCATAAATTTGGCCCAAGAGTCCCATCTTTTGCTAAACTTATCAAAATAATTATTTGCGATTGCGTGCGATTTTTCATAAGAATGATGTAACGACATCTTAACTAGAATGTCATTCACTCTGGGAACCGAATTTTCCCCCCATAATGTAGCAATTGCATTTTTCGTTATCAGAAATAGATGAATGACTATATACCTTTTGAGAAGGGTGAATACTTTCTAAATCTAAAGAGAGCAAGGCCATTTGTGGAGTCAAAACTACCTTTTGTTTAAGAATCCTGTTTATTATATTCGAGATTTCTAACCAAAGCGGACCAATTTTTGGGCAGTCCCAAAATACATGCAGCAAGCTTCCCGTAAAACCACAGCCCCTCCAGTAGTCCGGCGATTTGCTTGGGAAAATTCTAGCCATTTTGGCCGTTGTTTTGTACCATCTGGAGGTAATTTTATAATAAGATTCATGTAATGAGGCACAGATGCTTGAAGAGTAGTTTGTCTTCAAGGCCCTCCATCAATCCTCCTGAGATATTGGTATACCAAGATCTCTTTCCCAATGTACCATAAAGAGGGATTTTCACTTATCCTCATCTCCATTGAAAAAATCATAGATACCTCTAGACCTCCAGTAAACCTTATTATTTGGGTTACGTAATAAAGAAGTAAACTCTGTGATTAATGACTTTTTCTTCATAAGCTTAACTATAATTTTTTTAACGATTTAACTAGTTTTAAGTCTTGAGAAGAAAATTTATTATGGGTTTGTAATGTTTCGTTATTTATGAATTTTTCACCATCATAGAGGTCATTAATCGTTTTGATGTTGGTTGTTTTCCAATTTACTGGAATATCTTTTTCCAATATTATTCCTAAGAATTTTATATAAATACCCCCTAACAACCACTCTCAGGAGAGATGTATTATTGCTGTAAAATTTTTCAATTTCTACCCAAAGAGGAGTATCAACAGGGCTAACCCAACTTAAAGATTGTTTAATGAGGGTAGTGAAATAGTAATTGACCAAATTCAATTCGGGAGAGACAAACCTCCATTCTTTTTGTTTTTCATGAGGGTGGTTGATGCAATTCTGGCTCTTTTTTTGTTCCAAACAAAAGAGTTTAATTTTCTAAGATACTTTAGTGGTATTGGTAGTGGAACTGCTCTAAATATGTACAATATCTTGGGCAAAATAAATAATTTAAATAATATGATTCTACCTGTCCATGAAATTTCAAATTTAGATAAATTGCTTATTTTGTTTTGTGTATTTTTAATAACATTTTGCATGTTAGTCTCAACGGTCTTACGGTAATCCCTGGTAAATATTCCTAAGCAATTAAGAACATCTCTTTCCCAACTAAAACCAGCAATCTAGTTAATTTTTGCGGTAGTCTCATCATTGAGCTAAAAATCCAAAATTTGCGATTTAGCTTCATTAACTTTATAGAGAGACCTTAGAGAAATCTTCCAATATAGAAATAACTTCCCTGATTGATTCAAAGGGTTTAGTAATACTCAGAATGATATCGTCTGCGAACAGACAAATCTTGTAGCTATTGCTTCCTATCTGTACTCCTTTAATTTTTTGGCTCATTTTTATGGTTTCGGCCAATGGTTCCATGACCAAGGCAAATAGCAAGGGGGATAGCAGGCACCCCTGTCTAGTGCCATTAGATATCAAGATCTGTTTTGATAATTTATTATTAGAGCGACATTTGCTGAGGGGTTAGATTATAATGTC
Organism: Dendrobates tinctorius; assembly: GCF_039654945.1. Lineage (NCBI taxonomy): Eukaryota > Metazoa > Chordata > Amphibia > Anura > Dendrobatidae > Dendrobates > Dendrobates tinctorius. The sequence goes on from NW_027361795.1 coordinate 21,916,383, forward strand.
ATAATCATTTTTATAAAATTACTTGTAAAGCCAAATTTGGATAATGTAGCAGTTAAAAAATCCCAGTTTACCCTATCAAAAGCCTTCTCTGCATCTAAGGCTAGAATCAGAGAAGGACTTTTGTTGAGTTTTATATGGTTAACTAAATATAAGACTCTTCTAGTGCCATCGCTAGTTTGTCGACCCTTAATAAAGCCTAATTGATCCTTATGGATAATATCAGGTAAGATTTTCTCCAATCTCTTTGCAATAATTTTAGAATATATTTTGATGTCTAAATTTATCAGAGAGATGGGTCTGTAGTTCTTAACTAATTCTAACTCTCCTTTCGGCTTAGGTATTTGTGAGAATCATGTGGGAATAGTGGATGAGGGCAGGTATATCTCGCCCAGATTCCTTTCCTATGTGGCCTAGTCTGGTCAGTATCGCACCTGCTTGCTAATGAATAATGGGAGGTGGATATAAAAGGATGCAAGGTGGTTGTGTGAGTGTCTCAGCCTGGGAACACAGAGAGCCTGTCTGTGTGAGAGACACACGTGAGTGGAAGCAGTGCCCACTGCAACTGTGGTTTGGCTGGACGGGAGAAGCCCGCCAGTTGGTAGTTAGGTTGTCCATTGTTTAGTTAGTGCCGGACAGGCAAGGATTTGTTTTATGTTTTATTTCCTTTTGCATTGCTTTCACCGTTAATAAACCTGACCAGGGTCAGTTATACACGAATCCCAGCTCTGCGCCTGAGTTTCATGCTGAACGCACGTGACCTTTGACCCCAGCAAAGGCGATCCCGGAGTGTTTTATCACATTGTGATGGAGAACGCGGGCATCAAGTTGCAAGCATGAGCATGGAGGACGTGGTGAAAGCGCTGGTACAGTCCACCGCCGTCCAGCAAGAAGCTAATCGGGTGATGATGGCACAGCTGAAGGAGTTGGTGGACATGACAGTTACCGATCGTTCGCTTCTCCAGCAGGTGGCGCAGCGCTTGGCAAGCTTACCTGAGCTTAACCTGGAAGCCGAGTCGAGAGTGATTCACGTGAGTCGGTACTGGCAGAAAATGACGACCGAAGATGACGAGGCATACCTGACCACGTTTGAACGGACGGCGGTGCGAGAAAAATGGCCGAAGGCACGATGGGCCGGCCTGATTGCCCCGTTTCTTTCCGGTGAGGCCCAAAAGGCATATTATGACTTAGAGCCTGAAGCCGCATAGGACTTTGACAAATTGAAAGCCGAGATCTTGGCCCGGCTGGGAGTGACGACCGCTGTCCGTGCACAGAGAGTGCATCAATGGACTTATCAGCCGGATAAACCACCGCGGTCACAGATGTTCGACCTGATCCACGTGACGAAGAAGTGGCTACAACCCGAGGTGTTGACAGCGCCAGAGATAATCCAGAGAGTCGTCATGGACAAGTACCTGAGAGCTCTACCTCCAGCCCTGAGGAAGTGGGTAAGCCATGGAAATCCTACGACGGCAGATCAACTGGTGGATCTGGCTGAACGTTACTCCGTGGCGGAAGGACTCCGAGACAACGCTACCCCACCTCGTTCTTCATCGTCTCCACGTGGAACCGGTAAGACTGTTCCAGGGAGTAGGGGAGATGGAAAAATCCCTAAGACAGTGGGGGAGGAAAACGGGACTGCCCGCACTGCGAGGCCGAGAGTAATGAACTATGGTCTAAGCAAGGGGCCCGTTAGGTGTTTCCGCTGCCAAGAGATGGGACATATTGCTGCGAACTGTCCGGTCACTACTGAACCCATGCAGTGCGACGTCACAGACTCTAAAAACCGCATGTCTATGGTTGCACGGGTAGTGAGTGTGAATGCCGGTCAAAAGGATGTGGAAAAACACTTGTGTGATTTAACTGTTGATGGCAAAAATGTGGTGGCATTGTTAGACTCGGGAAGTGTGGTGACTCTGGTGAAGGCCAGTCTGGTGTCAGCCCCGACTGGACCATCAGACAAATTTTCTGTAACGTGTGTGCATGGAGACACCTGTTCGTACCTCACCACGGTCATATGCATTACTACTTCCTATGGGTCTGTGCAACATAAAGTGGGACTCGTCCCGGCGTTATTGCATGATGTTATCCTGGGCTGGGATTTTCCCCACTTCTGGCAATTGTGGGAGAATCAGTTGATGCCCTTGGGTAATAGTGTACATGATTCTTCTCCCAGGGAGCGTGTGGGTCCCGAACCCCTGGAAGAGGTCTCCCCGGAAGACTCGGGGGAAGAGTCTGCGGGAAATGACCTGCAGTTCCCGTTTTCAGTCATGGCGGGTGATAATGAGGAGACCGGGGAAGAGGAGGAGGCCGACAGCTGTCCACCTCCCCGTTTGCCGGATTTAGAAGTTCAGAAAGATGACTTCCAAAGCGAGCAAATAAAGGATCCTACCCTTTCTCAGGCTAGGACAAATGTAAAAGTGATAAATGGGGTACCCGTAGAACCTGGCTCTAGGCTGGCATATCCTTACATGGTTCTGGAGAATGATTTACTCTATCAGATAGAGAAAAAGGGCGAAGATACGGTGCAACTATTAGTCGTGCCAAAACCCTACCGGCGGCAGGTGCTGGACCTGGCCCACGGACATGTGATGGGAGGTCACCTGGGAGTCCAGAAAACCACCGAAAGGATATTACACTGTTTTGTTTGGCCAGGCATGCATCACGATATTCGTGTATATTGCGAGTCTTGTCCTGACTGCCAAACCTCTGCACCTAAGCCCCGGTTCTGTAGCCCTTTGGTACCCCTACCTATTATTGAAGTCCCGTTTGAGAGGATTGGGATGGATTTAGTTGGGCCCCTTCCACGGTCTGCACGTGGACACCAACATATCCTGGTCATCTTGGATTATGCCACTCGTTACCCGGAGGCCATCCCTTTGCGTAACACGGCCACCAAGACGATTGCCAAGGAACTGGTGCATGTGTTTAGTCGGGTCGGTATACCAAAACAGATACTCACCGACCAGGGGACCCCCTTTATGTCCAGGGTAATGAAGGAGCTCTGCCGATTGTTACAAATTGAACCGTTACGCACATCCGTGTATCACCCTCAAACAGACGGGTTGGTCGAACGGTTCAATAAAACTCTGAAGCAGATGCTGAGAAAGGTGATAGACAAGGATGGGAAGAACTGAGACTATTTACTTCCGTATTTGCTTTTTGCCATCAGGGAAGTACCCCAGTCTTCCACAGGATTCTCGCCTTTCGAGTTATTGTACGCCCGACGTCCTCGCGGACTGTTAGACGTTGCAAAAGAAACCTGGGAGGGCCAGGTCACTCCGTTTAAAACGGTGATAGATCACGTCACACAGATGCAGGGCCGTATTGCGGCTGTTATGCCTATCGTCAAAGAACACATGATGCAGGCTCAAGGAGCCCAAAAAAGAATCTATGATAGGGGCGCCAAGATCCGTACGTTTGCACCCAGAGATAGGGTGTTGATCCTGGTCCAGTTGGTGTTGGTGAAGTAAACTACAAAGTATACCAGGCAGGTAAACGGAAACCTGAACAGATTTATCATGTAAATCTGATAAAGCCCTGGAAGGATCGGTCTGCCTTGTCAGCGGAGCTGGCCCGTCCTGTCTGCTCGCATACCGTACCGGAGGTACGGGTTGCAGAGACTCTCTCGGAGCGGCAAAAGACTGAGGTCAGGCAGTTTCTACTTCACAACCAAAAGTTTTTCTCAGAAAAACCCGGGCAGACTATGCTAATGAAACATGACATCTTAACGGAACCTGGTGTCACAGTTCACGTAAAGCCCTACCGAATCCCGGAAGCGCGCCGTGAAGCCATTTCCCAAGAAGTGAAGGCAATGTTAGAGTTAGGAGTCATTGAGGAATTGCACAGTGCGTGGTCCAGCCCTAAACCGGACGGCATCATCCGGTTCTGCAATGACTTCAGGAAACTGAATGCGGTCTCAAAATTTGATGCCTACCCTATGCCCCGAGTCGACGAGTTAATAGATCGGTTAGGAAAAGCCCGGTATATTACGTCCCTAGACCTAACAAAGGGGTATTGGCAGATCCCTCTGGCGGAGGATGCCAGAGAAAAGACGGCATTTGCTACGCCGGAAGGTCTATTTCAGTATGTGTATATGCCGTTTGGACTGCACGGGGCACCGGCGACCTTCCAGAAACTGATGGATCGAGTCGTGAGGCCACATAGGCAGTACGCTTCGGCCTATTTGGACGACATTGTCATTTACAGCTTGGACTGGGAGACTCATCTCCAAAAAGTACAAGCTGTGATTGACGACCTGTGGGAGGCAGGTCTAACCGCGAACCCCAAGAAATGTCACATCGGGCTAGAAGAAGCCCGGTATTTGGGGTATGTAATTGGGAGGGGTGTTGTTAAACCCCAGGTTGATAAGATTCAGGCGGTTCAGGACTGGCCACAACCTGTCAACAAGAAGCAGGTGCAAGCCTTCCTGGGGATCGCCGGCTATTATCGTCGGTTCATACCCAATTTTGCAGCCATCGCTACCCCCCTGACGGATCTTACAAAAGGGAAAGACTCCGTCATGATTAAATGGAGTTTAGCAGCTGAAGAAGCCTTCCATAGCCTAAAACGGGCACTTTACTCTCAGCCCGTACTGGTGACTCCGGACTTCCGCAGTGAGTTTGTGGTACAAACGGATGCCTCTGATACCGGTATCGGGGCCGTACTCTCACAAGTGAGGGACGGAGTGGAACACCCAGTCCTCTATCTCAGCAGGAAGCTGAATAAACACGAGCAAAGGTATGCAGTCGTAGAAAAAGAGTGCCTCGCCATTAAGTGGGCTCTAGAGGCCCTCAAATATTACCTGGTGGGCCGAAAGTTCAGGCTGATCACTGACCATGCCCCTCTCAAGTGGATGTACTTGAACAAGGAACGGAATAGCCGGGTGACCCGGTGGTTCCTTGCCCTACAGGCCTACACTTTTACGGTGGAGCACCGCCCAGGGGTACAGATGGGGAATGCAGATGCCCTGTCCCGAGTGCACTGTTTGGCGGGTGTCATTGCTCGACCTGAGAGGTCTGAGCAGAGGGGGGGATATGTGAGAATCATGTGGAAATAGTGGATGAGGGCAGGTATATCTCGCCCAGATTCCTTTCCTATGTGGCCTAGTCTGGTCAGTATCGCACCTGCTTGCTAATGAATAATGGGAGGTGGATATAAAAGGATGCAAGGTGGTTGTGTGTGTCTCAGCCTGGGAACACAGAGAGCCTGTCTGTGTGAGAGACACACGTGAGTGGAAGCAGTGCCCACTGCAACTGTGGTTTGGCTGGACGGGAGAAGCCCGCCAGTTGGTAGTTAGGTTGTCCATTGTTTAGTTAGTGCCGGACAGGCAAGGATTTGTTTTATGTTTTATTTCCTTTTGCATTGCTTTCACCGTTAATAAACCTGACCAGGGTCAGTTATACACGAATCCCAGCTCTGCGCCTGAGTTTCATGCTGAACGCACGTGACCTTTGACCCCAGCAAAGGCGATCCCGGAGTGTTTTATCACATATTAAAGTAATGATGGCTTTCAACGTTTCAGGGGGAAAGTCTCCCGTTGCTATTGCCTTATTAAAGACTCTTGTGAGATGTGGAATCAGAATAGGAGCAAAAGCTTGAAAGTACTCGTTTGAGTATCCATCTGGGCATGGTGATTTTTTAGTTTAAAGATTTTTAAAAGCGACAAAAACTTCAGATTCCGCAATAGGTGTTTCAAGTAAAGATAACTGTTGGCTAGTAATTTTTGGAAGCTCCAAACGGGAAAGAAAAGTCTCGATAGATTGCTTGTTAAGGTGACTTATATCTTTGTCTAATTTTAAATTATATAAAGCGTCGTAATAATTCGCAAATGCATCTACTATTTTTTGGGATGTTCTACTAAAGAGTCATTGTGCCTAATTCTATGGATTCTGTTTTTAACTCTCATCATGCTGAATTTCTGGGCCATCAATTTAGTTGGTTTACCAAATGAGGAATAATAGTTATATTTTATGGCTTTAGCGTATTTATCATATTCATAAAAAAGGGCCTCTCTTAATATGATTCTTATGTCAATAATCTCTGAATGCAATTTAGAAGATGGACAGGGCAGTATTAATTGGGCATCTTCTTTTTCCTTGAGAACTAATTGTAATGACCGTATTTTTTCTTTTTCCATTTTTTTCTTAAGGAACATAGAATGTGTCATTACGCCTCTGATGATAGCTTTATGAGAGTTCCAGACTATTAAGGGACACATATCTCCTTTGTCGTTATCTAGAAAATAATTAGAGATAGCTGTTTCTAAGTCTTTTTATTTTAGGAGTGTGTAAAAGTGAAGAATTGCATCTCCAAATATAGTCTGTATAAACTGATCTACCTAACTGAACCTCACATATGACAGGCGAATGATCTGAGAATGACTTTGGCAAAATTTAAATTTTTTTGAATCTTGAAATAGAGAGGGAGTCAGTAAGGACCAAGTCAATTCTCGAAAATGTTTTTGTGGACTTCCGAATAGTGGGTGTATTCTAAAGACGAGGTATTTAGACATCTAAAGATATACAAATATTCATGTGTTTGGAGCCAGTTTCTTAGCATCGGAAAAGAAGATCTGGTTGGAGAAGTAGAATCTAACGCGCTATTTGGAACAATATTAAAGTCTTCAATTAGGATAACACACCCTTTTTAAATTTCCTGTTTTTTTTCATCTAATTCGTTAAAGTAACGCATCTGTGCATTATTTGGTGCTTAAATATTCACTAATGTAGTTAGTTGGTTGTCAATTTTACAAACTAGAATCAAGTAACTGCCCTCTGAGTCTGTGTATTCATTAAAAGTTCAAAGGATATAGTATTTTTAATTAGTGTAATCACTCCAGCTTTTTTCTACTATTTAAAGATTTGTATATGTGCGGAAAATTTTTATTTTCAATTTTGGGATGGCCTTCTCTTGCCAATTTAACTTTTTGAAGACATATTATGTCTGCTTTACTCTTCCTAATTTCTCTCCATGTGACGAATCTCTTAACAGGGCTATTTAAGCCTCTGACATTAAATGATAAAATTTTAACCATAACCTATAAAAAAAAAAATGACAACAAAATCAAAACCCGCAAGAAACCAATACCAAAGGAGAATCCAATACTTCTTGGATAAATCTCGTATATGGGAAAAGTTTGTGACAAAGCTTAGAAGAATGTCTGCTTTTTTGAAGAAATGCAAAGAGTCTCCATTTTTTCAGTTTCAACCTGGCGTTTTCTTCTCTTTAGTCAGTGAAGAAACAAAAGACATTCCATCCAGAGGAGAAAATATTGTAATCATTTTACCACCATAGTTAATTAGGAGTTTCGTTGGAAAGCCCCATCTCTATGCCACACCTTTTTTTTCTAAGCATTAAGGTGACTTCATTGAAATTTTTACTGGCTTGGGCTGTATCCTTCGAAAGGTCTGCAAAGACCTTTATATGATCATATGCGTGGGGAAGTACTTTTTGGCTTTCATATAATTTAGAAATTTTTCTTTAGTAGTATAGAAGTAAAATCTTAGTATGACATCTCTTGGCACCTCATCTGAAATAAATTTAGGGCGGGGAAGCCTATGTATTCTATCTATCATGAGCTCTATATCTGGAACAGAGGGTAGAGCTTTATTCAGGATTTCTAAGAAGTATTTTTGAAGATTATTTTGGTTCACTTTTTCTGATACTCCTCTGAGTTTAATGTTGTTGCGTCTGCTGCGGTCCTCAAGTCCTTGGTGAGAAACAAACATGTGAAGGTACTGTCAGACAATACCACGATGGTAGCCTTCCTCCGTCACCAGGGCGGTCCAAGACACCCAACACTACAACATCTAGCGGGACGGATCTTCATGTGGGCAGAGAGGGAGATTCTCTCGATCTCAGCGGTACACCTGGAGGGTACCAGAAACCAGGTCATGGATTTCCTCAGCAGGAGAAGGATAGCCGCAGCAGAATGGGAGCTGAACGACGAGGTGTTCAACGGACTGTGCCAGCGGTGAGGAAGACCGGAGGCCAGTGGGTTTGACGCCCTGTCATAATCATGGAGCAGAGGCCTGTTATATGCATTCCCGCCTCTCGTACTGATCCCAAGGACTCTCAGGAAGATTTGCGAGGACAGGGCCAGAGTCATACTAGTGGTGCCCTTCTGGATGAAATGGAGTTGGTTCCCCTTGCTAAAGAAAATGTCAGAAGAGAAACCCATTCTCTCACCAAGAAGAGGAGACCTTCTTCATCAAGGTCCGGTCTTACACCAAAGCCCAGACGCCCTCTAGTTATCAGCCTGGATTCTGAGCGTCAGGTCCTAAGAACTAGGGATCTGTCAGATGATGTTATCTCTACCCTCCAAGCGAGTAGAAAACCGGTGACTTCCGCAATTTATAACAAACTCTGAAAGAAATTCTGCAGCTACTGTGGAGAGGCGACAGTTGATACTGACCACCCTGACATCCCCAAGACCCTTGACTTTTTACAGGCAGGGTTCAGGAAAGGACTTAGGCCCAGTACTCTAAGCATACAGGTCACAGCACTAAGCGTATTCTATGACTCTTCCTTATCGTCACACCCCTGGATAGCCCGATTCTCCAGGGCTGTTCAGAGGTTGAGACCTTTAATAAGGAAAGCTGTCACTCCTTGGGACATTAATTTGGTCTTAAATGCATTATGCAGACACCAGGGATTGAAGCTTGAGGAGGCTAATTTGCATATTCCAGGTGCCTTCTGGGAAAAGCAAAGAGTCTCCCTAAGCAAAAAGATCGTTGAGTACAGTCGGGACCAGCTGCTTGGAAAGCATCGCCAAACCAGGGATTGAAGCTTGAGGAGGCTAATTTGCATATTCCAGGTGCCTTCTGGGAAAAGCGAAGAGTCTCCCTAAGTAAGAAGATCATTGGGTACAGTCAGGATCAGCTGCTTGGAAAGCATTGCCAAACCGCGCGCCGAATTTTTGCCTCTAGGGCATTATTACAAGAAAGCTTGACTGACTGAGTAGATTACACAAGAAGGTTACACACAGTAGATTACACAAGAAGGAAGACACACAGCAAGTCAGCAGGATCTAGGAGCAACATGGCAGATGTGACAACCTACATGGTGAGCTGCAACATGTGCTACATGTTCACAGATCAACCACAAGAAGAATCCAACTTCACCTGCCAGAAGTGTAGACTAGTGGCCCTTTTAGAAGAAAAGGTACGGGGTCTGGAAAAAAGAATTGCAATTTTGAAACTCATCAAAGAAAATGAAGACTTCCTAGACAGAACAGAAGCATCTCTACTGGTCACAGAAGGTGAAGAAAGTGTCAGAGAACCTCCAAAAGCAGACGAGTGGAAGCATGTGACCAAATGAAGCAAGAAGACTATAGAGACATCTCCAACCACACAACTGACAAACCGATACCAAGGCCTTACAGAGGACGAAGATGGCACACCTAAGGATGAGGCACTACCAGCAAGCAAAAAATAAAAAGGGCACACAGCAACACCCAGAGGTGACAACAAAAAGTGCAGCCAAGAAGTGAAGAAGAGTGGTAGTGGTGGGAGACTCATTACTGAGAAGCACAGAAGCAGCCATCTGCAGACCGGCCATAACCGCAAGAGAAGTATGTTGCCTCCCAGGTGCGAAGATCAAAGATGTGACCGATAGGATACCAATGCTCATCAGTTCCAAGGACATCCACCCATTTCTTCTGATAAATGTTGGCACCAATGACACGGCAAGGAAGGACCTACCGACAATCTGCAAAGACTTTGAAGAGTTGAGGAAGAAAGTAAAGGAACTGGATGCACAGATAGTTTTTTCTTCTATCCTTCCAGTAGACGGGCATGACACCAGGAGATGGAACAGGATCCTTGATGCGAACAACTGGCTAAGATGATGGTGCAGACAACAAGGACTCGGATTTCTGTACTATGGTGTGAATTGCCTGTACGACGGATTCCTCGCCAGAGACGAACTACACCTCAACAAACCTGGGAAACACACATTCACCAGAAGACTAGCCACACTCATCAGGAGAGCATTAAACTAGAAGAAGAGGGGACGGGAAGAAAAACATTAGAAAATATACTGATGAATGATATGAGGTGCAGCAAAGAAGATCCAAGACAACATACTCGGAAGGGAGGTAAGAAAATTTCTAAAACAATCCACAGGGAGGAGATCGGTACAAAACAAAATTCTCTTAACTGCATACTCGCAAACGCCAGAAGCCTGACAAACAAGATGGAAGAACTAGAAGTAGAAATATCTACAGGTAACTATGACATAGTGGGAATAACCGAGACATGGTTAGATGAAAGCTATGACTGGGCAGTTAACTTACAGGGTTACAGTCTGTTTAGAAAGGATCGTAAAAATCGGAGAGGAGGAGGGGTTTGTCTTTATGTAAAGTCTTGTCTAAAGTCCACTTTAAGGGAGGATATTAGCGAAGAGAATGAGGATGTCGAGTCCATATGGGTCGAAATACATGGAGGGAAAAATAGTAACAAAATTCTCTTTGGGGTCTGCTACAAACCCCCAAATATAACAGAAATCATGGAAAGTGTACTACTAAGGCAGATAGATGAAGCTGCAACCCATAAAGAGGTCCTTGTTATGGGGGACTTTAACTCCCCGGATATTAACTGGGAAACAGAGACCTGCGGAACCAATAAAGGCAACAGGTTTCTGCTAATAGCCAAGAATAATTATCTTTCTCAATTGGTGCAGAATCCAACCAGAGGAGCAGCACTTTTAGACCTAGTACTATCTAATAGACCTGACAGAATAACAAATCTGCAGGTCGTCGGGCATCTAGGAAACAGCGACCATAATATTGTACAGTTTCACTTGTCTTTCGCTAGGGGGACATGTCAGGGAGTCACAAAAACACTGAACTTTAGGAAGGCAAAGTTTGACCAGCCTAGAGATGCCCTTAATCTGGTTGACTGGGACAATGTCCTCAGAAATAACAATACAGAAAATAAATGGGAAAAGTTTAAGAACATCCTTAATAGGCACTCTAAGCGGTTTATACCTTGTGGGAATAAAAGGACAAGAAATAGGAAAAACCCAATGTGGCTAAACAAAGAAGTAAGAGGGGCAATTAACAGTAATAAGGAAGCATTTAAACTACTAAAGCAGGAGTGAACCGTTGAAGCTCTAAAAAACTATAGGGAAAAAATACTTTATCTAAAAAACTAATTAAAGCTGCCAAAAAGGAAACAGAGAAGCACATTGCTAAGGAAAGTAAAACTAATCCCAAACTGTTCTTCAACTATATTAATAGTAAAAGAATCAAAAGTGAAAGTGTAGGCCCATTAAAAAATTGTGAGGAAAGAATAGTTGTAGATGACGAGGAAAAAGCTAATATATTAAACACCTTCTTCTCCACGGTATTCACGGTGGACTGTGAAATGCCGAGAGACAAAGAAAACTCTACATTAAGAGTCACCAATCTAACCCAAGAAGAGGTGAGAAAACCAGCTAAATAAGATTAAAATAGATAAATCTCCGGGTACTGATGGCATACATCCACGAGTACTAAGAGTACTAAGTAATGTAATAGACAAACCATTATTTCTTATATTTAGGGACTCTTTAGCTACGGGGTCTGTTCCACAGGACTGGCGCATAGCAAATGTGGTACCAATATTCAAAAAGGGCTCTAAAAGTGAACCTGGAAATTATAGGCCAGTAAGTCTAACCTCTATTGTTGGTAAAATATTTGCAGGGTTTCTGAGGGATGTTATTCTGGATTATCTCAATGAGAATAATTGTTTAACTCCATATCAGCACGGGTTTATGAGGAATCGCTCCTGTCAAACCAATCTAATCAGTTTTTATGAAGAGGTAAGCTATAGACTGGACCAAGGTGAGTCATTGGACGTGGTATATCTTGATTTTTTCCAAAGAATTTGATACTGTGCCACACAAGAGGTTGGTACACAAAATGAGAATGCTGGGTCTGGGGGAAAATGTGTGTAAATGGGTAAGTAACTGGCTTAGTGATAGAAAGCAGAGGGTGGTTATAAATGGTATATTCTCTAACTGGGTCGCTGTGACCAGTGGGGTACCCCAGGGGTTAGTGTTGGGACCTATTCTCTTCAACATATTTATTAATGATCTGGTAGAAGGTTTGCACAGTAAAATATCGATATTTGCAGATGATACAAAACTATGTAAAGCAGTCAATACAAGAGAAGATAGTATTCTGCTACAGATGGATCTGGATAAGTTGGAAACTTGGGCGGAAAGGTGGCAGATGCGGTTTAACAATGATAAATGTAAGGTTATACACATGGGAAGAAGGAATCAATATCACCATTACACGCTGAAGGGGAAACCACTGGGTAAATCTGACATGGAGAAGGACTTGGGGGACAAGTAATGCTGTAGATATGCCCCCGATGTAACCTGCAAGATAAGAAAAACTAGTTATATTATACTCATCGGGGGGGTGGTCCGGTCTTGGTCCAATGGGTGTCACGGTCCGGCACCTCCCATCTTGCAGCGGTGACATCCTCTTCTTTGCTTCCCATCGCGGCTCTGGCGTAGGCATACTTTACCTGCCCTGCTTAAGAGGGATGAGTGTTAGGAGTTGGCGGGGACCCTCAACTGCCTCGTCCCTCCTATATGTCGGGCACATGTGTCCCATGTGGCATCCTGATGTTCACCCCTGTGTTAATGTATAATGTCATGTATTAATGTTTTACCAATGTAGTGTGCTGTGTATGTTTGTATGTATGTTCTTGTATTGTGCAACCTGTACTGAATATGTTATCTGTTGCACTTGTTGAGATTAGGGATAGAAGAGGTTAAAAAGAGTGGCCGGTCAAGTAGTCTGACTGGACAGGAAGTTCCTTATTCTGTAGCAGAGCCTGGGCAGGCTTTCCCAGAACTGGACACTCTACACCAGCCCGGAGCAGAGGATATCCCAGTTGAAGGAGTACAAATTGCCCAAAGACTGCTGGGCAGTGTGGACTGAGCCCTGGTTCAGTGAGAGCAACTGCAGGAGGACTTCCCAAAATCCAGAGGGGAGCCATTGATGCTGCACAATTTGAGAAGACGCAGGGAAAGTGCAGGAAGCATTACTTTAATCACCGTATGTTCATTAAAAGTTTTTCTAACGTTGAACAAAATCATGGCTTGTTATGCATCCAGAGGATGCAATCCCAGTGTGACAGAGGTAACTGACTGTGCTGCAGAACCAGGACCTTATCTGTCTATTTTTTATGTGCAAGGGGCTGGAGTGCTCACTGACTGTGGCTTAGTGGACTCATCCACGACTACCACCCCATGCCACCTTGTTACATTTGGACCAAACTTCTCTGGCCATGGATCAAACTGAGAAAAAATTTGGCCATCGGTGCAGATGATTTCCTCCTTTTGACTCCTCCTCTTTGAGTCAGTTGGGCAGTTGGAGAGTTGTGATGTGGGGGAAAGCAAGGGTTATTTGGGTGCCACCACTGAGGACTGTTGTTGTGAGTTCATTTTCCCCTTCACTACTGAGGCCCGAGGAACTCCCTCTTCTGGTAAAGAAAGGTAGTGAACCTGATTATCAAACACCTGAGTCTGATGATGATGACTGGCTGAGTGGAGTTACTGACTGGATATAAGGCTGCCGACGCCCTTCTGCCCTGCGGGTGATTTCTCTGTGGGATCCTTGGAGACCAGTCTGAATTCCTGCTCTTCTAAAGCTAAGTTTTCTGCTCGGCTTTTGGCATTCTTGCTTTGACTTTGTTTTGCTTTGTTTTTCTGGATTTCTGCCATTCCCTGCTGGGGTGTGCTGAATTCCTTTAGCTCTGTCTTCTGAAAATACCTGAGTGCTGATTTAGTTTTTGAAGCCTAGCTGCTTCAGGGTCTTTTTCATATCAGCTTGTTGGCTTATGTCTTTGATAGGGTTTTGGCAGATTGCAGACAGCAACCTTCCTTTCCTGTTCTGTTTAGTTAGCTTGGGCCCCGTCTTTGCTCAGTCTATCTTTCTATCTGTGTGAGTGTTTTTTCATCTTGCTTCACCGTCATTATATGTTGGGGGCTGCCTTTTACATTGGGGTCTGCTCTGGGGCAGTTTAGATTTCCTTTTCTGTCTTTAGGCTATTTAGCGCTCCGGCTGTGATCGAGGGGTCTAGGGCATCGTAGGAACCCCCCACGGCTACTGCTAGTTGTGTTGATAGGTTCAGGAGTCTGCAATCTGATAGTTGCCAACTTCTCTGTTTTTTTGGACGTAGCTTCTATTTTTGTGTCTGCCTCCTACGGTGACTCAATCATAACAGAATCACCCGCCATACCGCAGATCCTAGGGTACTCTATAGCAGGAAAGAATTGTAAAAAAAAAAAAAAAAAAAAAAGTATATTTTTTCCTCTATACCTCTGAGGCCATAGGGGGAATTTTTTTTTTCTCTCAATGGAGATAAAGCAATTGGCTGATCGTGTGGAGCAGCTCGCTGCGGAAGTGCGGGGAATTTCTGCCTACCTTGCTCATTCACATGCTGCTGAACCAAAGATTCCTACACCTGATGTATTTTTTGGGGATCGGTCTAAATTTTTGAATTTCAAAAATAATTGTAAATTATTTTTTGCCTTGAAGCCTAACTCGTCAGGGAGCTCCGCGCAGCAGGTTAAAATTGTCATCTCTTTGCTGCGTGGCGATCCCCAGGATTGGGCGTTTTCTTTGAAACCAGATGATCCTATTCTGACTAATGTGAACGCATTTTTTCAGGCCTTGGGGTTGTTGTATGACGAACCTAATGCCATTATTCAGGCTGAAAAGACCCTGCTGGCATTGAACCAGGGTCGTGATTCTGCAGAATTGTACTGTCAAAAATTCCGAAAGTGGGCAGTACTTACTACCTGGAATGATAATGCCTTGGCTGCTCTCTTTCGGAAGGGGTTGTCAGAAGCCGTAAAAGATACTATGGTGGGATTTCCTGTTCCCTCTGGTCTTGACGATTCTATGTCATTAGCCATTCAGGTTGATTGGCGTTTGCGCGAACGCAAAGCTGCACGAGAGGTGTTGCCACCTGTTGAACAAATGTCTGAACCTATGCAATGTGATAGAGTTTTTTCCAGAGAGCAGCGTCAGGAGTTCAGAAGGCGTAATAAGTTGTGTTTTTTCTGTGGAGATGCCTCGCATATTATTTCTGTCTGTCCTAAACGCGAGAAATGCTTTGCACACACGTTTTCTGTTGGTGGTGTTCAACCTAAGTTTCTTCTGGCTATTACTCTGATCTGCTCCCTGTCCACATTTTCCACCAAGGCTTTTGTGGATTAGGGAGCAGCCCTAAACCTAATGGACTTGGATTTTGCTAAACGTTGTGGATTTCCGATGACACCTCTGCAGACGCCTATCCCTTTGAGGGGGATTGATGCTACTCTTTTGGCTAAAAATAAACCTCAGTTTTGGACCCAGGTGGTAATGCGGGTCGCCCCAGACCATCAAGAAAATTGCAGATTTTTTGTGTTGTATAATCTACATGATACTATTGTTCTGGGGTTTCCCTGGTTACAAATTCATAATCCAGTTTTGGATTGGAAATCTGTGTCTGTGGTTAGTTGGGGTTGTCGGTGTGCCTTTAGTGAGCCTCCGGTGTTTTCCACCTCTCCTCAGTCGCATGATGTTCCTGATTATTTGGCGGACTTTTATGATGTATTTAGTGAGAATGAGTCTGCGTCCTTGCCTCCTCATAGGAGTTATGACTGTGCAATTGAACTGAGCCCGGGGTGTAAATTTCCCAAGGGTCGGCTCTTCAATTTATCTGTACCGGAGCACGAGGCTATGCGGTCCTATATTAAGGAGGCGTTGGAGAAGGGTCATATTAGACCATTCTCTTCACCCTTAGGTGCTGGGTTTTTTTTTGTGGCCAAAAAAGGATGGTTCTTTAAGGACTTGTATTGATTATCGTGCCCTCAACAAAATTACTATTAAATATCAGTATCCGTTACCCCTGATTTTGGATCTATTCTCTAGAGTTAGAGGTGCTTGCTAGTTTACCAAGCTTGACCTCAGGGGGGCGTATAATCTTATTCGCATTAAGCATGGGGATGAATGGAAGACGGCGTTTAATACTCCGGAGGGACATTTTGAGTACCTGGTGATGCCTTTTGGGCTCACTAATGCCCCTTCTGTCTTCCAGTGCTTCATGAACGATATTTTCCGAGATTTTGTCGATAAATTTTTGATTATCTATCTGGATGATATTTTGATCTTCTCCAAGGATTGGGATTCTCATGTGGAACATATTCGGACTGTGTTCCGGATCTTGAGGGAGAATTCCCTGTATGTCAAAGGATCTAAATGCCTATTTGGAGTACAGAGGATTTCTTTTTTGGGATTTATTTTGTCCCCGTCAACTATTGAAATGGACCCGGCCAAGGTACAGGCCATTTACAATTGGGTTCAGCCCACTTCTTTGAAGGCCCTCCAGAAGTTTTTGGGTTTTGCTAATTTTTATCGGAAATTTATAGCAAAATTTTCTAGTATTGCCAAGCCATTGACTGATTTGACTAAGAAGGGTGCTGATGTGTTAAATTGGTCTCCGGAGGCTGTTTCTTCCTTTCAGGAGCTGAAGCGAAGATTCACCTCCGCCCCGGTTTTGCGGCAACCTGATGTCTCACTTCCGTTCCAGGTAGAGGTGGATGCTTCTGAGATTGGTGCAGGAGCTGTTTTGTCCCAAAAGGATCCTGTAACATCTAAAATGAATCCCTGTGCTTTCTTTTCCCGAAAGTTCTCTCCATCTGAACGTAACTATGATGTGGGGAATCGGGAACTGTTGGCCATGAAATGGGCATTTGAGGAGTGGAGACATTGGTTGGAGGGAGCTAAGCATCAAGTCGTGGTCCTCACTGACCACAAGAATTTGATTTACCTAGAGTCGGCTAAGCGCTTGAACCCTAGACAGGCTAGGTGGGCCTTGTTTTTTACATGTTTTGATTTTGTGGTTTCTTTTCTTCCTGGAACTAAGAATGTCAAGGCAGACGCCCTCTCTCGGAGCTTCTTTGCTGATTCTCCTGTGGTGACCAAGCCTGCTACCATCTTAGGCGAAGGGGTAGTTCTTTCTGCCATCTCGCCCGATTTGAGACGTGCTCTGGAAGAGTTCCAGGAGGACAAACCTGAGCGTTGTCCCAGTGGAAAGTTGTATGTTCCTGACCAGTGGAAGAAGAGAGTGATGTCTGAAGTTCATTGCTCTGCTTTGGCTGGTCATCCAGGTATTTTTGGTACTAGAGATCTGGTGAGTCGGTCTTTTTGGTGGCCCTCCTTGTCTCGTGATGTCAGGAATTTTGTGCAGTCCTGTGGGACGTGCTCCCGGTCTAAATCGTGTTCGCGCTCTAGTGGGTTGTTGATGCCTTTGCCTGTCCCCAAGAGGCCATGGACCCATATTTCAATGGATTTCATCTCTGATATGCCTGTCTCTCAAAGGATGACTGTTATTTGGGTGATTTGTGATAGGTTCTCTAAGATGGTTCATCTTGTACCACTCCCTAAGTTGCCGTCTTCCTCTGAGTTGGTGCCCCTGTTTTTACAACAGGTGGTTCGCTTGCACGGGATTCCTGAGAACACTGTATCTGACAGAGGAGTCCAGTTTGTGTCTAGATTTTGGAGAACTTTCTGTTCCAAGCTGGGAATTCAGTTGTCCTTCTCCTCTGCTTTTCACCCTCAGACCAATGGGCAGACAGAGAGAACAAACCAGACCTTGGAGTCATATTTGAGATGTTTTATTTCTGCTGATCAGGATGATTGGGTTTCATTTTTGCCCTTGGCCGAATTTGCTTTAAATAATAGAGCTAGTTCTGCCACTTTGATGTCACCTTTTTTTTGTAACTTTGGGTTTCATCCTCGATTTTCTTCAGGGCAGGTGGAGCCCTCTGCCTGCCCAGGTGTTGACACTGTGGTGGAGAGAATGCCCCAGATCTGGGACCAAGTGGTGGATAAGTTATCTCTCTCCCAGGAAAAGGCCCAGCGGTTTTCCAACCGACATAGGACCATTGGTCCCCAGTTTAAGGTTGGTGATATGGTGTGGTTATCATCAAAAAATATTACTATGAAGGTGGCGTCTCCTAAGTTTAAGCCTAGATTTATTGGACCTTACAAGATTTTGGAGATTATTAATCTGGTCTCTTTTCGTTTGGCTCTTCCTGTCACATTTAAAATCCATAATGTGTTCCATAAATGTTTGTTGAAGAGGTTTGTTGAACCTGTTGTTCCTGGGGTGGCACCTCCAGACCCTGTATTGGTTGAAGGTAACATGGAATATGAGGTAGAGAAATTACTGGATTCCCGTCTGGCTAGACGGAGACTCCAGTATTTGGTTAAGTGGAAGGGTTATGGTCAGGAGGATAATTCCTGGGTCTCTGCCTCTGATATTCATGCCAAAAGATTGGTGCGTGCCTTTCATCGGGCTCACCCTGATCGCCCTGGTGGTGTGGTTGAGGGTTCGGTGACCCCTCCTCAAGGGGGAGGTACTGTTGTGAGTTCGTTTTCCCCTTCACTACTGAGGCCCGAGGAACTCCCTCTTCTGGTAAAGAAAGGTAGTGAGCCTGATTATCAAACACCTGAGTCTGATGATGATGACTGGCTGAGTGGAGTTACTGACTGGATATTAGGCTGCTGACGCCCTTCTGCCCTGCGGGTGATTTCTCTGTGGGATCCTTGGAGACCAGTCTGAATTCCTGCTCTTCTAAAGCTAAGTTTTCTGCTCGGCTTTTGGCATTCTTGCTTTGACTTTGTTTTGCTTTGTTTTTCTGGATTTCTGCCATTCCCTGCTGGGGTGTGCTGAATTCCTTTAGCTCTGTCTTCTGAAAATACCTAAGTGCTGATTTAGTTTTTGAAGCCTAGCTGCTTCAGGGTCTTTTTCATATCAGCTTGTTGGCTTATGTCTTTGATAGGGTTTTGGCAGATTGCAGACAGCAACCTTCCTTTCCTGTTCTGTTTAGTTAGCTTGGGCCCCGTCTTTGCTCAGTCTATCTTTCTATCTGTGTGAGTGTTTTTTCATCTTGCTTCACCGTCATTATATGTTGGGGGCTGCCTTTTACATTGGGGTCTGCTCTGGGGCAGTTTAGATTTCCTTTTCTGTCTTTAGGCTATTTAGCGCTCCGGCTGTGATCGAGGGGTCTAGGGCATCGTAGGAACCCCCCACGGCTACTGCTAGTTGTGTTGATAGGTTCAGGGGTCTGCAATCTGATAGTTGCCAACTTCTCTGGTTTTCTGGACATAGCTTCTATTTTTGTGTCTGCCTCCTACAGTGACTCAATCATAACAGACTGTACTGTGTGTGATGTTAAGGTGGAGCAAACTGAAAAATTCAAGTGACACTAATTTGTCCTCCTCATGGACCTGTCATCTGAAAGTGGACTATTTCCTCTTACTACAGTTTCTCTCATCTTGTTTGGAACGGCAGAACGCACTAAATATAGTAAATAATAAAGTGCGTTCGCAGCTCGGGGTCCACCGCGCAGAAGGTGATATCACTGCTGCTGAGTAGAGTTGAGAGAAATGGGTCGGTCATAATCAAAAGTCGGCGACTTTCGCTGAAGTCGGGTTTCATGAAACGAAACCCGACCATAGCGTGAGGTTGGCCACGAGGTCGGCGACAAGAGCGCCAAAGTTGCGTTTCAAAAGATGCTTCCAGCGCCCTTTTTCAGCCAAAGATGGAGGACGCACACTGTGGGCAACGCGATGACATAGGCATCGGTCACCACCATCTTTCAGAATGGCATGCAAGTGATTGGCTGGCTTTGTGTGAGGTCACAGGGGCTATAAAAGGGCGTGCACGCCGACCGCCATCTTACTTCTGCCGATCTTAGCATTAGGGAGAGGTTGCTGGCTGCTGATTCAGAATAAGGGAGAGTGTTAGGCAGGGAAGAAGAACCAAAAAAACTTCTGCTAGCGATTTCCACTTACAACACAACACTTTGTGTGCAGTGACAGGGGAGGCTCTATTTTTGTGCATCAGCTCTGTTGGTTACTAGGCTGCTTATAAGGCTCCCTGATAGCTGCATTGCTGTTTGCACACTGCTGTGCAAACGGCTTTTTTAAAAGCAAAAATACTTTTCTTCTTCTTTTCACAGTTACCAAGCGTTCATTTTCCCACCTTTTTGTGTGTGCAGCAGTCCTGCTTATTAGGCTGCCTGCATCCATACTTGGACTGAGAGCATCATTGTCAGCGTCCTCAAATCTCTAGTGAGATCCACATTCTCACGAATCCTATAGACACCCTCCACCTTGTCATACACCACCCAATTTCAGCCTGTTACATTGAGGTGTAATCTCTCCTGGGCCTGAGACAATAGTTCAGTGTCCTCAAATCTATAGTGAGATTCAAATTCTCACCAATCCTATAGACACCCTCCACCTTGTCATACACCATCCAATTTAAGCCTGTTACATTGAGGTGTAATCTCTCCTGAGTCTGAGACAATAGTTCTGCGTCCTCAAATCTATAGTGAGATTCAAATTCTCACCAATCCTATAGACACCCTCCACCTTGTCATATGGGTCGCCCTCCGAGGGCTGTGGGGTACTCGGTACTGGGCCGGTCTCTCAGAGGGGATTGTCACAGCAGCGGTGACCCAGTCCATGGCCCTGGGGGCCCATGTAAAAGGTGTTGAGTTGGGAATAAAGTTTATAAGTGATTCGTGACGCCACCTGTGGTGTTCGGCAAGGGAGGTGTTAAGCCGACGCTGCAAGCAGATCCCCTGGGACAGATGGTGCAGTGCAGCAATGATGTTGCAGCCCTCCACAGGTAGGTTGTCCCAGGGCAGTGTAGATAAAGGGTTAGGAAGAAGGTGCAGTGTTTGGCACAGAGATGTAGTAGTGCTGAGGATGTTGCAGGAAGGAGGCAAGGACACAACAGGGTGCAGTTTCTTTATCTTTACTTGGCAAACGCAGTCCAGGGTCTTGATTACAGATGGCACAGGAGCAGGCTAGCCTGGAAGCAACTCAGGTATCTCTCTCAGAAGGGTTGTGTAGTCTCCTTCTTAGCGCTGGCTTGAGGTACATGCAGTACAGTGTTACACTGAAGTTTCTCCTTC
The DNA here is from genome assembly GCF_039654945.1 of Dendrobates tinctorius. Classification (NCBI taxonomy): domain Eukaryota; kingdom Metazoa; phylum Chordata; class Amphibia; order Anura; family Dendrobatidae; genus Dendrobates; species Dendrobates tinctorius. Next base: position 21,937,362 of record NW_027361795.1, read on the forward strand.
TTATTGTCTCTTAGAACTACCTCGTATGGCAAACAGCTGTAGCCCTCTATCTCTCTTGGCTCACCCGTCGCTGTTGTGCCTCCGAGTCTTAGTTGGGAATAGAGCTTTTACAGCTTCCTATTCCTCTGGTTTCTGTTGCAGGACCTTCAGTATCCATACAACCGTGGAGACCAGGCTCCAGATCATGTGCTTTCACTGTGAGAGAGCTCTCTATCATCAGCTCAACCTCCAGCTTCTCTACACTCATTGACCTCCTCACACTAACCCTCAATTTCCCTTCCTGGACCTCAGAGAGCACTCCTTCCCTAATCCCGGTTCAGAGCTCCCTCTGCTGGTCTGAAGTGGGTACTGTGTTGCATGACATGGTTAACTGTTAGAGAGACCCTTCATTGCCTCAAAGCCTGACATCACCCTCCCTGGAGTAAGGCAATGCCACTGTGGTGACCTTACTCCTGGGTGCACCACATTCCCCCCCCTAGTGCAAGTCAGCACTCTTGGGCTGATGAAAGAAAACATGAATAACATATAAACATGACAAATAAACAATTATGGAGGTTACAAGATTTTGAAAAATGAAAAATGTACAAAAACCAAACGCTCCAAAAAATAGTCCTATGATGATAAGTCCAAGCATCAATGTCCATGGTCCATTCCTGGGCAAATGGTGAACTATTTACAAGGTAGTAATCACACACAGTCCTGTGGTCAAAATGTCCATGAAAACAAAACTGGAAAATTCAAAGGAAACTCTTACAGATTATCTGTAGGCACAAACTTGAAAACAGTTACATATGTACATGTACAGGTTAACATTACTTTAACTTATTTATATGCGATATCTGATGGGAGGTATACCTTGTGTAGTACGGGTAGACATTGCGTAACACTGGTGTGATTGGGGATCTTACTGGTTGTCTGGTACTAACTATTGGTGTAGTATGTAATGTACTGGATGCACTACTGGTGGTTCTGCGTAGCACAGGAATACTAGATTTCCTAGGACCAGTTCTACTCACTGTGGGCATGACAGATTCACCACTGGCAGGGCGAGGGTTCTCTAGCTCCACTGCTGGTGTGGCATCTGCTGCCTGATTTTCAGGATTCTCTTGAGTCACTTCTTCTTGTACTACCAGTTGGGGAAATGTCAACACTGGCACCACTATAGCATCATTTACTTTAGTCCAATTTGCAGGGAATTCTCCAAGTATAGTGCTGACCTTTTCTTCTTCAATGGGTTGGATGTTACTTTGTTCTTCCATTCTTTCTCTTAACTGGTCAGGGCATAATTTCAAATGATCCCTTGATATTGCTGCTGAGGTTTCTCCTCCATCTTTACTAATAAGGCACACCTTGGTATTGTCAAAGTTTGAGGGTAGAATGGTATAGGGTTCAGCTTCCCATTGGTCATCCAACTTATGCATCCTTCTTTTCCTCTTTAGGACTTGTTCTCCTGGTGACAAGGGAACTGCAGGTGCATGCTGATTGTAGTTCCTCTCTTGTTTTTGTTTTGCCTGAGTTAGACTCTTTTCCACACATTCTTGTACTCTTCTGTACTGTTGCTGCCTCTCTGTGTCCCAGTCAGCATCTGGTGACGTTACTTCAGGTGTAAGGACTCCCATATCCAAATCAATAGGCAGCTTACCAGGTCTTGCTCTCATTAGGTAGGCTGGAGTGCAGTTGGTGGAATTCACAGGAATATGGTTGTAGAGGTCTACCAGATCTGGCAACTTCTCTGGCCACAGATTCCTCTCCTCCAAAAGCAAGGTCTTCAGTAGGTCAATCACTACCTGGTTCATCTTTTTACACATGCCATTGGTCTGTGGATGATATGGGGTTGCCCGGATCTTCTTACAACCGTACAAGTTACAGAATTCCTGGAAAACTTCTGCCTCAAAAGCGGGACCTTGATCTGTAAGCATCCTCTCAGGATATCCATGTGGTCTACAGAAGTGCTGTTGAAAGGCTCTGGCTGCTGTCCTGGCTGTTTGATCTTTGACAGGCACAACTACCAGGAATCTTGAGTAGTGGTCCACGATGGTAAGAGCATAGATGTAGCCCGAACGGCTTGGGACCAGCTTCACATGGTCTAGGGCGACCAACTCAAGTTGCTGTTCGGTTATTATTGGCTGTTGAGGAGCTCTCTGGCTGTTTCGATCCTTTCTGCGCAGGTTACATTGTCCACACTCCCGGCACCACTTTTCAATGGCTTTCCTCATACCAGCCCAGTAGAATCTCTCCCGGAGCAAGGCTTCCAACTTCTTCCATCCGAAGTGGCCAGCTCCATTGTGGTATGCTTCCAGGACCATTGATGCCTCTCTCTTTGGGACTACCACCTGCCAGACCAACTCATGAGTGCGGGCATTGATACTCCTCTGACACAGCTTTCCTTCATAGATGAACAGCCGGCCTCTCTCCTTCCACAACTGCTGGGTTTCTTCAGGAGCATCCGACTCTGGGCGTGAGTCAGCTAGTGACAGTAGCTCCTTCACCATGCGGACTACGGGGTCACTATCCTGCATTTCTGCCCAGTCATGATGGGGCAATGGATTTAGAGTGACCTCTTTCAAGCCAGACTGCCTGTTTCTCACTCCTTGAGCACGTTGGGCCGCAATTGGCCAGTGGAAGGGAGGTATCTCTATCTCTTCAAGAGCCTCAGGGTCTTCTCCTGCATCTGGCAGATTAGGCATTCTAGACAGAGCATCAGCATTGGCATTCTTGTGCCCTGCCCGGTACTTGATGTTAAACTCATAGTTAGACAGCCGAGCCATCCATCGCTGTTCCAGTGCACCTAGTTTTGCAGTGTCCAAGTGAGTCAACGGGTTGTTGTCCATGAAGATGGTAAACTTGGCTGAAGCTAGATAATGCTTGAATCTTTCAGTCACAGCCCAGACTATGGCGACGAACTCCAACTTGAAGGAACTGTAGTTGTCTGGGTTCCTTTCAGTGGCATGAAGCTTCCTTCTGGCGTAGGAGATCACTCTTTCTTTGCCATTCTGTACCTGCGACAGTACTGCTCCAAGTCCCATGTTGCTGGCATCAGTATACAACACAATGGGCTGGTCATAATCTTGGTAGGCCAGAACTTCATCTCCTGTAAGAGCCATCTTCAGTCAGGTGAAGGACCTCTCCAACTCCTCAGTCCATTCCAATGTGGAATTCTTCTGTTTGGCTTTCTTGGACTGCCCCACCAGAAGAGTTTGCATAGGAGTGGCTATTTCAGTGAAGCCTTTGATGAACCTTCAGTAGTAGCCTACCAACCCGAGGAATTGGCGTACTTCATGGAGGTTGCTGGGCTTCGGCCAGTCTCGGATGACTGTGACTTTGTCAGGGTCTGGTGCCACACCTTCTGCACTCACTACATGACCGAGGTAGTGTACCTTGGGCTTCAGGAGGTGGCATTTGGAAGGCTTCACATTCAGGACAAAGTTGGACAAGGCTTCAAACACCTCAGCCAGGTGCTCCAGATGGTCTTCATAAGTCTTGGAGAAAACAATGACATCATCAAGGTACAACAGGACTGTCTCAAAGTTCATGTGTCCCAGGCAGCACTCCATCAGCAGTTGAAATGTTCCTGGGGCAATGCAGAGCCTGAATGGCATATAGTTGAACTCACAGAGACCCATTGGGGTGGTAAATGCTGTTTTCTCCTTGTCTGCCTCTGCCACGGGAACCTGCCAATACCCACTAGTGAGATCTAAGGTGGAAAAGTAGTTAGCAGTTTTAAATGCAGCCAATGACTCTTCAATTCTGGGTAATGGGTTGGCATCTTTATGTGTAATGCTGTTAATTTTCCTGTAATCAACACACATTCTCATGGTACCATCCTTTTTCATTACAAAAACTATTGGAGCTGCCCAGGGGCTACAACTGTCTCTGATAACCCCTGCTTCCTTCATCTCTCTCAACATACCTTTGGCACATTGGTATTGTGTTGGGGGTATAGGCCGGTACCTTTCCTTAATGGGTGGATGATCTCCAGTGGGGATATGATATTGAACCCCTTTTGCCTTCCCAAAATCTAGATGGTGTTTACTGAATACCCGCTCGTATTCCTGGGTCACCCTGTAAACCCCATTTTTCTGGCATGAAGGTGTAGAGTCAGTCCCCACCTGCAGTTGCTGGCACCACTCCTCCAGCTGCTTTACAGAGCCATTGTACTCCACCTGGTCGGATGAGACCAAGGGCTCTGCTGCCTGCTTTGCATTATTACTGACAGTGAGCAGCTTAGCAACTGTGGCATACCGAGGTATTGTGGCCTCCTCCTCCCCACAATTCAAAAGGCGTACAGGTACTCTCCCCTTTCGTACATCAACTACCCCTCTGGATGTCAGGACAGTGGGCCTGCTATCAGAGTATACTGGTTCTACCAATGCCTGGTAATCTTTTCCTCTGAGGCCTATGGCTGCCCGACACCAAATCAATATTTCACAACTGGGGGGTATTGCAATGGGGAAAGTATCACTCACTCTGACGCTGCCAATCTCTCCACCAGAGAGTTCTACCTGCTGTTTGCATCAGGGCCTTGATATCCTTCTGCAGGACTCATTGTTCACTGGAATCAGCAGTCTCAGCCACCTGTTGCAACAAGACAATAACCTCAGAAAGACAATTTTCAATTACTTTTGTACCAAGAGTCATCATGGGATTACATTCACGTCGATCAATATCCACAACTATCAGACCTTGAGATTTTAACTCCACCCTCCCCACTTTAACAGTAATTTCTTTACATCCCACTTGTGGTAAAGACTGACCATTACTGGCAACTACTGTTAGTTCATCACTTGGGTCACGGGTGAGTTCAGAGTCAGCCCAATACCACTTGTAGAGGATATAGGGCATAGTGGTCACCTGGGAGCCAGTGTCCAGTAAAGCATTCATGGGGATGCCGTCAATCACCACAGGGAGGATCGGTCTCCCTCCAACATACTTGGCTCGCCAGTTCCTTGGGCCTTGTGGTCCTACTCCTCGGGGTTGGCCCTCTGCCCCAGGGGTTACTCGTTTAAAAGACAGAATTTTGCAAGATGGCCTGCCTTGTGGCAGCGATGACAGATGGGATGTCCGTCCTGGTCATAGCGGTCGTTGTTCCTCCCTCGGAGTGGCGGGGTTCTCCTCTTCCGGAGCCACGGGACATCCTCTGGACTGGAAGCAAGCTGGATCTTCTCCTTGGAGGACACCTGCAGGGACTGCACAGTTTTAGTAAGTGCAGCCATACCTTTGGTCAACTCTTGGACCTGAAGACGCAGCTCTTCTGCTGGATCTTTATCCAGAGTCTGTGCATCAGCCTCCACAGGGAAGGAAGGGAAAGATGTTGCTTCCTGGTGGTAGGTGATCGCTGGGCGCTTAGGGGGTGCTGGATGGCTGACAGTTGATTCCTGCAGCACCCGAATAGCCCTGTCCTTGAAATCAGCAAAGTCCAGGTCAGGGTTTTGTAGGGTTATGATGCGCAGCTGCGCTCTGTGGGTACTTGATAGGAGTCCTTCAATGAACTACTCTTTTAACAGTTTGTCTTCCTCTTTCACACTGTCAGGATCAATTTGCTTGACGGCTCGCAGCGCCTCCTGCAGGTTAAGAGCATAGTCCCTTATACTGTCCTGTACTTTCTGTTTACATCCAAAGAACCTCATCTTGATTTCAGCGACAGTGCGGGTGTCAAAGGTGCTCCTTAGCTTAGCCAGGATCTTTTTAACAGTCTCTTTATCAGTGTCCTGCCAGGCTTTTACTTCTCTCTGTGCTGCACCTGTTTGCTGCCCAATCAGGATGTTCACCTTCTGGCTTTCAGATAAAGGATACACTTCAAACAAACTGCACAATCTCTCTTTAAATTCACTCAGGGTATGGGACTCACCGTACTGCAGTAGCCAGGTCGCTCCCGGTATGTAGGGCATAGACAGCGGCATTATGGGGACCGCTGTGGTGGGTGCTACTGGAGCCACAGCCACATTGGGCACCGCATCTTGTGGCGCTGAGGAGCTGGCGGGGGCGTCCGCCGCTGCATCGCCGATTACCTGAGACATTCTCCTTCCCCCCTAGTTAACGGTTGCCAGTCCCCGGGGTTGAGCAGCTTACCGGCTGTAGGCCTCAGCTCCTCCCCTTCTCACGCGCTGTCCTCTCTTCCCGCGCGGCACTTCACTTCTTCGCGCTCTGCTGCAGGCTCCGCCCATGAAGGCCTGCCCCTTTTCTTCCCACGCGCGCCAATCAGCGGGATAATGGCGGCAATGGCGCCAATTTCGCACACAGTCTACAGCACACAACTGTCTCTGGCACACAGGACCCGGGAATACTGGGCTCCGTAATCCTGTTCGTGATGCCAAGATGGGTTGGCCTCCCAGGGCTGTGGGGTACTCGGTACCGGGCTGGTCTCTCAGAGGGGATTGTCACAGCAGCGGTGACCCGGTCCGTGGCCCTGGGCGCCCATGTAAAAGGTGTTGAGTTGGGAATAAAGTTTATAAGTGATTCGTGGCTCCACCTGTGGTGTTCGGCAAGGGAGGTGTTAAGCCGATACTGCAAGCAGGTCCTCTGGGACAGATGGTGTAGTGCAGCAATGATGTTGTAGCCCTCCAGGGGGAGGGCTGTTGTCCCAGGGCAGTGTAGATAAAGGGTTAGGAAGAAGGTGCAGTGTTTGGCACAGAGATGTAGTAGTGCTGAGGATGTTGCAGGAAGGAGGCAAGGACACAACAGGGTGCAGTTTCTTTACCTTTACTTGGCAAACGCAGTCCAGGGTCCTGATTACAGATGGCACAGGAGCAGGCTAGCCTGGAAGCAACTCAGGGATCTCTCTATCAGTTGGGTTGTGTAGTCTCCTTCCTAGCGCTGGCTTGAGGTACATGCAGTACAGTGTTACACTGAAGTTTCTCCTTCTTATTATCTCTTAGAACTACCTCGTATGGCAGACAGCTGTAGCCCTCTATCTCTCTTGGCTCACCCGTCGCTGTTGTGCCTCCGAGTCTTAGTTGGGAATAGAGCTTTTACAGCTTTCTATTCCTCTGGTTTCTGTTGCAGGACCTTCAGTATCCCTACAACCGTGGAGACCAGGCTCCCGATCATGCGCTTTCACTGTGAGGGAGCTCTCTATGCTCAGCTCAACCTCCAGCTTCTCTCCACGCATCTACACTCGTTGCCCTCCTCACACTAACCCCCAATTTCCCTTCCTGGCCCTCAGAGAGCACTCCTCCTCCAATCCCGGTTCAAAGCTCCCTCTGCTGGCCTGGAGTGGGAACTGTGTTGCATGACATGGATAACTGTTAGAGAGACCCTTCATTGCCTCCAAGCCTGACATCACCCTCCCTGGAGGAAGGCAATGCCACTGTGGCGACCATACTTCTGGGGGCGCCACACATACACCATCCAAATTCAGCCTGTTACATTGAGGTGTAATCTCTCCTGGGACTGAGACAATAGTTCTGCGTCCTCAAATCTATAGTGAGATTCAAATTCTCACCAATACTAGATACACCCTCCACCTTATCATACACCATCCAATTTTAGCCAGTTACATTGAGGTGTAATCTCTCCTGGGCCTGAGACAAAAGTTCTGCATCCTCAAGTCTATAGTGAGATTCAAATTCTCACCAATACTAGATACACCCTCCACCTTATCATACACCATCCAATTTCAGCCTGTTACATTGAGGTGTAATCTCTCCTGGGCCTGAGACAATAGTTCTGCGTCCTCAAATCTATAGTGATATTCAAATTCTCACCAATCCTATAGATACCCTCCACCTTGCCATACACCATCTAATTTCAGCCTGTTACATTGAGGTGTAATCTCTCCTGGGCCTGAGACAATAGATCTGCGTCCTCAAATCTATAGTGAGATTCAAATTCTCACCATTCCTATAGACACCCTCCACCAAGGATGTGGCAGGCCACACTACGGATTACTCCATGGAGCTCTTTTCACATACCATGCCTGGGTTAGCAAGTCTAATCGTGAATTCCCCAGTCCAAGATGAATCTGACATGGAGTGCACTGATACACAGCCACTGCTAGATTTTTCTGCTGGTACATTCACTCAGAGCTCTACATTGTTCTCGCAGTGTACTGAGGCAGAATCAGACCCTGATGAAACTCAGGTGCCCCTTCCCGCATACTATACCACCTTACACGGTGACACAGAGGAAGGTGCACATGAAATTGAAGAGAAGGTGATGGATAACCCAGTTGTTGACCCAGATTGGCATCCATTGGGGGAAGAGGGTGCCGCTGCGAATAGCTCAGAAGAGGAGGAGGATCTGCAGCAGGCGACGACATCGCAACAGCTGTTATCTGGCATGACCGTAGCAGTCCAAAAACGTGTTACAAAACCAAAAGAGTTGCTAGACAGCTTGGCCAGACGGTCAAATTAGCACAGCGTGCAAGGTCTCAAAATGCCTTCCACAGTAGGAAGAGTGCAGTGTGGCACTTTTTTGAACAAAATCCTCATGATCAGGCCAAGGTTATCTGTAAAAAGTGCGCAAAGACCTTTAGCCGAGGGAAAAATCTGAAAAATTTGAATACCAGTTGCATGCTTAGACATTTAACCACCATGCACTTGCAAGCGTGGACGAACTACCAAACCTCACGTACCACATGTGCACCTACTCCGAATGAAGGTAGTCAGCAACGCTCCATCGCTTCCCACACTGTAAGCCCACCGGTTAGCACACCACCAGCAGCAAATGACGAGGTGTCGTCGCAAGGGCAAAGCAGTCATGGAATCACAATGTTATTGCTACGAAAGACTGAATCTAGGCCATCAGCAACACCGCAAACACCATCACCAACCCTCTCTCAGTCCGCCATGTCCACCGCTAGTTCCACCATATGCAGCTCTCAAGTCCAGCTCATCCTACCAGAGACTCTGAGGACAAGAAAGTACTCATCCTCTCATCCGCATACACTGGCTTTTAACGCCCACATTGCCAAACTAATCTCATTAGAGATGATGCCCTACCAGTTGGTTGAAAGCAAAGCTTTCCACGAGCTCATGGCCTATGCAGTACCATGCTATGACCTACCCAGTCGGCACTCCTTTTCGCAAAAAGCCATCCCAGCCCTCCGCGTGCATGTGAAAGACCGCATTGTCCATGCACTCAAGCAATCAGTGAGTGGAAAGGTGCACCTCACAACAGATGCATGGTCCAGTAGGCATGGCCAGGGCCGTTACGTGTCCATCACTGCGCACTGGGTTAATGTGGTGGATGCAGGGTCCACAGGGGACAGCGGTGGTGGGACAGTGCTGCCTAGCCCACGGTATAGGAAACAGTTGGCTGTAGGCGTTCGACCCTCCTCCTCCTCCTCCTCCAGAAGCGAAAGCTCGTCCACAGAGCGCAGTCGTACGAGCACTCCATCTGCAGCTACCACTGTTGCACACGAGGTGTCCCCCTATCGAGCAGCTAGTGGAAAGCGTCAGCAGGCTGTGTTGCAGATGATGTGTTTGGGCGACAACAGACACACCGCGGAGGTACTGGCTGACTACTTGCAGCGACAACCTGAGTCATGGCTGGGCAGTCTACATCTTGAGGAAGGCAAGGTAGTTAGTGATAACGGCTGGAATTTTGTGGCAGCCATAGCCCTTTCAAAACTCCGACACATACCTTGCCTGGCTCACACCTTGAACCTGGTGGTGCAGTGCTTCCTCAATAATTACCCGGAGTTAACAGCCCTGCTCCAGAAGGTGCGAAGACTTTGCGCGCACATCCGCCGGTCGCCTGTACACTCCATTCGTATGCAGAAGCTGCAGCGATTGCTCCACCTTCCCAACCACCACCTCATTATCGACATTGCAACAAGGTGGAACTCCACCCTGCACATGGTTGAGCGGCTGTGCGAACAGAGGCAGGCAGTAATGCATTTGTGGGAGGATACACGGCCAGGCACTTTGAGAGCAGACATGGAGTTGACAGGTGTGCAGTGGTCGAAACTGAAAGACCTCTGTAAAGTCCTTCAGTGTTTTGAGGAATGCACACGGCTGGTAAGCGCAGACGACGCCATCCTAAGCATGAGCATCCCACTTATGCGTCTGCTCATGCAAGCTTTGACACACCTTAAGGAGCAGGCGTCTGCAGCCAATGTTGACGAGGAGGAAGAGGAGGAGGGAATCCTTGATGACATTCAGCCATTGTCTGCTCAGGGACCTCTCCTGGATGAGGTGGAGAAAGAAGAGGAAGAGGAGGATGATGATGGGGATGATTACTTAGGGGAGGAGGATGCATCTCGTGGGGCAAGTGAAAATGTTGGCGTGGCAAGGTCTGGTACAGGGTTTGTGCGTGAATGGAGGGATGTGGATTTGCCATAAAGTGCTCCTCCAACCAGCACTCGCAGTGCATCATTGACACCGGGAACATTGGCCCACTACTTTTCCTCCCATATCGATGTTATCCCGAACAGATCATTCCCCTTTGACTATTGGGCCGCTAAACTGGACACCTAGCCTGAATTGGCACAATATGCCTTACAGGAGCTCGCTTGCCCAGGTGCAAGTGTGCTATCGGAAAGAGTCTTCAGTGCAGCTGGATCAATCCTGACAGAAAAAAGGACCCGTCTGTCAACCCAAAATGTGGATGATCTAACTTTCATTAAAATGAACCATGCATGGGTTTCCAAGGATTTTGTCCCACCTTCCCTTGATGACACATAGGTTGACAGAAAAATGGCTTGCTTTGGTCCTCCTCCTATTCCGCGAACATGACCTATTTCGCCTTTTGCAGCAGCTGAATGTCCCACATCAACATATGCCACTTTGTAAACCGCCCTAACTGGGCTGCCACCCCCCCCATGGCCGGGGTCACCACCTAGCGCACGAAACTGTGTGAGTGCCATTGCCCTGGACAGGTGGGTAGGCCGACTCTTGGGCGCGGGCACTGGCACAGGGTCCCTCATAGTGCAATCAAGTGTCTCTGACGGTGGAGGTGGTGGTGCGTCTGCTCATGCAAACTTTGACGCACCTTAAGGAGCAGGCGTCTGCAGCCAATGTTGACGAGGAAGAGGAGGAGGGAATCCTTGATGACATTCAGCCATTGTCTGCTCAGGGACCTCTCCTGGACGAGGTAGAGGAAGAAGAGGAGGAGGAGGAGGATGATGGGGATGATTAGTTAGGGGAGGAGGATGCATCTCGTGGGGCAAGTGAAAATGTTGGCGTGGCAAGGTCTGGTACAGGGTTTGTACGTGACTGGAGGGATGTGGATTTGCCAGAAAGTGCTCCTCCAACCAGCACTCGCAGTGCATCATTGACACCGGGAACATTGGCCCACATGTCAGATTATGCCTTGCAGATCCTAAAAAGGGACCCCCGCATTGCCAAAATGATGAACGATGATGACTACTGGTTGGCCAGCATCCTGGATCCACGCTATAAAGGCAAATTACAAAACATCATGCCACACGAGAACCTTGACCTAATATTGGCTAATAAACAAGCAACTCTGGTAAACCGGTTGGTTGAGGCATTCCCAGCACACAGCTGCGGTGATGGTTCTCACACGAGCCGTACGGGCCGGGGGCAGCTTGGCAGAGGTGTTCGTGGTGCATACAGCAGAAGTGGCATTGGAGACAGGGGTTTCATGACAATGTTGTGGACTGATTTTTCAAGTACCGCTCACACAACTGGTAATACTGCATCGATGGAAAGTGACAGGAGACAGCAGTTGTCAACTATGGTTACAAACTACTTTTCCTCCCATATCGATGTTCTCCCGCACAGGTCATTCCCCTTTGACTATTGGGCCGCTAAACTGGACACCTGGCCTGAATTGGCACAATATGCCTTACAGGAGCTCGCTTGCCCAGCTGCAAGTGTGCTATTGGAAAGAGTCTTCAGTGCAGCTGGATCAATCCTGACAGAAAAAGGACCCGTCTCTCAACCCAAAATGTGGATGATCTAACCTTCATTAAAATGAACCATGCATGGGTTTCCAAGGATTTTGTCCCAACTTCCCTTGATGACACATAGGTTGCCAGAAAAATGGCTTGCTTTGGTCCTCCTCCTATTCCGCGAACTTGACCTATTTCGCCTTTTGCAGCAGCTGAATATCCCACATCAACATATGCCACTTTGTAAACTGCCCTAACTGGGCTGCCCCCCCATGGCTGGGGTCACCACCTAGCGCACGAAACCGTGCGAGTGCCGTTGCCCTGGACAGGTGGGTAGGCCGACTCTTGGGCACGGGCACTGGCACAGGGTCCCTCATAGTGCAATCAAGTGTCTCTGACAGTGGTGGTGCACACCCGCCGTCAGACACACCGCCGTACTATGAGGGGCCCAGTGCCAGTACCGACGCCCACGAGTGTGCCCCCCTTGCTTGGGCAGGGCCCCAGCATTTGCAATGTTTACCTCTCCCTGCTCCTCCGCTGTGTAGTCTGGGCTGTCAAATCCTTCACTGGGAGTGCCACTACAAATTGATTGAACTGAAAGATGATGGTTAAGATGTAGCTTTGCCCTGTCCTGCTGGCCGGGCTCTAGCTCCAGATGATCAATGGCTTCCATTTCTTATGGACGTCGACTCACAATGACATGCAGTGGTGGTTTATCATCAGCTTTCACAGTTTTCCTACTCACAAACGTGTGACATTCCAGCGCACATTTTAAAATGTGCCCTCTCATGCCAATCAAATAGAATCGCCTACGGCCTGTGGCTTCTGTCTTTTGCACTCCAAAGTTACGTGACAGATCATGATAGCCAGTGAGCACCATGTTTACATCGCTCCCTGTGATAAAAATTTGACTGAGATGAGTAACAGTGATGGAATCAACGGAAGTGCGATACAGCAAGACTTTATTCACAAAAAAATGTTTTCACTGTCTCAACACACAAATTAATTGAGGGTCAGCATCGCCTATGAGAATTGTGATGGAAGTTTTTCCCATGAAAAGTAATTCCTAGATTTCTGCAATCACTAGCCTTTATGTCAGTAATTGTATGCATCTCATTTCCTATTGCGGAGAGGCTGGACTGTATTACTGAGACAGAAATATATATGAAGATTTAAAAATAACACCAAAAGTATATAGTTGTGTACGCCTCAAATGCATTTCCTTTTTTCCACTTTTTAGATTGCTGAGAACACGGAGATTTTACATGTTTAAACTATGCTATATATACCTGCTATCCAGTGATAAAGTACCCTTTCTCAACTTTGAACAATCTGGTCAAATCCATACTGGGCCTGAGAACATCTGAGTCTGCCTCCTGATCTATAGACATACCGTATATTTTTAATGTGTAAACTAGGCTACATATATACGTGTTATCCGGTGAAACTGTACCCTTTATCAACTTTCTACAATTCTACAGTGTTGTTGAATCCATACTGGGCCTGAGAACGGCTGCCGAGCTGTTAAGCAAGCTACAGCACCTGTGGTTTGGACACGTAATTTTTTCAGGAATGACGGTTAGGCCTAACTCCGGAATTGCAGTTGACCTGAACTTACTGGGAAATCATCGTTCATTCACGGGGAATAATCTGAATCCCAGATCCCCATCACTAACGGAGTTCAGCAGGTTATCTGCACCTGTAAGTGACAAAAGCTGGTCCTTTCAGTGTAGCGTGCATGCAGCCCTGGATATGTACGGGAATTCTAGACCTGTTATTGCTCAATCTCACGTGCCAGAGCCTCGCTTATCCCTCTAGTAAGCTTGACGCATACTGCGGGGGCATGCCGGAGTCTCGGTTGTTAACGGAATAAAGCTGAGAAATCGCTAGCACAACTACAAACACACATACCACGCCACACACAGAATCGACAAAGCTTTCAAAGTGTGCATCTTTTCTTTAGGTGGCATGGTTGTGGTTTCCCGGGTGGAGTCCAATTAAGCCACAGGCTCCACTTCTGGTGGTGCCCTTTTGGACATTCCTTTAAGGTTCAGCTTTGCAATCATACTGCCCCCGGAAACCAAAAACTTTGCCTTCATGGACGCTGTTTGGAGGTTCGTGGGTATAACGCTGCCCGATCAGCAGTCGGCATATGGGTCGCCCTCCCAGGGCTGTGGGGTACTCGGTACCGGGCCGGTGTCAGTGGGATGTGTCACAGCAGAGGTGACCCGGACGGTGGCCCTGGGCGCCCATGTAAATGGCGTGGTATAATGGTAAAGAGTTTATATAGATAGTTTGATGCCACCTGTGGGGTTCGGCAACATAGATGTTAGGCCGACGCTGCATGCAGGTTCTCTGGGACTGATGGTGTTGTGCAGCAAAGATGGTGAAGCTCCCCACAGGTGGAGCTGATGTCCCAGGGAAGTGTAGATGTAGTGATGGGGGAAAGGCACAGGCGGTGTAGGTGTTGGTACCCAGATGTAGCGGTGCTGGAATATCTGTAGGACACCAGAGCGTGCAGTTCCAAAGTTTTACTCACAGTCTGCAGGTTACACAGATGCCTGCCTCCGTGCTGTGTCCTCCGGGTCAGGACCTCTGCCAACCTCCGGGACCAAAATGGAAAGCTCCCTTCCAACACTCCGCCAACATGTACCTTCCTGAACGTCTCCTTTCTAGTGCTTGTGGGGGAAGCACTCACAGGACCGTGGTTCATTGAAGCGCCTCCTGTCTAACAGATGTTCCTCAGAATTTACTTGTATGGCAGACAGCTGTAGCCTTTTCCTTTTGGCTCCCACACGTCGATGCTGGGGCCTCCGAGCCTTAGTTGGGTACAGATACAAAAAATGGTGGGGGGAACAAGAGGCGCAATAGTGCCCTATCACTAGTGACACTTAAAGTATGAGCGGTATAATACAGTTCCACTGACCTATTCCAGTTGTGTGACCCACAACTGGCTTGAAAGCATATCACAGAATCAGCTGCTGCAGGACCTCCACCAACCACTCACACGTGGAAAAAACCTTCAGAAAGTTGTGGGAAGCAGGGTGTGTTGCAGTCTGCGCTAGCCGAGATTCACAAATCACCTGGGATACAAGATGTTGTAGCAGTGTACTCCTTTATTTCCTCCTACGCGTTTCTGTGCCCTTCCTGGCACCTTCCTCAGGATCCCTGAGGAAGGTGCCAGGAAGGGCGCCGAAACGCATAGGAGGAAATAAAGGAGTACACTGCTACAACATCTTGTATCCCAGGTGATTTGTGAATCTCGGCTAGCGCGGACTGCAACACACCCTGCTTCCCACAACTTTCTGTTAGTTGGGTATAGAGCATTTATAGCTGCTACTTCCCCCGGTTTCTGCTGCAGGAACGTCAGTGTCCCTACAAACTCGGAGACCGGAATCGGGACCATGCGCTCCAGCTAGGAGTGAGCCTTAACTCTGCTCATCCTCCAGCTCCCCTTCTCACGTCCACACACTTCCCCTTCCCTGCACAGAGTGCCCTAACTTACCTCCTCCCGACCACAGAGAGCAGCTCCTCAGCAGTCAGGTTCAGAGGTCTCCCTGCTAGCCTGGAGTGGGAAATGTGTTGAGTGTTGGTTTCACTGCTAGAGAGATCCTTCGTTGCTCCCAAGCTTGACAACACACTCCCTAGGAGGAAGGTAATGCCACAGTGGCGACCGTACTCTTGGGGATGCCACAAGTGCACTGAGGCCCAGCCACTGCTGGATGATGCTGCTGGTACATTGACCCAGACCACTACATTCCCCTCGCACTCTACACTGCCAGAATCTGACCCAGAGGAAACTCAGGTTCCCCTTCCCACATACTATACCACCTTACACGGTGACAAAGAAGAAGGTGCAGATGAAAGTGCAGGTTCCTTGAGCAGGTGGGGGTGGCATACTCGTGGGCGATGGCACTGGCACTGGGCACCGCATAGTACGCAAAAGTGTCTCTGCCGGTGGGAGGGCCTAAACAGCCAAGTGCAGTGAGATGGAAGATGGGGACGACAAGGAGTTCAGAGTAGTGCTGGGATTCCCTAGCAAGGAGACTTATGTAATTGTTTTCAAGGTTGGGACACCAATTTTTGGGGAGCACTATACTTTGGTGAATGATATATGGGGCCCACCATACACTGGAGCATTCCAAAGGTGAACATCAGACACTGGAGCAGCATTTACAGGGCCCATTATACACTAGAGCAGTAGAAATGGGGCCCATTATATATGGAGCATTATTTGGGCCCATAAGACAGTGGAGCTTCATCCATTGGGACCAACATATACTATAGCATTATGTGGAGCTCATCATATACGGTTTGAAACATTATATGGGATCAATGATTCCATATGGAGAAATATATGGGCCTCATTACTCTGTATAGCGCACTAAGCGCTGGCCATAATACTGTATGGAGTTATATACTGTCCGTTTTTGGAGGTATTGGAGAATTTAAAATGGATATCAGTCATGAGATGTAAGAAGTGAAGTATTTTTCATTGTACTATACTGCTATTTCTCTGCCGTATCGGAGCATCATGAGTTGTGGTATGTGTTAAAGGGGCGCTCTTTGGCCCTGGGCCCACGAAAACCTGGAGCCAGCCCTACCCCCACAACTGTAGCCAAATAACCCCCATTTTTCAATACGTAACTAGTATTATGAAGTAAATTAAGGTTGACAAGCTTAAGTAATAAGAATTGATGCTTTTGGCATTCAAATGGGCACTGTAGGTGTGTTTCCTGTCCTCCTCTCACTGCCGACGTTAATTCCCCATTGACTTACATTGGGTTTCGTGTTTCGGTCGGACCCCCGACTTTTCCCTATAGTCGGCCGATTTTGCTCATGAAACGAAACTCGACCCTGAAAAACCAAAAGTCGCTCAACTCTACTAATTTATATTAGGGCGTCTCTGTGTCTTAACAGAGTCCGCCTTCACTCCTCGGGTGACGTTAACCCAAGTGCAGCACTTCGCCAGCTAACGAGTCTGCCATTGTCCAGCAGCGGTCTTGTCACCTACCGCACCGTGGAACCCGGGCGGCGAACGCACCTCCTATTATTTATATTTGGTGCGTTCTGCCGTCCCTAACATTACACTAGCACCAGGGTCTGGCTGGTAATGGCAGACGTGCAGCAACTGCAGCGCTACATTCGGCAGCTGGAGAGCAGGTTGGCGACTATTGAGAGTGCCAACTTAGCTGCGAATGCTGCGCTAGCTGATGCTCAGACAGTCGCTGAGGCTGTCTCACGGGTGCCCACACTTTTGCCCACGCCGACAATTTCTCGCCTTCCGCTCCCCGACAAGTTTTCGGGTGACAGCACCACCTGTAGGGGATTCGTCAGCCAGTGCTCAATTCAGCTCGAGTTACTGGCTGCACGATTCCCTACAGAACGGGCTAAGGCGGGATTTATTGTCTCATTATTGTCGTGCAGGGCATTACAGTGGGCCACGCCATTGTGGGAACGTGATGATCCTGTGGTTCAGGGTGCTGCTCAGTTACTCACGGCCCTGAAGCAGGTCTTTTTGGGACCACGGATCACGCACGATACTTCTCTCCAATTGCTATCCCTAACACAGGGGTCACTTTCGGTTAGCCATTATGCCGTCCGGTTCCGGACACTGGCTTCCGATTTAGAGTGGCCGGACAAAGCATTAGTCCCGGTGTTTTGGAGAAGGCTAGCTGAGCAAATCAAGGATGCTCTAGCTACCAGAGAAGTTCCCACAAGTCTGGAGGAACTGATTGCTGTCTCCATCCGCATTGACCTCCGGTTTTCGGAGAGCGGGTTGGAACGTGCACAATCCAGACGAAGGGTTAACTTGGCTCCCACCTTCACCGAGCCGCTGAGATACCCTGCACAGGAGCTTGCATCCTCTGAACCTATGGAGGTGTCTCGCACCGGCCCTAAGCCACGTCCAATGCGAAGCTCTGTACGTTGCTATCACTGCCGACAGTTTGGTCACTCGGCTAGCACGTGTCCTCTGCGGGTGAAAAAACGTCCACGTTCAGTGGCCGTAGGTGGTAGTCAGTCCAATATGAAACCCTTTTCACCCAAACCGGTATTCCGGGGCACTTTAGACAGTGGGTCCTCCACCTGGGAGGCAGAGGTTATCGTGGATTCCCGGGCCGAGGGGAATTTTATGTCCTCGACCTTCGCCCGGAAACACACAATTCCCCTGGTGTTGCTGCCCCAGCCTCTGACCATCATGGTGGTTAACGGTGCACATTTGCCCTCTCAGGTGACCCATCAGACAGCTCCACTCTGGCTTTCTATCTCTCCCTCCCATCGTGAGACTCTGTCCCTGCTCATTTTGCCTGATGGCATCGACTAGGTGCTTCTTGGGCTTCCCTGGCTCTGTTGCCACTCCCCTCATATTGATTGGACGTCAGGGAAGATACTGGGTTGGAGCAAGGACTGTGAGGGAAGGTGTCTGAGGGGCAGTCTTCAGGTGGCTTCCACTGAAGTGCCTGCGGATCTCTCCACGCTTCCTAAACCCTACCACCAGTACGCGGACGTCTTCTCCAAAAAATCTGCGGAGACGCTCCCGCCGCACCGTCCATACGATTGCCCGATAGATCTCATGCCAGGCACAGAACCTCCTAGAGGCTGTGTGTATCTGCTATCACTCCCTGAGACAAAGGCTATGTCTCAATATATCCGGGAGAATCTGGCTAGAGGTTTTATCGGAAAATTGGTGTCGCTGGCTGGTACAGGGTTCTTCTTCATACAGAAGAAGAGCGGAGAGTTACACCCCTGTATTGACTACAGAGGTCTCAACGCTATAACGGTCAAAAACAAATACCCTCTGCCGTTGATCTCTGAGTTATTTGACAGGTTGCGAGGGGCCCGGATCTTTACAAAATTAGATCTACGGGGGGGGGGCGTACAACCTGATCCGCATTCGCGAAGGAGATGAGTGGAAGACAGCTTTTAATACCAGGGATGGCCACTACGAATATCTGGTCATGCCCTTCGGCCTGTGTAATGTGCCTGCTGTCTTCCAGGACTTCGTCAATGACGTCTTCCGCGACATGCTTTCTACCTCGGTGGCGGTCTATCTGGATGACGTCCTCATCTTCTCCCCAGATTTGACCACCCACCTGAGAGACGTCTGCAGGGTCTTCGACCGTCTGCCGGCGAATTCTCTCTATGCCAAGCTGGAAAAGTGTCAGTTTGAGCAGGAGTCCTTGCCGTTCCTGGGCTACATCATCTCGGCCCAGGGATTGGCTATGGATCTGGCCAAACTACAAGCGGTAATGGACTGGCAGGAACCCCATTCACTCAAAGCGGTGCAGCGCTTCTTGGGGTTCGTGAATTATTACCGTCAGTTTATACCTCACTTTTCCACATTGGTAGCTCCATTAGTTGCTCTCACTTAAAAAGGAGCTAACCCCAATGCTTGGTCGGAGCAGGTCTCCAAGGCCTTCGCAGCTATAAAATCTCATTTTGCTGGTGCTCCCATCTTACACTGTCCCGATGTGGATAAACCATTTATTCTGGAGGTAGATGCCCCTTCGTCGGTGCAGGAGCAGTCCTATTCCAGAAGGATGCTCAAGGTTGGAAGCATCCCTGCTTCTTCTTCTCTAAGACCTTCTCACCGGCGGAGAAGAATTACTCCATCGGCGACAGGGAGCTACTAGCAATGAAGTTGGCCTCTTCCGAGTGGAGACATCTCCTGGAGGGAGCTTGGTTTCCCTTCCAGGTATATACAGACCATAAAAATTTGGTCTATTTGCAGACGGCTCAGCACCTGAACACTCGTCAGGCTACGTGGTCGCTCTTCTTTTCCCGCTTCCACTTCACCCTGCACTACCTCTCAGGAGATAAGAACATCCGTGCGGATGCTCTCTCACACTCGGTGGTTTCAGCGGAGGAAGGAGAGGCTGAGCCTCGGCTAATTCTCCCGCCAGAGAGTTTTGCGACCGTGGCCCCGGTTGCTTTCGAGTCAGTGCCACCGGGCAAGACTTTGGTGCCTCCTCAGCTACGGCCGGAGGTTCTCACCTGGGCACACGCCTCCAGGGTGGGTGGTCACTTTCGCACTAAACGGACCACAGAGTACATGACTAGGTTGTACTGGTGGCCACATATGGCTCGAGATGTCAAGGAATACGTACAGGCATGCGTCTCGTGTGCACGGAACAGACCCTCTAGACAGAGGCCGGTGGGGCTATTGTATACCCTGCCACTGGCGGATAGACCTTGGGAGATGGTTGGCATGGACTTTGTGGTTGGCTTGCCCAAGTCCGGTGGCAGTACAGTCATCTGGGTGGTCACCGACCATTTTTCTAAAATGGTGCATTTGGTGCCACTCGCATGGTTGCCTTACGCTCATGGTCTTGCCACACTGTTCATAAAACACGTATTCCGCCTACATGGCATGCTGGACAAAATTGTTAGTGATCGAGGTCCTCAGTTCGCATCTCGGTTCTGGAGGGAGCTCTGCAGTCTACTCAGCATCGAGCTAAATCTGTCCTCCACTTACCATCCCGAGACGAACGGCTTGGTTGAAAGAGCCAACCAAACCTTGGTCACATATCTACGGCATTTTGTCTCTGCCAGGCAGGATGACTGGGCATCCTTGCTACCATGGGCTGAGTTTGCCCTGAACAATGCAGTGGCTGATTCCACTGGTCAGGCGCCCTTTCTTCTAAACTACGGCCAACATCCACGCATCCCCGTCCCGATGCCAGTGTCCTCCACTGACTCCAGGGTGGCAGACTGGGCAGTGGAGGCTCGTGACATCTGGGATCGCACTCAGGATGCTATCCGGGCCTCAAAAGAAAGGATGATGGCGTTTGCCGACACACATCGACGACCCGCTCCAAGCTTCTCCCCCGGCGACATGGTGTGGCTCTCTACTCGAAATATCAAACTGCGAGTCGAGTCCCCCAAGTTTGCGCCGCGATACATTGGACCCTTCAAGGTCCTCGAGCGAATTAGCTCGGTGGTCTACCGCCTGGCTCTTCCTCCACATTTAGCCATTTCGGACGTTTTCCATGTGTCCTTCCTCAAACCAGTTCATATGGCCCGGTTCTCCAAGTCATCTGCCAGGTCATCGTCTGACAAGTTCGAGGTTAACGCCATCGTGGGACGCAGGATTGTCCGTGGCAAAAAGTTTTATTTGGTGGATTGGAATGGTCAGGGACCGGAGGCTCGGACCTGGGAGCCAGTGGAGAATATCCATGCCCCATTCCTGATTGCAGCCTTTGAGCACAGTGAGGCTCAGAGGGGGGGTAATGTTAGGCATCGGATTCCTGATACTGCACAGCAGGAATCCAGAGCCGTACATCCAGTGGTCTCCCATTCCCCTCTGACTGCTCGGGGACCTGCTCAGCAATCTCGGCGATCCAGGCATGCTGCTCAGACTAGCTCTGTCAGTCTGGATGTTGCTGCCACCTCTGGTGCAGCAATGGTAGCGCAACCTGCTTTGCAGGGAACCGCTCCAGAGGCTAAGTCCTCCTGCCGTGCTACTGGGCATGCCCGTAAGTTGTCCTCTCAGTGGAGAGCAGGGGTCACATGCTCAGGTCCTGTGTCGGATCTGATTGGTCCTTCACAGAGTACTGGAAGGTCCCGGAAGCGCATGGCTATAAAAAGCCCGCATGGCGGCTCGGCCATGCGATAGTGTAAACTATTATGCTGTGTGTGTAAGGCTACTTTCACACATCAGGTTTTCGGCGTTAGGCGCGATCCGGCGTCGTGCCGGAACGCCGGATCCGGCAAATGTTTTGTAAAACCTGATGGGACGGATCCGGTTTTCTGCCGGATCCGTCTTGTTCTTGACAGACAAAACCGGATCCGTCTCATCCGGTTCATCCGTTTTTCTATCCGTTTTTCGACGGATTACGCCGGATCCGGTTTTTAAAATTGACCCTTGTGGCCTTCCGAACGGGATTGGCTACTGGAAAACTATATATAGCGTGTTCCTACAGCCCTTCTTTGACAGGTTGGAGAGGAGAAAGTGCAGGTTGGAGAGAAGAGCAAGTTACTGGCGAAGATGGATGTTGTGATTGGAAATATTTTGAAGAATTTGGCGGATTTTATAGCGGAGGCGAATCGTTTGAGGGTGATTGTTCTGGAGAAGGAGAGAGCGAGACAGCAGCGCATCAGGCATCGTAGACGACGTTTGTGGATCCACCCTATCACAGCCAAGAGAATGACGCGTGGGGTCTATTCTACACTCTGCATGGACCTTCGACGAAACCCGGATAAATTTTTTGGATATGTTCGGATGAAAATGGAGAATTTTGATTACTTGGTGGAGCGCATTGCACACCTCATAAGAAAAGCGGACACCTATTGCCGCTTCTCTGTTTCACCCGCAGAGCGTCTGATGGTGACTTTAAGGTAAGCCACATTTATTGGATGTGATCGCATCAGAGCACACTTTCACTGCAATCTTGTTGGTGGTAGTTTGTATCTCCAAGTGTTATAGCTGAGTTTTGGTATGTAATGCTGTGATTTAAAACTAATTTATTGTTTTTTAATTCCCCACAGATTTCTTGCAACTGGAGAATCCCTTTCGTCACTGCATTTCCAGTACAGACTCGGGATTTCCACCATATCTGGAATAGTGAAGTACACATGCCGTGCACTGTGGGACTCCTTAGCTGAAGAGTTTTTACCAGAGCCCACAACAGAGAGGTGGATTGAAATTGCTGACAAGTTTCAACAGATATGTCAGTTTCCCAACTGCTTGGGCGCTGTGGATGGGAAACATATCCGCATTGTAAAGCCAGCCAGATCGGGATCGGAATATTTCAATTACAAGAAATATTTTTCAATTGTCCTCATGACCATCGCTGACGCGGAATACAAATTTATTGCTGTTGATATTGGGGCCTATGGCCGCTCCAATGACTCTCAAGTTTTCAAACTGTCTGCCATGGGGCGTAAACTGTATGGAAACACCTTCCAGTTCCCACCACCTAGACCGCTGCCGCAAACATCTGGTCCACCTATGCCATTTGTCTGTGTAGGGGATGAAGCCTTCCAGCTGTCAGAACACCTTTTGAAACCGTACTCTAGCAGAGGATTGACAAGAACAAAATGCATTTTTAATTACCGCCTCACAAGAGCAAGAAGAATGGTTGAATGTACCTTTGGTATTCTGACAGCCAAATGGCGGGTCCTATTGACTGCGATCAACCTCAAGACAGAAACTGTTGACGAGGTGATCAAAGCTTGCGTGGTACTCCACAATTTTGTTATCTGCAAGGAACCCATTTCCATTGAGGACACCTCTGAAGAAACCACCTTGCAAGATTACCATGACATTACCACTAGAGGTTCTGTGACGGTTTCAGTAATGAGGGACAATTTTGCACTATACTTTATGTCACCTCAAGGCAGAGTACACTGGCAGGATGACAGAGTGTGAAAGATTTGTGCCCTAACCAAACTTGTGTACCTTCTGTACCAACAGTATATACCTTTGCCAACCAAAGTTGGCTATCTTGTCATGGTCTCTATTTTTAGCTTTAGGCCACAGGTGTGTACCTGGTTGTGTTTTATGCAAAGTATTTCACCTTTTAACAAAAGTTGTGTACATTGTTAGGAAATCACCAACAATAAACACAACTTTTTAGGTGAAATACTTTGCTTCAAACACAACCAGGAACACAACTGTGGCAAAAAGCTAAAATTTACCCACAGTTATATACCTGGTTTTGAATACCTTTTTACCTTTTAAATACCCTGTATTTAACCTTTTTTTTAAACATATTTCGCCACAGAAAGAAATGACAGACAACCAGTGTAAACAATAATTTAACTTTTATTTAAAATATTTTTTTTTTGTAAACTGTTTTTAAAGTTAAAAAAACTTTTTTAATAAAGGTTTGAAACCAACTGGGCATTTTTATTACAAAACACATCATAAATCTGTGTAGTGTGGGGTGGAAATACTGCTGGAGGGGCTGCGGGACACTTCGACAATGGGAGTGTGGAGAGAGGACTGGGATCGTGGTGGGGAAGGAACAGTTAGAGGTGATGGTGTGGAAAAAGCTACAGAATGGGTGGACATGTGGGAGGCAGAAAAGGTGGTGGGCGGTGGAGTGGAGGGTTGGGCAGGGACTGTAGGAGCAGATGATGTTGATGGAAAGTTGTATGGGGAAGGAGTTTGGTACGGGGAAGGAGTTTGGTACGGGGAAGGAGTTTGGTACGGGGCAGGTTGCTGGAAGTGGGGAGATGTCTGGTACTGGGGAGGTTGCTGGTACTGGGGAGGTTGCTGGTACTGGGGAGGTTGCTGGTATGTAATAGGAGGGGGAGGATGGAAAGTGGCTGGAGGGGGTGCAGATGTAATAGGAGGGGGAGGATGGAAAGTGGCTGGAGGGGGTGCAGGTGGAGGAACTACAGTGGTGGGAGGTGGAGGTTGGGAGGTAACCTGCTGTAGAGCACCGTGGCACGAATGCATTACATGCATCTGCTGGGTAGGAGATAGTGTTGCCATGCGCTCCACAACAGACCTGAAAAAGGTGTGGTTTGGCGAAGATCTTGCTTCTGAATGCATGGTTTGCAGAAGTGTCTTCACCTCCAGAATGCTGGAGTTGATCTGCTGAAAGCCTGCGGAGATTTGCTCTGACAAGACTTTTAGACAGTTCTGGAAAGATGCATTCAGATGCAAGAACTCTGGCGCATAACTCTTTTCCTGACCCCTCTGCCGCTGCCGCCCAGTACCCGCAGGTGTACTAGAGGTGGCAGGGGCAGAAGGGTGGGGTAAAGGGAAAGCGATCTCCTCACCAGCAGCTTCATGTAATGTAGGCGGCCACGATGCTCCTGTGCTGGTGGATGGGACAGATGGGTCGAATGTGTGGGAAGGCTGGGAAGGTGCAGATGTACCGGGGCGGCGAAGTGTCCCTCGGTGCCGGTCTCCTCAGGGATCACCTCAGAAGGGTCCAATCGTGCAGGCTCCCGAGTGCTGCTCACCGTGCTGTGGAATAAAGAGAAAAAAAAACAATTAAAATAGTGACATGGTATGGCCCTGGCTGAAAAAAAAAAGTTACATCTAAACATTTTTTTGTCACATGTGGTGTGTAATATTTACCTTCTGGTGAGCATTGTATCCCAGAGGAACGACAGGTCTCGTGCGTACTTGTACTTGCTCCTGCGTCCTCCAGATCCACTCGGGGCCCGCATCTCTTTATTGAACTCCTTCTTGAAACGATCCCTCACAGACCGCCACCGCTTCACAATTCTCTCTCCTGAAACGAGAAAGGACAAAGTGGTTAGTAGAGTTGAGCGACTTTTGGTTTTTTAGGGTTTCGTGAAACCCGACTTTTCCAAAAGTCGGGTCGAGCAAGATCGTCCGATTATAGGGAAAAGTCGGGGTCGTCCCGAAACACGAAACCCAATGTAAGTCAATGGGGAATAAAAGTCGGCAGTGAGAGGAGGACAGGAAACACACCAACAGTGCCCATTTGAATGCCAAAAGCATCAATTCTTCTTACTTAAGCTTGTCAACCTTAATTAACTTCATAATACAAGTTACGCACTGAAAAATGGGGGTTATTTGGCTACAGACTGTGGGGGGGGAGGGCTGGCTCCAGGTTTTCATGTGCCCTGGGCGAAAGAGCACCCCTTTAACACATACCACAACTCATCATGCTCCGATACGGCAGAGAAATAGTGGTATAGTACAATGAAAAATACCTCACTTTTTACATCTCATGACGAGGCCCATCTATTTCTCCATACAGAATCATTGGTCCCATATAATGTTTGAAACAGTATATGATGAGCTCCACATAATGCTACAGTATATGTTGGTCCCCATGGATGAAGTTCCACTGTCTTATGGGCCCAAATAATGCTCCAAACATAATGGGCCCATTTCTAATGCTCTAGTGTATAATGGGCCCTGTAAATGCTGCTCCAGTGTCTGATGTCCACCTTTGGAATGTTCCAGTGTATGGTGGGCCCCATCTATCATTCTCCAGAGTATAGTGCTCCCCAAAAATTGCTGTCCCAACATTGAAAACAATCAAATAAGTCTCCTCGCTAGGGAATCCCTGTACTTGTCTGGACTCCTCGTCGTCCCCATCTTCCATCTCACTGCACAGTATTTCAACTTTGCAAGTGCTGTGATCCTGGGCAAGCAGGGGGGGCCCACTAGTTGGCGACGGCACTGGCACAGGGCCCCTGATAGTACGGTGGTGTGTCTGATGGCGGGTGGGCCGAACCTGCACTTTCATCTGCAGCTTCCTCTTTGTCACCGTGTAAGATGGAACTGTATATGGGAAGGCTAACCTGAGTTTCATCAGGGTCAGATTCAGGTCGTGTAGCGTGAGAGGGGAATGTAGTGGTCTGGGTCAATGTACCAGCAGATTCATCGAGCAGTGGCTGGCCCCCAGGAGTACGGTCGCCACAGTGGCATTACCTTCTTCCTAGGGAGTGTGATGTCATGCTTGGGAGCAACGAAGGATCTCTCTAGCAGGTTAACTGATTGGGCGGCATTATTCCCACGAGTCATGACCCTCCAAACAGCGTTCATGAAGGCAAAGTGTTTGTTTTACGTGGGCAGTATGGTTGCAAAGCTGAACCTTAAAGGAATGTCCAGAAGGGCACCACCAGGAGTGGAGCCTACGGTTAAATTCGACTCCATATGGGAAACCTCAACCATGCCAGCTACAGAACAGATGCACACATTGCAAGCTTAATTCCGTTAACGAACGAGACTCCGTCATGCCCCGCGGTCCGAGTCCGGCTTACTAGAGGGACACGTGAGGCTCTGACACATGAGATTGGCCAATAACTGGTGTGTCATGCCCTTACATGTCCGTGGCTGCATGTGCGCTACACTGAAAAGGCCAGCGTTTGTCGCTTACAGGTGCAGATAACCCGCTGAACAACGTTAGTGATGGGGATCACTGATTACAATTATTACCCGCGAACAATGATTTCCCAGTAAGTGCAGGTCAACCGCAGTTCCGGAATTAGGCCTAACCGTCATTCCTGAAAGAATGAAAAACTTACGTGTGCAAACCACAGGTGCTGTAGCTTGCTTAACAGCTCGCCAGTCGTTCTCACGCCCAGTATGGATTACACGTGATTGCACAAAGGTTAGAAAGGGTACCGTATCCCCGGATAACATGTATGGATAGCGTACACATTCAAAACATATGTCTCAGGAGGCAGGCTCAGACGGTGTCAGGCCCAGTATGGATTGCACGTGATTGCACAAAGGTTAGAAAGGGTACCGTATCCCCGGATAACATGTATGGATAGCGTACACATTCAAAATATATGTCACAGGAGGCAGGCTCAGACGGTGTTAGGCCCAGTATGGATTGCACGTGATTGCACAAAGGTTAGAAAAGGTACCGTATCCCCAGATAACATGTATGTATAGCGTACACATTCAAAATATATGTCTCAGGAGGCAGGCTCAGACGGTGTTAGGCCCAGTATGGATTGCACGTGATTGCACAAAGGTTAGAAAGGGTACCGTATCCCCGGATAACATGTATGGATAGCGTACACATTCAAAATATATGTCTCAGGAGGTAGGCTCAGACGGTGTCAGGCCCAGTATGGATTGCACGTGATTGCACAAAGGTTAGAAAGGGTACCGTATCCCCAGATAACATGTATGGATAGCGTACACATTCAAAATATATGTCTCAGGAGGCAGGCTCAGACGGTGTTAGGCCCAGTATGGATTGCACGTGATTGCACAAAGGTTAGAAAGGGTACCGTATCCCCGGATAACATGTATGGATAGCGTACACATTCAAAATATATGTCTCAGGAGGCAGGCTCAGACGGTGTCAGGCACAGTATGGATTTGACGGCCCAGATTACACAGCGGAGGAGCAGGGAGAGGTAAAGAATGCAAATGCTGGGGCCCTGCCCAAGCAAGGGGGGCCCACTCGTGGGCGTCGGTACTGGCACTGGGCCCCTCATAGTACAGCGGTGTGTGCACCACCACCGTCAGAGACACTTGATTGCACTATGAGGGACCCTGTGCCAGTGCCCGCGCCCAAGAGTCGGCCTACCCACCTGTCCAGGGCAACGGCACTCGCACGGTGTCGTGCGCTAGGTGGTGACCCCGGCCATGGGGGGGGAGGCAGCACAGTTAGGGAGTTTTAGAAAGTGGCATATGTTGATGTTGGACATTCAGCTGATGCAAAAGGCGAAATAGGTGAAGTACCAGGAAGAGGTGGACCAAAGTAAGCCATTTTTCTGTCACCCTATGTGTCATCAGGGGAAGGTGGGACAAAATCCTTGGAAACCCATGCGTGGTTCATTTTAATGAAGGTTAGATCATCCACATTTTGGGTTGACAGACGGGTCCTTTTTTCTGTCAGGATTGATCCAGCTGCACTGAAGACTCTTTCCGATAGCACACTTGCAGCTGGGCAAGCGAGCTCCTGTAAGGCATATTGGGCCAATTCAGGCCAGGTGTCCAGTTTAGCGGCCCAATAGTCAAAGGGGAATGACCTGTGTGGGAGAACATCGATATGGGAGGAAAAGTAGTTTGTAACCATAGTTGACAACTGCTGTCTCCTGTCACTTTCCATCGATGCAGTATTACCAGTTGTGTGAGCGGTATTTGAAAAATCAGTCCACAACATTGTCATGAAACCCCTGTCTCCAATGCCACTTCTGCTGTGTGCACCACGAACACCTCTGCCAAGCTGCCCCCGGCCCGTACGGCTCGTGTGAGAACCATCACCGCTGCTGTGTGCTGGGAATGCCTCAAGCAACCGATTTACCAGAGTTGCTTGTTTATTAGCCAATATTAGGTCAAGGTTCTCCTGTGGCATGATGTTTTGTAATTTGCCTTTATAGCGTGGATCCAGCATGCTGGCCGACCAGTAGTCGTCATCGTTCATCATTTTGGCAATGCGGGGGTCCCTTTTTAGGATCCGCAAGGCATAATCTGACATGTGGGCCAATGTTCCCGGTGTCAATGATGCACTGCGAGTGCTGGGTGGAGGAGCACTTTATGGCAAATCCACATCCCTCCAGTCACGCACAAACCCTGTACCAGACCTTGCCACGCCAACATTTTCACTTGCCCCACGAGATGCATCCTCCTCCCCTAAGTAATCATCCCCATCATCATCCTCCTCCTCCTCTTCTTCCTCCACCTCGTCCAGGAGAGGTCCCTGAGCAGACAATGGCTGAATGTCATCAAGGATTCCCTCCTCCTCTTCCTCCTCATCAACATTGGCTGCAGACGCCTGCTCCTTAAGGTGCGTCAAAGTTTGCATGAGCAGACGCATAAGTGGGATGCTCATGCTTAGGATGGCGTCGTCTGCGCTTACCAGCCGTGTGCATTCCTCAAAACACTGAAGGACTTTACAAAGGTCTTTCAGCTTCGACCACTGCACACCTGTCAACTCCATGTCTGCTCTCAAAGTGCCTGGCCGTGTATCCTCCCACAAATGCATTATGGCCTGCCTCTGCTCGCACAGCCGCTCCACCATGTGCAGGGTGGAGTTCCACCTTGTTGCAATGTCGATAATGAGGCGGTGGTTGGGAAGGTGGAGCAATCGCTGCAGCTTCTGCATACGAACGGAGTGTACAGGCGACCGGCGGATGTGCGCGCACAGTCTTCGCACCTTCTGGAGCAGGGCTGTTAACTCCGGATAATTTTTGAGGAAGCACTGCACCACCAGGTTCAAGGTGTGAGCCAAGCAAGGTATGTGGCTGAGTTTTGAAAGGGCTATGGCTGCCACAAAATTACGGCCGTTATCACTAACTACCTTGCCTGCCTCAAGATGTACACTGCCCAGCCATGACTCAGTTTGTCGCTTCAAGTACTCGGCCAGCACCTCGGCGGTGTGTCTGTCGCCCAAACACATCATCTGCAACACAGCCTGCTGACGCTTTCCACTAGCTGCTCGATAGGGGGACACATCGTGTGCAACAGTGGCAGCTGCAGATGGAGTGCTCGTACGACTGCGCTCTGTGGACGAGCTTTCGCTTCTGGAGGAGGAGGAGGAGGAGGAGGGTCGAACGCCTACAGCCAACTGTTTCCTATACCGTGGGCTAGGCAGCACTGTCCCACCACCGCTGTCCCCTGTGGACCCTGCATCCACCACATTAACCCAGTGCGCAGTGATGGACACGTAACGGCCCTGGCCATGCCGACTGGACCATGCATCAGTTGTGAGGTGCACCTTTCCGCTCACTGACTGCTTGAGTGCATGGACAATGCGGTCTTTCACATGATGGTGGAGGGCTGGGATGGCTTTGCGAGAGAAGAAGTGGTGACTGGGTAGGTCATAGCGTGGTACTGCATAGGCCATGAGTTCGCGGAAAGCTGTGCTTTCCACCAACCGAAAGGGCATCATCTCAAACGAGATTAGTTTGGCAATGTGGGCGTTCAAACCCAGTGTACGCGGATGAGAGACTGAGTACTTTCTTGACCTACTCATAGTGTCTGGGAGGGTGAGCTGGACTTGAGAGCTGCATATGGTGGAAGTAGCGGTGGACAGGGCGGACTGAGAGAGGGTTGATGATGGTGATGGAGTTGGTGTTCTTTCTGATGGCCTAGAATCAGTCTTTTGTTGATATAACAGTGGGATTCCCTGACTGCTGTGGTCTTGCAACGACACCTCAACATTTGCTGCTGTGCTAACCGGTGGGCTTACAGTGGGGGAAACAATGTAGCGTTGCTGACTACCTTCGTTGTGATCAGTTGCACATGTGGCACTTGAGGTTTGGTGTTGTGTCCACGCTTGCAAGTGCATGCTGGTTAAATGTCTAAGCATGCAACTGGTATTCAAATTTTTCAGATTTTTCCCTCGGCTAAAGGTCTTTGCGCACTTCTTACAGATAACCTTGGCCTGATCATGAGGATTTTGGTCAAAAAAGTGCCACACTGCACTCTTCCTACTTTGGCAGACATTTTGCGGCCTAGCACGCTGTGATCTTTTGACCCTCTAGACAAGCTGTCCAGCAACTCTTTTGATGTTTGGAACCTGTCTTTGGAGTGCTCCGGGCCTGCCAGATAACAGCTGTTGCGATGTCGATGTCTGCTGTGGATGCTCCTCATCTGAGCTATTGGAAACAGCACCCTCTTCCCCCAATGGATGCCAATCTGGGTCAACAACTGGGTCATCCATCACCTCCTCTTCTATGTCATGTGCACCTTCCTCTGTGTCACCGTGTATGGTGGTATAGTGTGCGGGAAGGGGCACCTGAGTCTCATCAGGGTCAGAATCTGGCTCTGTACACTGCGAGGACAATGTAGTGCTCTGAGTGAATGTACCAGCAGAATCATCCATCAGCGGCTGTGCATCAGTGCACTCCATGTCAGATTCATCTTGGCCTGGGTAATTCACCATTTCACTTGATAATCCAGGCATGGTATGTGAAAACAGCTCCATGGAATAATCAGTAGTATGGCCTGCGTCATCCTTCAATCTTGGTTGGGGTGAAGGACACAAGGAAAGGTGTGGTTCATGAACATGAGCCTCCAATGACGACTCAGTGCTTTTACTTTTTACAACTGAAGAAGAGGAGGTGATAGAGCTGGAGGCTGAGTCAGCAATGTAAGACAAAACTTTTTCCTGATGCTCTGGCTTTAAAAGCGGTTTGCCAACTCCTAGAAAACTAAGCGTTCGAGGCCTTATGTAGCCAGACGATGACGCAGTGTCAGCACCTCCTGCATTCGGTCCTATTTTGCTCTTGCCACTACCATCAGATCCACCACCAACACCATCATTACCAGCTGCCAACCCCCGCCCAATTCCACGGCCTCTTCCACCAGCCTTCCTCATTTTTGGTAGAAATGTAGACAAAATCCAACAAACTATATAGTAATGTAAAACAAGGTACAAGGTGTCTATAGGACAGGGGAGATTTTGAATTTCTCCAGACACTTGTGGACACTGGACACTTTTGGATTGTGTGAGGCCCACTGATATCTGAGCGCTATGTGACAGGCTCGATGGCACAGCTGTGACCAAAGTGACTAGAGGATAAGGGAGATTTTGAATCTCTGCACACACTTTTGGACACTGGACACTTTTGGATTGTGTGAGGCCCAATGAATATCTGAGCGCTATGTGACAGGCTTGATGGCACAGCTGTGACAAAAGAGACTAGAGGATAAGGGAGATTTTGAATCTCTGCACACACTTTTGGACACTGGATGGACACTTTTGGATTGTGTGAGGCCCAATGAATATCTGAGCACTATGTGACAGGCTCGATGGCACAGCTGTGACAAAAGTGACTAGAGGATAAGGGAGATTTTGAATCTCTGCACACACTTTTGGACACTGGATGGACACTTTTGGATTGTGTGAGGCCCACTGATAGCTGAGCGCTATGTGACAGGCTCGATGGCACAGCTGTGACCAAAGTGACTAGAGGATAAGGGAGATTTTGAATCTCTGCACACACTTTTGGACACTGGACACTTTTGGATTGTGTGAGGCCCACTGATATCTGAGCGCTATGTGACAGGCTCGATGGCACAGCTGTGACCAAAGTGACTAGAGGATAAGGGAGATTTTGAATCTCTGCACACACATTTGGACACTGGACACTTTTGGATTGTGTGAGGCCCACTGATATCTGAGCGCTATGTGACAGGCTCGATGGCACAGCTGTGACCAAAGTGACTAGAGGATAAGGGAGATTTTGAATATCTGCACACACTTTTGGACACTGGACACTTTTGGATTGTGTGAGGCCCACTGATATCTGAGCGCTATGTGACAGGCTCGATGGCACAGCTGTGACCAAAGTGACTAGAGGATAAGGGAGATTTTGAATTTCTGCACACACTTTTGGACACTGGACACTTTTGGATTGTGTGAGGCCCACTGATATCTGAGCGCTATGTGACAGGCTCGATGGCACAGCTGTGACCAAAGTGACTAGAGGATAAGGGAGATTTTGAATCTCTGCACACACTTTTGGACACTGGACACTTTTGGATTGTGTGAGGCCCACTGATATCTGAGCGCTATGTGACAGGCTCGATGGCACAGCTGTGACCAAGGTGACTAGAGGATAAGGGAGATTTTGAATCTCTGCACACACTTTTGGACACTGGACACTTTTGGATTGTGTGAGGCCCAATGAATATCTGAGCGCTATGTGACAGACTCGATGGCACAGCTGTGACCAAAGTGACTAGAGGATAAGGGAGATTTTGAATCTCTGCACACACTTTTGGACACTGGACACTTTTGGATTGTGTGAGGACCACTGATATCTGAGCGCTATGTGACAGGCTCGATGGCACAGCTGTGACCAAAGTGACTAGAGGATAAGGGAGATTTTGAATCTCTGCACACACTTTTGGACACTGGACACTTTTGGATTGTGTGAGGCCCACTGATATCTGAGCGCTATGTGACAGGCTCGATGGTACAGCTGTGACCAAAGTGACTAGAGGATAAGGGAGATTTTGAATCTCTGCACACACTTTTGGACACTGGACACTTTTGGATTGTGTGAGGCCCAATGAATATCTGAGCGCTATGTGACAGGCTCGATGGCACAGCTGTGACAAAAGTGACTAGAGGAGAAGGGAGATTGGATTGCTTTTAAAAAAGCAGTTTGCGGAGCAGTGGGTAAACAGCAATGCAGGAATGTCAGGAAGCCTTAGAAGGCAGCCCAACAACCAACACCACTGATACACCACTATATAGCCTCCCCTTGCACTGCACCCACAGTGACTGGTGTGTTGTGCAGGCCAAATTGCTAGCAGCAGAAGCAGTTTTTTTTTCTTCTCAGCAGGACAAAAAAAAAAAATTGGGATTGCTTTTAAAAAAGCAGTTTGCGGAGCAGTGGGTAAACAGCAATGCAGGAATGTCAGGAAGCCTTAGAAGGCAGCCCAACAACCAACACCACTGATACACCACTATATAGCCTCCCCTTGCACTGCACACACAGTGACTGGTGTGTTGTGCAGGCCAAATCGCTAGCAGCAGAAGCAGTTTTTTTGTCTTCTTCCCTGCCTAACGCTCTCCCTACAGAATCAGCAGCAACCTCTCCCTATACTAAGATCGGCAGAAGTAAGATGGCGGTCAGCGTGCACGCCCTTTTATACCCCCTGTGACGCCCACCAAAGCAAGCCAATCACTTGCATGCCCTTCTGAAAGATGGTGGTGACCCGTGCCTATGTCATCACGTTGCCCACAGTGTCCGTGGATCCTGATTGGCTGAAAAAGAGCGCAAAACAAACTTTTGAAACGCGACTTTGGCGCGTAAGTCGCCAACCTCGTGGCCGACCTCATCCTAGGGTCGGTTTTCGTTTCATGAAACCCGACTTTGCCAAAAGTCGGCGAATTTTGAATTTTTTCGACCCGTTTCGCTCAACTCTAGTGGTTAGTATACAACATCAGTGTTTCCCAAACTTCAGTCCTCATGGTCCCCAGGGGTCATGTTTTCAGGATTTCCAAAGTAAATAGAAATCCTGAACACATGATCCGTGGGGACCACGAGGACTGGAGTTCGGGAAACACTGGTTTAAATCAAGCAACCGGTACTGTATATACTTACGCTCTTTAATCTGGGCCCGAGCTTCGAGGTCCTCCCAGCGGTCCACAAGGAGCGAACAGATTTCCTCCTAGAGTCGTCGGGTAACGATCAGGTCAGCGTGGCGGCGGTCAGCCATATTCCAGAGCGGCTCCCTTTCTCTGACGAGATCGATGAGGTGGTCCACATCGATTCCTCCATCCTCACCGTCAGAGTCGGGAGCACGCTGTGAAGGCTGTTAAAGAAAAAGACAAAAATAACATAATTAGCCTCCACAAAAGAAATGAAATAAAAAGTGCAAAAAAACAAAGCAAAAATATTTATACTTACACGCTGGTGACCGCCGCGTTGCTGTCGCCGACGACCCTGGGAGGCACTGCGAGGACCTCTTGGCCGAGCACCAGATTGGGAAGACTAGAGAAGAAAACAAAAAATGTTATGTCTTTGGATGTAGGCATTTGTTTGCTGTGTGTGGTCTGCAGAACATTGTTTTCTATGTGTTGTGTGTAGTGTGATGTTGTGTTTCTGCGTTTGATGCAAAAAACTTACCAATTGTGAGCCCACTCCAAGTGTCTGTCCACCCCTTCCTTCTTCTTCTGGGAGCTCCTCTTCATCTTGTGATTCCTGTTTTGAAATAAAAGGCAATGAATAGACATATATTACAGAGATGATGGATTTTGGAAATAAAAACTTACTGTCAAACGCTGACGATGCGAGGGAGGGCTCCCAGAAGAAGATGTGCTGTCTTCCTGCTGGCCAGACTCCATGGCTGTGGGTGGTGTTCCTGCTGCTGCCATTGCTGCTGCAGCTGCTGCATCTATTGGGCGGCTGTTGAATAAAGAGAAACAAAGGGCCAATGAATATCTTGATATTCCATAGCCCTAGTTTGGAGGAATGGGGGATTTGATAATTACTGTCTCTCATCTGCTGCTGGACTCCCCTCCCGTTGTTCAGCATGCTGCTCCATTTGGGGTGGTGCTGATGGTGCTGCTGCAGATGTCTGCTGCCTTCTCCTGCTCCTGGTTCTTGGCTTGGGTGGCATGTTGGGTGTGGCTGAGGGTCCCACTGTCTTGCTTTTATATATGTCTTGTGGGCAGAGCTACTGAGCATGCTCAGACCAAAAAAAACGGATCTGGCCACCGGATCCGGCTGTCGCCGGATCAGGCACATTGCGGCGCTCATAGGCTTTCATTGTATGAAAAAGCCGGACACGCCGGATCCGGCGTGTCCGGCTTTTTCGCCGGAGACAAAAAACGTTACAGTAGCCGTTTTTTCCAGACGCCGGATCGCGTCACATTGCCGGATCCGGCGAAAATCAGATGAAACGCATGGCCATCCGACTCGATCCGGCTCTAATGCAAGTCAATGGGGGGGAAACCGGATCCGGCATTGCATTTCGCCGGATCCGGTTTTTGTCAAAAGCGCCGGATCGCGCCTGACGGCGAAAACCTGATGTGTGAAAGAGGCCTAAGGTGATGGATGCATGTGTCTGGTGACTGACTTATTTGAAACCCCCTTTCCTCTGATAATACGAATGGTGACAGAGTGTTGGTTATAGTCAGCTCCAGTTAGTGGCAAGCTATGTGCCTCTGTGCTTCCCGCACTGTACGCTATCGTCCGACGGTGTCCAGCTTTCCGGCGCCATCATCTAGCGGCTATTGTTACCGCCGCTCTGCAGTAGCAGCATTTATTGGCGTTCGCGGCTGCGACGCCACACGCCAGCTGGTCCTGTGGAGTTAACAGGCCCAGCGCTCATTCCTAATTTATATTAGGGCATCTCTGTGGCTTAACAGAGTCCGCCTTCACTCCTCGGGTGACGTTAACCCGAGTGCAGCACTTCGCCAGCTAGCGAGTCTGCCATTGTCCAGCAGCGGTCTTGTCACCTACCGCATGGTGGACCCCGGGCGGCGAACGCACCTCCTATTATTTATATTTGGTGCGTTCCGCCGTCCCTAACATGGAGTGATTTGCTGCAAAGCAATCTCCTCTGCGGTAGATAGACAGCATGAGACCGCAGATTGTGAGGCTCTGGATTCCTGCAGAGCAGATGCAGAAACCTGACGCCTAACACATCTCCTGGCATCACAGACTTGGCCATATCTTGGATCTCCTCATACATAACAGACAAGGAATTCAGTGTCTCCCACTCGCACGCCACCTCCTCATCTCGCCCCCTATGTGTCGGTGTCTCCTAAGGTTCTATTCTAGAACTCTTGTTCTTCTCCATCTACAACTTAGGTCTGGAACAGATCATGGAGTCTCATGGCTTTCAGCATCATGCCAATGACACTCAGATCTACTTCTCTGTGCCTGATATCCCCTCCTTACCAACCAGAATCCCACAATATCTGTTTGCTATTTCATCTCTTCACTGCTAGATTTCTAAAACTTAACATGGATAAAACCAAATTTATCATCTTTCTACCATCTCATTCAATCCACCAACTAGCTTATCAATCAGAATCAATGGATGCCCACTGTTCCCAGTCCCACAAGCATGATTCTGATCTATCCTTCAAATCTGAGATCCAAGCCCTTTAAACTCCAACTCAAAAACATCTCCCGGATCTGCAAATTTCTCAACCATGAATCTGCAAAAATACTATTGCATGCCCTCATCATCTTGCACCTCAATTACTGCAACCTCCTGCTCTGTGGCCTCCCCGCTAACACTTTCACACCCATCCAATCTATCCTAAACACTCCTGCCCAATTAATCCTCCTGTCACCCCGCTATTACCCAGCTTCTCCCCTCTGTCAATCCCTGCACTGGCTCCTCATTGTCCTGAGACTCCTGTTCAAAACCCTAAGTTTGGCTTACAAAGCCATCCAAAACCTGTCTCCTCCATACATCTGGGGCATAGTCTCCTGATACTTACCTGCACGCAACCTCCGATTGTCACAAGATCTCTTTCTCTACTCCCATTTTATCTCCTTTTGCAACACTTGCATACTAGCTTTCTCCTGTAGATCCCCTCTACTCTGGAACTGTTTATCCCAATATATCATTTTCTAGCCTACCATGGAACCTTCAAAAGAATCCTGAAGAACAACCTCTTCTGACAAGCATACAACCTACACCAAACATCATTCCACCATACCGATTCACAATCAGCTCTACCCTCACTTATTGTATCCTCACCCATCCCTTGTAGGCTGTGAGCCTTCACGGGCAGGGTCCTCTCTCCTCCAGTACCAGTCTGTGACTTGTGTTGTTTAAGATTACTGTCCTTCTTTTTGTTAAATCTACCTCTTTTCACACTATGGAATAAATGGTGCTATAACAGTAAATAATAATACCTTTGTTTGACTACCAAAGGAAGGAAGTAGACAGTACAGTAATAGAATTTTTCAAAATAAACTGCACAATTATACTATTTCTACTCTGGGAAAATTAATGAAACTTTAGTGGTGAGTGGCAATAATTTTGTGAAATGCTTGTACTCCAAGTTGGGTCTGCTTCATGTGTTCATGTGTGTTGCCTGTAGCAGTAGGGCTCTGTACGGGGTTACCACGACTGTGTGGAGCCAGAAGACCACAGAGTCTGATTGCTCCTACTACAACGCTGATAACAACCACTTCTTCATTTTAAATGTGGTTATTTCTTCTGGCAGAACAGGAGTTAATCGGCCATGTTGGAAATCCCTCTGCTTACAGCTGTGCTCGGTTAGCCACTCCTTTTCCCTTTATAATCTGGGCTCTATTACTAACCCTTGTCAGAGCTAGCATTAATGCTGCATGACTAATGGTGGGAGAGGAGTTGGTATGAAAAGGAGAGTTGAAGGAGTTATTAGTGACTGTTGCTTGGATCGTATGCATGGTAATTCCTTATCCTTCTCTATTTTGGTTTATTCCCCTATCTTTTAACCCTTGTGCATTCCTCTGTTATATGTGAGTGAATATTTTTTACAGCTGGAGTTTTCTATTAACACTTGTTTGTGTTGCCTTGTTTGTATGGTTGGTGTAATACGGTGCACAGTAGCACCCCCTCTTCCCTAGGTGGGGGAAGAGAACAGACGGAGGGCTAACTTAGGAGATAAGGCAAGGGTGGAGGCCCCTGCATCTTCACCATCTGAAGTATCCCAGGGAGCAGGGTGAGCTAGAGCGGCCCCTAGTGTTAGGGACAGGGAAGGGGCCCTTGGTCCAGGGTCACCCGATAGCTGAGTCGTGACAGGCTCCCAGACCAGCAGGCATGCTGTTATTTTCAGTCAATTACCTGTGTTACTATCCTTAAATGTTTCTAACAATAGTAGTCGATGAAGCTGATATTTGTGCCACCTGAATATGGCTTAGCAAAAAAGCAGTTTGAGCTGTTGCATGAGGTATCAGGGCTTTTAGCAAAACAGACTTACACCGGTCTCTCACCCACCTCATCTTTTTAAACCTAAATTAAAGACTTTAAATGCTCACTGAGGTCATGATATATCATTGATGGCCCATAGCTGACTGCTGCTATGCCATTATCAAATTTCTACAGTTGGTAAATTGATGCCACTTTTTCTGTTGTATGCCCCTAATTGTTGGAAATGTTTGGACTCCAAGTTGGGTCTCCGTCACGTGTGCTGCTTGAATTTGGCAGGGCTCCTGACACAGCAGGCCTACAGTGGTCCCTCACCCATCTCTTCGTTTCAACTTAGTTTCAAAGCTGTAAATGCTGGGTCAGGCCCTGTCTCATGCATGACTCATGTCTGACTCTGCACTATTACAAAATTTTTAGTATGGATCAATGGATGCCATTTTAGGAAATGTTTGGATTCCAAGTTCGGTCTCTTTCATGTGTATTGTCTGAATTTGCCAGACCTCTCAGAGCAGCAGGCCTATACCGGTCACTCATCCACTAGTTAATGATCACTGTTTCAGATAGAAATGCTGGTCTGGGTCCTATCCCATGCATCCATCCTGAGCAATTATACTATTTACACACTGTCAATTGATGCCACTTCCCCTGGTGTCTGACCCTAATTTGAGGTGTTTTGGCAGCTTTTTGGTCCCCCAGAAGGTGCTGTCTGTTGGTTTTGCCTCCCATAGAATTCAATCGAGTTTGGATATGTTCAACGAACGATTCAGCGAATATTTGGCTGTTCACCGAATCTGAACCAAACCTTGAAAGGTTCGCTCATCTCAACTCTTCACTAAGGTCAACAAAGAATTCTGGAAAATGATTCAAGTAGCTGTGGCGATAATGCACCTTGATACGTATTGTACTGTCAAGGCGAAGGAAAAAAGATTGCATGCTTTCTGATAGTTCAGTGTAATTATCTTCTTTAAAGTTCCCAAGAAATTCTGTACAACCATAATGATAGAAGACCATGCATCTGTCTCAGCATGGTTCAATGAATCTTTGAAGAGTGAATCTTTGATGAATCCTCTGATTTGAGGACCATCAACAATTCCCACCTTTAGTTTCTCCATGGTGCGTGCTAGAAATTTTCTGCAGATGTAGTCAAAGCATCTTCCTGTAACAGAGCGTACCTTTTGAGGATCCACCAATACACAGGAGAACTTCACTGAGCAAGTTATCTTGAGTAAACAGCATTTACTTCTTATGGGTAAACATGAGATAAGAATTCAGTAGCACACAGCCTGTGCTTTTGGTATAATAGTCAAAAGCGAAAGTAAAAGGTAACAACAAGAGAGCTTCCCTCCCCACAATACAGAAAACATATAACTTCACACTATCGCCATCTGCTGTCAGGCTAGTGTAAAGTCCTCCTTTACATAAACAATAAGTCCATTTCTGTTGCATATGCCAACACCCTTTGTCAACAGTAAGGACTTATTCAGTCAAACCCTACTTTTTTATTAGTCTCTGTTGTTTATCAGCATTCAACACCTTCGTGAAGATGTCTGCTGTCATTTCTTCAGAAGGACAATATTCTAACTTCAAGACTCCTTGTTCCTGATGATCTCTCAAAAAATGATACTTCACATCAATATGCTTGGTTCTTGGATTGACTCTTACCATCTGAGCAAGAACAAGATATCCTTGATTGTCCTCTTTCAATTTTGTCGGTTCCAACTGTGGTTGTCCTAAGTCTGTCAACAATTGTCTTAACCACAGAACTTCTTGACTTGCATGTGCTGTGGCCACATACTCTGCTTCTGTTGAAGACAGTGTCACAATTGACTGTTTCTTACTTGTCCAACTTATTGGTCCACCTGAAAGGAAAAAAATATGTCCACTGGTAGATCTTCTGTCAGTTGGATCTCCAGCCCAATCTGCATCAACGTATCCTATTAAAATGCAATTATCACTTGAAGGTAGTTTGAACTTAACATTGCTAGTTCCTTTCAAATAATGCATTACTCTCTCTACAGCACTCCAGTCAGCTTTATCTGGTTTTGACACCTTTCTACTCAGGATTCCTACTGCTGCTGCCATGTCTGGCCTTGTTACAGTCGCTAGATACAGTAGCTTTCCTATTGCTGTTCCGTACTCTTCATTATTTGGTAGCATATTTCTCTCACTATTCATCTCTTTAAGATAATTAGTTTCCAGTGGAGACTTTACTGTTTTTGCATCCGTCAATCCAATTTTTTCTGTTATGTCTTGAATTATGTGATTTTCATTCAGTAGGAAACTTCCATCTTCTCTTTCTATCTGTATTCCTAGGTACTGTTTCACATTTCCCAAGTCTTTGATTTCGAAATGTCGCTTCAGGACTTTTAGAATGTTTTCTTTATCCCTTTCTTGTTCAGAACAAATCAAAATGTCGTCTACATATATGAGTACATAAATCCATCTATTCATCAGCCTTTTGTGTACAAGCAAGGATCAGCTTTGCTTCTTTGAAATTTTTCATTTGTAAGCACTTCCGTGATTTTGTCATTCCACGCTTTAGCTGCTTGCTTTAAACCATATATGCTTTTCTGTAGTTTGCAAACTTTGTTTGGGTTTCTTTCATCTTTGAATCCTGGAGGTTGTTCCATGTAAATGTCTTCTGTTAACTCTCCGTTCAAAAATGCTGTCTTTACATCCAGATGTATCAGTTCCATCTGTTTCATTGCTGCAACTGTAAGTAAAGTTCTTATTGTAGTATGTTTGACAACTGGAGCAAATGTCTCATCATAGTCTTCTCCATATTTTTGAGAATACTCTTTAGCTATGAGTCTTGCTCGGCATCTTTCAGGTGTGCCATCTGTTTGGTATTTTACTTAAAAAAATCCATTTACATCCTATGGCTTTTCTTCCTTCTGGTAAATCTGTCAGTGTCCATGTATTTGAGTCATGCATGGATTTCATTTCTGTTTCTGTTGCTTCTATCCATTTATTAGCTTCTTCTTTAGGGAGTTTAGATATGTCTTCCCAACAGGTAGGTTCATAAATTTTACTTGTGCTTGTCTTGTATGAGAGACGTTTTGGTAGTTTACCTTTGATCTCTCTCATTGAACGTCTTGGTTCTGTGTCTGTTTGTAGTTGTATTTCTTCATTTTTAGTATTCTGTTCTTCATCAGTTTCAACTACTTTCTCATCAGATACCTCTTCAGCTATGTCACTGCTGTTTTTCTCATTTTTTGAGTCAATTGAAATCATAGTGTCTTCATTTAGATCCTCACTGAATGTCACACTGTTACTCTCCGTG
This sequence comes from Dendrobates tinctorius, assembly GCF_039654945.1. Classification (NCBI taxonomy): domain Eukaryota; kingdom Metazoa; phylum Chordata; class Amphibia; order Anura; family Dendrobatidae; genus Dendrobates; species Dendrobates tinctorius. Next base: position 21,979,182 of record NW_027361795.1, read on the forward strand.
ACGCTGTCTGTTTTGGGATCTAGGATTCTGTATCCCTTGCAATTTTCACTATATCCAACAAATATTCCCTCCATGGATCTGTTTTGAAGTTTGGAACATTATTCTGTTGGAATGAATACAAAAACTTTACATCCAAAAACTATAAATGATTGACACTTGGTTTCATACCTTGCCACAGTTCATATGAGTTTTCTTCAGTTTTCTGGAAAAAAGTCTGTTCTGTAGATATGTAGCTGTCATTGCTGCCTCACCCCAATATTTCTCTGGTAGTTTGGAATCTGTCAGCATACATCTCATCATTTCTGTCAGAGTACTGTTTTTCCTTTCTGCTACTCCATTTTGTTCAGGTGTGTACGGAACAGTTTTCTGGTGTTCTATACCATTTTGTCTTAAGTAGTTTTCTATTTTGTGACCTGTAAATTCACCTCCATTATCACTTCTGATGACAATTGGCTTCCTTTGAAATTTGTTACTCGACCTTGTTACATAGTCTACAAGTTTATCAAAAACGTCACTTTTGTTCTTAATTAAGTATGTGACTGTGTATCTTGAGTAGTCATCTATAAAAGTCACCATGTATCTTATTTCCTCCTGATGTAGTCACTTTCATGGGTCCACATATGTCAGTATGCACCAAATCATGTGGTCTTTTGCTTTTCATCTCACTTTCTTTTGGAATAGATATTCTTGTGGCTTTAGATTTTATACAACATTCACATCTTACGGTAATTGAGCAATCTGATATCTTTAGATCTTTTGTCAATTATTTTCTTTGTAGTTCCCTTATACTGTCAGGGTGTCTGTGTCCTAGATGTCTATGCCACACATGAATACAGTTCTTGTGATCATGTGTACATAGCTTCATCTGTTCCTTTGGTGTGTCAAGACAATATACTTGTTCATCTGCCTTGACATTGGTTATCACCTTGTTTCCTGCTAGAATTGCACGCTCATTGTCTTTGAATTTTACAGTGAGTCCATTGGCTGTTAAACGCTTCACAGATAACAATCCACCTTCCAATTTTGGAACATACAACACATTCTGTACAAGTATCTTTGAATCTTGTCCGAACTTGATTGAACAGTTTAGCATACCTTGTCTGATACCTTCTGAGGTTATTTTGCTCTCATCTGCAAGATAAATGGCTTCTTTCTTATCGAAATCAAGATCAGTGAAAAAATTCTTGTCACTTGTCATATGACTCGTTGCTCCTGAATCAATAAACCAAACAAGTGATGATTTCTTGTCTGTTACTTTAAATGTGCCATTGCAATTATTCTCACATGAATCGGAAATTGTGTTTTTCACTTTCTGTGTATGCTCTTTATGTTGTAACTTTTGCTGTTCTGCTTTCCATATGGTACAGTGTTTCTTTAAATGACCTTTTTTCTTACATCTGAAACATTCTCTTGTCTCTTTTATTATAAGGCTTTTCAAATTCTGTAGCTTTAAGAGCGTTTCCACTGTCCTTTTCAGTAGAAGAATCATTTGTCTGTTCTTTTCTTCTCTGATATTCATCTATTAGTCTGGTTTTCACAAAATCTAATGTGGTCTTTTTCTCGACTTGTCTCTAGGGCATTTATCAAGGCTGTATACGAATTTGGTAAACTGCACAATAATATTACTGCTACATGACTTTCTTTAATGTCTTCACTAATAGACCTTAGCTGTGATATTACTTCCATCATTGAGAATATGTGCCTCTGCATATCGTCATTTGCACTCATTCTCATACTGTAAAGCTTTCTTAATAGAAATAACTTGTGATTTAAACTGGGTCTTTCATGTAATTTTCTTAATGCATCCCACATTCCTTTCGCTTTTTCTTCATTTCTTATGTGTATTAATTGAGCATCATCCACTATTAAGCTAATGGTGGCTCTAGCTTCTCTATTCTTTCTATCCCATGTCTGATTATCTTCATCAGGTCTACCTGTAATGATTACTTCCTATAAATCATCTTTAGATAACAACATGAAAAAAAAAACAACATCTCTACTTTGAATTTCCATAACTGATAATTTTCACTGTTCAGCTTAGCTACTGTGAGTTTCAGCTAAGTGCTGCGCATCATTTTTATATAATCTTACTTGTTTTATGAAAATATTCTTCTTTCTGCTTGAGAGTTCCTGTATATCCTGTGTGTGGTGATTCTCTGTAATTATCTCCAGTGTGAGGTCATCCAGTTCCTGGAACATAAATTCCTTTGTCCCTCTGTATCTTTTTTTTTTTAGTCTCCATTCACTAGGTTTTATCTTATTCTGTTAACAGAGCTTATCTGCTTCTCCATGTCTGAGGTTATTGCTTGGAGTTATCTTCTGGGTGTCTCTGTCCTGGGTATCTGAGCCCATAACCTTAAGCAGAGTGTACCTTTTGAGAATCCACTGGTACACAGGAGAACTTCACTGAGCAAGTTATGTTGAGTAAACAGCATTTACTTCTTATGGGTAAACATGAGATAAGAATTCAGAAGCACACAGCCTGTTCTGCTGGTATAATAGTCAAAAGCGAAAGTAAAAGGTAACAACAACAAGAGAGCTTCCCTCCCCACAATACAGCAAACATATAACTTCACTCTATCGCCATCTGCTGTTAGGCTAGTGTAAAGTCCTCCTTTATATAAACAATAAGTCCATTTCTGTTGCATATGCCAACACTTCCCTCTTTGTTTAAAGCTTCAAACAGCTTCATTAAATCTAGTTGGATGTGCAGTGGTGGAAAAATGATCTTATTCCTGTCAACTAATGTTTCTGCAATTGCATTCTTTTCTTCTACTACCATGAGTTCTCTGAGTCCACTGATTTCTAACCCAGAGCTCATTTTTTTATCTACTTTCCCAGAGACAGATACAACAGGGACACTGAGTGTTTCCATTCTGTTGTCCCAGGAGAATATTCACCATCTTTGGATCCAAACAGATTGGCCACTAGTTATCGTGGCAGGGCCGCCTTCAGGGCATTACTACCCTGCAATATGGGGCCCAGTGAGCAGAGGTGGGCAAGGACCACTTCTGCTCACTGGTCTTCAGTAGCAGGATTTTGCCAGTTCAATAACTGAGTGTGCGTGTCATGCTTAAACACAGAAAAGTCAGGCGGAAGACACAGCATATAAATATGACGGCATGGAAAAAGGAGTGGAAAGTCTTAAAGGTAGGGAGCAAAGGATGGAACACCTCCTGACACCAACCTGTGCCTGTCCCTAAGTTCCCCTAATAACCTATGTGTGTCCTTCCCCCCACTGCCGTCACTTGACTAATCCCTGACTGTCACCTCTATTGACCCTGGCTAGTACACTGGCTGGCAAGGCCTCTGGCCGACAAGGACAATAGCATCACCACTGAAGATGATAACACACATGGGAAGGGACAAACAGAAGACAGACAAAAAAGAAAAATGCTCAGCTCAGTCTCTGCCGCTAACCTTTACAACAGCATAGCAAATGGAACCAGGAATCAGAACTCAAGCAGCAGCAACACCACTGTCGCAGGAGAGCTCCAAACACATAGCTGGCCTGCATAGAAGAAGAACTCTATAATCGACGATTAACTGATGGGTCATGTGACTGTTTAAAGGGATGTGGGAAGGGATGTGGTGGTTACCAACCAACATCAGTTGAGCAGCCTCAAAGAACTGCCAGCAAGATTCTGACATTAACCTTTGCTGGACCAAAAGGAAAAAACAATGTATATATTTCCTCGGATGCACATTCAGTTACAATATCTTCCCAAACTGCAATATCTCAGGCTGGCAGCTGACGTTGGCAAGCACGTTGCCAGTATATGACGTCATTACCATGAGACGGAGCTTCCATTCCTCAAATGAATAGGGGAGAGGACACAGCTGGACTGTGGCAAGGTAAGAACAATTTTTTTTAACTTTTTGTAAAGCTGCACTATGGGGACAGGATGTGAGATCATATGGGGACAAATGGGGGCAGAATGGAGACATGGGGCAGAATGGAGACGACATGTAGGCAGAATGGAGAGGAGATGGGGCAGAAATGAGACATGGGGAAGAATGGCGAAAAATGTGGGCAGAATGGAGAAAAATGTGGGCAGAATGAAGACAAATGGGGCAGAATGGATGTCAGGGCTGGCGGAACGCACCTAATAATAAATTATAGTAAGGTGCGGTCCCAGCCCGGGGTACACCGTGCAGAGGAGGTAAACTGCTGCTTAGTAATGGTGGATGTATATAGTGGTTTACAATAGGTCTCACGCATGTTAACGTCACCCGGTGTGAACAGGAGCGCACTCTGTTACGTCACAGAGCCGCAGTACCGTGGAGCTTAAATGCCGGAGTCTGTTAGAACTCACAGAGCTCGGCAAGGGGGCACATAGAATGTGGTCACAGAACTCTGCCCCAAGGACACAGGGTCAGAGTCCCTCTAGACCTTCTGAGCATGTGGCATCGCACCTGCAGACACCACTATAGACGCTGACTACGGTGGAGTGTCGAGCACGTGCACCGTGACATGTAGAGCCACCAGTTGGCACTGATTCCAGTCTCTGACTCAGCCTCTACCTACACCTAAGCCTGGGTGCTTAACAGGCTAGGCTGCACAACACATGCGTACCAAGGGTAGGGGTTTCTTAATGAGTCATTCACCAGAGACATTCATACATGCATACAACACTCACTCCTCATAGTCTGGTAATGCAGTCTATACTAGCGCATGGCCGAGCGGCCATGCAAAGCTTTTATAGCAGCGTCCTTCCGGGACCTTCCTGACCTTCCTGATGGTCCAATCGAGCTGGAGAAGGACCTGAACATGTGACCTCCGATCTCAAATGAGAGATCATCCCATGGGCATGCTCAGTGGACCAAAAGGAGGACTTAGTCCCTGGAGTAGCTCGCTGCTGACCAGCCTGCGTTGCTATAGCTGGACCAGAGGTGGCAACAGCAACCCAACCCACAGAGCTGGTCTGAGCAGAGCGCCGGGATCGACGAGTCTGCTGAGCAGCCTCCTCTGTGGCCGGAGAGGAATGGGAGACTGCCAAATGCAAGGCTCGGGATTCCTGCTGTGCAGTGACTGGAACCCGATGCTTATCAATGGAGATACATGGGGGCAGAATGGAAACACATGGGGGCAGAATGGAGACACATGGGGGCAGAATGGAGACACATAGGGGCAGGATGGAGTCATATGGTGGTAGGATGGAGACATATGGGGGTAAGATGCAGTCACATGGGGTCAGGATGGGAGACTATATGGGGGCAGGATGGATACATATGGGCCAGGAATGGGAGAAACCAAGGGGTGAGGAATGAGAGTATGCAAGGGGAAAGGTACGAGAGAACACAAGGTGTAAGGAATGGTAGAACACAAGGGGCAAGGAATGATAGAATACAAGGGGCCTGAAATGGGAGGACACAAGGAGCCTGGAATGGGAGAACACAGGGGGCAAGGAATGGGAGAAAACAAGGGGACAGTAATGGGTTAATATAAGGAGCCGGGAATGGGAGAAAACAAGGGGTCAGGAATGAGACGTATGGGGGCCTGAATAGAGTACATATAGGACGAGGATGTGGGACATTATTAATGTAGGGGCTAATTGAGGGATTTTATTATTGCTGTGATGTATTTTATTTTTGAGGATTCTGTTTTCAGTGAGCTGAGGGAGATCATGTTACTGTGCAGGGTGAAACTATGTAGCTTTTTTTCTAAATCAGGTGTAGTGTAGAAATTGGGGAATTTGCTCTGGAATCGTTGCTCTAACTGTTTATTATTTTGTGCAGAGATGATCCTGGCTGGAAGAACTGATAGCGGTCTATGCTGGATGAAAAGAAGAACAAAGATGAAGGACTTCAACTGGAGACGTCAATGACGAGTCAGTGGGTTACCCGTACACTGACACTGTACAGTTTATACAATGTACACAGCTCCTGTGTATAATGTCACCTATGATCACTGTGTTACATGTACACTGAAACGATATACAAAGGTCCTGTGTATAATGTCACTGGTGTATTATATGTACACTGACACTGTACACAGTATACTATGTACAGAGTTCCTGTGTATAATGGCACTTATGGTAATATTAGTATTGTGGATTTTTATTAGTGATCAGTATTGTAGTATTCAGTTACCATGTGGTGGTTATATGAGGTCTGATCATGCTGTGGCAGTATTTATCCCTTGTATGTAGTATTATTCTTTCACTATGTGGTGGTAACATGTGACCAGCCATGGTGTGGCTGTATGCTTTTCACAAATGGAGCAGTATAAATGGCATATAATATTTTCCTGCTGAAAAAACTTTGCAGGATTAGCATAGCAGGAAAATTTACACACCCCAGATGCACTTGTTCCACTGCTTGTGCCATATAGCAATCCTATTGCAACCAACCAAGTCTGGCTGAATGCTTTTAATGCACAACTGTTGCAGTATAAATGGCATATAATATTTCCCTGCGCAGAATAATTTCCAGGATTAAGATGGATCGCCCGCCAGGGCAGTGGGGTTACTCGGTACCGGGCTGGTGTCTCAGAGGGATGTGTCACAGTGGCGGTGACCCGGTCCATGGCCCTGGGCGTCCATGCAAAAGGGGTGAAACGTGGCTGAATAAAGTTTGTAATTGGATGATACATGACGCCACCTGTGGTGCTCGGCAATGAAGGGGTTAAGCCAACGCTGCAGGCAGATCCTCTGGGACAGATGGTATAAGGCAGCAAGATGTAAAAGCTCCCCACAGGTAGAGCTGTAGTCCCAGGGCAGTAGTAATAGTTGTTGAGGAAGAGGGTGCAGTGTTATGCACAGAGATGTAGCAGTGCTGAAGGGGTTGCAGGAAGAAGGCAATGACATGACAGGGTGCAGTTTCATTTGCCTTTACTGTGCTTTGTAAGTGCAGTCCAGGATCCAGATTACAGATGGAACAGGAGCTGATTAACCTGGAAGCAACTTAGGAATCTCTCTATGCAGATGGGTTGTGCAGTCTCCTTTCTAGCGCTTATCTGAGGTACTTTCAGTACCGAGTTACACTGATGTTCCTCTTGCTGGCTCTCTTGAGAACTCCCCTCGTATAGCAGACAGCCTTAGCCTCCTTTTTCTGGCTCACACAAGTTGCTGCTGTGCCTCCGAGTCTTAGCTGGGAACAGAGCATTTACAGCCTCTCAATCTTCTGGTTTCTGCTGCAGGACCATCAGCATACATACAACCTCAGATACTGGACTCCGGATCATGCGCTTACAGCTAGAAGTGAACCTGAATTCTGCTCAATCCTCCAGCTCCTCTCTCCACGTCTGCACTCTTTTCCCTCTCCACAGAACTGAACTAACTTCCCTTTCCTGGCCCCAGAGAGCAGCTCCTCCCCCAGTTTGGTTCAGAGCTCCCTCTGCTGGCCGGGAGTGAGAACTGTGCTGTGTGCTGAATTTACCTGACAGAGAGATCCTTCATTGCTTCCAAGCATAACATCACCCTCCCTAGGAGGAAGGTAATGCCACTGTGGCGACCATACTCCTGGGGGCACCACAAAGAGCAAAAAAGAATATTATTATCTCTGAGAAGTGCTTTTGGTATGAGTTTTAGTGGAAAAGATGTTCAATTAACCCTGTCCTGTCCTGCATTATCCCTTTGATACAATCTCTCCCTTACTGCTGCTAACAGCAGTATTAATATTGATTATAATTAGCCCTTATAAGGGCTGTTGAGGCAGTTGAAAGAAATATATATGGTATCTAATCCTTGTCTATATGCAGCTAAAACTTTGTCCCTAGTTCAGCAGCATCTGTTTCCATTGGTACACAGTTCCGAGCATGGTGTCTCGGGTCTTGTACAGGCCCGATATTGCTATGTGGCCTTCCAATCACAGTAACGCAACTACCAACATGGCTACTGCATAACAGAGACTGGCAGGCAATCCCTGCATGTTTAGTGCTTGTTAACCCCTTTCCTACATTAGATGTACTATTCCGTCCATGTGATCTGGGACCGAAGTCCCAAGGACGGAATAGTACATCTAATGCGATCAGCTGCGCTCACGGGGGGAGCGCAGCAGATTGTGGCCGGGTGTCAGCAGATTACCACAGCTGACACCCAGCACAATGTGTCAGGGGTGGTAACGGACCGCCCCTGACATGTTAACCCCTGGCACACCGCGATCAAACATGATCGCGGTGTACCGGGGGTTAACGGAAGCATCGGCAGGGAGGGGGCTCCCTCCGTGCTTCCCTGCGACGCCTACAGCAGCACGATGTGCAGTGCCGCTGCGGGGGTCACCTTCCCTGCAGATCCCCGGATCCAATATGGCGATGGGGACCTTCGGGGGCCTGCAGGGAGCTGGCTTCCTCACTGCCCGCAGAGCGCAGGCATGAGGAAGCTTGCAGCAGTGCCTGTGACAGATCGCTGATCTGTCACAGCAATCTTTGATGTGACAGATCAGCGATCTGTCACAGGACAGTGATGTCCCCCATGGGACATTATAATAAAGTAAAAAAAAAATTAAAAAAAATGTAAAAATAATAAAAAAAATATTCCCTAATAAATTCATTTTTTGAAAATAAAAAAACAAAAAAACAATAAAAGTACACATATTTGGTATCGCCGCATCCATAATGACCCACCCTATAAAACTGTCCCATTAGTTAACCCCTTTAGCGAACCTCTTAAAAAATAAAAATAAAAAACAAAGCAAAAAATAATGATTTATTATCATACCGCCGAACAAAAAGTGCAATAACGATCAAAAAGACGCATATAAATATCCATGGTACCGCTGAAAACGTCATCTTGTCCCGCAAACAATGACCCACCTCACAGCATCATCAGCGAAAAAATAAAAAAGTTATAGCTCGCAGAATAAAGCGATGCAAAAATAATTATTTTTATATAAAATTGTTTTCATTGAATAAAACTGCCAAAACATAAAAAAAGACATAAATGAGGTATCGCTGTAACTGTACTGACCCGAAGAATAAAACTCCTTATCAATTTTACCGCACGTGGAACGGTATAAACACACCCCCCAAAAGAAATTCATGAAACGCTGGTTTTTGTTCATTCTGCGTCCCAAAAATCAGAATAAAAAGCGATTAAAAAATGTCATGTGCCCGAAAATGGTACCAGTAAAAACGTCAACTCGTCCCGCAAAAAATAAGACCTCACATGACTTGGTGGGTCAAAATATGGAAAAATTATAGCTCTCAAAATGTGGTGATGCATAAACTATATTTACAATAAAAAGCGTCTTTTAGCATGTGACAGCTGCCAAGCATAAAAACCCACCATAAATAGTAAATCAAACCCCCTGTTATCACCCCTTTAGTTAGGGAAAAATAATAAAATAAAAAAAAGTATTTATTTCTATTTTCCCATTAGGGCTAGGGTTAGGGCTAGGGGTGTGTTGGGGTTAGGGTTGAAGTTAGAATTGGGGGATTCCACTGTTTTGGCACATCAGGGGCTTTCCAAACGGCATGGCGTCCAATCTCAATTCCAGCCAAAAAAGTCAAATGGCGCTGCTTCCCTTCCGAGTTCTGCCATACGCCCAAATAGTGGTTTACCCCCACATATGGGGTATCAGCGTACTCAGGTCAAATTGCACAATAACTTTTGAGGTACTGTTACTCTTGGGAAAATAACAATTGGGGGTGAAAAGATCATTTTTGTGGAAAAAATATGATTTTTTAATTGTACGGCTGTAAGTTATAAACTTCTGTGAAGCCCTTGGGGGTTCAATGTGCTCACCACATATCTAGATAAGGTCCTTGGGGGGTCTAGTTTTCAAAATGGGTTCACTTGTGGGGGTTTCCTCTGTTTAGGCACATCAGGAGCTCTCCAAACTTGACATAGCATCCAATCTGAATTCCAGCCAATTTTGCAGTGGAAAAAGTCAAACGGCGCTCCTTCCCTTCCGGGCTCTGCCATGTGCCCAAACAGTGGTTCCCCCTCACATATCAGGTATCTGCGTACTCAGGACAAATTGCACAAAAACTTTTCCAGTCCAATTTCTCCTGTTACCCTTGGTAAAATAAAAAAATTGAACCTGAAGTAATCTTTTGGGTGAAAAAAAGTTAAGTGTTCATTTTGTTTTAAACATTCAAAAAATTCCTGTGAAGCACCTGAAGGGGTAATAAACTTCTTGAATGTGGTTTTGAGCACCTTGAGGGGTGAAGTTTTTAGAATGGTGTCACTTTTGGGTATTTTCTATCATATAGACCCCCAAAGTGACTTCAAATATGATGTGGTCCGTAAAAATAAAATGGTGTTGTAAAAATGAGAAATCGCTGGTCAAATTTAACCCTTATAACTTCCTAACAAAAAAAATTTTGGTTCCCAAATTATGCTGATGTAAAGTAAACATGTGGGAAATGTTACTTATTAAGTATTTTGTGTGCCGTATCTCTGTGATTTAAGAGCATAAAAATTCAAAGTTGGAAAATTGCGAAATTTTCAAAATTTTCGCCAAATTTCCGTTTTTTTTCACAAATAAACGCAAGTTATATCAATGAAAGTTTACCACTAACATGAAGTACAGTATGTCATGAGAAAACATTGTCAGAATCACCGGGATCCGTGGAAGCGTTCCAGAGTTATTACCTCATAAAGGGACAGTGGTCAGAATTGTAAAAATTGGCCCAGTCATGAACGTGCAAACCACCCTTGGGGGTTAAGGGGTTAAACAGCAGGGGCAGGAACTCGAGCTTGCGAGAGATTATTCAAAAATACTGACCGAGTAACGGGCATGGCAAGCACACTGATGCTTGAGCGAGTAACAAGCAGTGATGAACATGCTGGCTCATTGCTATACGGAACACTTTTAATGATATTCAGTTTCGTTCTAAGTATTAGTGATTGGCAATTAGCAGTTGCTACTAATATTATATCTGACAGGACTTATACTATGCTATCTTTTATTACGGCTCAAACTGTTGTCAATTGTTAAGTCCTTACTGAAAATCCACAAATAGTATTAAAAAGAAAGAAAAAAATATATGCCATAGAGAGGAACATTCTCTTTTTGAGGACAGGGGTTGCAGTAAAGCTTTTAATTCTGTCTTTGACACGTGTGGTAACTCATATTTGAATCCTTTTGTATTCAATGTCTTATTCTGGGCTGATGATGTACTTCCTGGTCTACAGGGTCATATAAGCTCCTCAGGGCATTGTTGGTAATTTCAAAAGAATCTAATTTTAGAAGAACTGAAAATTCCTTCTTCTTTCTTTCTCAATACTACAATTGACAATAAAAGTAGCATTGTCAACCTTAAAAAAACTTTTCTTATTTTGCCTGCTAAGCAGAGGGGCCCAACCTTTCGTAAATAAATCCACAGACATTTTTATCTCTTCTTTTTTGTTCTACGTCACGGATGGAAGAAAATAGTTGTATTTTCAGAGTGCTTTCCAGGTAGTGTCATATAATGAGCGTCTTTTGTGATCATTCCTTAAAGGACAGAAAACATAACTATGTTACTTTCCTGTAAGATCAACTCTTGAAAAGTTAACCTAAGGGGTGCAGATTAGTGAAGAGAGAGCATGCTCGCCACTGCTCGATACTCGATCAAGCATCAAGGTGCTCAGGCACGCTCATTACTCTATTGAGTATCGTGGGTGCTCGAGCGCAATGATCGAGTCCCCGCCCAGCATGTTTGGGGCATGTTAGCCAATGAACAAGTGAGGATTGCCTGTCATACATGGTAATGCCATAGCCATATTGGATACTGGCATTACTGTGATTGTCCGGCCACATTGCATCAGGATGTCTTACATAAGATTAGTTGAAGTGATGCTCATTGTACTGTCTTCAGTAAAGCAGTTCAGGGAGAGTTGTTATAGGAGGAAGAGCATATTTTAGAGTAAGGACATAGAAAGGGTTTAATATTGCTATTGCAGTACTTGTATACTGCTGCTGCAGTTTCAAAAAAACAGTCCTTTTCAGAGCTAAATATTTTCCTTTCTGTAGTAAAACTGCTGTTACCTGCATTGAGTGGAGGGATAGTTTTGGATTATAGGCATCTAGGCAGTGTTTAAATATTGCAATTGCACTACTTGGATAACACTGCTGCACTGTTAAAACAACAATTCTTTTCAAGGCTAAATATTTTGTTTTCTCTATATATATACCGGAAAGTTTGTAGACATCTAAATGTGGCACCCCTGAGGGTTCAGTCACCACAGAGGTACTGCACCTCAGCCAGAGGTGTGGTACCCCACTATCCAGGTAAGATGGAGACACCTGGTCACACTCACACACCCACATCCCACACACTTAGAACAGCAGGGCGTCATATACGACCCCGGTTTGGTTCATGAAGGGTGTTGGGAGGTGGGTGGAGCTTAGGTTAGAGCGGGAGAACTGTAGGAAGTTAGGACAGTTCCCCTTAGGGGGAGGAAGTGGGAGGACGTAGTTGGAGTAGCTCCAGGTCAGGAGGAGCTGCTGGACGGAGTAATCTTTGGAAGGAACTTCCCTGAGAGGGAAAAGGGGTTCTCCCAGCGGCACAGGTGGAGAGTGCGCCCCGTGAGGCTCATTTCAAGTTGATGGATGTCAGGTGGGGGAGAATCCAGGTCGCAGAAGGGTCTCGGCCCCTTACCCTAGTGGAGTGGACATCAGGACTCAGGTAGTTAGTAAGCCGATAGCTGTGGGAACTTTAGGGGCCACAGCCAAATACCACAGTTATCTTCTCTGGAAAGGCAGCTAGAAAGGATCAAGGAAACGTAATGGCTCACGTTGTTCAATAGGATCCGTGGCAGCTAGCCTGGGACACTGACTGTGAGGTGCTGGAAAGGAGGGAAACTGGAAGGCAGCACTGTGGAGACGGGCAGGAAAGGCACACACTGAAGGGATGTCATGATCTCAGTGCGGGTTTGACTCGCACACGTGGGGTTAATGTATGGAACCAGTAAGGATGACTGGCATTTCTGGGGTTAAAGGTTGTGATCCCGGTGCAGGCTTACCTGCACACCTGGGGCTATGATTGTGGCCTCTCCCTGGTTCTGGGGGAGGATTCTTATAGCCTCAGGACTCTCCCATTCCTGTCAGTTATACTTTCGCCCTTGGCATTGTGTGGTGACCCCTGAGTGTGTTAGTGCTGTGTTCTGGTTACTTGATTCTCTGTTTATGTCTCGGTCTGTTTCCTGGATATCGCTTTGGATTCTGCCTGGTACCTCCTATGTCTGTTTGGTTTTGATCTCTGCTTGGCCCTGATTATCCGCTCTGTCTCATCCCTGGTACTGTACTGTGATTCTGTGTATGACCTTTGGCTTTGTCTGACCTCCCGTCTGTTTATCCCTCCTGTACCTCGTTTGACTGTACTGTACATGACTTCTGTTTTGCCTGAATCTGAGTTCTCTGGCTTCTCTGACCCTAAGCCCCGCCCCCTTGCAGCCACATGACCGTTCACATGACCATAGGTCCTGTGCAAGCTTGCTCATTTTCAGTGTCCGCAGTTCCCCTCACCTCTGCTGCCACTCCACAGGTATCATTTAGCACTGCTTCTGTACTCAGGACACGCGCACTGGCTCTATGAGCAAGTGTAGTGCGGTGTCTCTGACATTATAACTGACCATTTCAGTTTTGTTTTTTTTTTCTCTGAAGGAAAAAAAAAAAAAGTGTGTGTTATCCTCATGGATCCCATACAAGCCTTGGCTGATCAGGTCAAGCACCTGACCCAAATGTTCCATAAGCTCAATGTGGAACAACGCACGATGGCCCAGACCCAGCAACAGTTGGTGGTTACTGTGCAGGGGGCTGTCGATGTAGGGGCTTCTAGTTCTGGGGGTAGGGATGTGTCATTAGCGTCCCCCGAATCTCCGGTCAAATTGCCAGACCTTTTCTCAGGGGATAAAAAGGAGTTCAGGTCTTTCAGAGAAGGATGCAAGCTTTTTTTTTCTCTAAGGCCACGCTCCTCAGGGGATGAGTTCCAGAGGGTGGGGGTCGTTATTTCCCTACTTCGGGGGGCTCCGCAAGCATGGGCTTTCTCTCTGTCTTTCTCTGCTCCTGAACGTATGTCAGTGAACGCATTCTTTGAGGCCCTCGGGCACATTTATGATGAACCTGACCGAGTGCGATTGGCAGAGGCCATGTTGATGAGTGTCTGTCAGGGGAAACACTCAGCTGAGTGGTTTTGTTCTGAGTTCCGCCGCTGGGCGGCAGAGGTCTCCTGGAGCGACGCCGCACTCCGAGGACTCTTTCGCAGAGGCTTGTCCGAGTGGCTGCAGGATGCCTTGGCGTTACATCCCCCACCTAACTCTCTCGAGCATGCCATGACCCAGGCCGTCCGGATGGACCGCAGGCTGCGGGCCAGAGGGGTGATGCAGGTGGATACTCCATTATTCCCCAGTGGAAAAGAGACTGCCCCTGAGCCCATGGATGTAGGCGCCCTCTCCCTGAAGGATACGGAGAGGAAATGCCGGAAGGACAAGCAGTTATGCTTTTACTGCGGTAAAACGGGACATTGGAAAAGGGAGTGCCCAAATTGCCCGTCTTCAAACCCGGTCGGCGGGAAACGACTAGGTCTGGGTAGTCAATGGGGAGGCTGCTCAGACCCTCAGGTACCATTTTCCTCGTTTTCTAAAGTAGTACTGCCTGTGGAACTGTTTGTGGATGGTAGTTCTTTTTCCTCTACAGCCTTCGTGGACTGCGGATCATCTATTAATCTTATTGACTCCCAATTGGTCACACACTGCAAGATAGGGACAGTTAGGCTCAAGGTTCCGATCAAGGTGATGGCCATTGACTCATCTCCCCTCATTAAGGAGGGAATTCGCTTTATGTCTGACGTGTTTTCTCTCAGAGTGGGCATTACTCATGTGGAAAACATAAGTTGTTTTGTGCTGGACAATCTACCTGCAGGGTTGGTGTTGGGCATGCCCTGGTTACAACGCCATAACCCGGTTATTAACTGGAAAACGGGGGAGATTGTTCAATGGGGGTTTAATGATTTTGAGTTATGTGATAAATCTGCACTGCTGGTTGAACCTGTTAAATCTGTGTCTGTATCATCTGTCGAGCTGGAAGGTATTCCGGAATGCCTGAAGGACTTCGAAGATGTATTCTCCGAAAGCGAGGCCGAGACGTTACCGCCACATAGACCCTTTGACTGCGCTATTGAGCTGGTCCCGGGGGCTAAATTACCCAAAGCCCGTCTGTTTAATTTGTCCGGTCCTGAGCGCTTGGCTATGAAGGAGTACATTACTGAAAGTCTGCGCAAAGGACACATACATCCTTCAGTCTCACCTGTGGCGGCAGGTTTCTTTTTTGTAAAGAAAAAAGATGGTGGATTACGTCCCTGTCTCGACTTCCGGGAGCTTAATCAAATTACTGTACGGAATACGTACCCTCTTCCGTTGATTCCTGATTTATGTAACCAACTATCAGGGGCAAAGTGGTTTTCTAAACTGGACCTTCGGGGGGCATATAATTTGATAAGGGTCCGGGAGGGGGATGAATGGAAAACCGCGTTCCTCACAACCGAGGGACTATTTGAAAATTTAGTCATGCCGTTTGGTCTTACCAACGCCCCTGCCATATTTCAGAATTTCATCAACGTGGTATTCTCGGATCTCATTGGTCGTTTTGTCGTTATCTACTTAGATGATATTTTGATATATTCCCCCGACAAGTATTCTAATTTGGAACATGTACGAACTGTGCTCCAAAGGCTTAGAGAAAATCATTTGTATGCCAAATTGGAGAAATGTGTATTCTGTGTATAAGAGTTGTCCTTTTTGGGGTTAATTGTATCCGGTGAGGGTTTTCGCATGGACTCCAAGAAGGTGCAGGCCATTGCGGATTGGGTGCAACCCCGAGATCTTAAGGGTCTTCAACGCTTCTTGGGGTTTGCCAATTATTACCGCAAATTTATCCGGGGGTTTTCGCAAGTGGTCAAACCTCTCACGGATCTAACATGCAAAGGTGCGGATGTGAGAAATTGGTCCTCGCTCGCAAAAGAGGCCTTTGCAACGCTGAAAAAATGTTTTATGTCTGCTCCTGTGTTAGTGCAGCCAGATCCGTCCAAACCATTCGTCGTGGAAGTGGACGCCTCTGAGGTGGGGGTGGGGGCGGTGTTGTCCCAAGGGCCTGCCACTCTAACCAACCTCAGGCCATGTGCTTTCTTTTCCAAGAAGTTCTCTGCTGCGGAAAGAAATTACGACGTAGGCAATAGAGAGCTTCTTGCGGTCAAATTGGCGTTTGAAGAATGGAGGCACTTTTTGGAGGGGGCCAGTCACCCGATTACGGTGATCACAGATCACAAAAATTTTTCGTACATTGAGTCAGCTAAAAGACTAACGCCCAGACAGGCCCGTTGGTCACTTTTTTTTTCCTGTTTTCAGTTTCCGATTACATTTCGTCCAGGGTCTAAGAATGTCAAGGCTGTCACCTTATCACGCAGTTTTCAGCCGGTGTCGCCCCCTGAGCCACCGTCCTCCTTTCTTCACCCTGGGGTTATGATAGCAGAGGTCTCATCTGAATTGAAACGGGAGATTCAGGGAGCCCAGTCGCTGGCCCCGGCGGCCAAGACGGAGGGGAAGCTGTTTGTCCCAGAGCAACTTCGCCTGAAACTCTTGCAGGAGTTCCATGAATCCAAGCTGAGTGCTCACCCTGGTATTTCAGCCACACGTCTGGCGGTGGCTAGGATCTTTTGGTGGCCTACCCTTGGTTCGGACATAAAAAAATTCATTGCTGGTTGTGGGGTCTGCGCTCGTTCTAAAAGCTCTCATAGCCGGCCGGCAGGGGAGCTGATACCCTTGGCAGTGCCCGAAAGGCCATGGACTCACTTATCCATGGATTTTATTACCAATCTCCCTCCATCTATGGGTAATACAGTGGTATGGGTAGTGGTGGACAGGTTTTCTAAGCAGGCTCATTTCGTACCCCTGTCCGCACTACCGTTAGCTGAGACGTTGTCCAGGTTGTTTGTGCAGCATGTGATCCGGTTGCATGGGGTACCCCTGAATGTGGTGTCTGATCGTGGTGTGCAGTTTGTGGCTAAGTTTTGGCGTGCTTTCTGCAAAAAATTAGGTATGTCTCTGTCCTTTTCGTCTGCATACCATCCTGAGAGCAATGGGCAGACGGAGCGCACTAACCAGTCCCTGGAACAGATCCTCAGGTGTCTAACCTCTGCTAGACAGAATGACTGGTGCGATGCACTGCCGTTGGCTGAATTTGCCTTCAATAGTCGGGTGAGTCAATCCACGGGTATGACTCCTTTTTTGATCAATTATGGGTTCAGTCCTCATTTCGGTGAGTTTTCTCGTCTGGATTCGGGGTGTCCCGGGGCTGAGGACTCTGTTCAGCGGTTAAAAGATACATGAGCAGAAGTCCAGCGGCGTATATCTAGGTCTCAAGGCAGGTATAAGTTTTTCGCGGACAGGAAACGAACACCTGGTCCCATGTTTCGGGTGGGAGAGAAAGTTTGGCTCTCCACGCGAAACATTAAGTTAAAGATTCCGTCAGCCAAGTTGGGACCCAAATTCATTGGCCCGTACAAGATTGTGGAAAAAATCAATCCAGTGGCGTATAGGCTGTGCCTTCCACCCTCTTTCAAGATCCCTAACGTCTTCCACAAATCTCTACTGAAACCTTTTGAAGCAGTCCGGGGAGGCTCCGAGCCTGCTGCTCCTCCTGTTTTGGTCGAGGGGCAGGTGGAGTACTTGGTTGGTCATATCGTAGATTCCAGGTTGGTACGGCGGTCGGTACAGTACCTGGTTCATTGGAAGGGGTATGGACCGGAGGACAGGTCCTGGGTACCGGCCCGGTTGATGCATGCTGATCGCCTGGTGCGGGCTTTCCATGCTAAGTATCCGGGCAAGCCTGGGGGTCCAGAGGCCCCCCATTGAGAGGGGGGTACTGTCATGATCTCAGTGCGGGTTTGACTCGCACACGTGGGGTTAATGTATAGAACCAGTACTGATGACTGGCATTTCTGGGGTTAAAGGTTGTGATCCCGGTGCAGGCTTACCTGCACACCTGGGGCTATGATTGTGGCCTCTCCCTGGTTCTGGGGGAGGCTTCTTATAGCCTCAGGACGCTCCCATCCCTGTCAGTTATACTTTCGCCCTTGGCATTGTGTGGTGACCCCTGAGTGTGTTAGTGCTGTGTTCTGGTTACTTGATTCTCTGTGTATGACTCGGTCTGTTTCCTGGATATCGCTTTGGATTCTGCCTGGTACCTCCTATGTCTGTTTGGTTTTGATCTCTGCTTGGCCCTAATTATCCGCTCTGTCTCATCCCTGGTACTGTACTGTGATCCTGTGTATGACCTTTGGCTTTGTCTGACCTCCCGTCTGTTTATCCCTCCTGTACCTCGTTTGACTGTACTGTACATGACTTCTGTTTTGCCTGAATCTGAGTTCTCTGGCTTCTCTGACGCTAAGCCCCGCCCCCTTGCAGCCACATGACCGTTCACATAGCCATAGGTCCTGAGCAAGCTTGCTCATTTTCAGTGTCTGCAGGTCCCGTGCCTCTTTACTTTCCAGCGCTGACTGGTCCCTGACACTATTTTGCTTGCAGCACGCATTGTCACCTCTGCTGCCACTCCACAGGTATCGTTTAGCACTGCTTCTGTACTCAGGACACGCGCACTGGCTCTATGAGCAAGTGTAGTGCGGTGTCTCTGACAAGGGAGTGCTGGAAAGGTGTACTTCATTTGCCTGGGAGTTGACTGAGCCCCTCACCTGGAGGACACGGCACTGAAGTGAGCATCTGTACTGCAGACAGAGGGCTATTCCAACACTCCTGCGTCATACCATCAGTCCCAGAGGATCTGCACCGCAGCGCTGGTCACTACTGATCAGATACCACAGGTGGCGTCACAAACACTTTATACAAAAACTCTCTATTTCTCATTCCCCTGTAATACATCCCTTTTATTGGGGAAGAGTCCTGAGGAGATCATTTGCATATTCCCAGTGCCTTCTGGGATAAGTGAAGAGTCTCTGCGAGCTCAACGATCACTGGGTTTTGGCCGTTGCAGCTGAAAAGAGGAAATCGGAAAACCGCGCGCCGACAGAATTTTGGCTCATCTTTCATCGTTTTTAAGAAATCTCAATATGGAAGAGGCCAGGAGCCATTTGGCGAGCTGAATTTCTTGCTACATGTTCACAGACTTACCAGTGGAAAAGCCAAACTTCACATGCCACAAATGCAAGCTTGTGTCCCTGTTGGAGGAAAAGTTGCAAAATCTAGATGAGAGGTTAGCTACATTGAAGATCATTAAGGAAGGTGAAGACTTCTTAGACATAGCAGAATTATCTCTTCATGTTACAGAAAGAGAAGAAATTCAAAGTGCACCTGAAGAAACAGAAGAATGGAAACATGTGACCCAGAGAAGCAGGAGGATCAGCAGGCAGTCAGCACCCATACTTCTCAGGAACCAGTACGAGGCTCTCACGCAGGAAAACGATGAAGAAATACATCAGGATAAGACTTTGCCCACAAACAGCAACCTTGTACGCCTTCAGAGTCCTCCTGTATGGAGAAAGAAAAATGTTGTGAAGAAAAAACGGAGAGTGGTGGTCATGGGGGATTCCCTGTTGAGAGGAACAGAGGCCGCTATCTGCAGACCGGATATAACTTCAAGAGAATTGTGCTGTCTTCCAGGTGCAAAAATTAAAGATGTGTCTGACAGGATATCAGGACTCTTCAGACCTACAGATGACTACCCATTCCTGCTACTACATGTGGGGACAAATGACACCTCAAGAAACGACCTAGAAACCATCTGAAGACTTTGAAAACTTAGGCAAGAAAGTGAAAGAACTGGGAGCGCAGGTGGTCTTCTCTTCCATCCTCCCAGTGGATGGCCATGGAACAAACAGGTGGAATTAGATTCTGCAGGTGAACAACTGGCTACATCGATGGTGCCGTCAGCAACGACTTGGATTTCTGGATCACGGAGTGAATTACCTATACGATGGACTACTTGCTAGAGATGGGGTACACCTTACGAAGACTGGAAAACAAGTATTTGGAAGTCGCCTTGCTACACTTGTAAGGAGAGCTTTAAACTAGAACAACATGGGAAGGGAAGCAAAAGACCAGAAAAAGCCATACACCTGACAAATGCTATTGAGAACTCTGCTATTAGAAGTGGAAAGGAAGAACAAAGACAAAAGAGTCTAAATAATAAAAATATTGGAGAAAGAGAAAACAATCACAAACTAAAATGTTTCTATACTAACGCACAAAGCATGGGCAACAAACAAGGAGAATTGGAACTACTAATGCAGGAAAAGAAATATGATGTCATTGGAATCACTGAAACTTGGTGGGGCGATGCACATGATTGGAATACAAGGCTGGAAGGATACAACTTATTTGCAAGAAACAGACTTGATAAACGAGGAGGGGGTGTTGCATTGTATGCTAGAAATGCTTATATCTGCACAGAGATTGAATCTTCAGAGACTGGGAGTTCTGTGGAAACTGTTTGGGTAAGAATACAAGGACAGAACAATGGAAAGGACACCATTGTAGGCATTTACTACACGCCGCCTGTGCAAGCTGAAGATATGGATGAACTCTTTATGCATCAAATGGCCAAGTTCTCCAAAAAATATGACATAGTTGTCATGGGAGATTTCAACTATCCAGACATTTGTTGGGAATCTCTCTCAGGCAAAACTAACAGGTCAAGGAAATTCTTATCCTCTCTTGCTGACAACTTTATCTTCCAAAAGGTAGGGGAGAAAACAAGGGGAACTGCTACCTTGGATCTAATCCTTATAAACAGGGAGGAAATGGTTGAGGAGGTAAAAGTGGCTGGGACCCTAGGAGATAGCGACCATGCTATTTTAGAATTTTGGATAACTAGAGGAGGAAGCTCAGACTTCAAGGTTAGATTTCAGAAAGGCAGATTTTAAGGGATTCAGAAAGAGAATTGGAGGGATCCAATGGCTGGATATCCTTAAAGACAAAAATGTCCAGGAAGGATGGGAAATCTTGAAAAATGAAATTCTCAAAGCACAATTGTTAACAATTCCGAAAAGAGGGAAGAATAGGAAGCATTTAAGGAAACCAGGATGGATGAACACAGAACTTAAGCACATGCTAAAAAGGAAGAAAGAAATGTTTATAAAATGGAAAGAGGGAGGCATATCTAAAGAAGAATATAATGCTGTCTGCAGAACCTGCAGGGCACAAATCAGATTATCTAAAGCTGACAATGAATTGAGGCTTGCAAGAGATGTCAAAAGCAATAATAAAGGATTTTGGGGATATGTCAAAAGTAAAAGAAAAGTCAAAGATGCTATAGGATTATTACAGGATGAAAATGATGAAATTGTAAGACAGGATGTTGAGAAGGCCGAACTTTTAAATTCCTATTTTGCATCTGTTTTCTCTCAGAAAGGAAATGTAACATCAACTGTTCTTCACTGTCCTATTAAGGGAATAGAAGAATCCAGGATATCTATAAACAGAAAGATAGTAAGGAAACACTTAGCTAACCTAAATGAATTCAAGTCTCCAGGTCCAGATGAATTACACCCCAGAGTACTGAAGGAGATAGGAGAAGAAATTTTTGAACCCCTCTCCATAATCTTTGAAAATCCTTGGAGAACAGGAGAAGTCCCAGAAGAATGGAGAAGAGCAAATGTTGTTCCTATCTTCAAAAAGGGGAAGAAGGTGGACCCAGGCAACTAGAGGCCGGTGAGTCTGACATCTATACCAGGAAAGATCTTTGAACAAATTATTAAATAACATGTATGTCAGTACCTGGATAAGAATGAAGTGATTAAACAGAGTCAGCATGGGTTTATAACTAATAAGTCATGTCAGACTAACTTAATTTCATTCTATGACGGAATCACTGATTGGGTGGATCAAGGAAATGCTGTAGATATAGTATATCTTGACTTCAGCAAAGCATTTGACAAAGTATCTCATACAATCCTTATTGAAAAAATGACTAAGTATGGAATGGACAAGGCAACTGTTAGGTGGATTCATAACTGGCTTAGTGATCGGACCCAAAGAGTGGTCGTAAATGGCTGCACATCCAGTTGGAAGAATGTCTCAAGTGGGGTACCACAGGGGTCTGTCCTGGGCCCTGTATTGTTCAACATCTTTATCAACGATTTAGATGAAGGAATTGAGGGTAAACTGATTAAATTTGCTGATGACGCAAAGCTAGGAGGGATAGCTAATACTAGAGAAGAGAGAGGATTCAAAAAGATATAAATAAACTGGAGCAGTGGGCAGCAACTAACAGAATGGTAATGAGATAATAACCCGGAGGGGACCCTCTGGGTCACGGCTCCAGAGCCCCTGCGGGCGAGCTGGCCAGGTGGAGCCACCCCCTATACAGGGAGTGTTAGGGGCAGGCCCACAAGGGATGGAACCGTGACAGCCGGAGCCAAAGGGGCGACTGGGTGAGCACCAGGGAGACTTGGGTGAGAGTCAGCGGAGTAGCGGTACGGGATAACAGTGAACATGGGGCCAGAG
Organism: Dendrobates tinctorius; assembly: GCF_039654945.1. Taxonomy (NCBI): domain Eukaryota; kingdom Metazoa; phylum Chordata; class Amphibia; order Anura; family Dendrobatidae; genus Dendrobates; species Dendrobates tinctorius. Next base: position 22,001,564 of record NW_027361795.1, read on the forward strand.
GGAGACACAGATGTGGAGGGTTCAGGACCGGCGGAGGCTGGCGGCTGCAAGAGAGAGGGAGAGGTAAGAACCTAAACGGACAAGGAGACCAAAGGACAGCAGGCACACTGTAAGGATAGGCAGAGACAAAGGCAATGGAAAGGTGCCCGCGGCGAGACAGAGACGGGCGCAGAGGTAGCAAGCACAGAAGCAGTCAGCAAAAGCACAAGCAGGGAAAACGAGGAGAAGATATAGGGCCTGGAGCGTAATGAGCGCGGACCAAACGGACAGCGACACGAGAACGATACACAGGCGTCTTACCTGGGAAGATGCCTGGAAGAAATAGGCGGTGGGCGCCGCCATGTTGGGGGCAGGACCACCCATCACATGATGCAGTCAGAGCGCCGGCCGTAGGAGTGTAGGACCGACGTCGGGGAGGCCGGATGTCAGGAGCGGGGGTGTGTCGTGGAGTGGGTGCGCGCCGGGAGGTGCGCACGGAATCACGCAGGTGATTATTGGCACCGGTGGTGGGCATGTACCCCCCTCTACTCCCTCCCCTCCTAAGGCTGTCAAAAAATCGTTTCATGATCAGAGGTGCATCAATGTTTTCTCGAGGTTCCCAGGACCTCTCCTCAGGACCGAAACCTTTCCAATCGACCAAAAACAAGGTTCAACCCCTAACAGTCTTCATGGCGAGTATATCTTTAACCTCAAAGGTATTATCAGAACTGCAGGGGTGGAAATTTGGAGAAGCAATTGAGTGGAAGTGATGAAATGCCGCAGGTTTGAAGAGGGATACATGGAAAACATTAGGAATTCTTAGCGAGGCGGGCAATTTTAATTTGTAGGCCACGTCATTGACATGCTTCAGGATTTCAAAAGGACCGATGAAACGTGGTCCCAACTTATAGGATGGGACTCTTAGCCTAATATACCGTGAGGATAGCCAGACCCTCTCCCCGGGGGCCCGGGGGAGTACGGAGGAGCGTCTAAACGTTTTTTGTCCGCAAAACACTTCATTTTGTGACTGGCTCTCTGTAGGGCCTCCCTGGTGTCTCTCCAAATCTGGGAGAAGTCTACAGACACAGTGTCCACCGCCGGTACACCCAAGGTGGGGGAAACGGGAAGGGGGATGCCGGGATGTTGACCAAAAACCACAAAAAAGGGAGACTTGGAAGAAGCTTCACTGGGATGATTGTTGTACGTGAGTTCAGCCCACAGAAGAGGAGAAACCCAGTCATCCTGGTGAGCGTTGGAAAAATGCCTGAGGTAGGAAGTTAGGACTTGATTGACCCGTTCCACTTGTCCGTTTGACTGGGGGTGATAAGCTGAGGAGAAATCCAGAGTTATCTTCATCAAACCGCAGAGATCTCGCCAAAATCGGGAGGTAAATTGGACTCCTCTGTCAGAGACGATATGCTGAGGAAAGCCATGGAGTCGAAAAATGTGGAGCAAGAAAATCTTCGCCAACTCAGGGGCAGAAGGCAGACTGGACAATGGGACAAAGTGAGCCATCTTAGAGAACCGATCAACGACCACCAAGATAACCGTATATCTCGAGGACAGTGGCAAATCGGTAATGAAGTCCATAGCAATGAGGGTCCATGGAGTCGTAGGTATGGGTAACGAGTGCAGGAGCCCAGGAGGGCGGCGTTGAGGGACCTTGTTCCTAGCACATGAAGGGCATGAAGTGATGAATCTAAGACGTCCTGGCGAAGTGATGACCACCAATAGTGACGGGAGACGAGATAGAGTCTTCCTCACTCCAGCATGTCCAGAAAATTTAGATGAGTGCCCCAACATAAGACTTTAGGCCTGTCCCCGCTTTGAACAAAGGTCTTACCTGGTGGTGGAGAGAGCACGCTTAGGGGAGCCACAGTAAGAATTTTGGCTGGGTTGATGATATGCGCTGGACCCTCCTCATTGTCCACCGGCGAAAATGAACGAGACAGGGCGTCAGCCTTGATGTTCTTATTCCCTGGCCGGAAATGGAATTCAAAATCAAAGCGCCCGAAGAACAAAGACCATCTAGCTTGACGTGGGTTGAGTCTTTGGGCGGACTGAACATAAGCCAAATTCTTACGATCCGTGAATATGATGAACGGCTGGAGAGCTCCTTTAAGAAGACGCCGCCACTCCTCGAGAGCAAGTTTAATGGCCAGTAGTTCTCTGTCTCCGATTGAGTAATTTCGTTCCCGGGCGGAGAAAGCCTTGGAGAAGAATCCACAAGTGACCACGCGTCCAGAGGAGGATTTTTGCAGAAGGACAGCTCCTGCTCCCACGGACGATGCATCAACCTCCAGGAGGAATGGCCTATTGGCATCTGGACAGTGGAGTACCGGAGACTTGGCGAATTCTTGCTTTAAATCCTTAAAAGCGACCTCAGCGTCCAAAGGCCAAGTGTTGGGATTGGCCCGTTTGCAAATGAGAGCCGAGATAGGCTTGGTCAGCGAAGAAAAATGAGGGATAAATTGCCTGTAATAATTGGCGAAGCCCAGAAAACTCTGGATTGCCTTCACACCATGGGGACGCGGCCACTTGAGGACGGCAGAGACCTTTTCAGGATCCATCTCTAAGCCGGAACTCAAAATGATGTAGCCAAGGAACGGCAGTGAGGCTTGCTCAAAGAGGCATTTCTCCAATTTGGCAAATAGGTAATTCTCCCTGAGATGATGGAGAACTTGACGGATGTCTCGGCGGTGGGTAGACAAGTCGGGGGAGAAGATCAAGATGTCGTCTAAATAGACCACTACACAGACATAGAGGAGATCACGAAAGATGTCATTGACGAGTTCCTAGAATACTGCTGGAGCGTTGCAGAGTCCGAATGGCATGACTAAATACTCGTAATGCCCATCCCGTGTATTGAACGCGGTCTTCCATTCATCCCCGGACCGTATGCGAACAAGGGTGTAGGCTCCTCGCAGGTCTAGTTTGGTGAAGACTCGTGCTCCTCTCAAGCGGTCGAAGAGTTCAGGAATTAGTAGAAGCGGGTACTTGTTCTTCACCGTGATGCGGTTGAGACCCCGATAATCAATACACGGACGATGAGACCTGTCCTTCTTCTTCACAAAAAAGAAACCTGCTCCCGCAGGCGAGGATGATTTCCGAATGAAGCCATTGGCTAAGTTCTCTTTAATGTACTTAGACATAGCTTGTGTCTCAGCTAAAGAGAGAGGATAAATTCTCCCGCGGGGAGGAGTAGTACCCGGAATGAGCTCGATAGGGCAGTCATAGGGTCGGTGTGGCGGAAGAACCTCAGCTTCTCTCTTGTCGAAGACATCAGAGTAGGCACTATATGCGGGCGGCAAACTAGAGGGACCAGGGAGAGGACGGGGGACACCTACGGGACGCACCGGCTGCAGACACCGAGACCGACAAGACTCCCCCAGCGCAAAACATTGCCATTACGCCAATCCAGGGTGGGCTCATGAAGTCGCAATCAGGGAAGACCAAGGAGAACAGCATGGGAGATACCGGCTAAAACATAAAACGTAATTCTCTCCCTGTGCAAGGCCCCAATCTGAAGCTCGATCTCATGTGTAACTAGCTTAACAGTCTCTTGCAATGGATTACCGTCTACAGATGCAAGGACCTGTGGGTTCTCAAGGGTCTTTACCGGGACAGAAAATTTGGAGACCACATCGAGCCTAATAAAATTCCCAGTGGCGCCCGAATCCACGTAGGCTGCCAAAGAAACCCGCTTGTCACCCACATGCAAAAGGACAGACAGAGAAAGGGGTTGAGAGGAATCATGCACACCTAGGAAGGCCTCTCTTACCTGACCTAGGCGGAGAAGTTTTCCGGACGTTCCGGACAGGTTTCGGAGCAAATGGGACCCACTGCCGCAATAAAAACATAGACCGTGGGAACTTCTCTCCTTGCGACGCTGTTCGGAGAGCTTCAGGCGATCCACCTGCATTGGCTCGGGTGCAGACACAGAGGGAAGAGCCCTAAAACGAGGACTGGGTGGTCTGCGAGGAGATGGTAACGGGCGCGCGAGTCTTCTCTCATGAGCCCGTTCCTGGAACCGAAGATCGATTCGGGTCGCCAGAGAAATTAAATCCTCAAGGGCCGTGGGATGAAACTGAATGGGAGGAGACACAGATTAGATATTAGAAAAAACTTTTTGACAGTTAGAGTGATCAATGAGTGGAACAGGCTGCCACGAGAAGTGGTGAGTTCTCCTTCAATGGAAGTCTTCAAACAGAGGCTGGACAGACATCTGACTGGGATGATTTAGCGAATCCTGCTTTGAGCAGGGGGTTGGACCAGATGGCCCAGGAGGTCCCTTCCAACTCTACGATTCTATGATTCTATGATTCTATTGGGGGCCCAAGGCAACGGACAGGGTCAGGTGGGCTCTATATAAACATATACCTATTTTAAATTGCGCAAGGTGTGTGATAAGGGACAGGAAAGTGGACATGCTGCTGATGGTGCATAATCTAAGCAGCAAGGAGAAAAGTTAAGTTACGAGTGCTTTATAGTAAAATATAAAAAATTTGTATTAAATAAGTACAATAAGAAAATCACAAACAAGGCATAATAGGGGTACAAAATGGTGACATTATGGGGACAGAGTCACCCTTCCATAGCAAAAACATAAGGGAATAGACATAGTAGAGTACTGGTCTACAGGCAGTGCCTGATCATGGCGGCATCAGATATAAAAAACATTGTAACAGTCTGAGGATGTGTGCACACGCTGCAGATTCTGCTGCGGATTGATCCACGCGGATTTTGCAAAATCCGCAGGTAAATTTGTAGGTCAAAAGACCTGCGGTTTATCTGCGGATTAGCCTGCAGCCCTGCGGTTTATCACCTCTACAATGGAGGAGATGGTAAACCACAGTGGAATCGGAAAAAAGACTTGACATGTCAATTTTTTCTGCGGATTAGAAACCGCAGCAAATCCGCGCGGAAAATTCCGCACCGTCTGCACTGCGGTTTCCATTTCCCATAGGATATTATGGTACTGTACACCGCAGTTTGCGGATCTGCAGGACCAAAACCTCTGCGGATCCGCAGCAGAATCCGCAGCGTGTGCACACAGCCTAACATGAAAATGATCATGACCAATAAAGTGCCGAATGGAGGAAGGAGGTGACCCCTGAAGAAAGGACCCCGACGTGCGTTTCGTTGTAGGGATACAGCTTTCTCAAGGGGATAATTGAAGCCGGTGGTTGAGGACCTTAAAATAGTGACGCCATGTAGTCACATGTTTCAAAGCAGCCAATAGAAGTAACGCTAGCGGCGCCTGCATGCTTTGAGCGACAGGTCCTGAGTCACGGTATAGGGCATCATGCACCGCTGCGCACGCGTGGGCAAGGGAGCCCACCCACGTGCAGAGCGCATAAAGACACCCGTCCGTGGGCAGGAGGAGTGCACAACAGCTCGCATGCGCACCTTCAGATTACGGCTGAAATAGAACCCACAAGGAGAGGGAAGGGAGGGAAAAAAGGGAATAGGAAAAAGTGGCATGAGCAAGCTATTGCACTACTTGGATAATACTGCTGCACTGTTAAAACAATTCTTTTCAAGGCTAAATATTTTGCTTTCTCTATTAATACCAGAAAGTTTGCAGGCACCTAAGCATATACCTATTTTAAATTGCACAAGGCATGTGGTAAGGGACGGGAAAGTGAACTTGCCGCATGCAGAGGCTGAGGATGTAGGCAGAGAGAAACTGTGCCTGAATCGGGAGCACAACAAACACACTTATCCCCGAGACCTGGCTCCTGTCCTTCTTTGCAGGGGGGCTGTTAGGTGCTGGGTTCCTGCCACTGCACAGCAGGAATCCACAGCCTTGCACCCAGCGGTTTCCCATTCTTCCTCAGCCGCAGTGGAGCCTGCTCAGCAGATTCGTTGGTCCCGGCGCTCTGTCCAGGCCAACTCCGTGGGTTTGCTTGCTGCTGCCACCTCTGGTACAGCTATGGCAATGCAGGCTGCTCAGCAGCGAGATTCTCCAGGGACTAAGTCCTCTTGTCGGGCCACTGAGCATGCCCGTGGAGTGATCTCCCATTGGAGATCGAAGGTCACGTGCTCAAGTCCTGCTCCCGTTCGGATTGGCCCATCCGAGAAGCCAGGAAGGTCCCGGACGCTTGCGGCTATAAAAGGTCCGCATGGCCGCTCGGCCATGCGCTAGGATACTCTCTATTTTCAGACCATGAGGAGTGAGTGATGTATGCACGTATGAATGTCTCTGGTGTCTGACTCATTATGAAACCCCTACCCTTTGGTACGCATGTGTTGTGCAGCCTAGCCTACTAGCGCCCAGGCTTAGGTGTAGGTAGGGCAGAGTCGGAGTCAGGCATTTGTCCACATCAGTGACTTGGCACGCCACAGTGCATGTGCTTCACACTCCGTAGCCAGCGTCCATAGCGGCATTCGCGGCAGTGACGCCATGTGCTCAGAGGGCCTAGAGGAACTCTAACCCCGTGTCCTTGGGGTAGAGTTCTGTGGCCGCTTTCTGTGTGCTTTTTGGCTGGGCTCTGCGAGCTAAACAGGCTCCGGTATTTACGTTCAGCGGCTGTGCGGCTCTGTGAGTCAACAGAGTTCGCCCCTGTTCACACTGGGTGACGTAACCAACGTGTGACTGTTTTCACGCCGCTCTATTCTTCCACCATTACCTAGCAGCAGTGTACCACCTCTGCACGGTGGACCCCAGGCTGCGAATGCACCTACTATTATTTATAATTTGGTGCGTTCCGCCAGCCCTAACAGGGGCACCGGACTCTACTCTTGAAGTCAAAACAGTGTTAGGCTGGCGAAACGCACAAAATAATAAAGATGATAATGAGGTGCGTTCACAGCCTGGGGTCTACTCTGCAGAGATGTACAACTGCTGCACGGTAATGGTGGAGGTTATACGGCAAATAATAAATGGACACACGTGGGTTAGCGTCACCCAGAGTGTACAGGAGCGAGTTCTGTTGATTCACAGAACCGCAATTCCGCACAATGTAAATGCCGAAGCCTGGTAAGCTCACAGGGCTCGGCCGGATGATCGCTAGTATGCAGACACAGGACTCCACTCCAAGGAGACGGGGTTAGAGTCCCTCTAGTCCACTAGCGCTTGGCACCGCTGCAGCGGATCAAACAAAAGACAAAGAAATAACGCACTAGTTTGCACTGCACCGCTCTGGTGGAAGCCACTAACCACCCAGATTAAGGAGGAAAGCGCTAGACCTGCGCACGGCACCGCGCTGGTTGGTGCAGCCACTAGGTGCCTTGTGCTGGATGACGAAATATGGCACTGAGAGAGGTGCTGTGACTAGGAAGCACTGTGGCACTAGGCTTAGCCACTACAAGGCACTGACTCAAACTAGATAACCCTGCAACATGCGTATCAAAGGGAGGGGTTTCATAATTAGTCATTCACCACCAGTTCCATGCATCCATCATCACACACACAAGTTATGACAACTGTCTATACTACCGGCCATGCGACTCTTTTATAGCGGCGTCCTTTCGGGACCTTCCCAGTGGACCAATCCAAGCAGGAGTGGGACCTGAGCATGTGAACTCCAATCTCCAATGAGAGGTCATCCCATGGGCATGCTCAGTAGGGGAAAAGCAGGACTTTGTCCCAGGAGTGTCTGCGTGCTGCCGACTCACGCATGATACAATAGCAGAGCCAGGAGGAGCAACCAGATGCCTAGCATCAGCCTGAGCAAGGCGCTGGGACCGACGTCTCTGCTGAGCAGCCTCCTCTCTGGCTGGAGAGGAATGGGATACCGCAGAAGGCAACGCTCGAGTTCCCTCCTGTGTAGAGGTGGGAACCTGACACCTAACAGAACAGTGTGAACAGGTGGTCAGTTGGATGGAAGATAATGCTTACAGTATGTTTCTCAGCACCTCCCTGTCTTCCACACAGTACAGTCTCAATAGCCAAGAGTCTGAACCATGTAATCCCACTCTGATCTTCCTTCCTCCAACCATGGAGACTCCCAGAGACAAGTGATGCACATTTAAACACTGCAAGGAGCTCTTTCATTTCCATTTATTGATTCTGGCCTCTTGCCCTGTACTTTTCTAGTGGAACATGAGGAGCTCATGTGTAGTGACACACAAATTTTGAGCAGCCATGGTAAGAAGAAAATAACAGTGGGGAATAGATATTAGTGTCTCAAGAAGCAGATATTGTTCAGACACAGTTGCCAACAAGTGTGGAAGTGGAAGACGAGTGATGAAGTCACTGGCCCATCCTGGGAAGGTGCCATAACAAGCAAGGCCAGCAATACAGAAGCACGAGGGATCCGCAGCACTGCAACAGGCAGAGGCAGTGGGGTGGCCAAAGAGAGAAGGCGGGCAACTGTTCCCCAGAGTAGCTACATACAGCAAGTTCCCAGGCCAATTGTTAGGTGTTTTTTAAAGAAAGTGCAGCAATAAAAGAATGGTAATTTGCAACTTTTGCCATACCAAAGTCAGCAGGGGCCTGACCACTAGTAGCCTGATCACCACCTGCATGATCAGCTATACCACGTTTTGAGCACTCCTTTTTCCTTCCTCCCACGGTTTTCCCTTTTCTCTTATTGCTTTTCTTTCATCCCTCCTCTCCTATTCTCCCCTCCTTAGCACCTTCCTTTTTTATCCCTTTTTTCTATGTTTCCCTTGTTTTTCTTTTTTTAACTTTTTTCCTTTTATCTTTCTAGTTTTTTGTCTCTTTCCTCTTTTTCTCTTAGTTCATTTGCATTCTTATTTATTTGATTTGGTTTATTTTCTCTTCCCTACTTTCATTGTGCCTTGTACTCCCTTTTATTCTATTCTGTTACTGACATTTCATCTATTATAATCAGTTCCGCTTATTGGCCTATCTCTGGCCTCCATGTCTTGTCTGTCCTGCTTCGGCGCATGTCCCAGTTCTCTCCCCGTTTCTCCCCTGCTTTTTCCAACCATTTGCACCATCACACTGACACACTGATGAGCACACACGTGACAGCTTTCCAGCTGACACAGGGTGATTGCGTCACGTTTTCCCGACCCTTTGTCCAAAAATAGCTGCCACCTTGGCGCCAAGAGCACATGCACCAAGAGCATATATGCTATTTCCCTCAAGAGAATCCTCTCTCACCTGAGCACCGATGGACCCCTAGACAGATAATATTACAATGTGAACTTTTTCTTTCCAAATTTTTTATTTCTCTGAATGGTATTCCTACTGCAATACTCTTATCAGATATAGGTTGTGAATGCACTTTCTATTTAAACCTCAGTCACAAGGATTGTGTTTCTCCTATATAACTGGTTCACCTCCACCTGATTTCTTGATACTTAATAGGTTGTTTTGCCAGCTTATCATTTCATTGCAGAATTTTATTCATTTGACTAAAGCACCAGCCACTTGAAAACTCTAGAACAAACCTTACTAATTTAGATTTATATTGAACATCGCCAATACTATGAAAAGTTATTTTTAAATGTATAATTGATTTGTGTTGTACCAACCTTGAGAGGTCTTTGCATATTTAATATTATTCTATTATTATTTTTATGGATTTTGATATTTATTTCTCATGTCGTATTTCATGCAGATAAACCTTGATAAAGGCCGGATAGGCCTACATGTTGGCATATTTTCTGTCTATCATTGTTCGATTCAACAAATATAAACTGTTTGAAAAAAGTTTTTCTGCTCTTACTTTTCTTCCAAAGATTGTCTTTCATATATTTTTTCTGATGTGTCATCCACGTCTTACACCAGCCGGTGTCCCACAACAACGCAGTTACTGGGAAGGTCCACTTAAAGGGAATCTGTCACCTATCCTTTGGCGGACGATGAAAACGAGGTCGGTCCGGTCCGATGGGCGGTGTTCCCGATGTGTGCTGCCTACCCATCCTTGCCCGCCGTCCGCAGGTTATTGCAGAATTGGAGTAGGTGCATGCCATTTTTTGCCCGTGTGCTAGGCATTCATAGCTAGCGCATGCGCAGTATGCTTTGCCCAACTGCGGGCAAAGCCAAAAAGCCGGACTGCGCATGCGCCAGTTAACTAAGCCCCAGAACACAGCAAAATAATTCCGGGGCTTAGTTAACCGGCGCATGCGCAGTCCGGCTTTTCCCGCAGTTGGGCAAAGCATACTGCGCGTGCGCTAACTATGAATGCTTAGCGCACGCACAAAAAATGGCGTACACCTTCTCCAATTCAGCAATAACCTGTGGACGGCGGGCAAGGATAGGGAGGTGGCACACATCGGGAACACCGCCCATCGGACCGGACCGACCTCGTTTTCATCGCCTGCCAAAGGTAGGTGACAGATTCCCTTTAATGACCAACACTTGGACAAGTGCATGTGGCCAGGGATGCTACATTTTCCTGATGGCACACTGAGTGAATCTAGTGTATGCTGGGACTGAGTGGAACCCTGGGACGGCATACCTTCTACCGATGCTGATCCCTAGCTCTATCAGGGTTTTTTCCACCTCCTACACCATTTCCTGCTCATCATCTTCCATCTCTGAATTGTCATCTTGGAGCATGTTGTCCATATCAGTCACAAGCTGGAAGCACTGCAGCACTGCCTCGATGAAGCAGCAATAGGCTCTGCTGAAACTGATTTGTTTAGGTGGCAAACAGCACACAGTCGCAGGGTTGTTGAAAGGTATAACAGACCAGACAGATCTGAGGCTCTCACTGCTCAACCTACAAACAGGCATGGTCATGTGTGATAATGGTAGCAACCTGGTGGAGGGTTTTAAGCTTGGCAAGCTCACACACGTTCCATGCCTTGCCCATGTGCTCAAGTTAGTGGTTCAGAGCTTTCTAAAAACCTAAACAGATTTGCATGAGCTACTTGTGAAGGTACACTGCTTGTACGTCCTTTTCCGCAAGTCAGCTACAACTCTCACCAGTCTTGAAGTGCTGCTGCAGTGCATGCAAGTGACAGCACACCGACTGGTGTGCGATGTGACCACATGCTGCAACTCCACATTACATTTGTTGGCAAGGCTTTATGAGCAGCAGAGAGCTGTAGTTGAATGTTATCTGCAACATGCCCATCGGTATCCTGGTCTGCCTCCGCACATAACAACCAATGAATAGGCATGGATGTCTTCAAAACTTTGAGGAATCAACTTAGATGGTGTGCGGTGTTGATGCCATAATCAATGTAACCATCCCACTTCTGTTTCTACTCAAATGATCGCTGCTCAAAATTAAAGAGAAAGCTTTGCATGTGAACTAGGTGGACATGAAGGAAGAAAGTACACAGGGTGATACAGCCCAGCTTCATCTCAGCATGGATTGTGTGATAATGAGGAGGAGTAGGCTGAGGAGGAAGAACAGGAGATGGTTGCCTGCACTACAGACAGTACTATCCACACCAGCTTCATCCCGTCTGTTTAGCATGGATGGACTGAAGTGGAAGAGGAGAAGGACACAGTTGTTTTTTCATGTTGGTGAAGTCCTTAGGAATAGATCAACACCGCAAAGGGTAACTGTTGGTTATAGGGTTAGCCTAGTTAAAATAAATCCATTTGGAATCTTTTATACATACAAGTTAGTTTCTAAAAAAGGTGACACCAAGAAACTCAGATGGGTTTTGCCTGTCCTTATAATATATATGCGGTCTTGATTCATTCCTCATTTGGACCTGGAGGAAGACACAAGTAGTGTCGAAACATGTCGTCCAAAAGGGACTGACTGTATGCAAAATTGTTATTGAAGAAACCTGGAACTTTTTAATAGATAAATAAAAGTTATATTTTACTCTACCATTGGACTGTTCACTGGAGAAACAAAAGCCACTCCTCTATACGTGTGGAATTATCCCAATCCGCTTTCCGTGAGAACTGTAACCACAGGCTGGACGTATTCCTTGTCTCTTCAAAGCAGTGAGCTGGCTATGCCAGAAAACTTTTTTCCTAATATATACATATATATATATATATATATATATACACTCACTGGCCACTTTATTAGGTACACCTGTCCAACTGTGTGTTAAGACTTAATTTCTAATCAGCCAATCACATGGCGGCAACTCAGTGCATTTAGGCATGTAGACATGGTCAAGACAATCTCCTGCAGTTCAAACCGAGCATCAGTATGGGGAAGAAAGGTGATTTGAGTGCCTTTGAACGTGGCATGATTGTTGGTGCCAGAAGGGCTGGTCTGAGAATTTCAGAAACTGCTGATCTACTGGGATTTTCACGCACAACCATCTCTAGGGTTTACAGAGAATGGTCCGAAAAAGAAAAAAAATCCAGTGAGCGGCAGTTCTGTGGCCGGAAATGCCATGTTGATGCCAGAGGTCAGAGGAGAATGGGCAGACTGGTTCGAGCTGATAGAAAGGCAACAGTGACTCAAATTGCCACCCGTTACAACCAAGGTTGGCAGAAGAGCATCTCTGAACGCACAGTGCGTCGAACTTTGAGGCAGATGGGCTACAGCAGCAGAAGACCACACTGGGTACCACTCCTCTCAGCTAAGAACAGGAAACTGAGGCTACAATTTGCACAAGCTCATCGAAATTGGACAGTAGAAGATTGGAAAAACGTTGCCTGGTCTGATGAGTCTCGATTTCTGCTGCGACATTCGGATGGTAGGGTCAGAATTTGGCGTAAACAACATGAAAGCATGGATCCATCCTGCCTTGTATCAACGGTTCAGGCTGGTGGTGGTGGTGTCATGGTGTGGGGAATTTTTTCTGGGCACTCTTTGGGCCCCTTGGTACCAATTGAGCATCGTTGCAACGCCACAGCCTACCTGAGTATTGTTGCTGACCATGTCCATCCCTTTATGACCACAATGTACCCAACATCTGATGGCTACTTTCAGCAGGATAATGCGCCATGTCATAAAGCTCGAATCATCTCAGATTGGTTTCTTGAACATGACAATGAGTTTACTGTACTCAAATGGCCTCCTCAGTCACCAGATCTCAATCCAATAGAGCATCTTTGGGATGTGGTGGAACGGGAGATTCGCATCAGGGATGTGCAGCCGACAAATCTGCGCCAACTGTGTGATGCCATCATGTCAATATGGTCCAAAATCTCTGAGGAATGCTTCCAGCACCTTGTTGAATCTCTGCCACGAAGAATTGAGGCAGTTCTGAAGGCAAAAGGGGGTCCAACCCCTTACTAGCATGGTGTACCTAATAAAGTGGCCAGTGAGTGTATATATATATATATATAATATGTTTACCTCCGAGGATAAATGTTTTTCAGCCGTTGCACTTAGTCTAGGCTTTACCAGTCTAGGAATGCCACTCCTTAAAAACGGAAAAAAGATTTCAGAGGCCATCCTGTATCTGTCTTCCAAAGTGTATTGCAGTCCCTTCTCTTTTTTGACAGTTCTTGCATGTTAAAGTCTAGGAGTCCCACTACCTAACAATTTTAACAGAATATTTATGAGACCCTCCTTTATTTCTAATACAGGGTGTACTGTATGGTGTTATGGTAAATATTTATACTTTGCTTTGATTACTATTTTGGACAATTAAATTTACCTATATATCTTTGCTAATTCTGTATTTTAGTATAGCTTTATAAGTGTTATTCGTAAAAGCAATAACACAGGGTGTTGTCTCTGATATAGAGATGTCTGTGTGTTAAACATTTCTTTATCTCTGAAAGTCTAGTAATCTGGATAGAACTGGTGTGAATTTTGCTTTTCCCAAATTAAATATCTTCTGCCTTAGGTAATATAATGTAAGAAGCCATTCCCACTTTCTTATCTCTGTAGTTGTAATAAAGGCTTGTGACTCTGCATCTGAGAAAAAGACAAGAATTGTACACGGATTAAAAACACACATGTGACATGCACAAATGTGAACACGTCGATCAAACAATGCTCACACCACCCACTAACTGAGATACAACAAGAAAACACAGGATGACAGATTTGCAAAAATACTCTGCAATAAAAAATGGCAGTAATCAGCAAGTGCTGGATAACAAATACAGGGTATTTAGACGATATGTTTTTTTGCGTAAAAAAATGTACACCAAGCTGCTCCACCACATCAAGGTAACCCCTATTGAAGCAGTCCCTATCTAATGTATTAAAAACCTGAGCATGTGAACAGTGTCTAATATGAACAGGATTCAGACAGGCCGCTCCCTAGTATGGGCTTGTGGTCTGTGACAGCTCTTATGTGCATGTCACACAAGAGAGGGGTGGGGTCTCCCAAGCCATGCTAAGCAAAGAAAAAAAAACAGATTAAAAACACACATGTGACATGCACAAATGTGAACACGTCGATCAGACAATGCTTACACCACCCACTAACTGAGATACAGCAAGAAAACAGAATGACAGATTTGCAAAAATACTCTGCAATAAAAAATGGCAGTAATCAGCAAGTGCTGGATAACAAACACAGGGTATTTAGTCGATACGCTTTTTGTGCAAAAAAATGTACACCAAGCTGCTCCCCATGTCAAGATAACCCCTATTGAAGCAGTCCCTATCTAATGTATTAAAAACCTGAACATGTGAACAGTGTCTAATATGAACAGGATTCAGACAGGCCGCTCCCTAGTATGGGCTTGCGGTCTCAGACAGCTCTTATGTGCACGTTACTCAAGAGAGGGGTGGGGTCTCCCAAACCATGCTAAGCAAGGAAAAAAAAACAGATTAAAAACACACATGTGACATGCACAAATGTGAACACGTCGATCAGACAATGCTCACACCACCCACTAACTGAGATACAACAAGAAAACACAGAATGACAGATTTGCAAAAATACACTGCAATAAAAAATGGCAGTAATCAGCAAGTGCTGGATAACAAATACAGGGTATTTAGTCAATACGTTATTTTGCGCAAAAAAATGTACACCAAGCTGCTCCACCACGTCAAGGTAACCTGTTATGAATGGGTCACCGAAGAGGGAAAAAGACAACAAGCTAAGTCTCAGAAAACCAGAAAAGTTGGTAACTATGCAGATTGCAGATCCCTGATCTTAACCGCACAACTAGCAGCAGTCATGGAGCGTTCCTACGATGGTCCTAGATGCCTCATCACAACCGGAGAGCTACATAAGCCTAAAGCAGGAAAAGAGGAAAACTAACTGCCCCAGAGCAGACCCCAAAGGAAAGACAGCCCCCCACATGTATTGACGGTGAAGCAAGATGAAAATACAAACAAAGGCAGGAAAATAGGCTGAGCAAACGATGAGGCCCGGCTAACTAAAAAGGACAGTAAAGGAAAGACACTGTCTGCAATCTGCCAAAAAAAAACTACAAAAATATTGTCCAACACTTCTGATAGCAAAAATAACCCTGAAGTCACTAGACTTCAACAACTATATCAGCACTCTGAAATATTCTGAGACAGAGCAAAAAGAGGCCAATCTAATAAGGGACAAAAAGCAGATTGGCAAATACTGATAAATAGGAGTGGAAATTCAGCATAGCCCCAGCAGGGGCAGGCTGATTACACAAGAAACTGAATTGAGCAACAAGCGCAAGTGTGAACATTAACAAAAAACAAACTTAACTTGAGAAGACTGGAAGAGAGCTGAAGTCCAGGACCTGAGAAGCAGACTGAATCACCAGCACCAGGATAGGGCGTCAGCTGTCTTATATCCAGTCTGATACTCCAGAGATCCAATCGTTATCTTCCTCATCAGGTGGCAGATCACTACCACATAAACCAACCTCACTACCTCCTGTCACCACCAGAGGGAGAACGGAAGGGGAACTCTCAACTGGTGGAGCCGAAAATGAGTTCATAACAGTACCCCCCCCTTGAGGAGGGGTCACCGAACCCTCATCCATGCCACCAGGCCGATCAGGATGGGCCCGGTGAAAAGCACAAACCAATTTATTGGCATGAATATCAGAGGCAGAGACCCAAGAATTATCCTCCTGGCCTTAACCCTTCCATTTGACCAAATACTGGAGTCTCCGTCTAACCAAACGAGAATCCAATATTTTCTTTACCTCATATTCCACATTGCCTTTAGCCAATACAGGATCAAGAGGTGCCACCACATGAACTACTGGCTCAAAAAACCTCTTCAACAGTGACTTGTGAAATACGTTATGGATTTTGAACGTAACTGGAAGAGCCAATCGAAAAGAAACAGGATTAAGAATCTCCAGAATCTTATAAGGTCCAATAAATTTTGGCTTAAATTTTGGAGATGCAACCTTCATAGGAATATTCTTAGATGACAAACAAACCATATCACCCACTTTAAACCGGGGACCAATGGTCCTACGCCGGTTGGAAAAACGCTGGGCCTTTTCCTGAGAGAGTGACAACTTATCCACCACTTGGTCCCATATCTGCTGCATTCTCACAACCACTGTGTCCACACCTGGGCTGGACGAAGATTCCACTTGCCCTGAAGAGAATCGAGGATGAAACCCAAAATTACAGAAAAAGGGTGACATCAGAGTGGCAGAACTAGCTCTATTGTTCAGCGCAAATTCGGCCAAGGGCAAAAATGAGATCCAATCATCTTGATCAGCAGATATAAAACATCTTAAATAAGACTCCTGGGTCTGGTTTGTTCTCTCAGTCTGCCCATTGGTCTGGGGATGAAACACGGAGGAGAAGGATAACTGAATTCCCAGATTGGAACAAAAGGCTTTACAGAATCTGGAGACAAACTGGACCCCTCTATCGGACACAATGTTCTCAGAAATCCCATGTAACCGAACCACCTGTTGTAAAAACAAGGGCACCAACTCAGCGGAAGATGGCAACTTTGGGAGTGGTACAAGGTGGACCATCTTCGAAAATCTATCACAAATCACCCAGATAACAGTCATTCTCTGAGACACAGGAAGATCAGAAATAAAATCCATTGAGATATGGGTCCATGGCCTATTGGGCACCGGCAGGGGCATCAGCAACCCACTAGAACGAGAACAGGGTTTAGACTGAGAACAAGTCCCACAGGACTGTACATAATTCCTGACATCACGAGATAAGGCAGGCCACCAAAACAACCGACTCACCAAATCTCTGGTACCAAAAATACCCGGATGACCAGCCAATGCGGAGCAATGGACTTCAGACATCACTCTCTTTCTCCACTGGTCAGGAACATACAATCTTCCCATAGGGCAACGCTCAGGTTTATCCTCCTGAAATTCCTCCAGGGCGCGTCTCAAATCGGGTGAAATGGCAGAAAGAACTACCCCCTCACCTAGGATAGTAGTAGGCTCGGTCACATTAAGAGAATCAGCAAAGAAACTCCTAGAAAGGGTGTCTGCCTTAACATTCTTAGTGCCCGGAAGAAAAGAGACCACAAAATTAAAATGCGTGAAAAACAAGGCCCATCTAGCCTGTCTAGGATTCAAGCGTTTGGCCAACTCCAGATAAATCAGATTCTTGTGATCGGTGAGGACCACAAATTGATGTCTAGCTCCCTCCAACCAATGTCTTCACTCCTCAAATGCCCATTTCATGGCCAACAATTCCCGATTCCCCACATCATAGTTGCGTTCAGATGGGGAAAACTTTCGAGAAAAGAAGGCACAGGGATTCATCTTAGAAGTCACAGGGTCTTTTTGGGACAAAACAGCTCCTGCACCAATCTCAGAAGCGTCCACCTCCACTTGAAATGGAAGTGAGACATCAGGTTGCCGTAAAACTGGAGCTGAAGTAAATCTCCGCTTAAGCTCCTGAAATGCTGAGACAGCCTCAGGAGACCAATTCAGCACATCAGCTCCCTTCTTGGTCAGATCAGTCAGTGGTTTGACAATACTAGAAAAATTACCTATAGATTTACGATAGAAATTAGAAAAACCCAAAAACTTCTGGAGAGCCTTCAAAGAAGTAGGCTGAACCCTATCATAAATGGCCTGTACCTTGGCCGGGTCCATTTCAATAGTCGATGGAGACAAGATAAATCCCAAAAATGAAATCCTCTGTACGCCAAAGAGGCACTTTGATCCCTTAACAAACAGGGAATTCTCCCTCAACATCCGGAACACAGTCCGGACATGTTCCACATGGGAATCCCAATCACTAGAAAAGATCAAAATATCATCCAGATAGATGATCAAAAACTTATCCACAAAATCTCGGAAAATATCATTCATAAAGGACTGGAAGACAGAAGGGGCATTAGAGAGCCCAAAAGGCATCACCAGGTACTAAAAATGTCCCTCCGGAGTATTAAACGCTGTCTTCCATTCATCCCCGTGCTTGATGCGAATAAGATTATACGCCCCCCTGAGGTCAAGCTTAGTAAACCAGCAGGCACTCTTAACTCTGGAGAATAAATCAGACATCAGAGGTAACGGGTACTGATATTTAACCGTCATCTTGTTAAGAGAACGATAATCAATACACGGTCTTAATGAACCATCTTTCTTTGCCACAAAAAAAACAGCACCTAAAGGTGACGAGGATGGTCAAATATGACCCTTCTCCAATGACTCCTTAATATAGGATCGCATAGCATCAGGTTCGGGTACTGATAAGTTGAAAAGCCGACCCTTGGGAAATTTACACCCAGGCATCAACTCAATTGCACAGTCATAACTCCTATGAGGAGGCAAAGACGCAGACTTACTCTCACTAAAAACATCAGAGAAATCAGCCAGATAATCAGGAATATCATGAGACTGAGGAGAGGTGGAGAAAACAGAAGCGTCCCTAAGAACACACTGACAACCCCAACTCACCACAGACACAGATTTCCAATCCAAAACTGGGTTATGAGTTTGCAACCAGGGGAACCCCAGAACAATAGTATCATGCAAATTATGCAGCAACAAAAAATTACAATTTTCTTGGTGGTCTGGGGCAACTCGCATTATCACCTGGGTCCAAAACTGAGGTTTATTCTTCGCCAAAGGAGTGGCATCAATACCCCTCAAAGGAATAGGCGTCTGCAGAGGCATCATGGACAAACCACAACGTTTAGCAAAGTCCAAATCCATCAGATTCAGAGCTGCTCCTGAATCCACAAAAGCCTTAGTGGAAAATGTGGACTAGGAGCAGATCAGAGTAATTGCCAAAAGGAACTTAGGTTGTATACTGCCCACAGCAAATGTGTGTGCAAAACGTTTCTCTCGTTTAGGGCAGACAGAAATAGTATGAGAGACGTCTCCACAGAAAAAACACAGTTTATTACGCCTTCTAAACTCCCGACGTTGCGCCCTAGACAAAACCCCATCACATTGCATAGGTTCAGACATTTATTCAAAAGGTGGCAGCGCCTCCCGTGTAGTTTTACGTTCACGTAAACGCCGATCAACTTGAATGGCTAATGACATAGAGCCATCCAGACCAGAGGGAGCAGGAAATCCCACCATAACATCTTTTACGGTCTCTGACAAACCTTTCCGAAAGAGAGCTGCCAATGCACTATCATTCCATTTAGTAAGGACCGCCCACTTTCGGAATTTTTGACAGTACAACTCTGCAGGATCCTGACCCTGGTTTAATGCCAACAGGGTACTCTCAGCTTGATCAACGGCATTAGGTTCATCATACAACAGCACCAAGGCCTGAAAAAATGCATCCACATTAGTCAGAATAGGATTTTCAGGTGTCAGAGAAAAAGCCCAATCTTGGGGATCGCCGTGCAGCAAGGAGATGACAATTTTAATGAGTTAGGCTTCAAAGCAAGAAATAATTTACAATTATTTTTAAAATTCAGAAATTTAGACCGATCCCCAGAAAACACATCAGGAGTAGGAATCTTGGGTTCAGCAGCATGTGACTGAATAAGGTAGGTGGAAATTCCCTGTACTTCAGCAGCAAGCTGCTCCACACGATCAGACAGATGCTTAATCTCCATTAGGAAAAAAAAATTCTCCCATGGCCCCAGAGAAAAAAATACATTAAAAAAAGAAAAAAATTCTGACATTTTTTTTTTCTTTTCTTTTTTCTTTAACAATTCTTTCCTGCTTTTGAGTACCCTAGAATCTGTGGTATGGCTGGTGATTCTGTTATGAATGGGTCACCGAGGAGGGAAAAAAAGGCAACAAGCTAAGTCTCAGAAAACCAGAGAAGTTGGTAACTATGCAGATTGCAGACCCCTGATCTTAACCGCACAACTAGCATCAGTCGTGGAGTGTTCCTACGATGGTCCTAGACGCCTCATCACTACCGGAGAGCTACATAAGCCTAAAGCAGGAAAAGAGGAAAACTAACTGCCCCAGAGCAGACCCCAAAGGAAAGACAGCCCCCCACATGTATTGACGGTGAAGCAAGATGAAAATACAAACAAAGGCAGGAAAATTGGCTGAGCAAACGATGGGGCCCGGCTAACTAAAAAGGACAGGAAAGGATAGACATTGTCTGCAATCTGCCAAAAAAACCTACAAAAATATTATCCAACACTTCTGATAGAAAAATTAACCCTGTAGTCACTAGACTTCAACAACTATATCAGCACTCTGAAATATTCTGAGACAGAGCAAAAAGAGGCCAATCTAATAAGGGACAAAAAGCAGATTGGCAAATACTGATAAATAGGAGTGGAAATTCAGCATAGCCCCAACAGGGCCAGGCTGATTACACAAGAAACTGAATTGAGCAACAAGCGCAAGTGTGAACATTAACAAAAAACAAACTTAACTTGAGAAGACTGGAAGAGAGCTGAAGTCCAGGACCTGAGAAGCAGACTGAATCACCAGCACCAGGATAGGGCGTCAGCTGTCTTATATCCAGTCTGACACTCCAGAGATCCAATCGTTATCTTCCTCATCAGGTGGCAGATCACTACCACATAAACCAACCTCACTACCTCCTGTCACCACCAGAGGGAGAACGGAAGGGGAACTCTCAATTGGTGGAGCCGAAAATGAGTTCATAACAGTAACCCCTATTGAAGCAGTCCCTATCTAATGTATTAAAAACCTGAACATGTGAACAGTGTCTAATATCAACAGGATTCAGACAGGCCGCTCCCTAGTATGGGCTTGTGGTCAGAGACAGCTCTTATGTGCACATCACACAAGAGAGGGATGGGGTCTCCCAAACCATGCTAAGCAAGGAAAAAAAAAACGGATTAAAAACACACATGTGACATGCACAAATTTGAACAGGTCGATCAGACAATGCTCACACCACCCACTAACTGAGCTACAACGAGAAAACACAGAATGACAGATTTGCAAAAATACTCTGCAATAAAAAATGGCAGTAATCAGCATGTGCTGGATAACAAATACAGGGCATTTAGTCGATACGCTTTTTGTGCAAAAAAATGTACACCAAGCTGCTCCACCACATTAAGGTAACCCCTATTGAAGCAATGCCTATCTAATGTATTAAAAACCTGAACATGTGAACAGTGTCTAATATGAACAGGATTCAGACAGGCCGCTCCCTAGTATGGGCTTGTGGTCTGAGACAGCTCTTATGTTCACGTCACACAAGAGAGGGGTGGGGTATTCCGAACCATGCTAAGCAAGGAAAAAAATCGGATTAAAAACACACATGTGACATGTACAAATGTGAACACGTCGATCAGACAATGCTCACACCACCCACTAACTGAGATACAACAAGAAAACAGAATGACAGATTTGCAAAAATACTCTGCAATAAAAAATGGCAGTAATCAGCAAGTGCTGGATAACAAATACAGGGTATTTAGTTGATACTTTTTTTGTGCAAAAAAATGTACACCAAGCTGCTCCAACACGTCAAGGTAACACCTATTGAAGCAGTCCCTATCTAATGTATTAAAAACCTGAATATGTGAACAGTGTCTAATATGAACAGGATTCAGACAGGCCGCTCCCTAGTATGGGCTTGTGGTCTGAGACAGCTCTTATGTGCACGTCACACAAGAGAGGGGTGTGGTCTCCCAAACCATGCTAAGCAAGGAAAAAAAAGCGGACTAAAAACACACATGTGACATGCACAAATGTGAACACGTCGATCAGACAATGCTCACACCACCCACTAACTGAGATACAAGACAACACAGAATGACAGATTTGCAAAAATACTCTGCAATAAAAAATGGCAGTAATCAGCAAGTGCTGGATAACAAATACAGGGTATTTCGTTGATACGTGTTTTTGCGAAAAAAAATGTACACTAAGCTGCTCCACCACGTCAACGTAACCCCTATTGAAGCAGTCCCTATCTAATGTATTAAAAACCTGAACATGTGAACAGTGTCTAATATGAACAGGATTCAGACAGGCCGCTCCCTAGTATGGGCTTGTGGTCTGAGACAGCTCTTATGTGCACGTCACACAAGAGAGGGGTGTGGTCTCCCAAACCATGCTAAGCAAGGAAAAAAAAGCGGATTAAAAACACACATGTGACATGCACAAATGTGAACACGTCGATCAGACAATGCTCACACCACCCACTAACTGAGATACAACAAGAAAACACAGAATGACAGATTTGCAAAAATACTCTGCAATAAAAAATGGCAGTAATCAGCAAGTGCTGGATAACAAATACAGGGTATTTCGTTGATACATGTTTTTGCGAAAAAAAATGTACACTAAGCTGCTCCACCACGTCACCGTAACCCCCTATTGAAGCAGTCCCTATCTAATGTTTTAAAAACCTGAACATGTGAACAGTGTCTAATATGAACAGGATTCAGACAGGCCGCTCCCTAGTATGGGCTTGTGGTCTGAGACAGCTCTTATGTGCACGTCACACAAGAAAGGGGTGGGGCCTCCCAAGCCATGCTAAGCAAGGAAAAAAAACGGATTAAAAACACACATGTGACATGCACAAATGTGAACATGTCGATAATACATTAGATAGGGACTGCTTCAATAGGGGTTACCTTGACATGGTGGAGCAGCTTGGTGTACATTTTTTTGCCCAAAAAAACGTATCGACTAAATACCCTGTATTTGTTATCCAGCACTTGCTGATTACTGCCATTTTTTATTGCAGAGTATTTTTGCAAATCTATCATTCTGTGTTGTCTTGTTGTATCATAAGAATTGTACACGGACAGACACTGGCTGTGTGTATTTTCTGCCTCCAATGCATCATATTTATTTTATTTCATTTTAATTTTAAATCAATAATGGCAGATCTGGAGATTTATATCTCAACCGAAATTTGCTCTCCTTGGAATGGGCGCCCACAACAGTAGATGGTGCTGAAAACCGGGATGGTTAACTGGACCTCTCTGGGACCCAATAATACGGACTTTTGAATCATTGTTCTTTGTATCTGTGCTTTGTGAAGTTTAGACAGGAAAACTCATGATTGGAGTACAGTAGTAGTCTTTGTTGAGCCAGGGGAGACATAAAACATGTGTAATTGCCAAGCTGCGCCCCCTGCAGGATGTTGAAAGGAATGTTTTGATTAAGTAATTGAAACCTGCTATTATGCTCTGATCTAGGTAATCCCTACTCTTTTGTGCTTGATGTGATCTGTTTGAGACAGGAGGTGGATAAAGGTTTTACAGAAAAATAACTTATTCTCCCATGATGTTATTTTGACCAGTGGAAATATCTACAATAACTATTGGTAGTATAGTTTTTGGATTGCTATTTGGTTGTGTGTCAAAGTTGCATGGGTACAAAGGGTTGGTTACCTGATGTTGATATTTCCTAAAAATTCATCTCTTGCGAGAACACTTCACTGGTTCTAGGAGTTGAAATCCTTCTCTTACGAGCAATTGCAAATGCTGGGAGAAGACTAGAGTCTTCTGTGGTTAAGACTCTATGAGCCCATTCAGTTCTTTGGTTAACTGCAGGCATTGAAGTTGCAGTCATGAGGACTGGCAACTGCAAGGAATTAAGTAACCTCAGATGTACCACCCTTGTCCTTGCAGGTGATGTAGTGGAAAGAATAAGAAGGAATGGGAGAAATGTATCTGTAACTGGAAAGGATGACTGGAGGATAGATGAGAGCAGACTGGAGCCGGCTAGGATGTGGTTAGAAGGAGTCAGAGCGTCTCTCAATGAGTGAAGGTAAATCAGAGGAAATAGACATAGAATTGTGTATGGATGCCCTAGATGCCTCTACTCCTCATGAGGACCAGGAGTCTTCCACACTTTTTACCTCCGAGGATAGAAAATATCCTGTTGATACATGATCGACGAAAGGCACAGCCAATTTCATAACACTGGCCCTGGCCCCCCCGTGAGCTCATCACTCTTGTTACCCAGGCCCCAGACCCCTAACATTTAGAATGCGTCTCCAGGGTGTTGCGAGAGCAGGATTTATATTTTATCCATCCTGACTTCCTTTTAGTTTCTTTCTACATGTATTTCTTTCTTTCCAAGATGGAGTCCATCTTGTGAACATGTAACTTGGCCTGTTTAGATGTTTTTGATTGAATAAACTTTTCATTTCAGTAAATGTGACCTCTTAATGCTGCAAATTCAACAAATGACCATTTTCAGTTCTCTATAACCTAGTTTGGAAACTAGGTTTTCTTTTAGTTCTGAAAAAATAGTTATTAGGAAGTTTCTTCAATAACGGTTGATGATTATAACATTGTACTGACTCATTTGCATCGACCATTTAGGAAAATTAGTGAGAAATAGCATTTGCATAATAATTTGGAAAGTGGCATATACACATTTTACTTAGGTTCAACTCTTGCCCTGTCACCATTTCAACAATGTCACCACGGTGTCTCCCAATGCTTGCATGACATGGTTATGCCACGTGAACACTGTAGCCAATCGAGGGCCGCTGAAGAACTGCAGCGCTCACACTTCCATTGGACAAGGCTCGGACGTTGGATGGTGTTGTGTGGGAGGGGAGTAGGTGGTTTGATTTCATGGGGCACTACTATAAGAGGCGACCAGGACGGTAGTCGTAGCTGAGGACATCAGGGCTCTGGTGTCCTGGCCTCCTTCCATAGGAAAACTATCTACTTCTACCGGCATACCAGTTTGGGGTGCTGGTCCAAGGACAGGGATTCCACTGCAGTGCGACCCAGCTCCTGTACACTTGGTTTCAGTGCTTAGAGTTGAAATAATGGAAGTCAACTCAATGATTTTACTTTTCTCTTCAACGGTCCCGGACACATGAGTTACATTACAGTCCACACAGCATTCTTAATATTGCACACCCCACTTTTCAGTTTTTGAATTTCCACAAAAATGTAAAATAACCAATAAATAACCAATACATTTCTTTCAACTTCACAATTGTATCCCACTTGTTGTTGATTCTTCACCAAAAATTTATATTTGGTATCTTTATGTTTGAAGCCTGATATGTGGGAAAAGGTTGAAAAGTTCCAGGGAGCCGAATACTTTCACAAAGCACTGTAGATTGCATTGCTAGGTAGGCAGAGAGTGTATGTGCTATACATTGTTCTGCCCTCTGAATACAGGGCAAATATGTTTGTATCATTCTGGCTTAGTTATAGCACCATCTAGTGGTGGCTGAATTTATAGCTGTGTCTTTGATAGCATTTACAGCCTGTGTCTTGTTGATTTTGTCACCAAGCAATCTAGGATTAGAAATGACCCTAGTTTTGACTTTACTCTGTCGTGTTCCACTGCCCCTGGTGTTAAACCTAGTAGGACACCCGTGGCAGTCCACAAAACTAACATTGTTTCCTCAGGCCCTCCTCACAATGTGAATAAACCTCCTCAGGATGTCAGTAAACATTGTCCTCTACACAAGAAATCACATCCTCTACCAAAATGCAGAGTCTTCAGGGAGAAGTCTTTAGAGGATCGCAAAGGTTTCCTCAAGGAGAACAACATCTGCTTCAAATGTTGTGCCACAACCTCTCACTTCGCTAGGAACTGTAAAGCTAGCGTGAAATGTGCAGAATGCAACAGCATGGATCACAATACAGCTATGCACCCTGAATCAACTCCACGAGTGTTGTCATAAGCAGAGGAGCATGATGAGAAGCAGAAAGACACCAACGAAGACACCCCTGAGGTCAGCTCTAAATGTATGGAGATCTGTAAGGGACTCACAGGAGGAAGGTCCTGTTCAAAAATCTGCCTTGTCCGAGTCTTTCCTGCAGACCACAAGGACAAAACCCTGAAGATATATGCAATCCTGGATGACCAAAGTAACAGGTCCCTAGCCAGGTCCATCTTCTTTGACAACATCAGCATTGTAGGCCCTGGTTCTCCCTACACCCTGATGACGTATTCAGGTACCGTTGAGACGGCGGGTAGAAAAGCAACCGGATACAAGGTGGAGTCCATTGATGGCCAAACCTGTCTATTGCTACCGACCATCTTGATGTGCAACCAGATTCCTGAAAACAGGTCAGAAATACCTTCAGGGGAAGTGGCGACACATCACCCCCATCTAAAGCATAAAGCCCACCTGATACCTGAGATGGATCCTGAAATCCCAATAGCTCTACTTCTGGGAAGAGATATACTATAAGTCCACAAGGCTAGAGAATGTATAAACGGCTCCTGGAACGCTCCGTACGCACATAGGCACGACCTTGAATGGGTCATCATAGGTGACGTCTGCCTAGGAGGAGCACACAAGCCGGCCTTAGTCGACAGCATGCTTACCAATACTCTTGAAAATGGTTGTCCGTCTCTCTTTGAGCCATGTAAGAATAGCTTCCTGGTAAAAGAGTTGCCACACAATGCTCCTCTACCTTGTCTGTTAGCTCATCCTTCCTGTGAAGACCACACATGACAGCGACCAACATCACATAGGGTGCATAGTTTTCCACAAAACAAGAGAGGACAACAAGGTAGCAATGTCCATAGAAGACAGACTGTTTTTGGACATCATGGATCGAGAGATGGTAAAAGATGAGTCAAAGAGTTGGATGGCCCCTGTACCATTTAAACCCCAGAGGCAATGCTTACCCAACAACAGAGAACCTGTCTACGGTCGATTTGTCTCCCTCAAACGCAAATTTCAGAAGGCACCTGAAATAAGAGAGCACTTATTTGTCTTCATGGAGAAAATACACGGGTTGGACAAAATAATGGAAACACCTAACGTTTTGGCATCATAATCTTTGAACATGTTATAAACATGCAAACCGTGACATATGGTAATGTTTTGTAGTTGATTATTTGTGTTATGTGATATGTGTATGTAAATTAACTGTTTGTTTTTCAGAATTGTAAGAACATTGATTAGAACCTGATACCAATGACAGACCTCTCGGATTTTCAAAGAGGCCAAATTGTTTGTGCTCGTGTGGCAGGCGCTAGTGTAACAAAGTGCCCGAATGCTTGGCGTGTCAAGAGGTACTGTCTCTAAAGTAATGACTGCGTTTGAAAGAGAAGGAAAACGTCAGTAGAAAAGCACAGGTCCGGCCGAAAGTCGAAGTTGACTGAGAGAGACCGTCGGACTCTAAAGCGAATTGTGAAAGAGGATCGCAAGACCACGGCTCCGAAAATCTCTGCTGAGCTCAATGAACACCTACAGAATGCAGTTTCGACGAAAACTGTTCATCGGGAGCTACACAAGTCTGGAAGATCTGCAATTAGAAAACCGCTGCTGTCAATGACAAATGTTTCCAAGCGTTTAGCGTGCTGTGGAAACCTCCAGAATAGGTCCCTCATGCAGTGGAAACATGTGATATTCTCAGACGAATCATCGTTTACCCTATTTCCGACCTCCGGCCGAGTGTACGTTTGGAGACAGCCGAAAGAAGCATTCCATCCAGACTGCCTTCTCCCAACTAGAGATGAGCGACTTTGCCTTTTTTCGGGTCGAGTCAGGTTTCGCGAAACCCGACTTTCGCAAAAGTCGGGTCGAACGAAATCGGCCGACTATAGGGAAAAGTCGGGGGTCCGACTGAAACACGAAACCCAATGTAAGTCAATGGGGAATAAAAGTCGGCAGTGAGAGGAGGACAGGAAACACACCTGCAGTGCCCATTTGAATGACAAAAGCATAAATTCTTATTACTGAAGCTTGTCAACCTTAATTTACTTCATAATACTAGTTACTAGAGTTGAGCGACATTTGGTTTTTTAGGGTCGCGTTTCGTTTCGTGAAACCCGACTTTTCCAAAAGTCGGGTCGAGCAAGATCGTCCGATTATTGGGAAAAGTCGGGGTCGTCCCGAAACACGAAACCCAATGTAAGTCAATAGGGAATAAAAGTCGGCAGTGAGAGGAGGACAGGAAACACACCAACAGTGCCCATTTGAATGCCAAAAGCATCAATTCTTCTTACTTAAGCTTGTCAACCTTAATTAACTTCATAATACAAGTTACGCACTGAAAAATGAGGGTTATTTGGCTACAGTTGTGGGGGGGAGGGCTGGCTCCAGGTTTTCATGTGCCCTGGGCGAAAGAGCGCCCCTTTAACACATACCACAACTCATCATGCTCCGATACGGCAGAGAAATAGCGGTATAGTACAATGAAAAATACTTCACTTTTTATATCTCATGACGAGGCCCATCTATTTCTCCATACAGAATCATTGGTCCCATATAATGTTTGAAACAGTATATGATGAGCTCCACATAATGCTACAGTATATGTTGGTCCCCATGGATGAAGCTCCACTGTCTTATGGGCCCAAATAATGCTCCAAACATAATGGGCCCCATTTCTAATGCTCTAGTGTATAATGGGCCCTGTAAATGCTGCTCCAGTGTCTGATGTCCACCTTTGGAATGTTCCAGTGTATGGTGGGCCCCATCTATCATTCTCCAGAGTATAGTGCTCCCCAAAAATTGCTGTCCCAACATTGAAAACAATCAAATAAGTCTCCTCGCTAGGGAATCCCTGTACTTGTCTGGACTCCTCGTCGTCCCCATCTTCCATCTCACTGCACAGTATTTCAACTTTGCAAGTGCTGTGATCCTGAGCAAGCAGGGGGGGCCCACTCGTTGGCGACGGCACTGGCACAGGGCCCCTGATAGTACGGTGGTGTGTCTGATGGCGGGTGGGCCGAACCTGCACTTTCATCTGCAGCTTCCTCTTTGTCACCGTGTAAGATGGAACTGTATATGGGAAGGGTAACCTGAGTTTCATCAGGGTCAGATTCAGGCCATGTAGCGTGCGAGGGGAATGTAGTGGTCTGGGTCAATGTACCAGCAGATTCATCGAGCAGTGGCTGGGCATCAGTGCACTTGTGTCGCCCCCAGGAGTACGGTCACCACAGTGGCATTACCTTCTTCCTAGGGAGTGTGATGTCATGCTTGGGAGCAACGAACGATCTCTCTAGCAGGTTAACTGATTGGGCGGCGTTATTCCCACGAGTCATGACCCTCCAAACAGCGTTCATGAAGGCAAAGTGTTTGTTTTACGTGGGCAGTATGGTTGCAAAGCTGAATCTTAAAGGAATGTCCAGAAGGGCACCACCAGGAGTGGAGCCTACAGTTAAATTCGACTCCACCTGGGAAACCTCAACCATGCCAGCTCCAGAACAGATGCACACATTGCAAGCTTAATTCCGTTAACAAACGAGACTCCGTCATGCCCCGCGGTCCGAGTCCGGCTTACTAGAGGGACACGTGAGGCTCTGGCACATGAGATTGGCCAATAACTGGTGTGTCATGCCCTTACATGTCCGTGGCTGCATGTGCGCTACACTGAAAAGGCCAGCGTTTGTCGCTTACAGGTGCAGATAACCCGCTGAACAACGTTAGTGATGGGGATCACTGATTACAGTTATTACCCGCGAACAATGATTTCCCAGTAAGTGCAGGTCAACCGCAGTTCCGGAATTAGGCCTAACCGTCATTCCTGAAAAAATGAAAAACTTATGTGTGCAAACCACAGGTGCTGTAGCTTGCTTAACAGCTCGCCAGCCGTTCTCACGCCCAGTATGGATTACACGTGATTGCACAAAGGTGAGAAAGGGTACTGTATCCCCAGATAACATGTATGGATAGCGTACACATTCAAAATATATGTCTATACATCAGGAGGCAGGCTCAGACGGTGTTAGGCCCAGTATGGATTGCACGTGATTGCACAAAGGTTAGAAAGGGTACCATATCCCCAGATAACATGTATGGATAGCGTACACATTCAAAATATATGTCTATACATCAGGAGGCAGGCTCAGACGGTGTTAGGCCCAGTATGGATTGCACGTGATTGCACAAAGGTGAGAAAGGGTACCGTATCCCCAGATAACATGTATGGATAGCGTACACATTCAAAATATATGTCTATACATCAGGAGGCAGGCTCAGACGGTGTTAGGCCCAGTATGGATTGCACGTGATTGCACAAAGGTTAGAAAGGGTACCGTATCCCCAGATAACAAGTATGGATAGCGTACACATTCAAAATATATGTCTATACATCAGGAGGCAGGCTCAGACGGTGTTAGGCCCAGTATGGATTGCACGTGATTGCACAAAGGTGAGAAAGGGTACCGTATCCCCAGATAACATGTATGGATAGTGTACACATTCAAAATATATGTCTATACATCAGGAGGCAGGCTCAGACGGTGTTAGGCCCAGTATGGATTGCACGTGATTGCACAAAGGTGAGAAAGGGTACCGTATCCCCAGATAACATGTAGGGATAGCGTACACATTCAAAATATATGTCTATACATCAGGAGGCAGGCTCAAACGGTGTCAGGCACAGTATGGATTTGACGGCCCAGACTACACAGTGGAGGAGCAGGGAGAGGTAAAGATTGCAAATGCTGGGGCCCTGCCCAAGCAAGGGGGGCCCACTCGCGGGCGTCGGTACTGGCACTGGGCCCCTCATAGTACGGCGGTGTGTCTGACGGCGGGTTTGCACCACCACCGTCAGAGACACTTGATTGCACTATGAGAGACCCTGTGCCAGTGCCCGCGCCCAAGAGTCGGCCTACCCACCTGTCCAGGGCAACGGCACTCGCACGGTGTCGTGCGCTAGGTGGTGACCCCGGCCATGGGAGGGGGAGGCAGCACAGCTAGGGAGTTTTAGAAAGTGGCATATGTTGATGTTGGACATTCAGCTGATGCAAAAGGTGAAATAGGTCAAGTCCCAGAAAGAGGTGGACCAAAGCAAGCCATTTTTCTGTCACCCTATGTGTCATCAGGGGAAGGTGGGACAAAATCCTTGGAAACCCATGCGTGGTTCATTTTAATGAAGGTTAGATCATCCACATTTTGGGTTGACAGACGGGTCCTTTTTTCTGTCAGGATTGATCCAGCTGCACTGAAGACTCTTTCCGATAGCACACTTGCAGCTGGGCAAGCGAGCTCCTGTAAGGCATATTGGGCCAATTCAGGCCAGGTGTCCAGTTTAGCGGCCCAATAGTCAAAGGGGAATGACCTGTGTGGAAGAACATCGATATGGGAGTAAAAGTAGTTTGTAACCATAGTTGACAACTGCTGTCTCCTGTCACTTTCCATCGATGCAGTATTACCAGTTGTGTGAGCGGTACTTGAAAAATCAGTCCACAACATTGTCATGAAACCCCTGTCTCCAATGCCACTTCTGCTGTGTGCACCACGAACACCTCTGCCAAGCTGACCCCGGCCCGTACGGCTCGTGTGAGAACCATCACCGCTGCTGTGTGCTGGGAATGCCTCAAGCAACCGATTTACCAGAGTTGCTTGTTTATTAGCCAATATTAGGTCAAGGTTCTCCTGTGGCATGATGTTTTGTAATTTGCCATTATAGCGTGGATCCAGGATGCTGGCCAACCAGTAGTCGTCATCGTTCATCATTTTGGCAATGCAGGGGTCCCTTTTTAGGATCTGCAAGGCATAATCTGACATGTGGGCCAATGTTCCCGGTGTCAATGATGCACTAGGAGTGCTGGTTGGAGGAGCACTTTCTGGCAAATCCACATCCCTCCAGTCACGCACAAACCCTGTACCAGACCTTGCCACGCCAACATTTTCACTTGCCCCACGAGATGCATCCTCCTCCCTTAAGTAATCATCCCCATCATCCTCCTCCTCCTCCTCCTCTTCTTCCTCCACCTCGTCCAGGAGAGGTCCCTGAGCAGACAATGGCTGAATGTCATCAAGGATTCCCTCCTCCTCTTCCTCCTCATCAACATTGGCTGCAGAAGCCTGCTCCTTAAGGTGCGTCAAAGTTTGCATGAGCAGACGCATAAGTGGGATGCTCATGCTTAGGATGGTGTCGTCTGCGCTTACCAGCCGTGTGCATTCCTCAAAACACTGAAGGACTTTACAGAGGTCTTTCAGCTTCGACCACTGCACACCTGTCAACTCCATGTCTGCTCTCAAAGTGCCTGGCCGTGTATCCTCCCACAAATGCATTATGGCCTGCCTCTGCTCGCACAGCCGCTCCACCATGTGCAGGGTGGAGTTCCACCTTGTTGCAATGTTGATAATGAGGCGGTGGTTGGGAAGGTGGAGCAATCGCTGCAGCTTCTGCATACGAACGGAGTGTACAGGCGACCGGCGGATGTGCCCGCACAGTCTTCGCACCTTCTGGAGCAGGGCTGTTAACTCCGGATAATTTTTGAGGAAGCACTGCACCACCAGGTTCAAGGTGTGAGCCAAGCAAGGTATGTGGCTGAGTTTTGAAAGGGCTATGGCTGCCACAAAATTACGGCCGTTATCACTAACTACCTTGCCTGCCTCAAGATGTACACTGCCCAGCCATGACTCAGTTTGTCGCTTCAAGGACTCGGCCAGCACCTCGGCGGTGTGTCTGTCGCCCAAACACATCATCTGCAACACAGCCTGCTGACGCTTTCCACTAGCTGCTCGATAGGGGACACCTCGTGTGCAACAGTGGCAGCTGCAGATGGAGTGCTCGTACGACTGCGCTCTGTGGATGAGCTTTCGCTTCTGGAGGAGGAGGAGGAGGGTCGAACGCCTACAGCCAACTGTTTCCTATACCGTGGGCTAGGCAGCACTGTCCCACCACCGCTGTTCCCTGTGGACCCTGCATCCACCACATTAACCCAGTGCGCAGTGATGGACACGTAAAGGCCCTGGCCATGCCGACTGGACCATGCATCAGTTGTGAGGTGCACCTTTCCGCTCACTGACTGCTTGAGTGCATGGACAATGCGGTCTTTCACATGATGGTGGAGGGCTGGGATGGCTTTGCGAGAGAAGAAGTGGCGACTGGGTAGGTCATAGCGTGATACTGCATAGGCCATGAGTTCGCGGAAAGCTGCGCTTTCCACCAACCGAAAGGGCATCATCTCAAACGAGATTAGTTTGGCAATGTGGGCGTTCAAACCCAGTGTACGCGGATGAGAGACTGAGTACTTTCTTGACCTACTCATAGTGTCTGGGAGGGTGAGCTGGACTTGAGAGCTGCATATGGTGGAAGTAGCGGTGGACAGGGCGGACTGAGAGAGGGTTGATGATGGTGATGGAGTTGGTGTTCTTTCTGATGGCCTAGAATCAGTCTTTCGTTGATAGAACAGTGGGATTCCCTGACTGCTGTGGCCTTGCAACGACACCTCAACATTTGCTGCTGTGCTAACCGGTGGGCTTACAGTGGGGGAAACAATGTAGCGTTGCTGACTACCTTCGTTGTGATCAGTTGCACATGTGGCACTTGAGGTTTGGTGTTGTATCCACGCTTGCAAGTGCATGGTGTTTAAATGTCTAAGCATGCAACTGTTATTCAAATTTTTCAGATTTTTCCCTCGGCTAAAGGTCTTTGCGCACTTCTTACAGATAACCTTGGCCTGATCATGAGGATTTTGTTCAAAAAAGTGCCACACTGCACTCTTCCTACTTTGGCAGACATTTTGCGGCCTAGCACGCTGTGATCTTTTGACCCTCTGGACAAGTTGTCCAGCAACTCTTTTGATTTTTGGAACCTGTCTTTGGAGTGCTCCGGGCCTGCCAGATAACAGCTGTTGCGATGTCGATGTCTGCTGTGGATGCTCCTCATCTGAGCTATTGGAAGCAGCACCCTCTTCCCCCAATGGATGCCAATCTGGGTCAACAACTGGGTCATCCATCACCTCCTCTTCAATGTCATGTGCACCTTCCTCTGTGTCACCGTGTATGGTGGTATAGTGTGCGGGAAGGGGCACCTGAGTCTCATCATGGTCAGAATCTGGCTCTGTACACTGCGAGGACAATGTAGTGCTCTGAGTGACTGTACCAGCAGAATCATCCATCAGCGGCTGTGCATCAGTGCACTCCATGTCAGATTCATCTTGGCCTGGGTAATTCACCATTTCACTTGATAATCCAGGCATGGTATGTGAAAACAGCTCCATGGAGTAATCAGTAGTATGGCCTGCGTCATCCTTCAATCTTGGTTGGGGTGAAGGACACAAGGAAAGGTGTGGTTCATGAACATGAGCCTCCAATGACGACTCAGTGCTTTTACTTTTTACAACTGAACAAGAGGAGGCGATAGAGCTGGAGGCTGAGTCAGCAATGTAAGACAAAACTTTTTCCTGATGCTCTGGCTTTAAAAGCGGTTTGCCAACTCCTAGAAAACTAAGCCTTCGAAGCCTTATGGAGCCAGACGATGACGCAGGCTCAACACCTCCTGCATTCGGTCCTATTTTGCTCTTGCCACTACCATCAGATCCACCACCAACACCATCATTACCAGCTGCCAACCCCCACCCAATTCCACGGCCTCTTCCACCAGCCTTCCTCATTTTTGGTAGAAATGTAGACAACATCCAACAAACTATATAGTAATGTAAAACAAGGTACAAGGTGTCTATAGGACAGGGGAGATTTTGAATTTCTGCTCACACTAGTAGACACTGGACACTTTTGGATTGTGTGAGGCCCACTGAATATCTGAGCGCTATGTCACAGGCTCGATGGCACAGCTGTGACCAAAGTGACTAGAGGATAAGTGAGATTTTGAATTTCTGCTCACACTAGTGGACACTGGACACTTTTGGATTGTGTGAGGCCCACTGAATATCTGAGCGCTATGTCACAGTCTCGATGGCACAGCTGTGACCAAAGTGACTAGAGGATAAGTGAGATTTTGAATTTCTGCAGACACTTGTGGACACTGGACACTTTTGGATTGTGTGAGGCCCACTAAATATCTGAGCGCTATGTCACAGGCTCGATGGCACAGCTGTGACCAAAGTGACTAGAGGATAAGTGAGATTTTGAATTTCTGCTCACACTAGTGGACACTGGACACTTTTGGATTGTGTGAGGCCCACTGAATATCTGAGCACTATGTCACAGGCTCGATGGCAAAGCTGTGACCAAAGTGACTAGAGGATAAGTGAGATTTTGAATTTCTGCAGACACTTGTGGACACTGGACACTTTTGGATTGTGTGAGGCCCACTGAATATCTGAGCGCTATGTCACAGGCTCGATGGCACAGCTGTGACCAAAGTGACTAGAGGATAAGTGAGATTTTAAATTTCTGCAGACACTGGACACTTTTGGATTGTGTGAGGCCCACTGAATATCTGAGCGCTATGTCACAGGCTCAATGGCACAGCTGTGACCAAAGTGACTAGAGGATAAGGGAGATTTTGAATTTCTGCAGACACTTGTGGACACTGGACACTTTTGGATTGTGTGACGCCCACTGAATATCTGAGCGCTATGTCACCGGCTCGATGGCACAGCTGTGACCAAAGTGACTATAGGATAAGTGAGATTTTGAATTTCTGCTCACACTAGTGGACACTGGACACTTTTGGATTGTGTGAGGCCCACTGAATATCTGAGCGCTATGTCACAGGCTCGATGGCACAGCTGTGACCAAAGTGACTAGAGGATAAGTGAGATTTTGAATTTCTGCAGACACTGGACACTTTTGGATTGTGTGAGGCCCACTGAATATCTGAGCGCTATGTCACAGGCTCAATGGCACAGCTGTGACCAAAGTGACTAGAGGATAAGGGAGATTTTTAATTTCTGCAGACACTTGTGGACACTGGACACTTTTGGATTGTGTGAGGCCCACTGAATATCTGAGCGCTATGTCACCGGCTCGATGGCACAGCTGTGACCAAAGTGACTATAGGATAAGTGAGATTTTGAATTTCTGCTCACACTAGTGGACACTGGACACTTTTGGATTGTGTGAGGCCCACTGAATATCTGAGCGCTATGTCACAGGCTCGATGGCACAGCTGTGACCAAAGTGACTAGAGGATGTGAGATTTTGAATTTCTGCAGACACTTGTGGACACTGGACACTTTTGCATTGTGTGAGGCCCACTGAATATCTGAGTGCTATGTCACAGGCTCGATGGCACAGCTGTGACCAAAGTGACTAGAGGATAAGTGAGATTTTGAATTTCTGCAGACACTGGACACTTTTGGATTGTGTGAGGCCCACTGAATATCTGAGCGCTATGTCACAGGCTCGATGGCACAGCTGTGACCAAAGTGACTAGAGGATAAGTGAGATTTTGAATTTCTGCTCACACTAGTGGACACTGGACACTTTTGGATTGTGTGAGGCACACTGAATATCTGAGCGCTATGTCACAGGCTCGATGGCACAGCTGTGACCAAAGTGACTAGAGGATAAGTGAGATTTTGAATTTCTGCAGTCACTTGTGGACACTGGACACTTTTGGATTGTGTGAGGCCCACTGAATATCTGAGCGCTATGTCACAGGCTCGATGGCACAGCTGTGACCAAAGTGACTAGAGGATAAGTGAGATTTTGAATTTCTTCAGACACTTGTGGACACTGGACACTTTTGGATTGTGTGAGGCCCACTGAATATCTGAGTGCTATGTCACAGGCTCGATGGCACAGCTGTGACCAAAGTGACTAGAGGATAAGGGAGATTTTGAATTTCTGCAGACACTGGACACTTTTGGATTGTGTGAGGCCCACTGAATATCTGAGCGCTATGTCACAGGCTCGATGGAACAGCTGTGACCAAAGTGACTAGAGGATAAGGGAGATTTTGAATTTCTGCAGACACTTGTGGACACTGGACACTTTTGGATTGTGTGAGGCCCACTGAATATCTGAGCGCTATGTCACAGGCTCGATGGCACAGCTGTGACCAAAGTGACTAGAGGATAAGTAAGATTTTGAATTTCTGCTCACACTAGTGGACACTGGACACTTTTGGATTGTGTGAGGCCCACTGAATATCTGAGCGCTATGTCACAGGCTCGATGGCACAGCTGTGACCAAAGTGACTAGAGGATAAGTGAGATTTTGAATTTCTGCAGACACTTGTGGACACTGGACACTTTTGGATTGTGTGAGGCCCACTGAATATCTGAACGCTATGTCACAGGCTCGATGGCACAGCTGTGACCAAAGTGACTAGAGGATAAGTGAGATTTTGAATTTCTGCAGACACTGGACACTTTTGGATTGTGTGAGGCCCACTGAATATCTGAGTGCTATGTCACAGGCTCGATGGCACAGCTGTGACCAAAGTGACTAGAGGATAAGGGAGATTTTGAATTTCTGCAGACACTTGTGGACACTGGACACTTTTGGATTGTGTGAGGCCCACTGAATATCTGAACGCTATGTCACAGGCTCGATGGCACAGCTGTGACCAAAGTGACTAGAGGATAAGTGAGATTTTGAATTTCTGCTCACAATAGTGGACACTGGACACTTTTGGATTGTGTGAGGCCCACTGAATATCTGAGCGCTATGTCACAGGCTCGATGGCACAGCTGTGACCAAAGTGACTAGAGGATAAGTGAGATTTTGAATTTCTGCAGACACTTGTGGACACTGGACACTTTTGGATTGTGTGAGGCCCACTGAATATCTGAGCGCTATGTCACAGGCTCGATGGCACAGCTGTGACCAAAGTGACTAGAGGATAAGTGAGATTTTGAATTTCTGCTCACACTAGTGGACACTGGACACTTTTGGATTGTGTGAGGCCCACTGAATATCTGAGCGCTATGTCACAGGCTCGATGGCACAGCTGTGACCAAAGTGACTAGAGGATAAGTGAGATTTTGAATTTCTGCAGACACTGGACACTTTTGGATTGTGTGAGGCCCACTGAATATCTGAGCGCTATGTCACAGGCTCGATGGCACAGCTGTGACCAAAGTGACTAGAGGATAAGTGAGATTTTGAATTTCTGCAAACACTTGTGGACACTGGACACTTTTGGATTGTGTGAGGCCCACTGAATATCTGAGCGCTATGTCACAGGCTCGATGGCACAGCTGTGACCAAAGTGACTAGAGGATAAGTAAGATTTTGAATTTCTGCTCACACTAGTGGACACTGGACACTTTTGGATTGTGTGAGGCCCACTGAATATCTGAGCGCTATGTCACAGGCTCGATGGCACAGCTGTGACCAAAGTGACTAGAGGATAAGTGAGATTTTGAATTTCTGCAGATACTTGTGGACACTGGACACTTTTGGATTGTGTGAGGCCCACTGAATATCTGAGCGCTATGTCACAGGCTCGATGGCACAGCTGTGACCAAAGTGACTAGAGGATAAGTGAGATTTTGAATTTCTGCAGACACTGGACACTTTTGGATTGTGTGAGGCCCACTGAATATCTGAGCGCTATGTCACAGGCTCGATGGCACAGCTGTGACCAAAGTGACTAGAGGATAAGTGAGATTTTGAATTTCTGCAAACACTTGTGGACACTGGACACTTTTGGATTGTGTGAGGCCCACTGAATATCTGAGCGCTATGTCACAGGCTCGATGGCACAGCTGTGACCAAAGTGACTAGAGGATAAGTGAGATTTTGAATTTCTGCAGATACTTGTGGACACTGGACACTTTTGGATTGTGTGAGGCCCACTGAATATCTGAGCACTATGTCACAGGCTCGATGGCACAGCTGTGACCAAAGTGACTAGAGGATAAGTGAGATTTTGAATTTCTGCAGACACTGGACACTTTTGGATTGTGTG
Organism: Dendrobates tinctorius; assembly: GCF_039654945.1. Classification (NCBI taxonomy): domain Eukaryota; kingdom Metazoa; phylum Chordata; class Amphibia; order Anura; family Dendrobatidae; genus Dendrobates; species Dendrobates tinctorius. Next base: position 22,040,111 of record NW_027361795.1, read on the forward strand.
AGGCCCACTGAATATCTGAGCGCTATGTCACAGGCTCGATGGCACAGCTGTGACCAAAGTGACTAGAGGATAAGGGAGATTTTGAATTTCTGCAGACACTTGTGGACACTGGACACTTTTGGATTGTGTGAGGCCCACTGAATATCACAGCGCTATGTCACAGGCAGAAATTGGCTAGTGTATCACAAACTGCAAGGTGTATGTAGAATTGGGCAGAGTAGGAATCTCCCTAGAGTGCAGGTCTGTAAGAACGGAACATGTCCTCGACTTATTCTCACAGAGTGACACAGATAGCTTCACTGTGGCTGTGATAACAGCCGTTACACGGTACTGTGTGAGGATCATACACCGCTGTATGGTGTGAAAAAATGCACGCTCAGTACCTCAGCAGGACAAAAAAAAAATTGGGATTGCTTTTAAAAAAGCAGTTTGCAGCTCAGTACCTCAGCAGGACAAAAAAAAAAATTGGGATTGCTTTTAAAAAAGCAGTTTGCAGAGCAGTGGGTAAACAGCAATGCAGCTGTCAGGAAGCCTTAGAAGGCAGCCCAACAACCAACACCACTGATACACCACAATATAGCCTCCCCTTGCACTGCACACACAGTGACTGGTGTGTTGTACAGGCACAATCGCTAGCAGCAGAAGCAGTTGTTTTTTCTTCTTCCCTGCCTAACACTCTCCCTACAGAATCAGCAGCAACCTCTCCCTATGCTAAGATCGGCAGAAGTAAGATGGCGGTCGGCGTGCACGCCCTTTTATACCCCCTGTGACGCCCACCAAAGCAAGCCAATCACTTGCATGCCCTTCTGAAAGATGGTGGTGACCCGTGCCTATGTCATCACATTGCCCACAGTGTCCGTGGATCCTGATTGGCTGAAAAAGAGCCCGACTTTGCCAAAAGTCGGCGACTTTTGAAATTTTTCGACCCGTTTCGCTCAACTCTGCTAGTTACGCACTGAAAACTGGGGGTTATTTGGCTAAAGTTGTGGGGGGGTATGGCTGGTTCCAGGTTTTCGTGGGCCCTGGGCCAAAGAGCGCCTCTTTAACACATACGACAACTCATGATGCTCCGATACAGCAGAGAAATAGCGGTATAGTACAATGAAAAATACTTCACTTTTTACATGACTGATATCTATTTTAAATTCTCCAATAGCTACAAAAACGGACAGTATATTATTCCATACAGTATTATGGCTAGCGCATAGTGTGCTATACAGAGTAATGAGGCCCATATATTTCTCCATACAGAATCATTGGTCCCATATAATGTTTGAAACAGTATATGAAGAGCTCCACATAATGCTACAGTATATGTTGGTCCCCATGGATGAACCTCCACTGTCTTATGGGCCCAAATAATGCTCCATATATAATGGGCCCCATTTCTAATGCTCTAGTGTATAATGGGCCCTGTAAAAGCTGCTCCAGTGTCTGATGTCCACCTTTGGAATGCTCCAGTGTATGGTGGGCCCCATCTATCATTCTCCAGAGTATAGTGCTCCCCAAAAATTGCTGTCCTAACTTTGAAAACAATAAGTCTCCTTGCTAGGGAATCCCTGTACTTGTCTGGACAGGTGCTGTAGCTTGCTTAACAGCTCGCCAGCCGTTCTCACGCCCAGTATGGATTGCACGTGATTGCACAAAGGTTAGAAAGGGTACCGTATCCCTGGATAACATGTATGGATAGCGTACACATTCAAAATATATGTCTCAGGAGGCAGGCTCAGACGGTGTCAGGCCCAGTATGGATTGCACGTGATTGCACAAAGGTTAGAAAGGGTACCGTATCCCTGGATAACATGTATGGATAGCGTACACATTCAAAATATATGTCTCAGGAGGCAGGCTCAGACGGTGTCAGGCCCAGTATGGATTGCACGTGATTGCACAAAGGTTAGAAAGGGTACCGTATCCCTGGATAACATGTATGGATAGCGTACACATTCAAAATATATGTCTCAGGAGGCAGGCTCAGACGGTGTTAGGCCCAGTATGGATTGCACGTGATTGCACAAAGGTTAGAAAGGGTACCGTATCCCCGGATAACATGTATGGATAGCGTACACATTTAAAATATATGTCTCAGGAAGCAGGCTCAGACGGAGTCAGGCCCAGTATGGATTGCACGTGATTGCACAAAGGTTAGAAAGGGTACCGTATCCCTGAATAACATGTATGGATAGCGTACACATTCAAAATATATGTCTCAGGAGGCAGGCTCAGACGGTGTCAGGCACAGTATGGATTTGACGGCCCAGATTACACAGCGGAGGAGCAGGGAGAGGTAAAGATTGCAAATGCTGGGGCCCTGCCAAAGCAAGGGGGGCCCACTTGTGGGCGTCGGTACTGGCACTGGGCCCCTCATAGTACAGCGGTGTGTCTGACGGCGGGTGTGCACCTCCACCGTCAGAGACACTTGATTGCACTTTGAGGGACCCTGTGCCAGTGCCCGCGCCCAAGAGTCGGCCTACCCACCTGTCCAGGGCAACGGCACTCGCACGGTGTCGTGCGGTAGGTGGTGACCCCGGCCATGGGGGGGGAGGTAGCACAGTTAGGGAGTTTTAGAAAGTGGCATATGTTGATGTTGGACATTCAGCTGATGCAAAAGGTGAAATAGGTGAAGTACCAGGAAGAGGTGGACCAAAGCAAGCCATTTTTCTGTCACCCTATGTGTCATCAGGGGAAGGTGGGACAAAATCCTTGGAAACCCATGCGTGGTTCATTTTAATGAAGGTTAGATCATCCACATTTTGGGTTGACAGACGGGTCCTTTTTTCTGTCAGGATTGATCCAGCTGCACTGAAGACTCTTTCCGATAGCACACTTGCAGCTGGGCAAGCGAGCTCCTGTAAGGCATATTGGGCCAATTCAGGCCAGGTGTCCAGTTTAGCGGCCCAATAGTCAAAGGGGAATGACCTGTGTGGGAGAACATCGATATGGGAGGAAAAGTAGTTTGTAACCATAGTTGACAACTGCTGTCTCCTGTCACTTTCCATCGATGCAGTATTACCAGTTGTGTGAGCGGTATTTGAAAAATCAGTCCACAACATTGTCATGAAACCCCTGTCTCCAACGCCACTTCTGCTGTGTGCACCACGAACACCTCTGCCAAGCTGACCCCGGCCCGTACGGCTCGTGTGAGAACTATCACCGCTGCTGTGTGCTGGGAATGCCTCAAGCAACCGATTTACCAGAGTTGCTTGTTTATTAGCCAATATTAGGTCAAGGTTCTCCTGTGGCATGATGTTTTGTAATTTGCCTTTATAGCGTGGATCCAGGATGCTGGCCAACCAGTAGTCATCATCGTTCATCATTTTGGCAATGCGGGGGTCCCTTTTTAGGATCCGCAAGGCATAATCTGACATGTGGGCCAATGTTCCCGGTGTCAATGATGCACTGCGAGTGCTGGGTGGAGGAGCACTTTCTGGCAAATCCACATCCCTCCAGTCACGCACAAACCCTGTACCAGACCTTGCCACGCCAACATTTTCACTTGCCCCACGAGATGCATCCTCCTCCCCTAAGTAATCATCCCCATCATCCTCCTCCTCCTCCTCTTCTTCCTCCACCTCGTCCAGGAGAGGTCCCTGAGCAGACAATGGCTGAATGTCATCAAGGATTCCCTCCTCCTCTTCCTCCTCATCAACATTGGCTGCAGACGCCTGCTCCTTAAGGTGCGTCAAAGTTTGCATGAGCAGACGCATAAGTGGGATGCTCATGCTTAGGATGGCGTCGTCTGCGCTTACCAGCCGTGTGCATTCCTCAAAACACTGAAGGACTTTACAAAGGTCTTTCAGCTTCGACCACTGCACGCCTGTCAACTCCATGTCTGCACTCAAAGTGCCTGGCCGTGTATCCTCCCACAAATGCATTATGGCCTGCCTCTGCTCGCACAGCCGCTCCACCATGTGCAGGGTGGAGTTCCACCTTGTTGCAATGTCGATAATGAGGCGGTGGTTGGGAAGGTGGAGCAATCGCTGCAGCTTCTGCATACGAACGGAGTGTACAGGCGACCGGCGGATGTGCCCGCACAGTCTTCGCACCTTCTGGAGCAAGGCTGTTAACTCCGGATAATTTTTGAGGAAGCACTGCACCACCAGGTTCAAGGTGTGAGCCAAGCAAGGTATGTGGCTGAGTTTTGAAAGGGCTATGGCTGCCACAAAATTACGGCCGTTATCACTAACTACCTTGCCTGCCTCAAGATGTACACTGCCCAGCCATGACTCAGTTTGTCGCTTCAAGTACTCGGCCAGCACCTCGGCGGTGTGTCTGTCGCCCAAACACATCATTTGCAACACAGCCTGCTGACGCTTTCCACTAGCTGCTCGATAGGGGGACACATCGTGTGCAATAGTGGCAGCTGCAGATGGAGTGCTCGTACGACTGCGCTCTGTGGATGAGCTTTCGCTTCTGGAGGAGGAGGAGGAGGAGGAGGGTCGAACGCCTACAGCCAACTGTTTCCTATACCGTGGGCTAGGCAGCACTGTCCCACCACCGCTGTCCCCTGTGGACCCTGCATCCACCACATTAACCCAGTGCGCAGTGATGGACACGTAACGGCCCTGGCCATGCCGACTGGACCATGCATCAGTTGTGAGGCGCACCTTTCCGCTCACTGACTGCTTGAGTGCATGGACAATGCGGTCTTTCACATGATGGTGGAGGGCTGGGATGGCTTTGCGAGAGAAGAAGTGGCGAATGGGTAGGTCATAGCGTGGTACTGCATAGGCCATGAGTTCGCGGAAAGCTGTGCTTTCCACCAACCAAAAGGGCATCATCTCAAACGAGATTAGTTTGGCAATGTGGGCGTTCAAACCCAGTGTACGCGGATGAGAGACTGAGTACTTTCTTGACCTACTCATAGTGTCTGGGAGGGTGAGCTGGACTTGAGAGCTGCATATGGTGGAAGTAGCGGTGGACAGGGCGGACTGAGAGAGGGTTGATGATGGTGATGGAGTTGGTGTTCTTTCTGATGGCCTAGAATCAGTCTTTCGTTGATATAACAGTGGGATTCCCTGACTGCTGTGGTCTTGCAACGACACCTCAACATTTGCTGCTGTGCTAACCGGTGGGCTTACAGTGGGGGAAACAATGTAGCGTTGCTGACTACCTTCGTTGTGATCAGTTGCACATGTGGCACTTGAGGTTTGGTGTTGTGTCCACGCTTGCAAGTGCATGCTGGTTAAATGTCTAAGCATGCAACTGGTATTCAAATTTTTCAGATTTTTCCCTCGGCTAAAGGTCTTTGCGCACTTCTTACAGATAACCTTGGCCTGATCATGAGGATTTTGTTCAAAAAAGTGCCACACTGCACTCTTCCTACTTTGGCAGACATTTTGCGGCCTAGCACGCTGTGATCTTTTGACCCTCTGGACAAGCTGTCCAGCAACTCTTTTGATGTTTGGAACCTGTCTTTGGAGTGCTCCGGGCCTGCCAGATAACAGCTGTTGCGATGTCGATGTCTGCTGTGGATGCTCCTCATCTGAGCTATTGGAAGCAGCACCCTCTTCCCCCAATGGATGCCAATCTGGGTCAACAACTGGGTCATCCATCACCTCCTCTTCTATGTCATGTGCACCTTTCTCTGTGTCACCGTGTATGGTGGTATAGTGTGCGGGAAGGGGCACCTGAGTCTCATCAGGGTCAAAATCTGGCTCTGTACACTGCGAGGACAATGTAGTGCTCTGAGTGAATGTACCAGCAGAATCATCCATCAGCGGCTGTGCATCAGTGCACTCCATGTCAGATTCATCTTGGCCTGGGTAATTCACCATTTCACTTGATAATCCAGGCATGGTATGTGAAAACAGCTCCATGGAGTAATCAGTAGTATGGCCTGCGTCATCCTTCAATCTTGGTTGGGGTGAAGGACACAAGGAAAGGTGTGGTTCATGAACATGAGCCTCCAATGACGACTCAGTGCTTTTACTTTTTACAACTGAAGAAGAGGAGGCGATAGAGCTGGAGGCTGAGTCAGCATTGTAAGACAAAACTTTTTCCTGATGCTCTGCCTTTAAAAGCGGTTTGCCAACTCCTAGAAAACTAAGCGTTCGAGGCCTTATGTAGCCAGACGATGACGCAGGGTCAGCACCTCCTGCATTCGGTCCTATTTTGCTCTTGCCACTACCATCAGATCCACCACCAACACCATCATTACCAGCTGCCAACCCCTGCCCAATTCCACGGCCTCTTCCACCAGCCTTCCTCATTTTTGGTAGAAATGTAGACAAAATCCAACAAACTATATAGTAATGTAAAACAAGGTACAAGGTGTCTATAGGACAGGGGAGATTTAGAATTTCTGCACACACTTGTGGACAGTGGACACTTTTGGATTGTGTGAGGCCCACTGATATCTGAGCGCTATGTGACACGCTCGATGGCACAGCTGCCTGTGACCAAAGTGACGAGAGGATAATGGAGATTTTGAATCTCTGCGCACACTTTTGGACACTGGACACTTGTGGATTGTGTGAGGCCCACTGATATCTGAGCGCTATGTGACACGCTCGATGGCACAGCTGCCTGTGACCAAAGTGACGAGAGGATAATGGAGATTTTGAATCTCTGCGCACACTTTTGGACACTGGACACTTGTGGATTGTGTGAGGCCCACTGATATCTGAGCGCTATGTGACACGCTCGATGGCACAGCTGCCTGTGACCAAAGTGAAGAGAGGATAATGGAGATTTTGAATCTCTGCGCACACTTTTGGACACTGGACACTTGTGGATTGTGTGAGGCCCACTGATATCTGAGCGCTATGTGACACGCTCGATGGCACAGCTGCCTGTGACCAAAGTGACGAGAGGATAATGGAGATTTTGAATCTCTGCGCACACTTTTTGACACTGGACACTTGTGGATTGTGTGAGGCCCACTGATATCTGAGCGCTATGTGACACGCTCGATGGCACAGCTGCCTGTGACCAAAGTGACGAGAGGATAATGGAGATTTTGAATCTCTGCGCACACTTTTGGACACTGGACACTTGTGGATTGTGTGAGGCCCACTGATATCTGAGCGCTATGTGACACGCTCGATGGCACAGCTGCCTGTGACCAAAGTGACGAGAGGATAATGGAGATTTTGAATCTCTGCGCACACTTTTGGACACTGGACACTTGTGGATTGTGTGAGGCCCACTGATATCTGAGCGCTATGTGACACGCTCGATGGCACAGCTGCCTGTGACCAAAGTGACGAGAGGATAATGGAGATTTTGAATCTCTGCGCACACTTTTGGACACTGGACACTTGTGGATTGTGTGAGGCCCACTGATATCTGAGCGCTATGTGACACGCTCGATGGCACAGCTGCCTGTGACCAAAGTGACGAGAGGATAATGGAGATTTTGAATCTCTGCGCACACTTTTGGACACTGGACACTTGTGGATTGTGTGAGGCCCACTGATATCTGAGCGCTATGTGACACGCTCGATGGCACAGCTGCCTGTGACCAAAGTGACGAGAGGATAATGGAGATTTTGAATCTCTGCGCACACTTTTGGACACTGGACACTTGTGGATTGTGTGAGGCCCACTGATATCTGAGCGCTATGTGACACGCTCGATGGCACAGCTGCCTGTCACCAAAGTGACGAGAGGATAATGGAGATTTTGAATCTCTGCGCACACTTTTGGACACTGGACACTTGTGGATTGTGTGAGGCCCACTGATATCTGAGCGCTATGTGACACGCTCGATGGCACAGCTGCCTGTGACCAAAGTGACGAGAGGATAATGGAGATTTTGAATCTCTGCGCACACTTTTGGACACTGGACACTTGTGGATTGTGTGAGGCCCACTGATATCTGAGCACTATGTGACAGGCTCGATGGCACAGCTGCCTGTGACAAAAGTGACCAGAGGATAATGGAGATTTTGAATCTCTGCGCACACTTTTGGACACTGGACACTTGTGGATTGTGTGAGGCCCACTGATATCTGAGCGCTATGTGACACGCTCGATGGCACAGCTGCCTGTGACCAAAGTGACGAGAGGATAATGGAGATTTTGAATCTCTGCGCACACTTTTGGACACTGGACACTTGTGGATTGTGTGAGGCCCACTGATATCTGAGCGCTATGTGACAGGCTCGATGGCACAGCTGTGACAAAAGTGACTAGAGGATAAGGGAGATTGGATTGCTTTTAAAAAAGCAGTTTGCGGAGCAGTGGGTAAACAGCAATGCCAGCGTGTCAGGAAGCCTTAAAAGGCAGCCCAACAACCAACACCACTGATACACCACAATATAGCCTCCCCTTGCACTGCACACAGTGACTTGTGTGTTGTGCAGGCCAAATCGCTAGCAGCAGAAGCAGTTTTTTTGTCTTCTTCCCTGCCTAACGCTCTCCCTACTGAATCAGCAGCAACCTCTCCCTATACTAAGATCGGCAGAAGTAAGATGGCGGTCGGCGTGCACGCCCTTTTATACCCCCTGTGACGCCCACCAAAGCAAGCCAATCACTTGCATGCCCTTCTGAAAGATGGTGGTGACCCGTGCCTAGGTCATCACGTTGCCCACAGTGTCCGTGGATCCTGATTGGCTGAAAAAGAGCGCAAAACAAACTTTTGAAACGCGACTTTGGCGCGTAAGTCGCCGACCTCGTGGCCGACCTCATCCTAGGGTCGGGTTTCGTTTCATGAAACCCGACTGCCAAAAGTCGGCGACTTTTGAATTTTTTCGACCCGTTTCGCTCAACTCTAATCACAAGATACCAGGAATATATATCATAGTTTAAACATTAACAATGTACCTCTTTATATCAGTAGTGTTGAGTCACCCCGCTAGTGTTTTGGTTCGTCGCACAGGAGGCAAGTTCGTAGAATGTTCGTCGAACGTTCGACGAGCACCGTTAAACCCCATTGAAAACAATGGCAGGGAAACACAAACACATACAAACACATAGAAAACAATAACAAAACACCTTAAAAGGTGTCCCAAAGCACACAAAATGCTCAGAAGTAGTGTTGAGCGATACCACCCGATATTGAAAAATATCGGATCGGATTGGATCGGCCGATATCCAAAAAGTATCGGGTATCGCCGATTCCGATCCCAGAAGTCCCAATCAAGTCAATGGAACAGAAATATCGAAATTAAAAAAAACTTTTTCTTTCCTTATAGGTTAATTCTACATGAAGAAAAACAACTAATAATAATGTAGAATGTATTGTGGGAGGTGTATTAGACATTAAAGCCATAGAGGTTTAGCCCAATCAAATGGAATAGCAGGAATTAAATTTTTTTTTTAAAGACGTTCGGAGTTACAAAGATATTGACTATGTTAACCTCTTTTATATTTTGTGAGATATGTATGTTTCACTACTTCCATGCTCTTCACCTTCTTTTTTACTTCTCCCACACTTTCTCCTTCATCATCCTCAGCAGCAGCATCTTTTTCATCAACTTCTTCACCTTATTCATCTTCTTCTTCTTCATCTTCTTCCTATTATTCTTTTTTTTTACATTCTTCATAGTCTTCTTATTCAACTATTATTCTTCTTCATATTCTACTTCTTCATCTTCTTCCTTTTCTTCTTCTTCATCATATTCTTATTTATGACAGGCATTCCTGTAGTTGTTATCTATAAAGTTTGAAGATTACACCTTTCGTTCTGCCTGTCACAAAAGATTTACAACAGGATTTGTCTGCGTTCAGTTTGACCTGCAGCAGCAGGCATTTTCCAGGGCTCCACGAGGAGAAACGGACTCACCCCCATACACTGCTTAGTCTTCTTCTGCTTATAATTTAGATAATATCATTTGCTCTGATTTTTAGTCTTATGCTTAATGTTCTTCTGCTTTTGGTTTTTCAGCTTCTTGGTCTTCTGTCTCTTGTTGTTCTGCATCTTGGTGGTTGTCTTCATGTTCTTTGTCCTCTTGGTCATCTTCTTCAGGGTCATCTTTTTGGTCTTCTTCGGTGTGGTCTTCAGGGTCATCATCAGGGAGATCCAGAGTGAGAACCAAAAACCATTTCCACAAGCTCGAACTTGGAAAAGTAGCAGAAGGTACAAGAAGGCTGAGGAACTGCTGAGTACCAGCTGACGGTACTGGAACCCGGATGGTTAGCAGAAGGAACAAGAGCAAATGGAACTAGAGAGAACCAGCTGACAGTGCTGGAACCCGGAGGGGCAGCATAAGGAACAGGAGACAATGGAAAAACTGTGTACCAGCTGACAGTGCTGGAACATGGTTACTAAGCAGGAGGTACCTGTGCTACAAAGCACTACCAAGGACCAGCAGACGTTGCTAGAACTCGGAAACCGAGAAGGAGGCACCTAGGCCAAAGGCACTGCCGAGAACCAGCTGACAGTGCTGGAACCCGGATGGGTAGCGGAAGCTGCAAATGGAACTAGCGAGGACCAGCTGATGTGCTGGAACCCAGAGTGGCAGCAGAAGGAACAAGAGCCAATGGCACAACCGTGGACCAGCTGACAGTGCTGGAACACGGTTTCTAAGCAGGAGGTACCTGTGCTAAAAAGCACTACCAAGAACCAGCAGACGTTTCTGGAACTCGGATACCGAGAAGGAGGCACCTCGGCCAAAGGCACTGCCGAGAACCAGCTGACGGTGCTGGAACCCGGATGGGTAGCAGAAGCTACAAGAGTCAATGGAACTACCGAGAACCAGCTGACGGTGCTGGAACCCAGAGTGGCAGCAGAAGGAATTAGAGCCAATGGCACAACCGTGGACCAGCTGACGGTGCTGGAACACGGTTACTAAGCAGGAGGTACCTGTGCTACAAAGCACTACCAAGGACCAGCAGACGCTGCTGGAACTCTGATACCGAGAAGGAGGCACCTCGGCCAAAGGCACTGCTGAGAACCAGCTGACGGTGCTGGAACCCAGATGGGTAGCAGAAGGTACCCATAATAAATAAAGTTGCAAAGCCGCGAGAAGGCCGCAGTTACCGAAACCCACAGTCCAACAGGGGGTGCTAGTCCTATTGGCACTACGGAACCAGCCTTAATTACCAGAACCCGCAGCCCACATAGGAAGCACCTAAACTGCAGGCACCATAGACTCGGCTAACCCCACCGCAACACAAAAGGACAATGTATTGGTGGCAAAGTGACGTTGACACTGCCAGGAAACAGCAGGCGTGCTGGAACAAGGCTGGGCAGGAGGGAGTACCCATGCCAAAGACACTTCTAAGCAGCAACTGGCGATGTTGGAGCCCAGGGTCAATCATGCAGCAGGCTGAGGCCTACTTGGAGCAAGTAGTAAATAAGATTAGAGTTGAGCGAAACGGGTCGAAAAAATTCAAAAGTCGCAGACTTTTGGCAAAGTCGGGTTTCATGAAACGAAACCCGACCCTAGGATGAGGTCGGCCACGAGGTCGGCGACTTACGTGCCAAAGTCGCGTTTCAAAAGTTTGTTTTGCGCTCTTTTTCGGCCAATCAGGATCCACGGACACTGTGGGCAACGTGATGACCTAGGCACGGGTCACCACCATCTTTCAGAAGGGCATGCAAGTGATTGGCTTGCTTTGGTGGGCGTCACAGGGGGTATAAAAGGGCGTGCACGCCGACCGCCATCTTAATTCTGCCGATCTTAGTATAGGGAGAGGTTGCTGCTGATTCTGTAGGGAGAGCGTTAGGCAGGGAAGAAGACAAAAAAACTGCTTCTGCTGCTAGCGATTTGGCCTGCACAACACACAAGTCACTGTGTGTGCAGTGCAAGGGGAGGCTATATTGTGGTGTATCAGTGGTGTTGGTTGTTGGGCTGCCTTTTAAGGCTTCCTGACACGCTGGCATTGCTGTTTACCCACTGCTCCGCAAACTGCTTTTTTAAAAGCAATCCAATCTCCCTTATCCTCTAGTCACTTTTGTCACAGCTGTGCCATCGAGCCTGTCACATAGCGCTCAGATATCAGTGGGCCTCACACAATCCACAAGTGTCCAGTGTCCAAAAGTGTGCGCAGAGATTCAAAATCTCCATTATCCTCTCGTCACTTTGGTCACAGGCAGCTGTGCCATCGAGCGTGTCACATAGCGCTCAGATATCAGTGGGCCTCACACAATCCACAAGTGTCCAGTGTCCAAAAGTGTGCGCAGAGATTCAAAATCTCCATTATCCTCTCATCACTTTTGTCACAGGCAGCTGTGCCATCGAGCCTGTCACATAGCGCTCAGATATCAGTGGGCCTCACACAATCCACAAGTGTCCAGTGTCCAAAAGTGTGCGCAGAGATTCAAAATCTCCATTATCCTCTCGTCACTTTGGTCACAGGCAGCTGTGCCATCGAGCGTGTCACATAGCGCTCAGATATCAGTGGGCCTCACACAATCCACAAGTGTCCAGTGTCCAAAAGTGTGCACAGAGATTCAAAATCTCCATTATCCTCTCGTCACTTTGGTCACAGGCAGCTGTGCCATCGAGCGTGTCACATAGCGCTCAGATATCAGTGGGCCTCACACAATCCACAAGTGTCCAGTGTCCAAAAGTGTGCGCAGAGATTCAAAATCTCCATTATCCTCTCGTCACTTTGGTCACAGGCAGCTGTGCCATCGAGCGTGTCACATAGTGCTCAGATATCAGTGGGCCTCACACAATCCACAAGTGTCCAGTGTCCAAAAGTGTGCGCAGAGATTCAAAATCTCCATTATCCTCTCGTCACTTTGGTCACAGGCAGCTGTGCCATCGAGCGTGTCACATAGCGCTCAGATATCAGTGGGCCTCACACAATCCACAAGTGTCCAGTGTCCAAAAGTGTGCGCAGAGATTCAAAATCTCCATTATCCTCTCATCACTTTTGTCACAGGCAGCTGTGCCATCGAGCCTGTCACATAGCGCTCAGATATCTGTGGGCCTCACACAATCCAAAAGTGTCCACTGTCCACAAGTGTGTGCAGAAATTCTAAATCTCCCCTGTCCTATAGACACCCTGTACCTTGTTTTACATTACTATATAGTTTGTTGGATTTTGTCTACATTTCTACCAATAATGAGGAAGGCTGGTGGAAGAGGCCGTGGAATTGGGCAGGGGTTGGCAGCTGGTAATGATGGTGTTGGTGGTGGATCTGATGGTAGTGGCAAGAGCAAAATAGGACCGAATGCAGGAGGTGCTGACCCTGCATCATCGTCTGGCTACATAAGGCCTCGAACGCTTAGTTTTCTAGGAGTTGGCAAACCGCTTTTAAAGGCAGAGCATCAGGAAAAAGTTTTGTCTTACATTGCTGACTCAGCCTCCAGCTCTATCGCCTCCTCTTCTTCAGTTGTAAAAAGTAAAAGCACTGAGTCGTCATTGGAGGCTCATGTTCATGAACCACACCTTTCCTTGTGTCCTTCACCCCAACCAAGATTGAAGGATGACGCAGGCCATACTACTGATTACTCCATGGAGCTGTTTTCACATACCATGCCTGGATTATCAAGTGAAATGGTGAATTACCCAGGCCAAGATGAATCTGACATGGAGTGCACTGATGCACAGCCGCTGATGGATGATTCTGCTGGTACATTCACTCAGAGCACTACATTGTCCTCGCAGTGTACAGAGCCAGATTTTGACCCTGATGAGACTCAGGTGCCCCTTCCCGCACACTATACCACCATACACGGTGACACAGAGAAAGGTGCACATGACATAGAAGAGGAGGTGATGGATGACCCAGTTGTTGACCCAGATTGGCATCCATTGGGGGAAGAGGGTGCTGCTTCCAATAGCTCAGATGAGGAGCATCCACAGCAGACATCGACATCGCAACAGCTGTTATCTGGCAGGCTCGGAGCACTCCAAAGACAGGTTCCAAACATCAAAAGAGTTGCTGGACAGCTTGTCCAGAGGGTCAAAAGATCACAGCGTGCTAGGCCGCAAAATGTCTGCCAAAGTAGGAAGAGTGCAGTGTGGCACTTTTTTGAACAAAATCCTCATGATCAAGCCAAGGTTATCTGTAAGAAGTGCGCAAAGACCTTTAGCCGAGGGAAAAATCTGAAAAATTTGAATACCAGTTGCATGCTTAGACATTTAACCAGCATGCACTTGCAAGCGTGGACACAAAACCAAACCTCAAGTGCCACATGTGCAACTGATCACAACGAAGGTAGTCAGCAACGCTACATTGTTTCCCCCACTGTAAGCCCACCGGTTAGCACAGCAGCAAATGTTGAGGTGTCGTTGCAAGACCACAGCAGTCAGGGAATCCCACTGTTATATCAACGAAAGACTGATTCTAGGCCATCAGAAAGAACACCAACTCCATCACCATCATTAACCCTCTCTCAGACCGCCCTGTCCACCGCTACTTCCACCATATGCAGCTCTCAAGTCCAGCTCACCCTCCCAGACACTATGAGTAGGTCAAGAAAGTACTCAGTCTCTCATCCGCGTACACTGGGTTTGAACGCCCACATTGCCAAACTAATCTTGTTTGAGATGATGCCCTTTCGGTTGGTGGAAAGCACAGCTTTCCGCGAACTCATGGCCTATGCAGTACCACGCTATGACCTACCCAGTCGCCACTTCTTCTCTCGCAAAGCCATCCCAGCCCTCCACCATCATGTGAAAGACCGCATTGTCCATGCACTCAAGCAGTCAGTGAGCGGAAAGGTGCACCTCACAACTGATGCATGGTCCAGTCGGCATGGCCAGGGCCGTTACGTGTCCATCACTGCGCACTGGGTTAATGTGGTGGATGCAGGGTCCACAGGGGACAGCGGTGGTGGGACAGTGCTGCCTAGCCCACGGTATAGGAAACAGTTGGCTGTAGGCGTTCGACCCTCCTCCTCCTCCTCCAGAAGCGAAAGCTCGTCCACAGAGCGCAGTCGTACGAGCACTCCATCTGCAGCTGCCACTGTTGCACACGATGTGTCCCCCTATCGAGCAGCTAGTGGAAAGCGTCAGCAGGCTGTGTTGCAGATGATGTGTTTGGGCGACAGACACACCGCCGAGGTGCTGGCCGAGTACTTGAAGCGACAAACTGAGTCATGGCTGGGCAGTGTACATCTTGAGGCAGGCAAGGTAGTTAGTGATAACGGCCGTAATTTTGTGGCAGCCATAGCCCTTTCAAAACTCAGCCACATACCTTGCTTGGCTCACACCTTGAACCTGGTGGTGCAGTGCTTCCTCAAAAATTATCCGGAGTTAACAGCCCTGCTCCAGAAGGTGCGAAGACTGTGCGCGCACATCCGCCGGTCGCCTGTACACTCCGTTCGTATGCAGAAGCTGCAGCGATTGCTCCACCTTCCCAACCACCGCCTCATTATCGACATTGCAACAAGGTGGAACTCCACCCTGCACATGGTGGAGCGGCTGTGCGAGCAGAGGCAGGCCATAATGCATTTGTGGGAGGATACACGGCCAGGCACTTTGAGAGCAGAAATGTAGTTGACAGGCGTGCAGTGGTCGAAGCTGAAAGACCTTTGTAAAGTCCTTCAGTGTTTTGAGGAATGCACACGGCTGGTAAGCGCAGACGACGCCATCCTAAGCATGAGCATCCCACTTATGCGTCTGCTCATGCAAACTTTGACGCACCTTAAGGAGCAGGCGTCTGCAGCCAATGTTGATGAGGAGGAAGAGGAGGAGGGAATCCTTGATGACATTCAGCCATTGTCTGCTCAGGGACCTCTCCTGGACGAGGTGGAGGAAGAAGAGGAGGAGGAGGAGGATGATGGGGATGATTACTTAGGGGAGGAGGATGCATCTCGTGGGGCAAGTGAAAATGTTGGCGTGGCAAGGTCTGGTACAGGGTTTGTGCGTGACTGGAGGGATGTGGATTTGCCAGAAAGTGCTCCTCCACCCAGCACTCGCAGTGCATCATTGACACCGGGAACATTGGCCCACATGTCAGATTATGCCTTGCGGATCCTAAAAAGGGACCCCCGCATTGCCAAAATGATGAACGATGACGACTACTGGTTGGCCAGCATCCTGGATCCACGCTATAATGGCAAATTACAAAACAGCATGCCACAGGAGAACCTTGACCTAATATTGGCTAATAAACAAGCAACTCTGGTAAATCGGTTGCTTGAGGCATTCCCAGCACACAGCAGCGGTGATGGTTCTCACACGAGCCGTACGGGCCAGGGGCAGCTTGGCAGAGGTGTTCGTGGTGCACACAGCAGAAGTGGCGTTGGAGACAGGGGTTTCATGACAATGTTGTGGACTGATTTTTCAAATACCGCTCACACAACTGGTAATACTGCATCGATGGAAAGTGACAGGAGACAGCAGTTGTCAACTATGGTCACAAACTACTTTTCCTCCCATATCGATGTTCTCCCACACAGGTCATTCCCCTTTGACTATTGGGCCGCTAAACTGGACACCTGGCTTGAATTGGCCCAATATGCCTTACAGGAGCTCGCTTGCCCAGCTGCAAGTGTGCTATCGGAAAGAGTCTTCAGTGCAGCTGGATCAATCCTGACAGAAAAAAGGACCCGTCTGTCAACCCAAAATGTGGATGATCTAACCTTCATTAAAATGAACCACGCGTGGGTTTCCAAGGATTTTGTCCCACCTTCCCCTGATGACACATAGGGTGACAGAAAAATGGCTTGCTTTGGTCCACCTCTTCCTGGTACTTCACCTATTTCGCCTTTTGCATCAGCTGAATGTCCAACATCAACATATGCCACTTTCTAAAACTCCCTAACTGTGCTGCCTCCCCCCTCATGGCCGGGGTCACCACCTACCGCACGACAACGTGCGAGTGCCGTTGCCCTGGACAGGTGGGTAGGCCGACTCTTGGGCGCGGGCACTGGCACAGGGTCCCTCATAGTGCAATCAAGTGTCTCTGACGGTGGTGGTGCACACCCGCCGTCAGACACACCGCTGTACTATGAGGGGCCCAGTGCCAGTACCGACGCCCACGAGTGGGCCCCCCTTGCTTGGGCAGGGCCCCAGCATTTGCCATCTTTACCTCTCCCTGCTCCTCCGCTGTGTAATCTGGGCCGTCAAATCCATACTGTGCCTGACACCGTCTGAGCCTGCCTCCTGAGACATATATTTTGAATGTGTACGCTATTCATACATGTTATCCAGGGATACGGTACCCTTTCTAACCTTTGTGCAATCACGTGCAATCCATACTGGGCCTAACACCGTCTGAGCCTGCCTCATGCTGTATAGACATATATTTTGAATGTGTACGCTATCCATACATGTTATCCAGGGATACAGTACCCTTTCTAACCTTTGTGCAATCACGTGCAATCCATACTGTGCCTGACACCGTCTGAGCCTGCCTCCTGAGACATATATTTTGAATGTGTACGCTATCCATACATGTTATCCAGGGATACGGTACCCTTTCTAACCTTTGTGCAATCACGTGCAATCCATACTGGGCCTGACACCGTCTGAGCCTGCCTCCTGAGACATATATTTTGAATGTGTACGCTATCCATACATGTTATCCGGGGATACGGTACCCTTTCTAACCTTTGTGCAATCACGTGCAATCCATACTGGGCCTAACACCGTCTGAGCCTGCCTCCTGAGACATATATTTTGAATGTGTACGCTATCCATACATGTTATCCAGGGATACGGTACCCTTTCTAACCTTTGTGCAATCACGTGCAATCCATACTGTGCCTGACACCGTCTGAGCCTGCCTCCTGAGACATATATTTTGAATGTGTACGCTATCCATACATGTTATCCAGGGATACGGTACCCTTTCTAACCTTTGTGCAATCACGTGCAATCCATACTGTGCCTAACACCGTCTGAGCCTGCCTCCTGAGACATATATTTTGAATGTGTACGCTATCCATACATGTTATCCAGGGATACGGTACCCTTTCTAACCTTTGTGCAATCACGTGCAATCCATACTGGGCCTGACACCGTCTGAGCCTGCCTCCTGAGACATATATTTTGAATGTGTACGCTATCCATACATGTTATCCGGGGATACGGTACCCTTTCTAACCTTTGTGCAATCACGTGCAATCCATACTGGGCCTAACACCGTCTGAGCCTGCCTCCTGAGACATATATTTTGAATGTGTACTCTATCCATACATGTTATCCAGGGATACGGTACCCTTTCTAACCTTTGTGCAATCACGTGCAATCCATACTGGGCCTGACACCGTCTGAGCCTGCCTCCTGAGACATATATTTTGAATGTGTACGCTATCCATACATGTTATCCAGGGATACGGTACCCTTTCTAACCTTTGTGCAATCACGTGCAATCCATACTGGGCGTGAGAACGGCTGGCGAGCTGTTAAGCAAGCTACAGCACCTGTCCAGACAAGTACAGGGATTCCCTAGCGAGGAGACTTATTTGATTGTTTTCAATGTTGGGACAGCAATTTTTGGGGAGCACTATACTCTGGAGAATGATAGATGGGGCCCACCATACACTGGAACATTCCAAAGGTGGACATCAGACACTGGAGCAGCATTTACAGGGCCCATTATACACTAGAGCATTAGAAATGGGGCCCATTATGTTTGGAGCATTATTTGGGCCCATAAGACAGTGGAGCTTCATCCATGGGGACCAACATATACTGTAGCATTATGTGGAGCTCATCATATACTGTTTCAAACATTATATGGGACCAATGATTCTGTATGGAGAAATAGATGGGCCTCGTCATGAGATGTAAAAAGTGAGGTATTTTTCATTGTACTATACCGCTATTTATCTGCCGTATCGGAGCATGATGAGTTATGGTATGTGTTAAAGGGGCGCTCTTTCGCCCAGGGCACATGAAAACCTGCAGCCAGCCCTCCCCCCCCCACAACTTTAGCCAAATAACCCCCATTTTTCAGTGCGTAACTTGTATTATGAAGTTAATTAAGGTTGACAAGCTTAAGTAAGAAGAATTGATGCTTTTGGCATTCAAATGGGCACTGTAGGTGTGTTTCCTGTCCTCCTCTCACTGCCGACTTTTATTCCCCATTGACTTACATTGGGTTTCGTGTTTCGGGACGACCCCGACTTTTCCCTATAATCGGACGATCTTGCTCGACCCGACTTTTGGAAAAGTCGGGTTTCACGAAACGAAACGCGACCCTAAAAAACCAAAAGTCGCTCAACTCTAAATAAGATGTAGTGTGATTTTGGAGGCAGCAGGAGACTTTGTCGTCCACACAGCAGGGGAGCAGCTGGCGTTACTGAATCCCACTAACACTGGAGCATGTGTTTTTCTCTGTGCAGACTGCACTTCCGAGCAACAACTGGCTGTGTTGAAGCCCAGGATCAATCATGGAGCAGGCTGATGCCTACTTGGAGCAAGTAGAAAATAAGATGTAGTGTGATTTTGGAGGCAGCAGGAGACTTTGTCGTCCACACAGCAGGGGAGCAGCTGGCATTACTGAACCCCACTAAAGTTCTATAAAGTTTCATAAAGGTTGTAGACTGATTGTAACCGTGCTCCACTATGGCATGTGGCTCCACTGTCTCTAGTATTTCCCCTGGCCTCCAACTCCGCCAGTTACTGCTCTGAAGTGGCGTCTGCACAATCTACACTTGTTCCTGTGTTACTGGGGCTCAGTCACGTCAGTTGATCCCCTGATGTGTGTTCGGCAAGGTCTCCTGCTCTGTCCACATTCTCACTACTAGTAATAGGAATGTGGACAGAGCAGGAGACATTGCCGGACACACATCAGGGGATCAACTGACGTGACTGAGCCCCAGTAACACAGGAACAAGTGTGGATTGTGCAGGCGCCACTTCAGAGCAGCAACTGGCGGGGTTGGAGGCCAGGGGAAATACTAGAGACAGTGGAGCAAGAGGCCTAAGTGGAGCACGGTTAAAAATCAGTAGTAGTTCGATTGTGGAGGGAGCAGGAGACTTTGTCGTCCACACAGCAGGGGAGCAGCTGGCGTTACTGAACCCCACTAACACTGGAGCATGTGTTTTTCTCTGTGCAGCCGGCATTTCCAAGCAACAACTGGCTGTGTTGAAGCCCTGGATCAATCATGGAGCATGCTGAGGCCTACTTGGAGCAAGTAGAAAATAAGATGTAGTGTGATTTTGGAGGCAGCAGGAGACTTTGTCGTCCACACAGCAGGGGAGCAGCTGGCATTACTGAACCCCACTAACACAGGAGCTAGTGTGTTTTTCTCTGTGAAGACGGCACTTCTGAACACCAACTGGCGTTGTTGGAGCCCAGGATCAAGCATGGAGCA
Organism: Dendrobates tinctorius; assembly: GCF_039654945.1. Classification (NCBI taxonomy): domain Eukaryota; kingdom Metazoa; phylum Chordata; class Amphibia; order Anura; family Dendrobatidae; genus Dendrobates; species Dendrobates tinctorius. The sequence goes on from NW_027361795.1 coordinate 22,060,227, forward strand.
GGCTGAGGCCTGCTGTTTTTTGAATGTGGAGGCAGCAGGAGACATTGCCGTCCACACAGCAGGGCAACAGCTGACGTTACTGAACCCCACTAACACAGGAGCTAGTGTGTTTTTCTCTGTGAAGACGGCACTTCTGAACACCAACTGGCATTGTTGGAGCCCAGGATCAAGCATGGAGCAGGCTGAGGCCTGATGTTTTTTGAATGTGGAGGCAGCAGGAGACATTGCCGTCCACACAGCAGGGGAACAGCTGACGTTACTGAACCCCACTAACATAGGAGCTAGTGTTTTTCTCTGTGCGGACAGCACTTCCGAGCGACAGCTGGCTGTGTTGAAGGCCAGGATCAATCATGCAGCAGGCGGAGGCCAACTTGCAGCAAGTTTTATATAGGTTGTAGACTACTACTGATTGTAACCGTGCTCCACTATGGCCTGTGGCTCCACTGTCTCTAGTATTTCCCCTGGCCTCCAACTCCGCCAGTTACTGCTCTGAAGTGGCGTCTGCACAATCCACACTTGTTCCTGTGTTACTGGGGCTCAGTCACGTCAGTTGATCCCCTGATGTGTGTTCGGCAAGGTCTCCTGCTCTGTCCACATTCTCACTACTAGTAATAGGAATGTGGACAGAGCAGGAGACATTGCCGGACACACATCAGGGGATCAACTGACGTGACTGAGCCCCAGTAACACAGGAACAAGTGTGGATTGTGCAGACGCCACTTCAGAGCAGCAACTGGCGGGGTTGGAGGCCAGGGGAAATACTAGAGACAGTGGAGCCAGAGGCCTAAGTGGAGCACGGTTAAAATTAGTAGTAGTTCGATTGTGGAGGGAGCAGGAGACTTTGTCGTCCACACAGCAGGGGAGCAGCTGGCGTTACTGAACCCCACTAACACAGGAGCTAGTACTTTTCTCTGTGCAGACGGCACTTCTGAGCGACAACTGGCTGTGTTGAAGCCCAGGGATTACAGTTCAGGTGGTAGAAACATGAACACAACAGGAGACCTGGATACTGTTGCCAACCAATTATTTATTCTGGAAGAGGACTGGCAAATTCTGGCGAGATCCAGGCCTTGTTCATTTTCAGAAAAGTAAGCTGGTCAACGTTATCGGAGGATAGTCGCATGCGACGATCGGTTAGTACACCACCTGCGGCACTAAAGACGCGTTCCGATAATACACTGGCAGCAGGGCAAGCCAGCACCTCCAATGCATACTGGCTAAGCTCTGGCCATGTATCCAGCTTAGAGACCCAAAACTTGAAGGGGGAAGAGCCATCTGGGAGTATACTGACAGGACAAGACATGTAGTCTGTCACCATCTGACGGAAACGTTGCCTCCTGCTGACTGGAGCCGTCTGTGATGGTGTAGACAATTGTGGCGGACACACAAAACTTTGCCACATTTGGGCCATAGTGGTCTTGCCTTGTGCTGAGGAGCTGCCTCTGCTCCCTCTTTGTGCCGAGTTTCCTCCACTGCCTCGACGCACAGAGCTGCTTTGTAAAGCACTAGCACCACTGCTGTCGGGTGGAATGGAAAACATGATGGACTGCACCAGTGTGTCTTGGTACTCCCGCAGTTTACGCTCCCGGTTCAACGTTGGTATGAGGCTTTGTAAGTTTTCCAGGTAGCGAGGATCTAGGAGGGTGTACACCCAATAATCAGCCGTGTTGAGAATGTGGGCAATGCAGCGGTCGTTTCTCAGGCACTGCAGCATGAAATCAACCATGTGCTGCAGACTCCCAACTGCCAAAGAAACGCTGTTCCCAGCTTGAGTCGTCATCTCTGCCTGCTCTGCATCACCCCACCCTCGCTGTACATACTGACTAGAGCATTGTGTACCTCCCTTTTCTGGAGAGATGTCTTCCTCTTCCATTGACTCCTCCTCATCCTCCTCACAAAGTGTCCCCTGCCTAGGCCTTTGTGAGGAACCATGTAGCGCAGACTGTCCAGAAGCAGATGGCATTTGTGACTCCTCATCCTCCACCTCTTCCAAAACCTCCTCCCTTAGTGCTTGCAGTGTTTTTTGAAGCAGGCAGATAAGGGGGACAGTAATGCTGACTAGTGCATCATCTGCACTCGCCATCCGCGTGGAATCATCGAAGGCACGCAAAGCGAGGCACACGTCCTTCATAGAGGCCCACTCAGTGGTGCTGAAGTGTGACCGGCACACAGTGCAACTTGTTTGCGCCTGATGCAGCTGGTACTCCATGACTGCTGCCTGCTGCTCACACAACCACTCCAACATATGTAATGTTGAATTCCACCTGGTGGGTAGGTCACATATGATGCGATGTTCCGGAAGGCGTAATCGGCGCTGCAGAGCAGCAAGGCGCGATCTTGCCGTGCTGGAACGCCACAAGTGAGCGCACTCTATACGGACCTTGTGCAGCAGTGCATCAAGATCTGGATAGTCCCTCAGAAAGCTCTGCACAACCAAGTTCAGCACATGTGCCAGACATGGGATGTGAGTGAGGTTGCCTAGGCCCAGAGCTGCCACCAGATTTCGGCCATTGTCACACACTACCAAGCCTGGCTGGAGATTTGCTGGCACAAACCACACGTCGCTCTCCTGCTTGATGGCATTCCAGAGCTCCTGTGCTGTGTGGCTTCGATTCCCCAAAGAAATTAATTTGAGTACGGCCTGTTGACGTTTGGCCACGGCTGTGCTCATATCGGTTGTAACAGGCTCCTGCAGCGCTGTTTCTGAGGAACTTGAGTAGGAGGAGTCAATGTGTACAGACTGGATTCCTGCAATCCGTGGAGTTGGCAGAACACGTACAGCGCCACTCTCCAGATCTGTACCCGGCTCCACAACACTGACCCAATGGGCAGTGAGGGAAAGGTATCATCCCTGTACATGGTTACTGGTCCACGCATCGGTGGTCAGGTGGACCTTGCTACTGACGGCGTTTAGTAGCGCATGTTTTATTTTTCCCTCCACATGCTTTTGCAGGGCAGGGACGGCTTGCCTGCTGAAATAAAAGCGGCTGGGCGCGGTGTATTGTGGGACTGCCAATGCCATGAAGGTCCGGAAGGTGTCAGTCTCCACCAGCCTGAATGAGAGCATTTCAAGGGCCAGTAGTTTTGCAATGCCAGCATTCAGAGCCTGTGCTTGCAGATGGTTTGCCGAGTATGGCCGCCATTTATCCCATGCCTGTGCTACTGATGGCTGTAGAGTGGCCTGGGAGTGTGAGGATGACTGGGAATGTGGTGCTGTGGGTGAAATGTCACTGGGTCTCCGGACAACAGTGCCAGAGGTTCTTCCTTGGCGATCCTGTGAGGAAGCCGAACCAGCTGTGTGTGAGCTGGAAGAAGAGGCCCCAACACGAGCTGAAGAGGTGGTAGGTGGTGCTGTACATTGGCCTACGTCTTCAGTGTGTGTGTAACTCCAGCTCGTGCTTGATCCGCACATGTTTCCACATATTTGTGGTATTGAGGTTGCTGACATTTTTCCCTCTTTTGACTTTCTGATGACACAGCTTGCATTTGACAAAGCAAATGTCATCTGCAACTGTGTCAAAAAAGGACCACGCACTGCAAGTCTTGGCAGCGCCCGTTTTGGCTTTTGGAAGAGGAATGCTCCTAACGGGTGCCGAAGTGGAGGCTACAGGCAACCCTGTCTGCCCCCTCCCTCTCCCTCCTGTTTTAGCCGTTCGGGGAATCTCTTTCTCAGAGCTGCTCCCACCACCTTCCTGTTCCTCACGCCATGATGGGTCAAGGACCTCATCATCTACACTCCCCTCTTCAAACACCTGCTTCTCCTGGGTTGTCTCGCCAGCACCGTACGCACCAGAAAGTGGCACCTGAGTCTTGTCATCATCTGATGCGTACTGAGGTGTGCTGACCATAGGCACTGGCCCACCCGCCTCTTCAGATTCAGAGGGACAAAGAAGTTGCGCATCACTGCATACTCCCTCTTCTTCACATTCTTGAATGCTGCATGGCTGGCCCCCTCTTTTCAAGCCAACTCATTCAGAGAACAGAAGTAGAGACTGTGATGGCTCCTGTCCAGGGCTCTCTGACTGCCTGGGCACTTTGGCAGGTGGTGAAGAGACAGATGGTTGCTCTTCAGTGCTATGGCCCTGAGAGGACATGGAAGTCATTGAAGTTGATGCGTTAGCTGCCATCCATCTGACAACGGCTTCAATTTGTTCCTCCCGCAGCAGTGGGGTACGGTGAGGTCCTACAAAACTGCGCATAAAGGACTGTTGCCTGCTAAAACTGGGGGATGCTGACTCACTGGTGCCCGCAGCAGGCACAGAATCCCCACGTCCTCTCCCTGCGTAATCCCCACGTCCTCTCCCTGCAGAATCCCCATGTCCTCTCCCTGCTGAAACTCCACGCCCATGCCCATGTGCCTTACTCCCTGCCTTCTTCATCTTGGTAGACTGATAAAGATAGGCAGAAAAGTACAAAGGGGGGCTTAATGTGCTTATTCCTGAACAGCTGGTAACAGGAATAAGAAACACTAATTTTTTGAAGTGTGTGTGTGGACTACACTTTAATAGGAGCTAATGTGGCCTACACAACTGTCAAATGTAGTTTTTGGTGAACTTTATTTTTTGAAAAAAACTAAAAGGATGTGACCAAAGATTTGAAAGCGATAGTATCACAAACTTTTTGGAGCTATTACAATGCAGGAAGGTAACCTACAATGCAAAAGATGAGACTCCAAAAAATAGGATAATACTAATCTGGCTGCAGCTGAAGGGCACAAGCTAGAAAAAAGGCTCCTATATAGTGTTTGCAACCAACCAATGTAGATGGATACGGATGGATGCACACTAATAGGAGAATAAAAAATGAGCTGCAATAAAAGAAAAATATGTGTGAGGTAGTGACGCACGCTGAGCGGCCTACAACCAGACGTAACTGCAGGACACACTACTCAGCGTGAGCTGCACTCACACACAGAGACCTCTCAGGCAGCCGTGAACAGTGCAGATAAGTGGGCACTAGCACTGAAAGACTGCAGAGATGCTCCGCTGTCTACTCCTATAGTGTTTGCAACCACTGTATATGAATACGGATGGATGCACACTAATAGGAGAATTAAAAATTAGCTGCAATAAAAGAAAAATATGTGTGAGGCAGTGACGCACGCTGAGCAGCCTACAAGCAGACGTGTCTGCAGGACACACTACAGCGTGAGCTGCACTCACACAGAGATCTCTCAGACAGCCGTGAACAGTGCAGATAAATGGGCAATAGCACTGAAAGGCTGCAGAAAGGCTCCGCTCTCTACTCCTATAGTGTTGCAACCAACGTATATGGATACGGATGGATGCAATTGCACACTAATAGGAGAATGAAAAATTTGCAGCAATAAAAGAAAAATATGTATGAGGCATTGACACGCTGAGCGACCTACAAGCAGACGTGCCTGCAGGACACACTACACAGCGTGAGCTGCACTCACACAGACCTTGCAGACAGCTGTGAACACTGCTGCAAGGCAAAAGAAAGCTACACTTATTGAGAATGTAGCCTGGGTAAAGCACAATATGATTTTGAAAATCGCTATCTCTAACTGTCCCTCAGAGTCTTGAACAGCAGCCTATCCCTAACTGAATTCACAGCAGAGTGACCAGAAATGGCGGCGGCGGCGGCTTTTATAGTGCATCATGACATCATTTCAGCAGCCAATCACAGCCATGCCATTAGTTAACATGCCTACATGCCTAACAGGATGTGTCCACACTTCTGAGGATTGTCATTGGCTGAATCAAATCAAACTGGCTCATAGCATTATAGGAACTTCCGCTTCCGGTATTCGATATGCTAAAAGTATCGGAACTCAGTATCGGAATTCCGACACAGTGAATATCGGCCGATACCCGATACTTGCGGTATCGGAATGCTCAACACTACTCAGAAGACAAAAATAACATATGGAAAAGGGCAACTACATTTTGAAGAGGTGGAGGAGTAAAAGTAAGAGGTGGAGGAGACACAGATATAGGCTTGTCATGCCCTTATGAAATCAAGAAAGGCTGGAATAAAAATGTAAAATGTAAAATATAAACACATAAAATAATTCTGAAATCGAACACGATCATATACCGTCGTACTTCCCACCAATAAATTATGCCAACTGCTGATCGGGCGGCGTTATTCCCTCAAACCTCCAAACAGCGTCCATGAAGGCAAAGTGTTTGGTTTCCGGGGGCAGTATGATTGCAAAGCTGAACCTTAAAGGAATGTCCAAAAGGGCACCACCAGGAGTGGAGCCTGTGGCTTAATTGGACTCCTCCCGGGAAACCACAACCATGCCACCTAAAGAAAAGATGCACACATTGAAAGCTTTGTCGATTCTGTGTGTGGTATGTCTGTTTGTAGTTTGGCTAGCGATTTCTCAGCTTTATTCCGATAACGACCGAGACTCCGGCATGCCCCCGCGGTATGCGTCAAGCTTACTAGAGGGATACGCGAGGCTCTGGCACGCGAGATCGAGCAATAACAGGTCTATCATGCCCTTACATGTCCAGGGCTGCATGCACGCTACACTGAAAGGACCAGCTTTTGTCGCTTACAGGTGCAGATAACCCGCTGAACACCGTTAGTGATGGGGATCTGGGATTCCAATTATTCCCCGCGAACGATGATTTCCCAGTAAGTGCAGGTCAACCACAATTCCGGAATTAGGCCTAACCGTCATTCCTGAAAAAAATGAAAAACTTACGTGTCCAAACCACAGGTGCTGTAGCTTGCTTAACAGCTCGGCAGCCGTTCTCAGGCCCAGTATGGATTCGACAACATTGTAGAAAGTTGATAAAGGGTACAGTTTCACCGGATAACAAGTATATATGTAGCATAGTTTACACATTAAAGACCTATGTCTATATATCAGGAGGCAGGCTCAGACAGTCTCAGGCCCAGTATGGATTAGACGTGATTGGACAAAGGTGAGAACGTATCATCAGATAACAGGTATGTATAGCATAGTTTACACATTAAAAATATATGTCTATAGATCAGGAGGCAGATTCAGACGTTCTCAGGCCCAGTATGGATTAGACCAGATGGTACAAAGTTGAGAAAGGGTACATTATCACTGGATAGCAGGTATATACTGTATAGCATAGTTTAAACATTTAAAATCTCTGTGTTCTCAGTATGGATTAGACTACAATCTAAATAGTAGAAAAAAAGAAATGTATTTGAAGCGTACACCAGTATACACTTTTGGTGGTATTTTTAAATCTTCATATATATTTCTGTCTCAGTAACACAGTCCAGCCTCTCCGCAACAGGGAATGAGATGCATACAATTACTGACATAAAGTCTAGTGATTGCAGAAATCTAGGAATTACTAATCACGGGAAAAACTTCCGTCACAATTCTCATAGGCGATGCTGACCCTCAATTAATTTGTGTGTTGAGACAGCGAAAACATTTATTTGTGAATAAAGTGTTGATAACGCAGTACCGTTGATCCCATCACCGTTACTCATCGCCATCAAATTTTTATCACAGGGAGCGATGTAAACATGGTTCTCACTGCCTATCATGATGTGTCACGTAACTTTGGAGTACAAAAGACAGAAGCCACAGGCCGTAGGCGATTCTATTTGATTGGCATGAGAGGGCACATTTAAAAATGTGCGCTGGAAAGTCACACGTCTGTGAGTAGGAAAACTGTGAAAGCTGATGATAAACCACCACTGCATGTCATTGTGAGTCGACGTCCATAAGAAATGGAAGCCATTGATCATCTGAAGCTAGAGCCCGGCCAGCGGGACAGGGCATAGCTACGTCTTTAACCATCATCTATCAGTTCAACCAATTTGTAGTGGCAGTCCCAGTGAAGGATTTGACAGCCCAGACTACACAGCGGAGGAGCAGGGAGTGGTAAACATTGCAAATGCTGAGGCCCTGCCCAAGCAAGGGGGCACACTCATGGACATCGGTACTGGCACTGGGCTCCTCATAGTACGGCAGTGTGTCTGACGGCAGGTGTGCACCCCCACCGTCAGAGACACTTGATTGCACTATGAGGGACCCTGTGCCAGTGCCCGTGCCCAAGAGTCGGCCTACCCACCTGTCCAGGGCAACGGCACTTGCATGGTTGCATGCGCTAGGTGGTGACCCCGGCCATGGGGGGGAGGCAGCCCAGTTAGGGAGGTTTACAAAATGGCATAAGTTGATGTGGGACATTCAGCTGATGCTAAAGGCGAAATTGGTCAAGTCCGAGGAAGAGGAGGACCAAAGAAAGCCATTTTTCTGGCAACCTACAGTTGTGGCCAAAAGTATTGACACCCCTGCAATTCTGTCAGATAATACTCAGTTTCTTCCTGAAAATGATTGCAAACACAAATTCTTTGGTATTATTATCTTCATTTAATTTGTCTTAAATGAAAAAACACAAAAAGAATTGTCCTAAAGCCAAATTGGATATAATTCCACACCAAACATAAAAAAGAGGGTGGACAAAAGTATTGGCACTGTTCGAAAAATCATGTGATGCTTCTCTAATTTGTGTAATTAACAGCACCTGTAACTTACCTGTGGCACCTAACAGGTGTTGGCAATAACTAAATCACACTTGCAGCCAGTTGACAAGGATTAAAGTTGACTCAACCTCTGTCCTGTGTCCTTGTGTGTACCACATTGAGCATGGAGAAAAGAAAGAAGACCAAAGAACTGTCTGAGGACTTGAGAAACCAAATTGTGAGGAAGCATGTGCAATCACAAGGCTACAAGTCCATCTCCAAAGACCTGAATGTTCCTGTGTCTACCGTGCGCAGTGTCATCAAGAAGTTTAAAGCCCATGGCACTGTGGCTAACCTCCCTAGTTGTGGACGGAAAAGAAAAATTGACAAGAGACTTCAACGCAAGATTGTGCAGATGTTGGATAAAGAACCTCGACTAACATCCAAACAAGTTCAAGCTGCCCTGCAGTCCGAGGGTACAACAGTGTCAACCCGTTCTATCCATCGGCGTCTGAATGAATAGGGACTGTATGGCAGGAGACCCAGGAAGACCCCACTTCTTACCCCGAGACATAAAAAAGCCAGGCTGGAGTTTGCCAAAACTTACATGAAAAAGCCTAAAACGTTTTGGAAGAATGCTCTCTGGTCAGATGAGACAAAATTAGAGCTTTTTGGGCAAAGGCATTAACATAGAGTTTACAGGAGAAAAAAAGAGGCATTCAAAGAAAAAAACATGGTCCCTACAGTCAAACATGGCGGAGGTTCCCTGATGTTTTGGGGTTGCTTTGCTGCCTCTGGCACTTGACTGCTTGACCGTGTGCATGGCATTATGAAGTCTGAAGACTACCAACAAATTTTGCAGCATAATGTAGGGGCCAGCGTGAGAAAGCTGGGTCTCCCTTAGAGGTCATGGGTCTTCCAGCAGGACAATGACCAAAAACACACTTCAAAAAGCACTAGAAAATGGTTTGAGAGAAAGCACTGGAGACTTCTAAGGTGGCCAGCAATGAGTCCAGACCTGAATCCCATAGAACACCTGTGGAGAGATCTAAAAAACGGCAGTTTGGAGAAGGCACCCTTCTAATATCAGGGACCTGGAGCAGTTTTCCAGAGAAGAATGGTCTAAAATTCCAGCAGAGCATTGTAAGAAACTCATTGATGGTTACCGGAAGCGGTTGGTTGCAGTTATTTTGGCTAAACGTTGTGCAACCTAGTATTAGGCTGAGGGTGCCAATACTTTAGTCTGGCCCATTTTTGGAGTTTTGTGTGAAATGATCAATGTTTTGCTTTTTGCTTCATTCTCTTTTGTGTTTTTTCATTTAAGACAAATTAAATGAAGATAATAATACCAAAGAATTTGTGATTGCAATCATTTTCAGGAAGAAACAGAGTATTATCTGACAAAATTGCAGTGGTGTCAATACTTTTGGCCACAACTGTATGTGTCATCAGGGTAAGGTGGGACAAAATCCTTGGAAACCCATGCCTGGTTCATTTTTCATTTTAATGAAGGTTAGATCATCCACATTTTGGGTCGACAGACGGGTCCTTTTTTCTGTCAGGATTGATCCAGCTGCACTGAAGACTCTTTCCGATAGCACACTTGCAGCTGGGCAAGCGAGCTCCTGTAAGGCATATTGTGCCAATTCAGGCCAGGTGTCCAGTTTAGCGGCCCAATAGTCAAAGTGGAATGACCTGTGAGGGAGAACATCAATATGGGAGGAAAAGTAGTTTGTAACCATAGTTGACAACTGCTGTCTCCTGTCACTTTCCATCGATGCAGTATTACCAGTCGTGTGAGCGGGACTTGAAAAATCAGTCCACAACATTGTCAAGAAACCCCTGTCTCCAACGCCACTTCTGATGTGTGCACCACAAACACCTCTTCCAAGCTGCCCCCGGCCCCTACGGCTCGTGTGAGAACCATCACTGCTGCTGTGTGCTGGGAATGCCTCAACCAACCGGTTTACCAGAGTTGCTTGTTTGTTAGCCAATATTAGGTCAAGGTTCTCCTGTGGCATGATGTTTTGGAATTTGCATTTATAGCGTGGATCCAGGATGCTGGCCAACCAGTAGTCGTCATCGTTCATCATTTTGGCAATGCGGTTTCTCTTGCCCCACGAGAAGCTTCCTCCTCCCCTAAATAATCATCCTCATCCTCCTCTTCCTCTTCTTCCTCCACCTCATCCATGAGAGGTCCCGGAGCAGGCAATGGCTGAATGTCATCAAGGCTTCCCTCCTCCTCTTCCTCATCATCCTTGGCTCCAGACGCCTGCTACTTAATGTGCATCAAAGTTTGCATGAGCAGGCGCATAAGTGGAATGCTCATGCTTATGATGGCGTCGTCAGTGCTTACCAGCTGTGTGCATTCCTCAAAACACTGAAGGACTTTACAGAGGTCTTTCAGCTTCGACCACTGCACACCTGTCAACTCCATGTCTGCCCTCAAAGTGCCTGCCCGTGTATCCTCCCACAAATGCATTACGGTCTGCCTCTGTTCGCACAGCCGCTCAACCATGTGCAGGGTGGAGTTCCACCTTGTTACAACGTCGATAATTAGGCGGTGCTTGGGAAGGTGGAGCAATCGCTGCAGCTTCTGCATACGACTGGAGTGTACAGGCGACCGGCGGATGTGCGAGCACAGTCTTCACACCTTCTGGAGCAGGGCTGTTAACTCCGGATAATTATTGAGGAAGCACTGCACCTCCAGGTTCAAGGTGTGAGCCAAGCAAGGTATGTGTCTGAGTTTTGAAAGGGCTATGGCTGCCACAAAATTCCAGCCGTTATCACTAACTTCCTTGCCTGCCTCAAGATGTAGACTGCCCAGCCATGACTCAGTTTGTCACTGAAAGTAGTCGGCCAGTACCTCCGCGGTGTGTCTGTCGCCCAAACACATGATCTTCAACACAGCCTGCTGACGCTTTCCACTAGCTGATCGATAGGGGGACACCTCGTGTGCAACACTGGCAGCTGCGGATGGAGTGCTCGTGCGACTGCGCTCTGTGGATGAGCTTTCACTTCTGGAGGAGGAGGAGGGTCGAACGCCTACAGCCAACTGTTTCCTATACCGTGGGCTAGGCAGCACTGTCCCACCACCACTGTCCCCTGTGGACCCTGCATCCACCACATTAATCCAGTGCGCAGTGATGGACACGTAATGGCCCTGGCCATGCCCACTGGACCATGCATCAGTTGTGAGGTGCACCTTTCCACTCACTGATTGCTTGAATGCATGTACAATGCGGTCTTTCACATGAAGGTGGAGGACTGGGATGGCTTTGCCAGAAAAAGAAGTGGCAACTGGGTAGGTCATAGCGTGGTACTGCGTAGGCCATGAGTTCACAGAAAGCTGCGCTTTCAACCAACTGATAGGGCATCATCTCTAACGAGATTAGTTTGGCAATGTAGGCGTTCAAACCCAGTGTACGCGGATGAGAGGATGAGTACTTTCTTGTCCTACTCATAGTCTCTGGTAGGGTGAGCTGGACTTGAGAGCTGCATATGGTCGAACTAGCGGTGGACATGGTGGACTGAGAGAGGGTTGATGATGGTGATGGAGTTGGTGTTCTTTCTGATGGCCTAGATTCAGTCTTTCATTGCAATAACAGTGTGATTCCCTGACTGATTTGCCCTTGCGACGACAACTCAACATTTGCTGCTGGTGGTGTGCTAACCGGTGGGCTTACAGGGGGGGAAACAATGTAGTTTTGCTGACTACCTTCTTTGGGAGCAGTTGCACATGTGGTACGTGAGTTTTGGTAGTCCGTCCACGCTTGCAAGTGCATGGTGGTTAAATGTCTTAGCATGCAACTGGTATTCAAATTTCTCAGATTTTTCCCTTGGCTAAAGGTCTTTGCGCACTTCTTACAGATAACCTTTGCCTAATCATTAGGATTTTGCTCAAAAAAGTGCCACACTGCACTCTTCCTACTATGGAAGACATTTTGAGGCCTTGCACGCTGTGCTATTTTCACCGTCTGGCCAAGCTGTCCTGCAACTCTTTTGGTTTTTGTAACCTGTTTTTGGACTGCTCCGGGCCTGCCAGATAACAGCTGTTGTGATGTCGATGCCCGCTGCGGATGCTCCTCCTCCTCTTCTGAGCTATTGTCAGCGGCACCCTCTTCCCCAAATGTATGCCAATCTGGGTCAACAACTGGGTCATCCATCACCTCCTCTTCAATGTCATGTGCACCTTCCTCTGTGTCACCGTGTATGGTGGTATAGTATGCGGGAAGGGGCACCTGAGTTTCATCAGGGTCATATTCTGCCTCAGTACACTGCGAGGACAATGTAGTGCTCTGAGTGAATGTACCAGCAGAATCATCTATCAGTGGCTGTGCATCAGTGCACTCCATGTCAGATTCATCTTGGCCTGGGTAATTCACCATTTGACTTGATAACCCAGGCATGGTATGTGAAAACAGCTCCATGGAGTAATCTGTAGTGTGGCCTGCTGCATCCTTCAATTTTGGTTGGGGTGAAGGACACAAGGAAAGGTGTGGTTCATGACCAGGAGCCTCCAATGAGGACTCAGTGCTTTTATTTTTTACAACTTCAGAAGAGGAGGCGATAGAGCTGGAGGCTGAGTCAGCAATGTAAGCCAAAACTTGTTGCTGAAGCTCCGGCTTTAAAAGCGGTTTACCTACTCCCCGAAAAGGAAGCCTTCGAGGCATTGTGGAGCCAGACGATGACGCAGGCTCAACACCTCCTGCATTAGGTGCTATTTTGCTTTTTCCACTACCAGCAGATCCACTACCACCACCAACACCATCATTACCAGCTGGCAACCCCCGCCCACTTCCTCGGCCTCTTCCACCACACTTCCTCATTTTTTTGGAAAATGTACCCAAAATTCGACCAACTATATGGTACTGTAAAACAAGGTACAAGGTGTATATAGTAGTGGGGAGAATTTGAATCTCCTTACACACTTCTGGACATTGCTGTATTGTCTCAGACCCAGTGTATATTACACCTCTATATAACAGGCTGATTTTGGATGGTGTAAAAAATGTGTATACAGGCCTGTGGAGAATTTGAATCTCCTTACACACTTCTGGACACTGTTGGATTGTCTCAGGCCCAGTGTATATTACACCTCTATATCACAGGCCGAATTTTGATGGTGTAAAGAATGTGTATATAGGCCTGGGGAGAATTGGAATCTCCTTACACACTTCTGGACACTGTTGTATTGTGTCAGGCCCAGTATATATTACAACGCTATATCACAGGCTGAATTTTGCTGATGTAAAAAATGTCTATATAGGACAGGGGAGAATTGGAATCTCCTTACACACTTCTGGACACTGTTGTATTGTGTCAGGCCCACTGTATATTACACCGCTATATCACAGGCTGAATTTTGCTGGTGTCAAAAATGTCTATATAGGACAAGGGAGAATTGGAATCTCCTTACACACTTCTGGACACTGTTGTATTGTGTCATGCCCAGTGTATATTACACCGCTATATCACAGGCTGAATTTTGCTGGTGTAAAAAATGTCTATATAGGACAGGGGAGAATTGGAATCTCCTTACACTCTTCTGGACACTGCTGTATTGTCTCAGGCCCACTGTATATTACACCGCTATACCACAGGCTGAATTTTGCTGGTGTAAAAAATGTCTATATAGGACAGGGGAGAATTTGAATCTCTGTACAGACTTGAGGACACTGAAGGATTCTCTCAGGCCCAGTGTATTTTACACCGCTATGTCACAGGCAGAAATTGGCTAGTGTATGACAAACTACAAGGTGTTTATGGAATTGGGCAGAATTGGAATCTCCCTAGAGTGTAGGTCTGTAAGAACGTACAAACTCCTCGGCTTTTCCTTACAGAGTCACACACAGATATCTTCACTGTGGCCGTGATAACAGCCATTACACGGTACTGTGTGAGGAGCGTACACCGCTGTATGGTGTGTGAAAAAATGCACGCTCAGTACCTCACCAGGACAAAACAATTACATTTGGATTGCTTTTAAAAAAGCAGTTTGAAGACCAGTGTGCACACAGCAATGCAGCTATCAGGTAGCCTCAGAAGGCAGCCTATTAACCAAAAGAGCTGATCCACCAAAATATAGCCTCCCCTTGCACTGCACAATGACTGGTGTGTTGTACAGGCAAAATCGCTAGCAGCAGAAGCAGTTTTTTTTCTTCTTCCCTGCCTAACGCTCTCCCTACAGAATCAGCAGCAGCTCTCCTTATTCTGAGATCAGCATAAGTAAGATGGCGGTCGGCGTGCACGCCCTTTTATACCCGTTGTAACGCCCCCCAAAGCAAGCCAATCACTTGCATGCCCTTCTCAAAGATGGTGGGGATGGCTGCCTATGTCATCACGTTGCCCACAGTGTCCGTTGTTCCTGATTGGCTGAAAAAGGGCGCTAAAGCATTTTTGAAATGCGACTTTGGCGCTAAAGTCGCAGACCTCGTGGCCGACCTCACCCTAGGGTCGGGTTTTGTTTCATGAAACCCGACTTTGGCAAAAGTCGGCAACTTTTGAATTTTTTCGACCGGTTTCGCTCATCTCTACTGGTGACTACTGTCAGCTCATCATTTGGGTCGTAATTGATTTTAGAGTCAGCCCAATACCATTTGTAAAGAATATATGGCATAGTCATCACCTGAGAGCCAATGTCCAGTAAAGAGTTCATTGGGATGCCGTCAATCACAACTGGGAGGACCGGTTGGTTCGCCAGTTCTGTGGGCCTGGTCGTCCTACTCCTGGGGATTGGCCCTCTGCCCCAGGGGTTGCTCGTTTAAAAGGCAGAATCTTGACATGTGCCCCGCTTTGCTGCAGCGGCGGCAAATGGGTCATTCGTTCTGGTCATAGCGATTGTTGTCTCTCCCTCTGATCGGTTGGATCCTCTTCCACTGTAGCCATGGGACGTCATCTTGACTGGAGGCCAACTGGATTTCTCCTTTGGGGGCACTTGCATGGACTGCATGGATTTGGCTAGTGTAGCTATACTTTTGGTCAGTTCCTGGATCTGAAGATGTAGTTCTGCAGAAGGATCATTATCCAGGGTCTGTGCGTCAGCCTCAACAGGGATCTGAGGGAAGGATGCTGCCTCTTGGTGGTATGTAATTGCTGGATGCCTAGGGGGCGCTGGGTGGCTGACATTTGGTTCATGCAGCACCCGGATAGCCCTATCTGTAAAGTCTGCAAAGTTCAGATCAGGGTTTTGTAGGGCCATGATGCGCAGCTGTGTCCTGTGAGTACTGGACAGGAGTCCCTCAATAAACTGCTCCTTTAACAATTGGTCTCCATCCTGCACGCTCTCTGGGTCAATCTGCTTTACGGTCTGCAGTGCCTCCTGAAGGATAAGAGCATAGTCCCGTATACTGTCCTGCACCCTTTGTTTGCACCCAAAGAAGCTCATTTTTATTTCTGCTGCAGTTCGGGTATCAAAGGTGCTCCTCAGCTTAGCCAGAACTTGCTTAACAGTCTCTTTATCAGTGTCCTGCCAAGACTTTACTTCTCTTTGAGCTGCACCACTCAGTATCCAATGAGAATGTTTACTTTTTGGCTCTCAGACAGATGGTACACTTCAAATAAACTACACGGTTTCTCCTTAAAATCGCTCAAGATATGTGACTCCCCTGAGTACTGTGGTACCCAGGCCGCTCCCGGTATATATGGCATTGATAGCGGCATCATAGGGACTGCAGCGGCGGTCACCAGATCTTGATGCGCTCTGGGGACTGCGCCGGCCGCTGTATTCTGCTGTGCTATCGAAGCTGCGGCTGCACCTGTCTCTGAATCTTGCGGTAACATGGGGGCTGCCGCTGCGCCCGCCACTAAATCTTCTCCTGCATTAGACATTTTCTCCCCCCCGGCTATTTAATCTTAGCCAGGAGAAACACACTCTCAAGCACAGAATTCATGGTCTAAGCTATCATTAGAATCATCCCTCCAGGATAATTTTGGGTAAATACCCTATGGAGCTCCTTGCCAATTATATAAAACCAAAAAATGGAGCCAAAACACCATACAGCTAGAATTCAGAGTATCAACAATTTTTTTATATAATAATACTAATATTAAAATACAAACATAGATAATTAGTGCAGTGCATAATGAATCCGAAACACAGAGCAATTTAATCAAGGTCCAGGTGCACCACTATACAAAAGATGCTGCATAATGGACAAGACACACATGGGATAAACATTGGTAATACCTCCCAAACAATGACCAAGTTTTTATGTCAAAAGGCAAAGTGCCATTTAGTAGGGAGGCATAAACATTCCCCCTCTCTCCATGTGATCAAAAATCTCTGTAGTAGGTCTAGCGCCACCAATGTTATTTATATAGGACCCAGAGATAGAAGGCAGATGGGGAACTATAAAAGGAGAGTACAATTAGAAAGTTTTCTTACCCATGTCCTTGTCCATATGCAGGCACGTGCCCCTATACGCATTTCACGGTCGCTTCCTCAGGGGGGTCATTGATAGCGGCATTATAGGCACTGCAGTGGCAGTTGCCAGATCTTGCTGCGCTCTGGGGATTGCGCTGGCCGCTGGATTCTGCTGTGCTATTGAAGCTGCGGCTGCACCTGTCTCTGAATCTTGCGGCAACATAGGAGCTGCGGCTGCACCTGCCGCTAAATCTTCTCCTGCATTAGACATTTCCCCCCCCCTAGTTAATCTTAGCCAGGCTCTGAATTTCCACTGGCTTACCAGGCTCTTGCTCCTTCGGCTGGATGAACGGTGTGCGCCAGGATTCCAGGCCTCAGCTCCTTGCTCTCTGCCACCTGATGTCTGAGCGCGCAGCACTTCTTTTTTCACGCTCTCTCAGGCTCCACCCACGATGGCACGTACCTTCTGCTTCCATGGGGTACTTGGTACCAGGCCGCTTCTTAAAGGGGCAGTGTCACAGTGGCTGTGACCCGGTCCGTGGCCCTGGGCGTCCAATAAAAGAGGATATTTTCAAAGGAAAAATAAATAGTTTGTAAAGTGTTTGTGACGCCACCTGTGGTGTCTGATCAGAGGTGATCAGTGCTGCAGGGCAGATCCTCTGATCAGACACTGATGGTGATGCAGCAGAGTTGGCATAGCTCTCCTCAGGCAGAGCTTTGTCCCAGGGCAGTTGTGGTAGTGAAGATGATATGTTTGAGGATGATAGCTGTAGCAGAGTTGGATAGGTGATGCAGAAATAACTAGAGGATACAACAGAATGAAGTTTCCTTTACCTTTTACTGAGCTGTGTAGGTACAGTCCAGGGCTCAGGATAAGCAATTTGGGAATCTTCTTATTCAGGTGGGTTGTGAGGACTCCTCTCTAGTGTTATTCTCTGAGGTACTTGCTGCTTTGGACTCTATTCAAGTTCCTCTCTGTGTATGCGACTTAGGTAGAACTCCACTCGCATGACAGGCAGCTGTAGCCTATTTCAGGAATCGCTCCTATATGGTGTCTCCGGCTCACACGTGCTGCTATGTCGTTGAGTCTTAGTTGGGGTCAGAGGACCTGTGGCCTCCTGTTCTCCGGATTCTGCTGCGGGACCTTTAGTACCCACACAGCCTCGGACTCCAGCGTCAGGTCTCTGGCGCTCAAGCATGGGAGTGATCTCTGCTACAGCTCTTGTCTCCAGCTTCTCTTCACACATCCTCTCTTCATCCTGCTCAGGCATTAACTACTCACTAACTTCCTCCTCCTCACCAGAGAGAGCAGCTCCCCTGAAGTTGGGTTTAGAGCTCCCCCTCCTGGCCTGGAGCAGGAACTGTGTTGTATGCTGGAACTACCTGATAAAGGGACTCCTTCTTTGCTTCCCAGCCTGACATCAATCCCCCTAGAGTGAGGCAAGGCCATTGTGGCAACCGAACTCCTGGGGTGCCACAAATTCCTATGATTTCAATATCTTGGGGGTCATGTTCCAGAAGGAGGGAATGAAATATCTTGACTGCAGCATTGTTTAATGCCTCAAAGGCTACAGACTCTGTTAACCCTTTTATCCGTATGTTATTTCTGCACTCCCGATTTTCATGGTCCTCTAGCATGGAGTGGAAAAGGTGTAATTGCTCCTCCTGGGTTTTAAGACATGTTAAGAGGGCATTAGAGTGATCAGTGTAGGTGGATTGGGTGCTTTCCAGAGCTTCAAGTCTATAGCCTTCCTGAGAGATTTCTTGTTTAATGTCTATTAATTCTTTTCTGATGGGTTCTAAGGCCTTGGATAAAATTTGCTAGATGAAAGAGCGTGTCACTTGTTGTTCCTTGCAGCTGGAACCCATATCAGAGTCGCTCTCCATGTCAGACACTGTTTATCCTTCTTGTGCTGAATTGGATGGGCAGTTTATTTTGTTAGCGCTCGGGGTTGAAGGGTGCTTTTTTAAGTATTTGTCAATATCTAACTGAGTGGTTATGTTAGACGTTTTGGTTGATCTGGGTGCTTTAACTCCAGATTTAACCATCATGAAAAATGTTGGGTTGGATTGTAATAGCTTCTTGTACCTTCCCTAACTAGAAGGTTGACTCACTGGTATATCATTCTACGAGAGTTCTGTTGTAAATAACGAGAATTAAGCTTTAACTTAGGCAGTAGATAGTATTGTAGTGGAGATAACTTCTAGTAAAATCCAGGGTGAGTAGTTTTTTCTGATGGCCACTAGATGGCAGTATAACACCACAGTACTATTCCAATGCAAAACTTGTTCTTATATTTATATTTAATTATCTCAGCGCTGCTCAGTAGACTCTCCTAGATATTAAGAGTGGGGATCAGTTGCCTTTACAATATTATCTGAGGTGCCCGGATTCACGGAGTGTGCACTTGATGCCAGCACAGTTCCTCTTTCATGGAGCTGGGATGTAAGAGTGACCTGCCTAACAGTTTTTATTCACCAAATAGAGATCTGTAATGTCTCTAACTCACACCGGGCTTCACCCGGTATTTTAAGTTGCTGGGTCCCTTTACACAAGTGCACCGAGTCGCAGGGAAGGCTGGGGGGCTGCACTGTGTCTTCAGTCCATACCGAGCGCTACAGTCTCCCTCTGTGCTATAGCGCGTTATTTAAGATGGCACCCACTGTGGCGGGAAATAAGTAGGCTCGGCTGTCACCAACCTATGACCTTCTGACCTTCTCCCAGGAGAACATTCCTCAGCGCTTACTGGGGGGAAGAAGTGTAGCCGGAGAGGAATCGCCTGTCACCTCAGCAAGCCGACTCAGCGAGGCCCAGCATCACAGGAGTTTCCCTGCCCATGCGCAGGAGCAGGTGGAAAGACGGAGCCGCCGGCTGACAGGGGAGAGGCATCGCAGTGCTTATCACGTCAGGGCTCAGAGAGTGGTGTGAGGTCGGTCAGCGTGAGAAGCGGGGGGGAGGAAAGCCCGGAGCTGAAGCAAGAGGTTCCTTGGCTATAAAAGCCCCTTGTTGTGGTCCACCATGCTCTGTAGCCTTCAAATATGGTGCTTGTGTAAGGGATTGACATTGCTATGGACAGCAGAGACACGCTACCCCTTTAAAAGACAGCACCCCCTTGGCTGATGCGATGGTACATTTGGTTTGCTCTTCCAGCTATGGAGAGGGGAGGGGCTGTTTTCCCAGTGAGTGTTTGGAGCTGGGAGTCTGCAGGAGACTGACGTGGGGAGAAAAACGTGCAGCTTAGAACTGACTGAACCTGTGGGATTGTGCATACCTTTCTGGGGATAACAAAGGAGATTTTCCTGTGTTACTGCGAGGAGCCACGAAGATCTACAAGGAAGGAATTCATAAGAGGGAGTTCACCGTTTCTAGGAACAGGTTTGGAATCGTCACACAAGGACAAGACCACGTTACACAGAGCATCCAGGGAGGACATTGCATCATCTTGCAGAGAACTCAGGGGGCCCCCAGAAAGGAACTGAGACACCAACTTTACCGTGAGTTTTAACCCTGTGTGCACACATGTTTGGGGCTTAGGATAGGCTGCAATAGACAGAGAACGGTAGCCATGCGGCCGGAGTAGCAGCGGCCAGTCAGGCTATAGTTAGAGCAGCAGAATACTGTACTTTATTGTATTTTTTTGCCTTTTGAAAAATACACTGATCTGTAATAGTTGGTGCACCGTGCCATTTGTACGGCCCAGCTAGAGAATATCACTTTTGTAAATTGTTTTATGTCATTGCATACCCCTGTTTACACTTTCCTAACACTGCATTCCTTGCCTGTAAATAAACTAACCCTTTGTTGTTTGCACCTCATCTTGTGTACCATAGTCTCCCTGCATTGTGGTGGTCCCCCGGCCATCGCTTCACTTGTCCTCTCCAAGCTGCATCATATCGCCCGTTCAGTTGTCTCTGCAGGAGTAGATAGATCTGCTCTGGTTTTGTCTCCCAGGGGTGCCATATGAGTTCAGTTCGGTTTAGGGGGTCAATTTGTAGCAGGAAGCTCGCTTAATCTTTACATTTCCCCAATTTTGTATTGGAGCTCTCAGTTCACACGTCTTGTCTCCTGTGCAGTCAGGCCATGCCCCCCATGACAGGGTTTTGATGTGGTGGTCTCTTAATTTTTGCCAGAGCTGTATCAGTGTTCTCCAAGTTTGGCCATTTTATGCCAGGTTTCAATTTTTTTTTCTGTGTTTCACTGTAGTTATATACAGCACTATTTAGCCTTACTTCCTGCACCATAACGGACTGTGCTCGTCATTCATTTGAACTGTCACTGCGTGTAAACATGCATTCGGGGGAGAGGCAGAGGGTCGGGGGCTCACTCTGCCTCAGATCGGCATCCCCGTGATGTAATCGCGGGGCCCGATCTGTGCCAAGATGACCTGGTCTCATCAGCTTTCTTCATAAGTATAATACATTGCAATGCTGGAGCATTGCAATGTATTATACCTGCAACAAAATTGAAAGTGAAAGTTCCATAAAGGGACTAGGTAAAAAAAAACATTTTTTACAATAAATATGTAAAAAAAATATAAAAAAATAATAAAACGAATAAAAAATTCCCCTAAATATAAACATTTTTATGTGATAAAAATAAAAAAACACATGTTTGGTATCGCCGCATCCGTAAAAATCCCATCTATAAAAGTGTCACCCTAGTTAACCCCTTCAGTGAACGCCATAAAAAAACACAAAAAAGTAGCAAATTATACTTTTTCTAAGCGGTATCATCATAACTAGTGCTGAGTGATACCTTCCGATATCGGGAAATATCGGATCGGATTGGATCAGACCAATACCCCAAAAATATCGGGTATCGCCGATTCCGATACCGGAAACCCATGCAAGTCAATGGGGCACATATATCGGAATGAAAATAAACCCTTTCTTTACTTGCACATCCAGTTCGGGAGGGGGGAAGAGTGTGGGCGGTGCGTGGGCAGACACTGTGCGTGTCTGTGTGTGCGGGCGGGGTCTGTACTGGCCTCTCTGGGGTCTGTGCGGGCCTGCCGGGGGTCTGTGCGGGCCTGACGGGGGTCTGTGCGGGCTGCCGAGGATCTGTGTGGGCCTGCCGGGGGTCTGTGCGGGCTGCCGGGGGTCTGTGCGGGCTGCCGGGGGTCTGTGCGGGCCTGCCGGGGGTCTGTACGGGCTGCCGGGGGTCTGTGCAGGCCTGCCGGGGGTCTGTGCAGGTTGCCGGGGGTCTGTGTGGGCCTGCCGGGGGTCTGTGCGGGCTGCCGGGGTCTGTGCAGGCTGCCGGGAGTCTGTGCAGGCCTACCAGGGGTCTGTGCGGGCTGCCGGGGGTCTGTGTGGGCCTGCCGGGGATCTGTGCGGGCTGCCGGGTGTCTGTGCGGACTGCCGGGGGTCTGTGCGGGCCTGCTGGGGGTCTGTGCGGGCCTGCCGGGGGTCTGTGTGGGCCTGCCGGGGGTTGTGTGTGTGTGCAGGCATCGTCCGATGGGACTACAAGTCCCATCAGGCTATGCCTGCTACAATGACAGTGATTGACACATTAGCCAATGATGGGAAAGTAGTAGTCCCATCATCCGGCTAATGTGTTGAATGTAAAAAAAAACAAAAAAAAAAACATACATGCTACATACTACATACATACTACATATATACTACATTCATACAACATACATACATAATACATATATACTACATTCATGCAACATACATACATACTACATACATACTACATATATACTACATTCATACAACATACATACATTCATATAACATATATACATACATACTACATATATACTACATTCATACAACATACATACATACATACTACATACATACAACATACATACTACATACATACTTCATATATACTACATTCATACAACATACATACATACTACATACAAACTTGATATATACTACATTCATACAACATGCATACATACTACATACATACTACATCCATACAACATACATACATGCATACTACATACTACATACATACTACATTCATACAACATACATACATACTACATACATACTACATTTATACTACATTCATACAACATACATACATACATAGTGCATACTACATACATACTACAGACATATAACATACATAAAACATGCTACAGACATACAACATACATACAACATACATACAATACATTCATACATTCATACAATACATACATTTAGACATACAGCACATATAACATAGAGTACATACTCACCATCACTTGTCACTTTGATCCCCAAAGCCAGTGTTATCTGTAAAAAATATTAAAATAACAAACAACTCATATACTCCCTGATCCGCAGACATCCATGAGTGTCCAACGACGATCTCCCGTGGAGAACAGCAGCATCAGCTGATGCCACCGCTCTCTAGGGACACCAGGAATACAATGACGGGAGGTAGGTATCCTTCCGCACTGTATTTCTCCGCCACGGTAAAAAAATAGTCCCTAGTCTCACTTTTGGCATTGCTGTGTGAGAAAGTTCCCACGCAGCTTTTGCCATAAAGTGAGACCAGTGAACTATAGTAACCTCTCAGTGATGCACTGCAGGAGATCGTCGTGGTACACTTGTGGATTTCTGCGGATCAGGGAGTATATTGGTTGTTTGTTATTTTAATATTTTTTACAGTGAGATGACACTGGCTTCGGCGATCAAAGTGACAAGTGATTGTGAGTATGTAATCTATGTTATATGAACTTAATGTCTATATGTATGTATTGTATGAATGTATGAATGTATTGTATGTAGTATGTATGTTGTATGTATGTTGTATGTATGTAGCATGTTGTATGTATGTAGTAAGTATGTAGTATGTATGCATGTTGTATGAATGTAGCATATATTGTGGTGTGACAGGTGATCGCGTGGTTAGTGGGAGATATGTCACATGGAGGGATGCTCCCTGCGATGCAACCCGGAGTATTTTGCCTATAGTGTACATGAGCACTAAAGATGTCATTTAGTGCACTGGGTGCGGACTGTACTCCGTTTTGCCTGAAGATATGTGTATGTTCAGGACCTGTGGTGAAGTCCTGACCATGTGACCAGCTCATGTGATCCATACCTCACCTATGGGTGTGGTTACAGGGCTATGTAATTGAGGTGTTTAGCACATGTGAGAGAGACTGTGAGGGAGTCTGTCAGAGTGTGGACAGACTTCCATGTGTTCAGGTGGGACACTACAGAAAGTGGCCTGTGTATATTGGCTGTATGTGAGGACGGATAAGCCTCCTCTGTTTGCTGAGGCTCCAGGACTGAGCTTGAAACAATGGACATATATGCTGGTTCTTGCCTGAGCTAAAGGCTATTCCATGTGTCCAGGTGGGACACTACAGAAAGTGGTCTGTGTTCCAAGGAAGGAGAAGCCTTCCTGTGTCTGCGGCTGCAGATAAAGCGCTGCTCTGGACATTGCCCTGGCCTATGTGCACAGGACCTGAGGGAACACAGCCCAGCTAAGGACTGTAAATTTGCTGTCTATGGTTTATGGAGTAATAAACCCTGTGAAATTTTAAAGGAACGTGCCTCATGTTTGTCTCCCGCTGCACCTAAGCGAGTCGAATCCTTACAATTGGTGGAGAATGCGGGCAGCGATTCCCAGGAGCACAGACGGTCAGGAAAATCGTGAGTAATACTGACTGAGGTCAGAGGAAATGACTGTATGGAGAATTGTGGGATGCCTATGAGGAGAAGAGGTACCCGAGAACCTGTGTGGCTGACACCAACAGGTAACGGGCAGGAATCCGTGTTGAGTGAGACTGTGCATGTGTTTTTTTTTTCCTTTTCCTCGCTTCTCTGCAAAAAAAAAACCAAAAACCTGAAAGTGCTTGCTGTGGCTCAGTGCGCTCACCAAGGTCTCGCAGCGCAAGGACCTGGTGTTTTTTCTTTTTGGGATCTCCTATTTGAGCATTGGTAGCAGACGCTGTCTGTCTACACCATCCTGCTGCAGCTTTATTGCATATGACTAAGCGTATACAGTAGTTGTGGCTTTACACAACTATTGAGGGTGAGTACCCTGTATTATTTTCTTTATACCAATTATACCTGCATTGGTAAGGCCCTAAGGGCACGCTTTTGTGGTTTTTTTATCTTTGAGGGTGACAAGTGGCTTCCGGTGGATCGGCGGGTCCACGAAGACGACGCAGCAGGAGTTGCAGAGACACCAGCAGCTGCTTGTGAGCGATGGCAGGAGCTGGGGCAGTGCCAGAAGGAATTGGTGTGGTGTCGTGCTTAAAGGGCCAGTGCCAGAAAAAGGCATAAACTGTACTGTGTGAACAGTGGCCTAAGAGGTTCTGCAGGACAGACATGGGGAGATCCCAAAAAGGGGTGGAGTCCCAAAAGGGGGTGGCGGCCCAAATCGGGGTGGTAGCCCGAAAAGGGGTGGAGTCCCAAAAGGGGGCGGTGGCCCAAATCGGGGTGGTAGCCCGAAAAGGGGTGGAGTCCCAAAAGGGGGCGGTGGCCCAAATTGGGGTGGAAACCCAAAAAGGAGTGGAGTCCCGGGAGGGGGCGGCAACCCAAAGTGGGGTGGTGGTCCAGAAAGGGGCCAAGTTTGAAGAAGTGACAGCACTGGGTGACTCAGTAGGTACGTCTGGAGTATTGCAGTGTATGTGCAGGTCTTTTTCAGAATGTGGAATAACCTTTCCAGGTAGTAATGACGGGCCACAGATGTGTACAGTGATGCTGCAACGGGAAGGAGCCCTTGGTTGGCTGGAATCAGAGAGTCAGGTGACTCTGACAGGAGCTCCTGTTGTTTTCTCTCTGTCGAGAAAAACGTCAGGGTTCGCTGTAAACACGGGGTCACGGTGAACTACGCAATAGACAGAGTAGTGTTTGAGGGGACCAAAGGTGGTGAGTGCCAAGGGGGAGGGATACCACGGGACTTAGTCTATGCCTGGGAGAGGGGCCGGGACTTTGTTTTCTTTGATGACGTTTGGTCGGACAATGGAGATGCTTCGACTGTGGGGCCAGCAGACACTGAGATAGTGAAGGCTCCTGATGTGGACTGGTCAGAGGTAGAACTGACCGGAAGGAGAAGGACATCTGCCCAACTTACGAACCTGACGTCTCGTGACATGACAGATGGTGGGCTGGGAGATGAGACGACTGTGAGTAGCTCAGTCAGTGAACCGACACTACAGTGCCCCTTCTGGCTGGATGGAAAACGGATGATGGGATTGTTAGACCTTGGGAGTCGGGTATCTGTGCTAAGAACCACTCCTGGACGTTCTGTGTCGCCTAGGATGGTGACGAGAGTGAATGGCTTTGATGGGGACGATAAAGAACTTTTGACAGCATACCTCTACATTGACACGACTGAGAGTTCCACGTACCTTGTAGTGACAGTAGTCCCAGACCTACAGTTTACTATGGTAATAGGGCGGGACTTATAAGCCCTGTGGGACTGGTGGACAAAAGGAGACGTGTCTGCTGATATAATGTGTATGGGAGGTAATGGTGTGAAAAGTCCGCCTCCTAAAGTTGATAGGCCTAAGTTAAGCATGACCAGAGAGAACAGTGCGTCGGCCCCACTTACGGACATGATGTCACCTGACAGGTACCACAGGGGGACTGATAGTGGTGTGGTAATTAAAAAGAGTGGACCTGACACCTGAACAGAGAGCAACATGAATGTTTCCCATACGGTGGGGTGTGACACAGGTACCAGGCGTGACTGTAATATGTTATTGCCAGTAGCAACCACTAGGGCTGAAGACAGTGTTTGTCAGACAGAAGCACGAACCCAGTGTAATGACCGTTTGCACCAGGTAGAAGCGCACCTACGAGACTTGGAGCAAGGGCGCAAAGAGATGTGTCAGCAGCTGGCGAGGGAGTGTCTGAAGGTGCCGAGTCTGGAAGTCGCCAACTCCGCGCAGGTGGAGCGGCTGCACCACCTAGAGTCCGAGTTCTTGGCAGGCAAGGCACTGAGACAAGTGACTGAGCACAGAGTGGATGAGCTGGAGAAGGAAGTTTCTGAGCTCAGAGGTCACCTGTCAGTGTGTAAAACCATGAACAAGACCCTGTTGGAAGATATGGAGGTGCTCAGAGAGGCCCAAGAGAAGCATCAACAGGAGATTCTCAGGAGAGAGGATGAGCGTCGCTACCTGGCAGAGGAGCGAGATAAAGTTCTGCAAGAACTCAGTGGAGTAGTAAAAGGTCTTCTGCAGGAGAAGTGGAGGGGCGAAGATGTACAGCAGCCGTGCCTGACTGATAGAAAGGCAGAACTGCCAAAGCCCATCTTGGAAAAGGGTCCTGAAGACTGTAAATCTCAGGAAGATGGTGAGCCAAGGGCTGCACAAGACAGTCATCTGATCGTGACAGATATCTTGAGGGAAGTGTCCGTAGGGAACCCAGAGCCATCTGTCCAGGATGAGAGCAAGTCCACGACCTTCAAGGATGTAATTGATGTACCAGAGGACATGCAGGAAGCCTGTGCTGAGGAAGGTGTGCATGAGACCTTTAGGAAGGCTATAGAAGCATGTAGTGTGATCTGGGCACCAGACACGAAGCAGCTGGTCATACTGTCATCTAAGGAAGTCACAAGGAAGCGGGTTACTATCCTGAGGGATATGCATCTACAATGCCTCCGCACAAGGCAGATGATCCTGTTGGAAAAAAAAGAAGCCGCTCGATGTCTAGAGTGTGCGAGGAAAGTTCAAAGTCAGCAGGGCATTGCAGAAGACATCATTCAAGTGCCCGGAGGTCTGGTGAGGAAAGTCATCAGAAGGTTTGGGAAAGTGATGCAGGACATGGTGAACAGGTCTGGCGTGATGAGAGTGAGGATTCCGGCTGATGACGAAGCCGAGGACATGGGTGAAGATGGGATGGTTCCATTCCTCGTTGTCGGGTCCATGGAGAGCCTTGGGAATATCCGGATGCTCCTGGAGTATCGCGTGTCATACCTGAAAGAAGTAGAGCAGCTAAGACTTGAGAGGAAGCAGATCAGTAGAGAGCTGGAGGAAATGGAAAGAAGATGGCCGCCTCCTTCAACTCACGGTATAGAAAGGCAAAGAGGTTCACTTAAGACTGGAAGTCCTCAAGCTGGAGATAAGAGAGTACATAGAGATAAATGGAAGGGCTGCTCTCGAGACCTTATAGACCTTAGGAGAAATGGCCAGCAGAGAGAGGACAGTAGGTGGCCTGATGGAAGAGGAAGTAGTGATGCCTCAGTTAGCTCAGAGCTGAGTGACTTAGGCGGGAGACCCTATAGAAGACGTGGTGACAAAGAGTCAGTCCAGAGAAGAGGTATGGGGGCAAGGGAGTCGCAACACCATACTGACCGCCGGGGATACGGGTGGTCTGACATGGGCCCATCTTTATCAAAGAACAAGACAGAGTCGGATAATGGATGCCTACTGAAGGGTTCACTAGCAGGGCCTGACTTTGATAGACGACTTGACTGGCAGAGATGACAGAGAAGGATCTCTGGTCGAGTAATAGAAAGTGCCAAGCCCCACGGCTTTAGGCAGAGGAGGGGGATATGTTGTGTGACAGGTGATCGCGTGGTTAATGGGAGATATGTCACATGGAGGGATGCTCCCTGCGATGCAACCCGGAGTATTTTGCCTATAGTGTACATGAGCACTAAAGATGTCATTTAGTGCACTGGGTGCGGACTGTACTCCGTTTTACCTGAAGATATGTGTATGTTCAGGACCTGTGGTGAAGTCCTGACCATGTGACCAGCTCATGTGATCCATACCTCACCTATGGGTATGGTTACAGGGCTATGTAATTGAGGTGTTTAGCACATGTGAGAGAGACTGTGAGGGAGTCTGTCAGAGTATGGACAGACTTCCATGTGTTCAGGTGGGACACTACAAAAAGTGGCCTGTGTATATTGGCTGTATGTGAGGACGGATAAGCCTCCTCTGTTTGCTGAGGCTCCAGGACTGAGCCTGAAACAATGGACATACAGTGGGGAAAAAAAGTATTTAGTCAGTCAGCAATAGTGCAAGTTCCACCACTTAAAAAGATGAGAGGCGTCTGTAATTTACACCATAGGTAGACCTCAACTATGGGAGACAAACTGAGAAAAAAAAATCCAGAAAATCACATTGTCTGTTTTTTTTTTCATTTTATTTGCATATTATGGTGGAAAATAAGTATTTGGTCAGAAACAAAATTTCATCTCAATACTTTGTGATATATCCTTTGTTGGCAATGACAGAGGTCAAACGTTTTCTGTAAGTCTTCACAAGGTTGCCACACACTGTTGTTGGTATGTTGGCCCATTCCTCCATGCAGATCTCCTCTAGAGCAGTGATGTTTTTGGCTTTTCGCTTGGCAACACGGACTTTCAACTCCCTCCAAAGGTTTTCTATAGGGTTGAGATCTGGAGACTGACTAGGCCACTCCAGGACCTTGAAATGCTTCTTACGAAGCCACTCCTTCGTTGCCCTGGCGGTGTGCTTTGGATCATTGTCATGTTGAAAGACCCAGCCACGTTTCATCTTCAATGCCCTTGCTGATGGAAGGAGGTTTGCACTCAAAATCTCACGATACATGGCCCCATTCATTCTTTCATGTACCCGGATCAGTCGTCCTGGCCCCTTTGCAGAGAAACAGCCCCAAAGCATGATGTTTCCACCACCATGCTTTACAGTAGGTATGGTGTTTGATGGATGCAACTCAGTATTCTTTTTCCTCCAAACACGACAAGTTGTGTTTCTACCAAACAGTTCCAGTTTGGTTTCATCAGACCATAGGACATTCTCCCAAAACTCCTCTGGATCATCCAAATGCTCTCTAGCAAACTTCAGACGGGCCCGGACATGTACAGGCTTAAGCAGTGGGACACGTCTGGCACCGCAGGATCTGAGTCCATGGTGGCGTAGTGTGTTACTTATGGTAGGCCTTGTTACATTGGTCCCAGCTCTCTGCAGTTCATTCACTAGGTCCCCCCGCGTGGTTCTGGGATTTTTGCTCACCGTTCTTGTGATCATTCTGACCCCACGGGGTGGGATTTTGCGTGGAGCACCAGATCGAGGGAGATTGTCAGTGGTCTTGTATGTCTTCCATTTTCTAATTATTGCTCCCACAGTTGATTTCTTCACTCCAAGCTGGTTGGCTATTGCAGATTCAGTCTTCCCAGCCTGGTGCAGGGCTACAATTTTGTTTCTGGTGTCCTTTGACAGCTCTTTGGTCTTCACCATAGTGGAGTTTGGAGTCAGACTGTTTGAGGGTGTGCACAGGTGTCTTTTTATACTGATAACAAGTTTAAACAGGTGCCATTACTACAGGTAATGAGTGGAGGAAAGAGGAGACTCTTAAAGAAGAAGTTACAGGTCTGTGAGAGCCAGAAATCTTGATTGCTTGTTTCTGACCAAATACTTATTTTCCACCATAATATGCAAAGAAAATGAAAAAAAAACAGACAATGTGATTTTCTGGATTTTTTTTTCTCAGTTTGTCTCCCATAGTTGAGGTCTACCTATGATGTAAATTACAGACGCCTCTCATCTTTTTAAGTGGTGGAACTTGCACTATTGCTGACTGACTAAATACTTTTTTTCCCCACTGTATATGCTGGTTCTTGCCTGAGCTAAAGGCTATTCCATGTGTCCAGGTGGGACACTACAGAAAGTGGTCTGTGTTCCAAGGAAGGAGAAGCCTTCCTGTGTCTGCGGCTGCAGTTAGAGCGCTGCTCTGGACATTGCCCTGGCCTGTGTGCACAGGACCTGAGGGAACACAGCCCAGCTAAGGCCTGTTTATGTTAATGTCTATGGTTTATGGAGTAACTAGATTAAGGCCCGATGCTATCGCATCGAGAGGATAGTGACACACCTCTTGCCATGATAACCCTCAATACACACACACCTCCTCAACATACACTCCTCTCACCTTTCACCATCTCCACTCACATCCACTCACTCTTTCACTCCACATACGACCCGGAAGCTGCTTAGCACATTTATTATAGTAGATTAAGGCCCGATGCTATCGCATCGAGAGGATAGTGACACACCTCTTGCCATGTTAACCCTCAATACACACAGTCCTCCTCAACACACCACACCGCCTCAACACACACTCCTCTCACCTTTCACCATCTCTACTCACGTCCACTCACTCTTTCACTCCACATACGACCCTTTCTCTCACTCCGTCTCTCATACTCACACCGTCATCGTCGCTGCTCCACGATCCCCGACATCTTCTTCCGCCCGCGCCATCCTGGATCCCGACATTGTCCACGCCGGCGACATGTTCTTGCGGCCATGCCATCTTGAGTATTCTGAAATCCTGTGAGTGGACATTAGTGGAGATAGCGAAAGGTGAGAGGAGTGTGTGTTGAGGAGTGGTGTGTTGAGGGTTAACATGGCAAGAGGTGTGCTGTGACGTCACCAGTTACAACTGGATGGAAGTTGTTACAACCCGGAAGCTGCTTAGCGCATTTATTATAGTAGATTAAGGCCCGATGCTATCGCATCGAGAGGATAGTGACACACCTCTTGCCATGTTAACCCTCAATACACACACACCTCCTCAACACACCACACCGCCTCAACACACACTCCTCTCACCTTTCACCATCTCCACTCACGTCCACTCACTCTTTCACTCCACATACGACCCTTTCTCTCACTCCGTCTCTCATACTCACACCGTCATCATCGCTGCTCCACGTTCCCCGACATCTTCTTCCGCCGGCGCCATCCTGGATCCCGACGTTGTCCACGCCGGCGACATGTTCTTGCGGCCATGCCATCTTGAGTATTCTGAAATCCTGCGAGTGGACATTAGTGGAGATAGTGAAAGGTGAGAGGAGTGTGTGTTGAGGAGTGGTGTTTTGAGGGTTAACATGGCAAGAGGTGTGCTGTGACGTCACCAGTTACAACTGGATGGAAGTTGTTACAACCTGGAAGCTGATTAGCGCATTTATTATAGTAGATTAAGGCCCGATGCTATCGCATCGGGAGGATAGTGACACACCTCTTGCCATGTGAACCCTCAACACACACTCCTCCTGAACACACCACACCGCCTCAACACACACTCCTCTCACCTTTCACCATCTCCACTCACGTCCACTCACTCTTTCACTCCACATACGACCCTTTCTCTCACTCCGTCTCTCATACTCACACCGTCATCATCGCTGCTCCACGTTCCCTGATATCTTCTTCCACCGGCGCCATCCTTGATCCCGACGTTGTCCACGCCGGCGACATGTTCTTGCGGCCACGCCATCTTGAGTATTCTCAAATCCTGCGAGTGGACATTAGTGGAGATAGTGAAAGGTGAGAGGAGTGTGTGTTGAGGAGTGGTGTGTTGAGGGTTAACATGGCAAGAGGTGTGCTGTGACGTCACCAGTTACAACTGGACGGAAGTTGTTACAACCTGGAAGCTGCTTAGCGCATTTATTATAGTAGATTAAGGCCCGATGCTATCGCATCGGGAGGATAGTGACACATCTCTTGCCATGTGAACCCTCAACACACACTCCTCCTGAACACACCACACCGCCTCAACACACACTCCTCTCACCTTTCACCATCTCCACTCACTCTTTCACTCCACATACGACCCTTTCTCTCACTCCATCTCTCATACTCACACCGTCATCATCGCTGCTCCACGATTCCCGACATCTTCTTCCACCGGCGCCATCCTAAATCCCGACGTTGTCCACGCCGGCGACATGTTCTTGCGGCCATGCCATCTTGAGTATTCTAAAATCCTGCGACTGGACGTTAGTGGAGATAGTGAAAGGTGACAGGAGTGTGTGTTGAGGAGGAGTGGTGTGTTGAGGGTTAACATGGCAAGAGGTGTGCTGTGACATCACCAGTTACAACTGGACGGAAGTTGTTACAACCCGGAAGCTGCTTAGCGCATTTATTATAGTAGATAGATGTATCACACCTATGTTTTTATGTGGATAAGATATTTACATAGTGAGCCTCAAGAAGGACAGTATTACTGATGTATGTAAAGTGCTATTGAAATAATAGTACTCTATTAATAAATAAAAAATTAATTATTATTACCTTAGTTATGTAGGTATGTGTTAGCTATGTAGTTGAAATCTACGTATGTTTGCCTAAATTTTTTTTGTTTTTGCCTTTTTTTTTTTAATCTATATATACCTATACCTATGTATATTTTTATGGATTTAAATATGTCTATGACATATATGTGAAAGAGATAATGAGTGTAAGATATATCTATCTGCTTAAAATATTTATATATATAACATTTATCAAGCTATGTATAGAAGTCTTAGAAGTCTATTATCTATATCTATTTAGAATGTAACTATTATTTATATATCTATATATCTATCAATTCCAGGACCAACTTAAATAGTTTAAAGTAAGACATTTTTGTAAACGACATTTCTAGTGAAGATTTTTGGGCTATTAGGTAGCAATTGTCCTTGAAGTGGTGTATCCACCACTTTGACCCTAACGTTGCTGCGTTGCTTTACTCGGGAGAATGCAACATACAATTGTCCATGGGCAAATACAGGTTCAGGCAAAAAAATTCCAACTCGATTGAGGGTCTGTCCTTGGGATTTGTTAATGGTCATAGCAAAAGCAGGTTTTAGAGGAAACTGTCGACGTTTTAATTTAAAAGGTAACCCAGTTTCTGAAGGACACAAATCGATGCGTGGAATAAACACAATGTCTCCTTCAGCTGAGCCAGTAATCACTTTAGCCTGTATGATGTTGCGGAGTAAGGCAATGACAATGAGGCGAGTGCCATTGCAGAGACCTTTCTTGGTGTTTAGGTTTCTTAATAGCATCACAATGGTGCCAATTTTAAGTTTTAAGAGATGTGATGGCATTCCTGATGGTGTCAGAGAGTTTAAAAATTCAACTGGGTAGTTTTCACATTCCTCTGCCTCATCAGCATCGACAGAATCATCACTTGTATATACAGTATAATCACCACTAATGCGATCCATTACTTTACAGTTCAGAAAATCGACGTCATCATTTTTCGGACATAGTATAGCATGTGATGCAGCAGTGTTGAGGCTTTGTTGGTCATTAACATCAATGCAAATATGGTCTCCAAAGATCTCGGTTACTATAGAGCCAGTGCAAAGCATGTCTGGAGGAATTTCAATGACATCCTCTCCAAGGTTATGTTCATTAGACAGCTCACCATTTCCAAGTTTAAGCAACCAAGTGCTGTATTCAGGATCAGTGGAGCGCATGTTGTTAATTAGCGGTAGTCTGGTAAAATGTTGCCAATGTTCTGAATATTTAATGCAGGAATCTACAATGTCTATTCTTGTTCCATGAGCGATGACGGGAAGACATTGTCTGAAGTCTCCTCCAAGAACAATAACTTTACCTCCAAATGGTGTTTTATTTTTTTCAGCAACATTTGTTGTCATGATGTCACGTAGAAGTCTATCTATCACATTCAATGCATGTTTTTGGACCATAGTGCACTCATCAATAATAAAAAGTTTTGTACTCTGTAAATGTTTTCCTGCATTTGTATTGTTTTTAATCCTGGAAACAGATGTTTCATTGATCGGAATAGGTATGCCATATAGAGAGTGGATTGTTCGGCCTCCTTGTATCAAGTTAGATGCTATTCCTGTAGTCGCTGCAGGTGACACAATTTCTCCTTGTCCTCTTAAATGATGTGTAAGTAGATGGTATAGGTAGGTCTTTCCACTGCCACCAGGTCCATCGAGAAAAAAGCACTTTGGTATTAAACTGCTATTTTGTAAAGCTTCAGTAATGACATCATAGGCAAAAAGTTGCTCCTGATTAAGAGTTTCTTTCATCTCTGCAGCTTTTTTTAACTCATAATCCTTATCATATTGTTTAAGGAGTTGTTTAATATTTTTTGCTGGGCGTGGTAAATTATAATCAGCAAAAGTTTTTCCATGGACTATGAGGACATCTTGGACATCTTTCATAGCATATCCTTCACAATCGATACACTCTTCAGTGTTGCTGTGGTATGTATGACAATAGTCTTGTAAAAAATGGTCCTTAAATTCATTCCACAATTCAAGTGGATTACTGGGGGGGCCAAAAATACAGATATAAGCAAACATGTCTCTATGTTGGGAAGGCATGTTAAGAATGCAAGCATCTGTTAAAGTATGTCTCCAGATGCTATCATCGAATAATAATCCAAGTGCTAACGCAGCATCCTTAAAGGTTTCATGCATAACTCCATTGACGGTTTTAATGCTGTCAAAACTGGTAGCAGCTTTTACATGCAGTAACAACAAATGTAAATAATAGCGTTCTTGGTCTTTCACACTAACAGTATACATTCTTCCAATAACTGTGAGACCCCCTCGTTTTCTTTGTTCCCATGTGCCTTGTTTCCAAACGTAGTGTTCTGGAATTTTGCGGTAGAAATAGTTATGTGCATTGTGGTCGATCTTATTAAGGTTGAAATACGCCATAAGTGTAGAATTGGAATTGAGCTTTTGATGGATGTTGTCTGCAGAGTCATTCTCATGAAAATAGAGTGGTTGAGAATTAGGCAGATGTACGGCTAGGCGAATGATGGCATGAGATTGTTTATGCATAGGAAAAGCAAATATCCGCCATGCAGCCTCAGGTGCACTAACATATCTGGTATCCATAAATTGGTGTGTTTCATCATGTTGGATGTTATTTTGGGAAATTTCAAGGTTGGCTTTGTCATGTCCTTTGTAAACGTATTTAAATAAATATTTTACACTTTGAATGGAAGCACATATTTCTACATTAATATGGCACTTGTATTTGGTGAGTAAAAATGGGTTATATGGAACTACCCATGAATTGTCAATCGTCTTAGAATGGTGTTCATATGTTTTGCCAATGGGTCTGCGGTAAGTGGGATAGCCATCCTTTTCTTTGATGGTATATGGTTGGTTTTGTTTTGGGAAACCTTTGCTACACTTTCCAAGATCCATACAGGGAGAATTAGGATTGTGTTCTCCACAGGGACCATGAATCATGTGTTGAAGAACAATGTTATGGAGCTGAGGGTAGATTGTTTCATCAGGTATTTCAGCCCAGACTATATTGTCTATGTCCGCCTCAGTCCGTAATTTAGACAGGCTGTCAAGAATAATTAAAATATGAGCGTGTGGGAGACCACGCTTCTGAAATTCAATGACATGGACCATTGCAGTGACGTTTCCAAATAATCCACTGCTAATGTCTTTTAAGAGGGATTCCAGTTTAATTTTAAAGACACGTGCAACCAAGTCTGGTCTGTGTTCAACACGCTGCCACGGTTCTAAATGTGTAGTAATCTCATTCCACTTAGGATTACATGTCATGGTGATAAATAGATCTGGTCGACCATACTTTGTAACAATAGCCATAGCATCCTGGTAGCGCTGCTGCATGTTTCTTGGACTGCCTTCAAAAGAAGATGGTAAAATGATGGTTTTCCCAATAGGGATGCCCTTTTGAACCGATTTTTTGAGTAGATGTTCTTGAAGGAGGCAGTAATCCTCCACTTTTAAATCTTTTTGGTGTTTGCGGATGTAATGTAGGCGATTAGCTTCGATTTTGACATAAGCATCTACTAAATATTGCTGTGTTAGCTTACCACCATTGAGGAGTGGATTAAAGTAATTTCTGACAGATAACATATAGCAATAGTATTGGAGTTGAGTGATCCTCCTCGAACTTTTGCCTTGTTGTTTGAGTCCATCATGCCATCCTTGGTCTCCATAAGGGAAAAATATTGGATAGAGGAGGGCATCCAAATTGCTATGGAGAATACTAATTTGTTGTGTTTTTGGAGCTAAAGGGTTATGGGGATCAGGTTTTAAATGAATTAATATGTCTCTATTGAAAGGTGGCTCACCATTGTCATTTTGAAACACGACTGCTACTTCACTGACAGTGGGATTATTGTAGCGTCTAGGGTCTTGAGTACGATCTTGTTTAATAGCCATAGTGATGTTTGGCATGACAGTTCCGTTTTGTAGAGATTTAATTTTTTCTTGTTCTTCCACATCACATAACATTTGATAAGCTTCCACAAAAGGATTAATAGTTTGGATTTGAAGGGCAATAATGTTCATCAATGTAGGATGACATTTTTGATTTTCTTTACATCGTAAGCGTTGTTCGTTTGCGGTAGTGGTATCAAGAATGTAAAGTTGGGCAAATGCGCGTTGCTGGTCATCTGAGGGATGTAGTGTTCCAGTTCTATGATAGATCTGGCCATGTATGCGGAAACAGTATGGGCCATATCCAGGAGGTGGTGAAATATTTGCACCCATGGAGGTAAAAGCAAAGGAACTGTTAATACTTCGAATATTATCCATGAAATTTTTGCTAAATTCACTTTGCCCTTTCAGCAAACGTGTAAAGACATCAGGATATTGTAGTATGGGTACATGGACTTTACCCTTCTGACAGCAGAGCGTAAAGTTGTTATCAGAAGGTATCTCTGCTACAAAATGCAAAGCTTCGCAATGCTCACATACATGGGTCATGTCACAACAGCTGTGTTCGGTAATACTATTTTCATCATTAGTGAAAATGTGAGGTTGTAGTAGAAGTGCATGTCCAACCGATGGGGTGCGCCTAGGTTTGAGACCAACGTATATTTGTCTTGGTTGCACTTTCTGCGGGCTAACTGCAGCTTGTATGTGAAGAAACTGTGCGTTGGTATTGAATGGTGGTATTGATAGGGCAGAAACAGATTGCTGATTAGTTATGTCAGTGAACGGCATATAGGATGAAGTGTGGTAGTAACTTGTTCCACATGCTGATGTGGAAGCATCCTGTTGTGAGTCTACTAATAATGATGAGGAAGAAGCCGTCTGTTGTTGGCGGTGATGGCGTGTAGAGGCTTCTTCAGCCAATGTAATAGATTTAGAGTTAGGGGATTCGTGTGTGAGACGACGGCGTTTATAAGCCTTAATCTTGTCAAGTCGATGCTGTTTTTCCTCAGGAGTCTCATTAGCACGGCGTTGTTTTTGTCGTAGTGCTAAAGCTGCTTTCCTTTCACTGGCATTGGCATACTGTGCATCGGTATTGAATGGTGGTATTGATAGGGCAGAAACAGATTGCTGATTAGTTATGTCAGTGAACGGCATATGGGATGAAGTGTAGCAGTAAATTGTTCCACATGTTGATGTGGAAGCATCCTGTTGTGAGTCTAATAATAATGATGAGGAAGAGGCCGTCTGTTGTCGGCGGTGACGGCGTGCAGAGGCTTCTTCAGCCAATCTTATGGATTTAGAGTTAGGGGATTCGTGTGTGAGGCGACGGCGTTTATAAGCCTTAATCTTCTCAAGGCGATGGTGTTTTTCCTCAGGAGTCTCATTAGCACGGCGTTGTTTTTGTCGTAGTGCTAAAGCTGCTTTCCTTTCACTGGCATTGGCATACTTTTTGTTATGACTCATGTTGGCACAGGTAAAGGAGTCTATTTGGCAGTTATCTGGCAGTGAAGAAGGCGTCCTGGAGTATTGTAGAGTAAACAGATACTAATTGACCCTGTAATTGCCCAGCAGTAGTTATGAAGTGGTAGTGGCAAATTGGCCCTGTAGTTAGACACCGGCAGAGGAGCAAGGCAGCAGTAGTTATGGTGGTAGAGGCAAATTGGCCCTGTAATTAGACATCGGCAGAGGAGCAAGGCAGCAGTAGTTATGGCGGTAGAGGCAAATTGGCCCTGTAATTAGACACAGGCAGTGAACAGTCAGAGGAGCAAGGCAGCAGTACTTATGGCGGTAGAGGCAAATTGGCCCTGTAATTAGACACCAG
The DNA here is from genome assembly GCF_039654945.1 of Dendrobates tinctorius. Classification (NCBI taxonomy): domain Eukaryota; kingdom Metazoa; phylum Chordata; class Amphibia; order Anura; family Dendrobatidae; genus Dendrobates; species Dendrobates tinctorius. The sequence continues at coordinate 22,098,711 of NW_027361795.1, forward strand.
CAGAGGAGCAATGCAGCAGTAGTTATGGCGGTAGAGGCAAATTGGCCCTGTAATTCGACACCGGCAGAGGAGCAAGGCAGCAGTAGTTATGGCGGTAGAGGCAAATTGGCCCTGTAATTAGACACCGGCAGAGGAGCAAGGTAGCAGTAGTTATGGCGGTAGAGGCAAATTAGCCCTGTAATTAGACACCGGCAGAGGAGCAAGGCAGCAGTAGTTATGGCGGTAGAGGCAAATTAGCCCTGTAATTAGACACCGGCAGAGGAGCAAGGCAGCAGTAGTTATGGCGGTAGAGGCAAATTGGCCTTGTAATTAGACACCGGCAGTAAACAGGCAGATGACCAAAGCAGCAGTAGTTATGGCGATAGAGGCAAATTGGCCCTGTAATTAGACACTGGCAGAGGACAAAGGCAGCAGTAGTTATGGCAGTATAGGCAAATTGGCCCTGTAATTAGACACCGGCAGAGGACAAAGGCAGTAGTTATGGCGGTATAGGCAAATTGGTTCTGTAATTAGACACTGGCAGAGGAGCAAGGCAGCAGTAGTTATGGCGGTACAGGCAAATTGGTCCAGTAATTAGACACCGGCAGTAAACAGGCATAGGACCAAGGCAGCAGTAGTTATGGTGGTACAGGCAATGCCAAGCGTCCGCACAGCAAGTCGGCGTGAAGTAAATGACGCAATTTCACGAATGCAAGATGGCGTCGGCTAAATCTCGCGAGATTTCGCCGACGTCGTTAACACCTCTTGCCATGTTAACCCTCAACACACCACACCGCCTCAACACACACTCCTCTCACCTTTCACCTCCACTCATGTCCACTCACTCTTTCACTCCACATACGTTCCTTTCTCTCACTCCGTTTCTCATACTCACACCGTCATCGTCGCTGCCCCGACATCTTCCTCCGCCGCCGCGATCCAGGATCCAGACGTTCTCCAGGCCGCCGACATGTTCTTGCGGGACGCCATCTTGGATTTCGTGAAATCCCGCGATATTCAAGATAGCGTCGCCGCAACAACATGTCGCTGGCGTGGACGACATCGGGATCCAAAAAGATGGCGTCGGCGAAATCTCGCGAGATTACGCCGACGCCATTTTGGATCCCGATGTCGCCCACGCCAGCGACATATTCTTGCGGGACGCCATCTTGGATGTCGTGAAGTCCCGCGATATTCAAGATGGCGTCGCCGCAACAACATGTCGCTGGCATGGGCGACATCGGGATCCAAAATGGCGTCGGCGTAATCTCGCGAGATTTCGCCGACGCCATCTTTTTGGATCCCGATGTCATCCACGCCAGCGACATATTGTTGCGGCGACGCCATCTTGAATCTCGCGGGACTTCACGACATCCAAGATGGCGTCCCGCAAGAACATGTCGGCGGCCTGGAGAACGTCTGAATCCTGGATCGCAGCGGCGGAGGAAGATGTCGGGGCAGCGATGATGACGGTGTGAGTATGAGAAACGGAGTGAGAGAAAGGAACGTATGTGGAGTGAAAGAGTGAGTGGACATGAGTGGAGGTGAAAGGTGAGAAGAGTGTGTGTTGAGGCGGTGTGGTGTGTTGAGGGTTAACATGTGCGTGTGTGTGTGGTGACGTCACCGGTTACAACTGGACGGAAGTTGTTACAACCGGAAGCTGGTTAGGGCATTTATTATTATAGATAAACCCTGTGAAATTTTAAAGGAACGTGCCTCATGTTTGTCTCCCGGTGCACCTAAGCGAGTCGAATCCTTACAATATGTAGTATGTATGTAGTATGTATGTTGTATGAATGTAGTATGTATGTATGTATTATGTAGTATGTATGTATGTTGTATGAATGTAGTATGTATGTAGTATGTAGAATGAATGTAGTATATATGTAGTATGTATGTATTATGTTGTATGAATGTAGTATATATGTAGTATGTATGTAGTATGTAGTATGTATGTATGACTGTAGTATATATGTAGCATGTATGTAGTATGTAGTATGTATGTATGCATGTTGTATGAATGTAGTATATATGTATTATGTATGTATTATGTAGTATGTACAGTATGTTGTACAGTGGGGAAAAAAAGTATTTAGTCAGTCAGCAATAGTGCAAGTTCCACCACTTAAAAAGATGAAAGGCGTCTGTAATTTACATCATAGGTAGACCTCAACTATGGGAGACAAACTGAGAAAAAAAAATCCAGAAAATCACATTGTCTGTTTTTTTTTCATTTTCTTTGCATATTATGGTGGAAAATAAGTATTTGGTCAGAAACAAGCAATCAAGATTTCTGGCTCTCACAGACCTGTAACTTCTTCTTTAAGAGTCTCCTCTTTCCTCCACTCATTACCTGTAGTAATGGCACCTGTTTAAACTTGTTATCAGTATAAAAAGACACCTGTGCACACCCTCAAACAGTCTGACTCCAAACTCCACTATGGTGAAGACCAAAGAGCTGTCAAAGGACACCAGAAACAAAATTGTAGCCCTGCACCAGGCTGGGAAGACTGAATCTGCAATAGCCAACCAGCTTGGAGTGAAGAAATCAACTGTGGGAGCAATAATTAGAAAATGGAAGACATACAAGACCACTGATAATCTCCCTCGATCTGGTGCGCCACGCAAAATCCCACCCCGTGGGGTCAGAATGATCACAAGAACGGTGAGCAAAAATCCCAGAACCACGCGGGGGGACCTAGTGAATGAACTGCAGAGAGCTGGGACCAATGTAACAAGGCCTACCATAAGTAACACACTACGCCACCATGGACTCAGATCCTGCAGTGCCAGACGTGTCCCACTGCTTAAGCCTGTACATGTCCGGGCCCGTCTGAAGTTTGCTAGAGAGCATTTGGATGATCCAGAGGAGTTTTGGGAGAATGTCCTATGGTCTGATGAAACCAAACTGGAACTGTTTGGTAGAAACACAACTTGTCGTGTTTGGAGGAAAAAGAATACTGAGTTGCATCCATCAAACACCATACCTACTGTAAAGCATGGTGGTGGAAACATCATGCTTTGGGGCTGTTTCTCTGCAAAGGGGCCAGGACGACTGATCCGGGTACATGAAAGAATGAATGGGGCCATGTATCGTGAGATTTTGAGTGCAAACCTCCTTCCATCAGCAAGGGCATTGAAGATGAAACGTGGCTGGGTCTTTCAACATGACAATGATCCAAAGCACACCGCCAGGGCAACGAAGGAGTGGCTTCGTAAGAAGCATTTCAAGGTCCTGGAGTGGCCTAGCCAGTCTCCAGATCTCAACCCTATAGAAAACCTTTGGAGGGAGTTGAAAGTCCGTGTTGCCAAGTGAAAAGCCAAAAACATCACTGCTCTAGAGGAGATCTGCATGGAGGAATGGGCCAACATACCAACAACAGTGTGTGGCAACCTTGTGAAGACTTACAGAAAACGTTTGACCTCTGTCATTGCCAACAAAGGATATATCACAAAGTATTGAGATGAAATTTTGTTTCTGACCAAATACTTATTTTCCACCATAATATGCAAATAAAATGAAAAAAAAAACAGACAATGTGATTTTCTGGATTTTTTTTTCTCAGTTTGTCTCCCATAGTTGAGGTCTACCTATTATGTAAATTACAGACGCCTCTCTTCTTTTTAAGTGGTGGAACTTGCACTATTGCTGACTGACTAAATACTTTTTTTCCCCACTGTATATATGTAGTATGTATGTATGTATGTTGTATGAATGTAGTATATATGTAGTATGTATGTATTATGTAGTATGTATGCTGTATGAATGTAGTATATATGTAGTATGTATGTAGTATGTATGTTGTATGAATGTAGTATATATGAAGTATGTATGTAGTATGTATGTATGTTGTATGAATATTGTATATATGTAGTATGTATGTAGTATGTATGTAGTATGTATGTTTTTTTTTTTGTTTTTTTTTACATTCAACACATTAGCCGGATGATGGGACTAATACTGTCCCATCATTGGCTAATGTGTCAATCACTGTCATTGTAGCAGGCATAGCCCGATGGGACTTGTAGTCCCATCGGACGATGCCTGCACACACACACACAACCCCCGGCAGGCCCGCACAGACCCCCGGCAGGCCAGCACAGACTCCCGGCAGGCCTGCACAGACCCCCGGCAGGCCCGCACAGACCCCCGGCAGGCCCGCACAGACCCCCGGCAGGCCCGCACAGACCCCGGCAGGCCCGCACAGACCCCCGGCAGGCCCGCACAGACTGCGCATCATGATGACATCATTTCAGCAGCCAATGACAGCCATGGCATTAGTTAACATGGCTAACACAACAGGCTCATTGCATTATGGGAACTTCCGATTCCGGTATTCGATATTGTAAAAATATTGGTACTCGGTATCGGAACTCTGATACAGCGAATATCGGCCGATACCCGATATTTGCAGTATCGGAATTCTCAACACTAATCATAACGCTTGGAAAAAGTGCAATAACACACGATCAAAAAGATGGATATAAATAAGCATGGTACCGTTGAAAACGTCATCTTGTCCCGCAAAAATATCTCCGTGCCAGCTCATAAAAAATGTGGCCATTTTAGGCTGGTTTTCCATTTTTTCCCTGTGTTCCACTCTAGTTGTATACAGCACTATTTAGCCTAAAAAAGCAAAAAATACAGCACACAGATTTGTCAGTGTGGTATCTCCGTGGTAGCTCATATATCTGCGTTCTCCAAGTTTGGCCATTTTAGGCCGGTTTTCAATTTTTTTCCTGTTTGCCAGTGTAGTTATATACAGCACTATTTAGAATAAAAAGACAAAAAAAAAATACAGGCCACAGATTTGTCAGTGTGGTATCTCATTAACAAGCCTCATTTTTCTGCGCAAAATAATTGGCTATTTTAGGCCTACATATTCTAATGTTTTTGCAGTCTGTTATCGCACTTATTGACACAAATCTGATAAGCCAAAAAACATTTTTACCTACAGTCCAGATAGGTAAAAGTGTGGTTTCCCGCATACGTATCACATACAAGTTGACTCCCAAATCAGCCATTTGTAGTGAACGTGTATAATATTCTAGTCCAATTACAATGGGCAAGGTGCGTGGCAAGGGACTGGTAAGTGGATGTGATGGTGATGGTGCATGCCAAGGCTGAGGTCGTGGCCAAGCTGAAATTGGGCCACCAAAAACACCCACATCTTCTCTATCAAAAGGGCACATCAGTATAGAGAGAAGGAAGTACAATTGTGCTCAAAAGTTTACATACCCCGGCAGAATTTTTGCTTTCTTGACCTTTTATCAAATAATATGAATGATAACACTAAAACTTTTTCTCCACTCATGGTCAGTGGTTGGGTGAAGTCATTTATTGTCATACTACAGTGTTTTCTCTTTTTAAATCATAATGACAGCCCAAAACATCCAAATGATCCTGATCAAAAGTTCAAATACCCTGGTGAATTTGGCCTGATAACATGCACAGAAGTTGACACAAATGGGTTTGAATGGTTACTAAAAGTAACATCCTCACCTGAGACCTTTTTGCTTGTAATCAGTGTCTGTGCATAAAAGCTGAGCGAGTTTCTGGGATCCAGACAGACTCCTGCATCTTTCATCCAGCCACTGACATTTCTGGATTGTGATTCAAGGGGAAAGCAAAAGAATTGTCAACAGATCTATGGGAAAATGTAGTTGAACTGTATAAAACAGGAAATAGATACAAAATATATCCAAGGAATTGATAATGCCAATCAGCAGCGTTCAAACTGTGATTAACAAATGGAAATTCAGAGGCTCTGTAAAAACATAACAAAAATGTCATCCTTAACTTCCAGGAAAATTGTTCGGAATACAAAGAAAAACCCACAAATAACATCAGCTGAAATACTGGACTCGCTGAAAACTGTAACGTCCGTCTGTTGCGAGTCTAAGCTGCAAGTAAAACAGCACCACAAGAAACCCCGAGACCCTTTACCACCATACAGGGATCTGGAATTACAGCAGAGCCCAAGAGGTAGCTGCCTATGAGAGCAGCAGACCGGAGCAGGAAGGTCGCCGGGAAGGGACTAAAAAACGGGACCGAAAGCGTAGTCAGGAGGCAAAGTCAAAACTGGGCGAGCAGCAGAGGTACAAAATCAGCAGGCTGTAGGAGGGTCAAAAATCCAGGCTAAGGTCAGAGTCAAAATAGTAATTAAACACTAGATACTGAAAGCATAGTCAGGAGTCAAAGTCAAAACCAGGCGAGCAGCAGAGGTACAAAATCAGCAGGCTGTAGAATGGTCAAAAATCCAGGCAAAGGTCAGAGTCAAAATAGTAATTAAACACTAGATCACTGGGGAAACCAAGACTATATCTGGCAGCCTGCAGGACAGGCTCCAAAGTATTTGAAGGACACGGCTATCTCTCACAGGCTCACAGCCTGATGACCTAATCTGGACAACCCCCAGAACCAGGCCAGATGGTGATGCACGACTGGCACCAACCACTTTACCTCTAACAGAAGAATGAAGCCTGCGCCCACCAGACGCCTGCGCAGGGACCCCTTCTCTGTCACCACCATCACCCACAGGAGAAACACGGCAATGCCAAATGACAGAGGCATGTGTCAAAGGAGCGGGACCATATGAGGATATAGCCCTCCTATCACCGGCACCACCAGTCGAAGGAGTCCAGCGCCTCACAGCGGCCAAGGCAGGAGCACCAGCCACCGAGTCCAATGTTGACGTGACAGTCCGGCGCCTCCCAATGGCCAAGGCAGGAGCACCAGCCACCGAGTCAAATGGCGACGTGACAGTCCAGCACCTCCCAGCGGCTGAGGCAGGTGCACCGGCCACCGAGTCCAACGGCGACGTGACAAAAACTAGCGGTGTGGCTGTTTCAAGATGCACAATAAGGAGGCACTTGAAGAAAAATGGGCTGCATGGTCGAGACGCCAGAAGAAAGCCATTACTGCACAAATGCCACAAAGTATCTTGCCTACAATACGCAAAACAGCACAGAGACAAACCTTAAAACTTCTGGAACAAGGTAATTTGGAGTGATGAGACCAAAATTTAACTTTTTGGTGTGACGTTCAGGAATGGGCAACGTCCGAGAGTGGACCCTCTGGGTTGCGGATCTGGAGCCCCTGGGTCGAGCGTGCCAGGTGATGACCGACCCCTATACAGGGATCGTTAGGGGCAGAACCGCAGAGGACAGAACCGCAACAGCCGGTACCAAGAGGGACGGATCAAAGGACTAGGAAGACCAGTGGAGGGACAGGGATACCGGACAGAGTTTAGAGTACCTGAACAGGGGTATCGGATGAGGAGGAGACCAGGCAGCAACTACTAGAAGGGGCAGCAGGAGTAGCCACAGGAGAAGAAGGAGTGCAGACGTGGAGGCCCCAGGAGGAGATATAGGAACCGATTGGCAGAAGACAGGAGACCCAGGGAGGCAGGAGACGGAACCGGTGGTATGAATACCCGATGATAGGCAAGGAGAGGTAAAAGGGCAGGACGAGGCAGAGGCAGACAGGGAGGAACAGAGAGGAACTAAAAACAGAGGAACTATAGTGTAGCTATAGCGGCCAGAACAACGCGTGAATACCACACAATCATCAGGTGTCCTCTCCACAGAGAGGACGCTTGAAATACCTTATGGTCAGGAAGTGGGTTTGCAAGCACCGCCCCTAGCGACGCCCACCGCCAGCAGAAGAGGACTGGCGCGTCCCCGCGGCCCAAGGACGGTGCGCAGGGAAGCAGCAGAGCCGGAGGCTGGGTGAGAGTGCGCGCTGAGGAAGGAGTGCCGGTAAAGAGAGGCAGCGGCGGGTGCCGCCGCAGATGAGGCAATGGCGGGCACGGCCGCCGATGTCACGGTAACCCCCTCCTTACGTTCCCCCCCTTCTGAGATTGGCCAGAATTTTTTTCAGTATAAGAGGGGCGTTAACATTCTCTCGAGGCTCCCAGGACCTCTCTTCAGGACCAAATCCCCTCCAATTAATAAGAAAAAGAGTCTTCCCCCTAACTCTTTTCATGGCCAAAATGTCCTTTACTTCAAAGACGTCATCCGACCCAATAGGTGAAGGAGGGGCAATGGAGGCAGGTTGGAACCGATTCAGAACCACAGGTTTCAGGAGTGAGACATGAAAGGCGTTAGGGACTCGGAGTGAAGCCGGCAACCTCAGTTTATAAGCCACCTCATTGATGTGTCTAAGCACTTTGAAGGGACCGATGTATCGGGGACTTAACTTGTAGGAAGGAACTTTCAGGTGGATATGCTTGGTCGAAAGCCAGACCTTGTCGCCAGGATGGTATGGAGGAAGGTCCTTCCGTCTCTTGTCCGCATGTTTCTTGATTCGGGCATTGGCATCCACGAGGGCCTCTCTGGTCTCCTTCCAAATTTGCGAAATTCCATGGCGAGAGCATCTGCTGTGGGAACTCCTGATGACGTGAAAAAGGGCAGCGGAACACTTGGATTCTGACCTGAGACCACAAAGAATGGTGATTTGGTGGTTGATTCGCTGGGATGATTATTATGAGCGAATTCTGCCCAAGGTAGAAGTGAGACCCAATTGTCCTGATGGGCGTTGGAAAAGTGACGTAGGTAGGTTGTCAAAACCTGATTAATCCGTTCCACTTGCCCGTTGGTCTGTGGATGATAAGCAGAGAAGTCGAGAGATGTGCCCATAAGCCGACAGAGAGCCCTCCAAAATCGAGAAGTAAATTGGACCCCACGATCAGACACAATCCGTTGAGGGAGACCATGTAGCCTGAAGATCTGGTGGATGAAGATCTCGGTCAACCTCGGAGCTGACGGCAGTCCGGGCAAGGGGATGAAATGAGCCATCATGGAGTAGCGATCTGCTACGACTAAGATGGTAGTGCAACCAGCTGAGCGGGGCAAGTCGGTTACGAAATCCATTGCGATTTGCTGCCAAGGAGCCTCCGGAACAGGTAACGGGTGGAGAACACTGGAGGGCAGGGTCCTCGGAACCTTGTTCTGAGCAGAGGTTGTGCAAGAGGCAACATAGTCCATCACGTCTTGGCGAAGGGAAGGCCACCAGTAATAACGGAAGAGAAGCAAGAGGGTTTTCTTGGTCCCAACGTGCCCAGCAACCTTGGAGGAATGCCCCCAGCGCAACACCTCCGGGCGTTTATTCTGAGGAACGAAGGTCTTGCCTGGTGGAGGAGTAGAAAAATTCACAGGAGCCACGGTGATCACTTTGGCAGGCTCGATAATATATGATGGACCCTCATCCTCTTCAGGCAACTGCAAAGACCTGGAGAGTGCATCCGCTTTGATGTTCTTGTTGCCGGGACGGAAGTGAAGCTTGAAATCAAACCGAGAAAAATACAAGGCCCATCTGGCCTGTTTGGAATTGAGTCTCTGAGCGGACTGCAGATAGGCCAAATTCTTGTGTTCTGTGAAGATAGTAAAGGGATGCACTGCCCCTTTGAGCAAGTAGCGCCATTCTTCTAGAGCCATCTTAATGGCCAGCAACTCCCGGTCTCCAATGGAGTAATTGCACTCTGCAGGCGAAAAGGATTTGGAATAGAACCCGCAGGGAACCAGCCGTCCTGATGGAACCTGCTGGAAAAGGACCGCCCCTCCTCCGGTGGAGGAGGCATCCACTTCTAGAACAAAAGGCCTACTGACCACCGGGCGATGTAAGATCGGTGCTGATGCAAAAGAGCATTTCAGGGCAAGGAAGGCGTCTTCAGCTTCGGGAGACCAGCTGTTTGACTTTGTTCCTTTACGGGTCAGGGCCGTGATGTGCTTGGTCACTGTGGAAAAATGAGGCACCAACTGTCGGTAGTAATTCGCGAATCCGAGGAAACGCTGGATGGCATTTATACCGACAGGACGGGGCCACTTGAGCACCGCAGAGAGCTTCTCTGGATCCATCTTCAGACCGGAATCCATGATTATATAACCCAAGAAGGGTAACGAGGTTTGCTCAAAGAGGCACTTTTCAATTTTGGCGTAGAGGTGATTCTCCCGAAGACGATGCAGGACCATGCATACGCTTCTCCGATGAGAGGATAGGTTGGGCGAAAAGATGAGAATATAATCTAAGTACACCACCACGCAAGAGTACAGTAGATCCCGAAACACCTCGTTAACGAATTCCTGAAATACAGCTGGAGCATTGCAAAGACCAAACGACATGACTAAATACTCATAATGACCATCACGGGTATTGAAGGCCGTCTTCCACTCGTCCCCTGTGCGGATCCGGAACAAATTATAAGCTCCCCGCAGTTCCAACTTCGTGAAAATCCGAGCCCCCCTCAGCCGGTCGAAGAGTTCAGGGATAAGCGAAAGCAGGTATCGATTCTTAACCGTGATATTGTTCAGGCCCCAGTAGTCAATATATGGTCGAAGTGATCCGTCTTTCTTCCGAACAAAGAAAAAGCCTGCTGGGGACGAGGATATCCGAATGAAACCCTTGGCCAAATTCTCCTGTATGTATTCAGTCATAACCGTGGTCTCTGCTGGGGATAAGGGATACGTTCTCCCTCTGGGAGGGGTGGCTCCGGGAATCAGGTCGATAAGGCAGTCATAGGTCCGATGCGGAGGCAGAGAATCCGCTTCTTTTTTGCTAAAAATATCGGCGTACGCGTAGTACGGTGCGGGAAGGCCCGGAATATTGGCTGGCTTAGGCAGAGAACGAGGATGGACGATGGGCCGCAGACAACGTTCGTGGCAGGAATGGCCCCAACACAGAATCTCCCCTGAGTGCCAGTCGACAACAGGCTCATGCAGCCTAAGCCAGGGTAATCCAAGGAGGACAGCGTGGGACAATTTAGGCAGGACGTAAAAGGCTATTTTCTCGAGATGAAGCGCTCCAATTTGTAGATCTACTTCGGCCGTAACCATGGTGACGAGCTCGGGGAGAGGTTTACCATCAACGGAGGTGATTGCATGCGGGTCTTTTGGGATGACCACCGGGATCTGGAGTTTATCAACCTCTTCTTGCCGAATGAAATTACCAGCAGCACCCGAGTCCACATACGCCTCCACAGATCTATGCTCTCGACCTGCAATAATTAAAGCTGAAAGGGTAAGGGGCAGAGAGGAATTATGATCACCTAGGGAGACCTCCCTTACCTGACCTAGGTGGAGGCGTTTCCCGGTTTCTCAGGACAGGTGCGCACAAAGTGATTGGCTCCACCGCAGTACAGACAGAGACCGTTCGTCATCCTCTCCCTGCACCGCTGCTCGGACAGCCTGATACGATCTACCTGCATGGGCATGGGAGCGACCCTAGTAGAGGGAGCAGAGGAGCATGGAGTGGGAGCTTGATACAGCCTAAAGGGCTTTATCTCCCTAACCGACAGTCGAGCGCGTTCCAAAAACCGCAGGTCGATTCGAGTAGCCAGGGATATGAGATCCTCCAGAGTGGTTGGGGTATCTCGTCCGGCAAGCTCGTCCTTGATTTTACCTGAGAGACCTCTCCAGAAGGCACCCACAAGTGCCTCATTATTCCATACAAGTTCCGACGACAATGTCCAAAAGTGGATGGCGTACTGCCCCACAGTAAGGGAACCCTGGCGGAGGTTAAAGAGGGCCTCTGTGGTAGACGCTAAGCGTCCAGGTTCGTCGAATACTTTGCGGAACATCTCCAGAAAGTTCTGGATACTAGAAACTACGGGATCATCCCTCTCCCATAAAGGATTCACCCAGGCCAGAGCCTCTCCCTCAAGATGGGACACTATGAACGCCACCTTGGCGCGATCTGTGGGGTATTGTTGGGGCAAAAGCTCAAAGTGCAGTCTGCACTGGTTTAAGAAACCCCGACATAACTTAGGATCTCCGCATACCGGGGAGGCTTTCCCAGATGAGGCGGGGACAAAACTGCATCCCTGGGTGAGGTTGAGGCGGCCGCAGAGGACTGCAAGGCAAGCAGTTGATAGTCTACGGACGCCATATAACCCAAGATGTGAGACTGGGCATCATGCTGCTGCGCAAGCTCCTGCTGGAGACAGGCTAGGAGGGGAGCATGCCAAGGGTCAGAGGTTTGCAGGGCGGACAGCCGGGTGTCCATAGATTTCATGAAGGACGTTATCCGGGTCTGTTTTTCACGTAAGAAAAGCAGTTCCTTCTGTGTAGCGGCTGCGGTTCCGGCGGGATCTATGGCCCGATGATACTGTGATGTTCATGAATGGACAACGTCCGAGAGTGGACCTCTGGGTCACGGATCTGGAGCCCCTGGGTCGAGCGCGCCAGGTGATGACCGACCCCTATACAGGGATCGTTAGGGGCAGAACCGCAGAGGACAGAACCACGGTAGCCGGTACCAAGAGGGACGGCTCAAAGGACTAGGAAGACCAGAGGAGGGACAGGGATACCGGACAGAGTTTAGAGTACCTGAACGGGGGTATCGGATGAGGAGGAGACCAGGCAGCAACTACTAGAAGGGGCAGCAGGAGTAGCCACAGGAGAAGGAGTGCAGACGTGGAGGCCCCAGGAGGAGATATAGGAACAGATTGGCAGAAGACAGGAGACGGAACCGGTGTTACAAATACCCGATGATAGGCAAGGAGAGCAAGGAAAGGTAAAAAAAGGGCAGGATGAGGCGGAGGCAGACAGGGAAGAACAGAGAGGAACTAAAAACAGAGGAACTATAGTGTAGCTATAGCGGCCTGAACAACGCTTGAATACCACACAATCATCAGGCGTCCTCTCCACAGAGAGGACACTTGAAATACCTTATGGTCAGGAAGTGGGTTTGCAAGCACTGCCCCTAGCGACGCCCACCGCCAGCAGAAGAGAGAGGACTGGCGCACGCCCGCGGCCTAAGGACGGTGCGCAGGGAAGCAGCAGAGCCGGAGGCTGGGTGAGAGTGCGCGCTGAGGAAGGAGTACCGGTAAGGAGAGGCAGCGGCGGGTGCCGCCGCAGATGAGGCAACGGCGGGCACGGCCGCCGATGTCACATTTGGCCACAACCATAAACGTTACATTTGGAGGCAGATCAACAAGGCCTATGATGAAAGGAACACTATTCCTACTGTAAAGCACGGAAGTGGATCGCTGATGTTTTGGGGATGTGTGAGCTACAAAGGCACCGAAAACTTGGTTAAAATTGAAGGAAAGATGAATGCAGCACATTATTAGCAAATACTGGAGGCAAATTTGCACTCATCTGCCCGGAAGCTGTACATGGGACGTACTTGGACGTTCCAACATGACAAAAATCCAAAACACAAGGCCATGTCATTGGCTACAGCAGAACAAAGTGAAGGTTCTGGAGTGGCCATTTCAGTCTCCTGACCTTAATATCATTGAGCCACTCTGGGGAGATCTCAAGCACGCAGTTCATGCAAGACAGCCCAGGAATTTACAGGAACTGGAGGCTTTTTGCTAAGAAGAGTGGGCAGCTTTACCATCTGATACAACTACCACAAAAGACTTCAAGCTGTCATTGATGATAGAGGGGGCAATACACGGTATTAAGAAATAGGGTATGTGAACTTTTGATCAGGGTCATTTGGATGCTTTGGGTTGTCATTATGACTTAAAAAGAGAAAATACAATAGATTGACAACAAACGGCTTCACCCAAACACTAACCATGAGTGGAGAAAAAGGTTTGGCGTTATCATTCATATTCTCTGAAAAAAGGCCAAGACAGCAAAAATTCTACTGTATACTGTATATATATAGTTGAAACTAGAAGTTTACATACACTATATAAAAAGACACATATGCATGTTTTTCTCAATATCTAACATGAAATCAGAAAAAACCTTTCTCATTTTAGGTCAATTAGGATTGCCATAATTATAAATATTTGCCACATGCCAGCATAATGAGGGAGAGAATGTTTTAAGACATTTTTATTACTTACTGCAAAGTCAAAAGTTTACATACACTAAAGGGCCTGTCACACTAAGAGATATCGCTAGCAATATCGCTATAACTAGTGACGTTATAGCGATATTGCTAGCGATATCGCTGTGTCTGATACTTACCTACGACCCGCTCCCCTGCTGGTTATCGCTGATCGCGCGAGAACGTTCAGGACTGTTTCTCGTCGTCTGCTTCCTGTGGCGCTTCCTGCTGTGAGGACGAGCGACGAGTGGAGCCGGGCGGGAGGACGCAGGATCGCCTAGTGTGACAGGTAAGTAGCGATCCCCGTCCCCAGCGATGTCGCTAGTGAGATCTGCCCGTGTGGCAGCTCACTAGCGACCACTTAGCAATGTACCAGCGATCCTGACCGCGTCATATCGCTGGTCGGGATCGCTGGTACATCGCTAAGTGTGACAGTACCTTAAGATTACTATGTCTTTAAAGAATTCTGGATTGCCCAGATGATGATGTCATGTGTTTGGAAGCTTCTGATAGGCTTTTTTTGCAACATCTGAGTTAATTAGAGACACACCTGATGCACATCTGAAACATACTGCTTCTTAGTGTAGCATCATGAGAAAGTCTAAAGAAATCAGCCAAGATATTAAGAAGAGAATTGTGGACTTGCACAAGTCTGGCTCATCCTTGGGTTCAATTTCAAGATACCTGAAGGTGCATCATTCATCTGTACAAACAATTATGCGCAAGTACAAACATGATGGAAATGTCCAGCCATCATACCGCTCAGGAAGGTTATGTGTCCCAGAGGTGCATGTACTTTGGTCCGACATGTGCATAGCAACCCAAGGAAAAAAGCAAAAGACCTTGTGAAGATGATGATAGAAGCTGGTAAGATTGTGCCAATATCCACAGTGAAACGAGTACTGTTTCAAAATGGGCTGAAACACCACTCTGCTAGGAAGAAGCCATTACTCCAAATGAAACATAAAAAAGCCAGATTAATGTTTGCAAATGCACACAGGAACACAGACCTTAATTTTTGGAAACGTCCTGTGGTCTGATGAAACTAAAATTGAACTTTTTGGCCATAATGATCATTGTTACTTTTTTGTACTCTTTTTTCTTTTTAAACTCTTCTCATTATAATCTTTTGGTGTAACATAGCAACATAAACTACAATTACGTAATAAACAAGTTGCAAGTCATTAAGAGGGTAAATTATAACCAGGTAACAAACATGCAAGGTGGAATGGTGGGGAAAGGGGAAGTCCAGTTCCATGGGTCTAAGCTTAAATCAAGTATATTTAGTTTCCAGGCAAGGATTTGAGCATATTATCAAATATAGATACGGTAGATATTTATTTGCATGTGTAGGAAATGAGCCCTATTGAAAGTGGTAAATAATTGTCTAGACAAGTAGGGTCAAGCTAGCAGCATCTTTAAAGAGTCGCCATGGAGTCAAAATTTGTTTGAATCGTTTCTCCTCAATTCCCAACTTGAGAGTTCTTCAAAATCTGTATATTTGCTCTATTTTAGATTCCCACTGGGAGATAGAAGGGGCTATATTGGAATTACACATTGCCAGAATCAGAGTACTAGCTGATGCTAATAGATATCTAAGTAGGAGTTGTTTGTTTTTCTTATATTTTATCTGGATTGATATAGTAAGTATCGATGACTGAATATTTCAATGTTCGGTTCGGATTATAATCGCCGAATTTGCAATATTCGTTGAATATTCGCCAAACATAATCGAACACCATTCAGGTCAAAGGAAGGCAAAAGCAAACGCATGCACAACACCTTATAACTGCCCCAAATGCTGCCAAATCACATCAAAAGATGGACAGACACCAGGAAAGTGGCCCAAATTCACCAACAGTACAAATTGCAGCATGGCACTGCAGCAATCAGCCAGGTATGAGGTATCGGGGTCTGGGACAGCATTCACAGCTTTCAATTGAACGTCACAGTAAGACGAGGTGGCTGAGGAATCAGTGTAGGCCTCCTTTGATGGGAGCGATGATACCACATGCAACACCTCTACCTGCTTTCATGCTGGGCCACAGTTATGTGGTACAAATATCAGTTTCATAGACAGGCCCAGATTGCTAATCTGCCGGGCCAGGCAGATGCCTGGTGGGCTGGTGGCTATGTAATACAAACCTTTAAAACATCTCGCCGCCGTGGCCCTCTGTCATTTTGTGCAAGCATGAGAGTGTGTGCACACAGGGCCTTCAGTCACAAGTGTGAATTGGCCGCGACGGCAGCACGCGCAAAGCTCTTCAGTCTGACGCTGGCCAGTACCAGCGTCAGAGCAGCTTTTTTTTGTTTCCTGCGCTACTCACCACCAGCCCCAGCCAGGGATCCACTCCTCTGCATGGCCGACAAAGGAGTGAGGGACGGGCTGGGCCGGGGGGCAGAGGGGCATATGCCCCCCAGGCCACTCCTCCAGCAGCTGCGCAGGGACAAGAGACTGGCTGCTTCTTCCGCCGGGCCAGCACTGTGATTTTAAATCTTGTTTCTTTGCCGACACGGTCGCATCACAGCTAGCAGATGCGGCCTTGTCTGCCAAAATGTTATAATGCAACACGCCCTGCACTGTCATCTTCCCGCTGGAGAGGACCTTCATAGGAGCCTGTGGGCCAGAGAAAAGTCAGGGGAAGGAAAAAAAATACCTTCTCTAATAAGTGTGTACATGTATGGTGTTTCTCTATATTTATATGTCTGTACATATGAATTTTATAAGATTTTTTGTCTATAAGTCTTCAAATATGTATGTGACTGCATGTATATATATCTGTGCATGTGTATATGTGTGTGTCTGCATGCGTGCATGTGAGCATGAGTGTCTGTGTGCTTGTCTATGTGTGTGTATGCATGTGAGCATGTCTGTGAGCGTGTCTATAACCATGTCTATAAGTGTGTCTTTATGCATGTTGCGAGCGTGTCTGTGGGTGTGCCTATAAGTGTGTCTGCATGCGTGTTTATAATCATGTCTATAAGCATGCCTGTGTAGGGAGGAGGACCCCCATAGGTTGCCTGGGCCGGAACCAAGGGAACCGCCGTCTGGATTCCTAGGGAAACAGTTCCCGGGGAACAAAGGAGGAGAGCAGATGACTGAGTGTGACTGGGCAACAAGGGGAGGGGCGAGTATAAAAGGAGCAGGGGGTGCGCAGGGGAGACAGTTGGTGGCATGCCAGACACTGAACAAGAGGCTGTGGGACTGTGAGAGAGCTAGAGCGGCCGACGGTGACCAGAGGGGAGAATGGCAGCAGAGAGGAGATTCTCAGTGCCCATCAGAGAGGAGGCACCGAACTTACCGACCAGAGACTGTCACCCCCGTCAAGTCGGGGATGCGACCTGCCCACAGTCGTCCGCAGCCGGTACCGCTGTGCTCCAGCCCATTGGGGCCTGTCCGCTGTCTCCCGCAGCCGCCGCTTCAATCCTGCCAGCAGTGGCGGCCTGCCTGCTGCCGCCCCACTACAGTCTGCAATTGCGGCCTGTGCATCACCGCCCAGGGCTGCCATTACCCCACTACAGTTGGCAGTTGGGGCCTGCTCCTCACCTACGTAGAGACTCTTTGCACAGGCCCAGTCCGTGCGCGTGGCCTACCAACCACCACTCTTCCAGACTACGTCACTACCCTGCTTGGAGGGACTGGAGTCCCCGTGGACTTGCTAACGAACGGGACCCTGTTGAGGCTACAGGGGGTTACCGCAACGAACGACTCCCTTAGGGCCTGTTGTGCCCCAACTTCTCCTGGGTGCTGGACACCTGAAGACTACGACAGTTCCTCAACAGCTGGGCCCAGCGGCTGCGACGTCAAAGCAGCCGCATCAGCGACATCAAAGCAGCCACATCAGAGACATCAAAGCAGCCACACCAGTGACACCGAGGGATGTCAGGAAGGATAAGTTGACTTTAGGAAATAAGGACCCATAGTTGGCCATTTCGTGGCCCCATAATAGCTGGCCTTGCTGGGTCAGTCACATTCTCGTTAAAGAAAAGTGTTGTTATTGTTGTTGAGTCCCTGTGAGGACAATTAGTGTTACCCCTTTTTGATTGCTCAGTATAGCCCTAGCGGCTCCAGTTCATAAACGTTATTTTCCAAAACAACACTCAGTCTCGTGTCTCGTCACTGCATCCTGCGAACCTGCTGTTACCTACATTTGGCATAGTTGGCAGGGTGCAGTCTCCAAGAGCGGACAATAGTACCCCAGACCAGGGCAGGGCTGTGAACTCTACAGATAATGAGGGCCCCCGTTCCAGCATTTTGTTGAGGGCTATGCTGAACAACCTGCCTAGGTTTTCCGACTCCAATGCTATGCTATGGAGCAGGACAGAGTGGATGCGGGGGCTTTTTCGGATGCACCCAATGACTCCTGACCTGGAAGCCGATGTAGCTCTCATGGCATTAGACGGGGAGGTTCGGAGGTCAGTGATGTTGAGGCCCCTGGGACACCACAACACCTTTGATAAAGTTTTGCAGATAGTAGAACAGACCCATGGGGACCCAACTAATGTGGGAGAATTAAGAACCCGGTTGTTCAGTCTAGTCGAATGCAGGGAGAGGGGTAGACTATCACCCAGTATATGAATGTCCTCCAAGAATTGCATATGGCTATTGAAAGGACGGAGTAAGGGTAGGACCTATTGACATTACCCCACGCGACCTACTGGTGACTGGACTGCGAGACCTGTTAAAAAACAGGCATTATGGGAGCAGATCAGAATGAATCCCCGTATAGACTTTTCAGAGGTGGGAAGTCAAGCACGGGCTCGAGAGCAAGAGCAGGGGATGGCGGTTCCCATGGGGATGGTCCGGAGTGTGGAGGCTTCCATGAACGCAGTCGAGGAGCCTCAATGAGTGGAAGACATGAAACAAGAGTTGAAGAACATTAAGGGGGAGTTAGCCGAAGTGAAGATAAGGACCGAGTCCGGGACTGGACGGCCTAGTTTTAATCCCGCCCCTGGGGGTCTCGCTCACCGCGGGGCAGTCGGCCTGCACAGGCCCGGTGTTATGAGTGCGGAGAACCAGGCCACTTCACCCGAGAGTGTCCGTGGCGTGGGAGATACCCACCCCGGCGGACGTTAAAATAGAGGGCTCCGGGCAGGGGGCACCACAACTAGGGGTGGTGGAAGTCCCGAAGATTTGGTCGCAAAATGTCCGGTGGTTTGGGCAGAAGTGGAGGGCCGGGCCGTCCGGTGCCTGGTGGACACGGGGTCATAAATGACAACTATGCCTGCAACTTATTTCCGGCAAAATTTCCCCGAGGCAGCGAGACCCCAGTGGGGACCCATGATTAGACTAGTAGCCGCCAATCAACTACCGGTCCCTGTTGCCGGGGTGGTCTGGGTGCAGGTAACGTTGTGCGGTAAATCCCTCGGTCGCAGAGGAGTGGTAATGACGCAAGGAGAAACCGATAAGCAGCACCCAGTTATTCTGGGCATGAACATACTACGAGAGTTCGGCAATCTGCTCCTCAATGATCCCACGCATAAGATCCTGAAGCAGTGGGGTTCCCGCATGGCCCAAGGACAAGTATTCCAGCAGTTGGTACGGGAGGAGCGAGTACATCAGGACTGCCGGGAAGGTGAGGTTCTGGGCAAAGTCATCGCCCCAGCGGCTCCCCTGCTTGTACTGCCTCCTGGGCAGACGGTGATGGCCCTGCCAATTCGAGCCTCGATGCCCTTGGAGGACGTAGAGATGCAGGTGGAGCCATGCTACTCGGAGCACTTACTTCCTGGCATACTGGTGTCCCATTCCCTAACTACAGTGCAAAAAGGGACCGTCCTGGTGCGCTGCGTCAACCTCAAAGACCGAGACATTATCCTGAAAGCTCGGACCGAACTGGCCAAACTAGTAAGGCCTTTAGAAGAAGTGCTGCCGGCTCCTGGGGTTCAATTTAGAGTGCAATCCGAGGATCCTTGGGAAGTAACTATTCGGACTCTGCAGGCCACCGAAATCTCGGCTCAGGAGAAGGGTCGAAACATCCTTGAACAGATGCGGGCCGAACTCTCCGGACTAACTCCAGCCCAGCTCTACCAGATAAAAATACTGCTCGGACAGTACCTTGAAGTATTTGCTAGTCACGAGGAAGATTTTGGATGTACCCTCGCCACCACTCATGAAATTTCCACGGCAGGAGCGGCCTCCATCCGAGAACGATATCGACAGATTCCTCCACAACTCTACCAAGAGGTGAAAACTCTGTTGGCCCAAATGTTGTGAAACGGGGTGATACGGGAAAAGCCAAAGCCCCTGGGCGGCCCCCATTGTGTTGGTCCGTAAAAAGGATGGTACCTTACGATTCTGTGTGCATTATCGAAAGCTGAATGCTTGTACTATTAAAGACTCATACCCACTGCCCCGCACAGAAGAGTCCTTGTCCGCCCTGGGGAAGGCGACGTACTTTTCTACTTTGGACCTGGCCAGTGGGTACTGGTAGGTGCCTATGTCAGAAGAAGATAGGGCCAAGACGGCGTTCATACTGCCAATGGGACTATTTGAGTTCAATCGAATGCCGTTCGGACTGGCCAATGCCCCGGGGGCCTTTCAGCGTTTGATGGAGCTGTGTTGCGAGTTCATTTTCCCTTTCACCATTGAGGTCTGATGAACTCCCTCTTCTGGTGAAGGAAGGTAGTGAGGCTGATTACAAAGCACCTGAGCAGAATGATGATGACTGGGTGACTGGGATTGCTGACTGGATATAAGGCAGCCGACGCCCTTCTGCCTTGCGGGTGATTACTCTGAGGGATTCTTGGAGACCAGTCTGATTCCTGCTCCTCAAAAGCTAAGTTTTCTGCTCTACTTTTTGCATTTGTGTTTTGGTTTTGTTTTGCCTTGTTTTTCTGGATTTCTGCCTTTCCCTGCTGGGTGAGCTGATTTCCTTTTTGCTCTGTCTTCAGATAATACCTGAGTACTGATATAGTCTTTTTGAAGCCTAGCGTCTTCAGGGCCTTTTTCCCTATCAGTCTGTTGGCTCTTGTTTTTTGAGAGGGTTTTGGCGGATTGCAGACAGCAGCTTTTCTATTCTGTCCTATTTAGTTAGCTTGGGCCTCATCATTTGCTCAGCCTATCTTTCTATCTGTGTGAGTGTTTTTTCATCTTGCTTCACCGTCATTATATGTTGGGGGCTGCCTATTGCTTTGGGGTCTGCTCTGGGGCAGTTTAGATTTCCCTTTCTGTCTTTAGGCTATGTAGTTCTCCGGCTGTGATCGAGGGGTCTAGGGCACCGTAGGAACCCCCCACGGCTACTGCTAGTTGTTGTTGTTAGGTTCAGGGGTCTGCAATCTGATAGCTGCCAACTTCTCTGGTTTTCTGGACTTAGCTAGTATTTCTGTTTTTGCCTCCTACGGTGACTCATTCATAATAGAATCACCCACCATACCGCAGATCCTAGGGTACTCAATAGCAGGAAAGAATTGTAAAGAAAAAAAAAAAAAGTGTGTATAATTTTTCCTCTATATCTCTGAGGCCGTAGGGGGAAAATGAACTCACAACAGAGCGGTGTCTGGGAGATCTCAATTTTGAGACCACATTGATATACCTGGACGATATCATCGTCTATGCTGCCACATTCGAGGACCACCTAAAGCAGTTGGGGCAGGTGCTCGGCCGGTTGCAAAAGTACGGGTTGAAGGTAAAACCCCAAAAATGCCACCTATTTTGCTCCAAGATTGAGTATCTGGGCCATGTCGTCTCGGCAGAGGGCGTGAGGCCGTCCCAGGAAAAGGTTGCTGTTATTCAGGGATGGCCTACCCCTGAGATGATAAAAGATGTGCGGGCCTTCTTGGGGTTGGCCGGATACTACCGTCGTTTCGTAAAAAATTTTGCATCTTGAGCTCAAGACCTGCACGACCTGCTGAAGGCGACTCCCACTGGGGCAAATGGATGGAAAATCCAGTGGCAACAACCTCAACAAGAGGCCTTCCAAGACCTTAAGGCTGTGCTCTCGGATGCCCCGGTGTTGGTGTAAGCAGATTTCTCCCTACCGTTCATCCTACACACTGACGGGAGTCTTCACGGGCTGGGGGCTGTGTTGTCACAGGTTCAAGACAGCCGGGAGAGAGTGATCGCGTATGGAAGCCGCTCACTCCATGATTCCGAGCGCAACCCTGACAATTACAGCCCCTTTAAGCTCGAGCTCCTCGCAGTGGTGTGGGCCATGATGGAGCGGTTCACAGATTACCTGGCGGGCTCCGAAGTAGTGGTGCTGACCGACAGTAACCCGCTGGCCCATTTGGAAAACACCAAACTGGGAGCTTTGGAACAAAGATGAGTGGCCCGGATGGCGAAATTCAACTATAAAATCATCTATAAAAGAGGGGCCGAGAATGTATGTTACGTTGTTACAGAACCACTCAGCACCCAGAATATGTTGTGCAGTTATATGTATGTATAATAGGTTCCATGTGAGATGCATGTCCCTAATGTATCAGTTCACAGGCTGCGCCCCTGGACAGAGGGGACACGATATTCTCCTTTTGTCCGCCCTCCCCCCACCTTTGTAATTCCCACAGTAAACATCGGCAGGCTCCGGCCACCTGTGGCTTTGGTATTGTATGTGTGGCCTGCCGCTTTTCTATTGGCCGGCCCTCTGTATCTGTGTGATATATTCTGAGTCCTGTGAGTAAAGTGTTGTCAGACTGGAAATACAAGGAGAAGCAGTGATCTTTTATATGCGCCCATGTAACCAAGGAATTCCAGCCAGCGTCATTCATTCAGACTCCAGCCAACACAGAGCGGACCTCTAAAAACACGGGGTGGTACTGAAAGAGGTACCCCAGCTTGGTAGACCCCGTTACAATGTACATGCTGACACCCTTTCCAGAATTCGACATACAACCCCAGGGAACGGTCAAGACGACGAACTAGAAGGGGAAGAGATACCGTTCACCCTCACACTGCCGTGCTCACAGCTGCCAACTGAAAGTATCTCCCTCGGAGACCCAAAGAGGCATGTTGGAACAATCCCGGGATGAGTGGATCCAGCAGCAGCAAGAAGACGAAGAAATTAGACTTCTCCGGATGTGGGTCACCGCTGGTAAATTGCCCACTGACCCCCAGAGACGAACTTTGACTCAGGACATGTCACTAATGTTACGACAATGGGAGAGGCTGTTAATCCGAAAGGGACTATTGTATCGTAAAAAGACATCACGAACAACCTATATGACAATCTGTCAGGTAGTTACGCCTGTAACCCTACTCCACAAACTGGCTTGAGAAGCCCACGAAAAAGGGGCTCATTTCGGGGCTCAAAAGACTTTGCAATGGCTACAACAGAAAATTTACCATCCACGCTTACAGGCTGTTGTGGACGAGACTTGCCAGACCTGTCGCCCATGTGAATTAGCTAAACCGCCCGCACAGCGAACCTCAGTACAAACAATTGTGACCTCAGCGCCCCTCGAGCTTCTGACGGTGGATTACCTGACCATTGGTCCCGCATTCCAGGGGTACGAACACTGCCTCGTCATGGTGGACCACTTCACTATGTTCGCTGTGGTCACCCCCACTCGAGATCAGACCGTGGAGTCGGCCTCCTCCGCAATTTGCAGAAACTTCATACAAGTTTACGGCTGTCCTCAACAGATACATTCAGATCAAGGAGCATGCTTTTTGGGAAAAGTTATGGAGGAACAACACCATCTCTATGGTATTGACAAATCCCGGACCATGCCGTATCACCCGCAGGGAAACGGGGCCTGCGAATGATTTAATCGGACATTAATCCAAATGTTGCGTACTCTGGAGAGTGACAAGAAGGCGCGTTGGCCCGAGTATGTCCCTGATTTAGTATGGGTCTATAACAACCGAGTACATCGAGTTACTAGCTACACCCCCTACTCTCTGTTATTCGGACGAGAAGGCAAAGGGATCACGGAGGTAGAGTTGGACCTGGAGGAGCCCCAGCCCTGGACCGGCGAGTCTTCATGGGTCCGAAATCATCGACACCGGCTGCAAACTCTTCATCAAATCGTACATACCAAACTCCAAGACTTAGAACATCCAGGAAAGAATACAACTTCTCCTCTCGACCTCCAAAGCGGAGACCGAGTACTCGTACTAGATCAACACCCCCAGAACAAATTAGAGCCACGCTGGGAAGAGAGTCCCTATCGGGTCCTACGCCGTATAAATCCTAAGGGACCTGTGTACGAAATGCAATCCGAGAAGGATGGAACGCTGCCCACTCGCATTGTGCACCGTAATATGTTATGTCCATGTATCTCGATCGACCCGGAACAACCTGAACTTGCCCCTCCGGTCTCTGAACCGCTGCCTGTGTTCTGGGATCCGGACGACGAAGAAGACTTTTCCCCAATAACCAGGGACTCTCTACTCAATGACGAACCAACTGACACAATTAACCTGCCCAAACTAGTTAACTCGCCACCGTCCACCACCCCAGGAGACTCCACCCCAGTCGAATTAAGACGCTCCGAGTGGTCAACAGCCGGCAAACCCCCTGAACGATACGAACAAGACCAATTCATATGGCAACAAGAACTGGCACCTCCGCAGATCAACTCAATTACACTGAAGCCCTTGCCCGAGGACTGGCGAGCTTATAGGGTGGGGGAGTGTATGGAGGAGGACCCCCATAGGTTGCCTGGGCCGGAACCAAGGGAACCGCCATCTGGGTTCCTAGGGAAGCAGTACCCGGGGAACAAAGGAGGAGAGCAGATGACTGAGCGTGATTGGGCAGCAAGGGGAGGAGTGAGTATAAAAGGAGAAGGGGGAACGCAGGGGAGACAGTTGGTGGCACGCCAGGCACTGAATGTCATGCCCGCCATGTCCGTTATGCCTGTCATGCCCGCTATGTCTGTTATGCTGCATGATCCCTGAAAGAAGTGTGCACATGCACCTCATGACTGTTGTGCTGCAAGATTCCTGGAGCAGTGTGCACGCGCGCCTTACCTCATGGCTGCACGCCGTTACTAGGTAACCATCCATCTCTGCTCTGATTCTGCAATCCTCTGTTTTCCTGGAACCCCTGATCATGTGACCTTTCCTATGTTTCCGCACTGTCTAATTCTGCAATCCTCTGTATTCCTGGAACCCCTGATCATGTGACCTTTCCTATGTTCCAGCACTGTCTGATTCTGCAGTCCTGTGTATTCCTGGAGCCCGATCATGTGACCTTCTCTATGGTCAGCCAGTCTGATCTAGCAATGCTGTCTATGATCCTGGAGGACCTGAACCGGAACTCCTTCCCTGGTCCTGACCCGGAAGTGGAGGTACTATGGTGCTATATCAGACCTCCCCTTCCTATGGTCGGGGCCTGAGTATCGTGCTGCTTCCCTGCATGGCTGCTTGGTCTGCTCGGTCGCTCCATGTATTCTGTGCCCCTGCACTCTGCCCTGTAGCTCTTCTCTGCACATGCTCTGCGCTTGTATTTTGCCTCTTGTCTCGTGCCTTGTCTTGTGTTTGTCCATTGTGCCATGTTTTGTCCTTGTCATGCTTGGACTTGTAGTCCTTCCGGTGTTCTCTGCCTTGCCTGCTTTGCCATGTCTCGCCTTTGCTATGCTTTGCCTTGTGGTCTTTCCTATGTACTCTGTCTTTGCTTGTTCTTCTTTGCTCTGACCTATGGTGCTCTGTTGTGCCTCCTGGTACACGCACCATTCCTCCTCTTACCTATGGTGCTCTGTTGTGCCTCCTGGCACACGCACCATTCCTCCTCTCTTACCTATGGTGCCCTGTAGTGCCTCCTGGCACACGCACCCTTCCTCCTCTCTGACTCCTGGTGCTTCTCAAGCACATTTCCAAGTCTAGTCTCAAGGTTCTGCCTTGACCCGGCTCTGGGCTTCGGCCTATGCTCCACTGCTAGACTCTGTCCTATCGTGCTCTTGGGTCGCCCTCCCAGGGCAGCGGGGTACTCAGTACCGGGCCGGTGTCAGTGGGATGTGTCACAGCAGCGGTGACCCGGACCGTGGCCCTGGGCACCCAAGTAATGGGGGAATGTAGATTAATGGAATGGAATAGTTAGTGACGCCACCTGTGGTGTTCGGCAAGGGAGATGTTAAGTCGATGCTGCATGCAGATCCACTGGGAATGATGGTAGGGTGCAGCAAAGGTGTAAAAGCTCCCCACAGGTGAAGCTGTAGTCCCAGGGCAGTGTAGAAGTGGTTGGTACTTCTACACTGGATGTAGCAGTGCCGTAAGAGTAAGAAGCAGACTAGACACAGAGGGGTGCAATTTCTGTACCTTTACTTGATAACTGCAGTCCAGGGTCCTGATTACAGGTGTTAACGGAGCAGGCTAGCCTGGAAGCAATTCAGGGATTCTCTCTCAGCAGATGGGCTGTGCAGTCTCCTTCCTAGCGCTTGTTTGAATGAAGTACTTCAAGTACTGAGTTACACTGAAGTTCCTCCTGTCAGATGTTCCCAAGAACCTTACTTGCTCGGCAGACAGCTGTAGCCTTTCTCGGGGACTCCTCTCTCTTGAGTCCTGGCTCACTATTCAAGCTGCTGTTGTGCCAAGTCTTAGATGGGAGTAGGGCATTTACAGCCTCCTACTCCTCTGGTGTCTGTTGCAGGACCATTAGTATCCATACAACCGTGGAGACCAGGCTCCAGTTCATGCGCTCTCACTGTGATGGAGCTCTCCTTTCCTAGCTCAACCTCCAGCTTCTCTCTACACGTCTGCACACTTCACCCTCTGCAGACTAACTAACCACTCCTTCCTCTTGGCCCTCAGAGAGCACTCCTCCCCTTAATCCCGGTTCAGAGTTCCCCCTGCTGGCCTGGAGTGGAACTGTGTTGCATGTATGGATTGACTGCGAGAGAGACCCATCATTTCCTCCAAACCAGGCATTACCCTCCCCTGGAGGAAGGCAAAGCCACTGTGGCGGCCATACTCCTGAGGGCGCCACATTCCCCCCTAGTGCAAGTCAGCACTCCTGGGCTGAACAAAAACATGAAACATATAAACAGTTAGACAATAATAATTGTACAAGAGTTAAAAATTAAAAAGTTACAAAACCCAAGAGCTTCAAAAATGGCCCTATGATGATAAGTCCAAGCATCAATGTCCATGGTCCATTTCTGGGCAAATGGTGAAATATTTACAAGGAAAGTTTTTGACCACACAAGTCCTGTGGTACAATGTCCATAAAACAAACTGGCAAATTTAAAGGAAACTCTTACAGGTTACCTGTAGGCACAAAACTTGAAAAACAGTTACATATTTACATTTCAACAGTCATATTACTTTATATGCGGAATCTAACTGGTAGTATGCCTTGGGTGATATGAGTAGATCTGCGTAAGACTGGTGTAATGTACTGGATACACTACTGGGGGTTCTGCACGGCACAGGGATCCTAGATTGTCTGTGAACTCTTAGACTCACCAGGGGCACAACAGGTTCACCACTGGCAGGGTGAGAGTTCTCTGGCTCCACTGCTGGTGTGGCATCTGCTACATGATTTTCCTGATTCTCTTGAGTCACTTCTCCCTGTACTACCAGTTGGGGAAATGTCAACACTGGCACCACTATAGCATCGTTCACTTTAGTCCAATTCGCAGGGAATTCCCCAAGCACTGTGCTGACCTTCTCTTCTTCCACTATGGGCTGGATGTTATCTGGTTCTTCTTTTCTTTCTTTTAACTGGTCAGGGCATAACTTCAAATGATCTCTTGATACTGCTGCTGAGGTCTCTCCTCCATCTTTACTAACAAGGCATACCTTAGTATTATCAAAGTTCGAGGGCAGAATGGTATAAGGTTCAGCTTCCCATTGATCATCCAATTTGTGCAATCTTCTCTTCCTTTTCAAGACTTGCTCTCCCGGCGACAAAGGAATGGCAGATGCATTTTGATTGTAAAGCTTCTCCTGCTTTTGTCTTGCCTGAGCCAGACAGACTCCTTTCCACGCATTCTTGAACTCTTCTGTACTGTTGCTGCCTCTCTGTGTCCCATTCAGCATCTGGTGACATTACTTCAGGTGTCAGGACTCCCATGTCCAAATCAATAGGCAGTTTACCAGGTCGTGCTCTCATTAAGTAGGCTGGGGTACAGTTGGTAGAGTTCACTGGAATATGGTTGTAGAGGTCTACCAGATCTGGCAACTTCTCTGGCCACAGATTCCTCTCCTACAAGGGCAAAGTTTTCAGGAGGTCAATCACTACATGGTTCATCTTCTCGCACATGCCACTGGTCTGTGGGTGGTACATGTTGTCCGGATCTTCTTACAACCATACAGGTCACAGAATTCTTGGAACACTTCTGCCTCAAAAGCTGGGCCTTGATCCGTAAGCACTCTTTCAGGATACCCATGTGGTCTACAGAAGTGCTGTTGGAATGCTCGGGCTGCCGTCCTGGCCATCTGATCTTTGACAGGCACAACTACCAGGAATCTTGAGTAGTGGTCAACAATGGTAAGAGCATAGCTGTAGCCTGACCAGCTTGGAACCAGCTTCACATGGTCCAGGGCTACTAACTCAATGGGCTGTTTGGTGATGATTGGCTGTAGAGGAGCTCTCTGGCTGTCTCGATCCTTTCTGCGCAGGTTACATTATCCACACTCCCGGCACCACCTCTCAATGGCTCTCCTCATATCAGCCCAGTAGAACCTCTCTCGGAGCAATGCTTCCAACTTCTTCCATCCGAAGTGTCCAGCTCCATTGTGGTATGCTTCCAGGACAATTGATGCCTCTCTCTTTGGGACTATCACCTGCCAAACCAGCTCATGAGTGCGGGCATTGATACTCCTCCGACACAGCTTCCCTTCATAAATGAACAGCCGGCCTCACTCCTTCCACAACTGCTGAGTTTCTTCAGGAGCATCCGACTCTGGACATGAGTCAGCTCGTGTCAGCAGCTCCTTCACCAGGCGGACTGCAGGGTCACTATCTTGTGTTTCTGCCCAATTATGATGGGGCAATGGATTCAGGGTGACCTCTTTCAAGCCAGACCGTCTGTTTCTCACTCCTTGAGCAGGTTGGGCCGCAAGTGGCCAGTCGAAGGGAGGCAATTCTATTTCCTCAAGAGCCTCAGGGTCTTCTCCTGCGTCTGGCAGATTAGACATCCTGGACAGTGCGTCAGCATTGGCATTCTTGTGTCCTGCTCAGTACTTGATAGTAAACTCATAGTTAGACAGCCGAGCCATCCATCGTTGCTGCAGTGCAACTAGTTTTGCAGTGTCCAAGTGCGTCAACGGGTTGTTGTCCGTGAAGATAGTGAACTTGGCGGAGGCTAGGTAATGTTTGAACCTTTCGGTGACAGCCCAGACTATGGCAAGGAACTCCAGCTTGAAAGAGCTGTAGTTGTCAGGGTTCCTTTCAGTGGGGCGCAGCTTCCTGCTGGCATAGGAGATCACTCTTTCCTTTCCATTCTGTACCTGCAACAGTACTGCTCCTAGTCCCACATTGCTGGCATCAGTGTACAGCACAAAGGGTTTGTCATAATCTGGGTAGGCCAGAACTTCATCACCGGTGAGAGCCATCTTCAGCCGAGTGAAGGATCTCTCCAACTCTTCAGTCCATTCAAAGGTGGAATTTATCTGTTTGGTCTTCTTGGACTGCCCCACCAGAAGGTTTTGCATAGGGGTGGCTATTTTAGTAAAGCCTTTGATGAATCTTCGGTAGTAGCCTACCAGTCCGAGGAATTGGCATACTTCATGAAGGTTACTGGGCTTCGGCCAGTCCCGGATGACTGTGACCTTGTCAGGATCTAGTGCCACACCTTCTGCAGTGACCACATGACCGAGGTACTGTACCTTGGGCTTCAGGAGGTGGCATTTGGAAGGCTTCACCTTCAGGCCAAAATTGGACAAAGCTTCAAACATTTCAGCCAGGTGTTCCAGATGATCTTCATAGGTTTTGTAGAAAACAATGACATCATCCAGGTACAACAGGACCGTCTCAAAGTTCATGTGTCCCAGGCAGCACTCCATCAGCCGTTGAAATGTTCCTGGAGCAGTGCAGAGCCCAAATGGCATATAATTGAACTCACAGAGACCCATTGGAGTGGTAAATGCTATTTACTCCTTGTCTGCCTCTGCCACGGGAACCTGCCAATACCCACTGGTGAGATCCAAGGTGGAAAAGTAATTAGCAGTTTTAAGTGCAGCTAATGATTCCTCAATTCTGGGTAATGGGTAGGCATCTTTATGTGTAATGCTGTTAATTTTCCTGTAATCAACACACATTCTCATGGTACCATCCTTTTTCTTTACAAAAACTATTGGAGCTGCCATGGGCTTCAACTGTCTCTGATAACCCCAGCTTCCTTCATCTCTCTCATCATACTCTTAGCACACTGGTATTGTGTTGGGGGTATAGGTCTGTACCTCTCCTTCATGGGTGGATGGTCTCCAGTGGGGATATGATGTTGAACCCCTTTTGCCTGCCCAAAATCCAGTGGGTGTTTGCTGAATACCCCCTCATACTCTTGTGTCACTCTGTAAACCCCATTTTTCTGGTATGAAGGTGTAGAGTCAGTCCCCACCAGCAGTTGCTGGCACCACTAATCCGGCTGCTTCACAGAGCCATTGTCCTCCACCTGATTGGATGAGACCAAGGGCTCTGCTGCCTGCAAAGAGTTGTTATTCACTGTGAGCAGCTTAGCGACTGTGGCGTACCGAGGTATTGTGGCCTCTTCCTCCCCACAATTCAAAAGACATACAGGTACTTTCCCTTTTCGTACATCAACCACCCCTCTGGCTGTCAGGACAGTGGGCCTGCTGTCGGAGTATACTGGTTCTACCAATGCCTGGTAATCTCTCCCTCTAAGACCTATAGCTGCCCGACACCAAACCAACATTTCACATCTGGGTGGTATTGCAATGGGGAGAGCATCACTCACTCTGACACTGCCAATCTCTCCACCAGAGAGTTCTACCTGTTGTCTTTGCATCAGGGCTCTGATCTCCTTCTGCAGGACTCGTTGTTCACTGGAACCAGCAGTCTCAGCCACCTGTTGCAACAAGACAATAACCTCGGAAAGACAGTTTTAAATTACATTTGTACCAAGAGTCATCATGGGATTACATTCACGTCGATCAATATCAACAACTATCAGACCTTGAGACTTTAGTTCTACCCGACCCACTTTAACAGTAATGTCTTTGCATCCAATCTGCGGCAAAGACTGACCATTACTGGCAACTACAGTCAGTTCATCAGTTGGGCCACGGGTAAGTTCAGAATCAGCCCAATACCTCTTGTAAAGAATGTACGGCATAGTGGTCACCTGGGAGCCAGTGTCCAGCAAAGCGTTCATGGGGATACCGTCAATCACCACTGAAAGGATTGGTCTCCCTCAAACATACTTGGCTCACCTGTTCCTTGGGCCTGGGGATCCTACTCCTGGGTGTTGGCCTTCTGCCCCAGGGGTTGCTCATTTAAAGGACAAAATCTTGCAAGATGACCTGCCTTGTAGCAGTGACAACAGATGGGACATCCGTCCTGGTCATAGCGATCGTTGTTCCTTCCTCGAAGTGGTGGGGCTCTCCTCCGGAGCCACGGGACATCCTCTGGACAGGAAGCCAGCTGGATCTTTTCTTTGGAGGACACCTGCAGGGACTGCACGGTTATAGTAAGTGCAGCCATTCCTTTAGTCAACTCCTGGACCTGGAGACGCAGCTCCTCAGTTGGATCTTTATCCAGAGTTTGTGCATCAGCCTCCACAGGGATGGAAGGAAAAGATGTTGCTTCCTGATGGTAGGTGATCGCTGGGCGCCTAGGGGGAGCTGGACGGCTGTCAGTGGATTCCTGCAGTACCCGAATAGCCCTGTCCTTAAAATCAGCAAAGTCCAGATCAGGGTTTTGCAGGGTTATGATACGCAACTGTCCTCTGTGGATACTGGATAGGAGTCCTTCAATGAACTGCTCCTTTAACAGTTTATCTTCCTCTTTCACACTGTCAGGATCAACTTGCTTAACTGCTCGCAGTGCCTCCTGCAGGTTGAGAGCATAGTTCCTTATACTGTCCTGCGCTTTCTGTTTACAGCCGAAGAACCTCATCTTGATTTCAGCTGCAGTGCGAGTGTCAAAGGTGTTTCTCAGCTTGGCCAGGATCTTTGCAACAGTCTCTTTATCAGTTTCCTCCCAGGCTTTCACCTCTCTCTGTGCTGCACCTGTTAGCTGTCCAATCAGGATATTCACTTTTTGGCTTTCAGACAGAGGGTATACTTTAAACAAACTGCACAGTCTCTCTTTAAATTCACTCAGAGTATGCGACTCACCCGAGTACTGCGGTATCCAGGCCGCTCCTGGCATGTAGGGCATGGACAGCGGCATTATAGAGACCGCTGCAGCGGGCGCTCCTCCTTGCGGTGCTGCGGGGTTGACGGTGGCGTCCGCCACTGCATTGCTGTGTGGCACGGACATTCTCTTCCTCCTCCCTAGTTAACGTTAGCCAGGGCCGGGGGTTATGTGAGCTCATAGGCGGCCGCTTCGCAGGCCCGATGCTCCGGGCTGTAGGCCTCAGCTCCTCCTCTTCTCGGGCGCTGTCCTCTCTTCCCGCGCGGCTCTACACTTCTTCGCGCTCTGTGTCAGGCTCCGCCCACGAAGGCCCGCTCCCTCTTTCTTCACCAGCGCACCAAGCAGCGCGGCAATGGCGGCAATTGGGGCCAATTTCACACAGTCTTTTACACAAACACAGTCTATGGCACACAGGACACGGGGATACCGGGCTCCGTAATCCTGTTCATGATGCCAAATTGGGTCGCCCTCCCAGGGCTGCGGGGTACTCGGTACCGGGCCGGTGTCAGCGGGATGTGTCACAGCAGCAGTGACCCGGACCATGGCCCTGGGCGCCCAAGTAATGGGGGAATGTAGTTAATGGAATGGAATAGTTAGTGATGCCACCTGTGGTGTTCGGCAAGTGAGATGTTAAGCCGACGCTGCAAGCAGATCCACTAGGAATGATGGTAGGGTGCAGCAAAGGTGTAAAAGCTCCCCACAGGTGAAGCTGTAGTCCCAGGGCAGTGTAGAAGTGATTGGCACGGGGATGTAGCAATGCCGTAAGGGTAAGAAGCAGACAAGACACAGAGGGGTGCAATTTCTGTACCTTTACTTGATAACTGCAGTCCAGGGTCCTGATTACAGATGGTAACGGAGCAGGCTAGCCCGGAAGCAATTCAGGGATTCTCTCTCAGCAGATGGGCTGTGCAGTCTCCTTCCTAGCGCTTGTTTGAATGAAGTACTCCAAATACTGAGTTACACTGAAGTTCCTCCTGTCAGATGTTCCCAAGAACCTTACTTGCACGGCAGACAGCTGTAGCCTTTCTCGGGGACTCCTCTCTCTGGAGTCCTGGCTCACTATTCAAGCTGCTGTTGTGCCCTCAAGTCTTAGATGGGAGTAGGGCATTTACAGCCTCCTACTCCTCTGGTGTCTGTTGCAGGACCGTTAGTATCCGTACAACCGTGGAGACCAGGCTCCAGTTCATGCGCTCTCACTGTGAGGGAGCTCTCCTTTCCTAGCTCAACCTTCAGCTTCTCTCTACACGTCTGCACACTTCACCCTCTGTAGACTAACTAACCACTCCTTCCTCTTGGCCCTCAGAGAGCACTCCTCCCCTTAATCCCGGTTCAGAGTTCCCCCTGCTGGCCTGGAGTGGAACTGTGTTGCATGTATGGATTGACTGCTAGAGAGACCCATCATTGCCTCCAAGCCTGGCATTACCCTCCCCTGGAGGAAGGCAAAGCCACTGTGGCGGCTATACTCCTGGGGGCACCACATTCTCTTGCACATTTCCAGGTTAGTCTCAAGGTTCTCCCTTGACCCGGCTCTGGGCTTCGGCCTACGCTCCGCTGCTAGCTCTGTTCTCGCTCTGACTTGACTCTGTGTTTCTGCCTACGTTCCGCTCCTGGTTCCGTACCCTGTCTAGCTTTGAGCTTTGCCTTGTTTCTCGCTTTGCCTCGCCTTGTTTCTTCATGTGCCCTTTGCATGCACCTGGCCTTGCTAGCCTTCTGCTTGTGCCTCAGCCGTGCCCGCCCTAGCCGTGCCCGCCTGCTTGTGCGTCAGCCATGCTCGTTGGTCAGTGACAGCTGTGTCGCCTGCTATGCCCCAGCTGGGTTCGCTGGAGTCTTGCCCGCCTGTTTGTGCTGCAGCCCGACCAGCTAGCCAGTGCCCAGCTGTGCTCTTTGTGCTTTCTTGCACCCACGCTGTCTCTGCACTGTGCTCTGCGTGCTCCTCTTAGCACGCGCAGGCCCTCGCCTGACCCTTGGCATACTTCCCCGTGCTTCTGTAAAAGTACGCGCAGGTCTTGCCATGTACCCTGTCATGCCCTCTAACACGCACAGGTCCTAGCCTGTACCCTGACCCTGGCGTGCCCCTCTGCACATGCAGGACTCTGCTTTTAACCCTGACCTTGGCGTGCCCTCTGCACGTGCAGGACTCTGCCTTGAACCCTGACCCTGGCGTGTCTCCCTGCACGCGCAGGACTCTGCCTTGAACCCTGACCCTGGTGTGCCCCTCTGCATGCACAGGACTCTGCCTTGTACCTTGAGCTCTGGCGTGTCTCTACACACACACCCTGCCTTGTATGTTGAACTTTGAACCCTGGCATGTCCCCTACACACGCACCTTGCTTTCCACGTTTGAACCTGGTGTGTCCCCTACACATGCACCTTGCCTTGCACCTTGCTCTGGACCCTGGTGTGCCCCTAGCACGCACTCTGCCTGGAACCTTGCCTTGGACCTCGGCGTGTCCCCTAACATGCACCATGTCTGGAGATCTGTTGTGCCTCCTTGCCTGAACCCTGGTTTGCCTGCCGGATGCCTGGAACCTGCCGATCGCTGCCAGAGATCGTAAGCCTGACGACTGCGGACTGATGTCTGGAGCTGATGTCCGCAGCCTGATGCCCTGATCATGTCGTTCGTTGCCAGCTGTCCAGAGTCCGATGCCACTGAGCCCTTGCCTGTACACAGGCATGCCACCTGGCACGTACCATGCCATGGACCTTGGCGTGCCCTCGCATGCACCTTGCTGTGTTTTGCCTGTAATCACGTTTTGCACCTGATGTTATCCTGAATTTGTCTTAATGAAGATACCTTGAACTTACGTCTTATCTTGTCTTGTTTCCTGCTCGTCCCTGGTCCTCAGACACTCACATTGTGTCTTCCTTGAGCCGGCCGTCTGGTGCCAGCAGTCCTGGTGGCTCAACCCCTTGGTCTTGCGCCTGACACTCCCTGTATAGGGGGTGGTTCCTCACAAGGTCAGCTCACCCTAGGTGGGTGGGTGCCACGACACAGAGGGTCCACTCTAAAGAAATCGACTCAGCGTAAGCTGACCTCGTCACACTGAACAAGAGGCTGTGAGACTGTGAGAGAGCTAGAGCGGCCGACGGTGACCAGAGGGGAGAACATCAGCAGAGAGGAGATTCTCAGTGCGTATCAGAGAGGAGGTACGAAACTTACCGACCAGAGACTGTCACCCCGCCAAGTCGGGGACACGACCTGCCCATGGTCGTCCGCAGTTGGTACCGCTGTGCTCCTGCCCATTGCGGCCTGTCCGCTGTCTCCCGTGGCTGCCGCCACTTAAATCCTGCCTGCAGTGGTAGCCTGCCCACTGCCGCCCCACTACAGTCCGCAGTTGCGGCCTGTGCATCACCACCCAGGGCTGCCATTACTCCGCTACAGTTGGCAGTTGGGGCCTGCTCCTTGCCTACGGAGAGACTCTTTGCACAGGCCCAGTCCGTGCGCGTGGCCTACCAACCACCACTCTTCCAGACTATGTCACTACCCTGCTTTGGGGGACTGGAGTCACCGTAGACTCGCTAACGAATGGGACCCTGCTGTGGCAACGAAAGGCTCCCTTAGGGCCTATTGTGCCCCAAGTTCTCCTGGGTGCTGGACACCTGAAGACTACAACAGTTCCTCAACAGCTGGGCCCAGCAGCTGCGACATCAAAGCAGCCACATCAGCGACATCAAAGCAGCCACATTAGCGACGCCAAAGCAGCCACACCAGCGACACTGAGGGACGTCAGGAAGGATAAGTTGACTTTAGGAAATAAGGACCCGTAGTTGGCTGTTTCGTGGCCCCATAATAGCTGGCCTTGCTGGGTCAGTCACATTCTCATTAAAGAAAAGTGTTGTTATTGTTGCTGAGTCCCTGCGAGGATAATTAGTGTTACCCCTTTTTGGTTGCTCAGTATAGCCCTAGCGGCTCCAGTTCATAAACGTTATTTTCCAAAACAACACTCAGTCTCGTGTCTCGTCACTGCATAAGGCGAACATGCTGTTACCTACACCTGCAAGCTAGCCTGCGTGCGTGTTTGCTTTCATGCGTGTCTGCTTTCATGCGTGCGAGTCTCTGCGATTGTCAATAAGCATGTCTGTCTGTGTGCATGCATTTATAAGAGTGTCTATATGCATGTCTGTGTACTTATCTAAGTGAATGTGTGCGAGCGTCTCTGTGTGCATGTCTGCATGCGTGTTTATGAGCGTGTCTGCGAGGGTGAGTCTCACTATATACTGTACTATATACACAGCTCCACTCTATGTTCCTTACCACAGTATATATTGTGGAGCTGTTTATTCTGTGTATACACTACTGTTCAAAAGTTTAGGGTCACTAAGACATTTCCTTATTTTTTAAAGAAAAGGAGTTTTTTTCCAATGAAGCTAACATTAAGTGATTCAGAAATACACTCTATAAATTGTTAATGTGTTAAATGACTTTTCTAGCTGTAAACGTCTGGTTTGTAATGCAATATCTTCATAGGGGTATAGAGGCCCATTTCCAACAACCATCACTCCAATGTTCTTATGGTACTTTGTGTTTACTGACTGTGTAAGAAGTTTAATGGATGGTTAGAATACCCTTGAAAACCCTTGTGCAAGTATGTTAGCACAGCTGAAAACAGTTTGGCTGATTAGAGAACCTATAAACCTGACCTTGCTTTGAGCTAGTTGAGAATCTAGAGCATTACATTTGTTGGTTCCTTTAAACTCTCAAAATGGCCAGAAAAATAGAAATTTAATGTGAAACTCGACAGTCTATTTTTGTTCTTAGAAATACGAGAAATTGCCAAGAAGCTGAAGATATCCTACAACGGTGTGTACTACTCCCTTCGGAGGAGAGCACAAACAGGCTCTAACCAGAGTAGAAAGAGAAGAGGGAGGCCCCACTGCACAACTGAGCAACAAGACAAGTACATTACACTGTAGTTTGAGAAATCAACGTCTCACAGGTCCTCAACTGGCAGCTTCATTAAATAGTACACGCAAAACGTGTCAACATCTACAGTGAAGAGGCGACTCCGGGATGCTGGCCTTCAGGACAGAGTGGCAAAGAAAAAGCCATATCTGAGACTTGCTAATAAAAGGAAAAGATTAATATGGGCAAAGAACACAGACATTGGACAGAGGAAGATTGGCAAAAAGTGTTATGGACAGGCAAATCCAAGTTTGAGGTGTTTAGATCAGACAGGAGAACATTTGTGAGATGCAGAACAACTGAAAAGTTGCTGGAAGAGTGCCTGATGCCATCTGTCAAGCATGGTGGAGGTGATGTTATGGTATGGGGTTGCTTTGTTGCTGGTAAAGTGGGAGATTTGTACAAGGTAAAAGGGATTTTGAATAAGGAAAGCTATCACTCCATTTTGCAACACCATGCCATACCCTGTGGACAGCGCTTGATTGGAGCCAATTTCATCCTACAACAGGACAATTACCCAAAGCACACCTCCAAATTATGCAAGAACTATTTAGGGAAGAAGCAGGCAGATGGTATTCTATCTGTAATGGAGTGGCCAGCGCAGTCACCAGATCTCAACCCCATTGAGCTGTTGTGGGAGCAGCTTGACCGCATGGTACGCAAAAAGTGACCATCAAGCTAAACCAACTTGTGGGAGTGGCTTCTGGAATCATAGGTTGAAATTTATCCAGATTACCTCAGCAAATTAACTCCTAGAATGCCAAAGGTCTGCAATGCTGTAATTGCTGCATTCTTTGACGAAAGCAAAGTTTAAAGGAGAAAATTATTATTTCAAATAAAAATCTTTTTTTTGAACCTTGTCAATGTCTGGACTAGATTTTAAATTCATTTGGCAACTCATTTGATTAATAAAAGTATGAGTTTTCTCGGAAAACACAAAATTGTCTGGGTGACCCTTCACTTTCGAACAGTAGTGTACATCTCCTGTCCTGTATACATGGTGTAATTCTCAGTATCTGCACTTATTATTTGTGTGTGTGTGTGTATATATATATATATACATACTGTATATATATAGTCACTGATAAATTGTGAAAAAAGTGGCGAACTCTTTATTAGCCCATGTGGCAACGTTTAGATCCATAACATAACCTTTCTCTGCTATTGAACTGAAATGTTTCCACATGGGCTAATAAAGAGTCCACCTCTCCCCCCCGCTTGCTCAGGGCCCCAGCACTTGCGATACTTACCTCTTCCCGGTCCTCTGCTATGGCGTCTTCTGACTGTGATGTTTCAGGTTAGTGGATGCGATGACATACGACTGTGCGCCCTCTGCCTGAACAGTAACAGTGCAGAGAGCCAGAAGACGTCGATGCTGAGATGTACAGAGAAGGGCAGTGGCCAGCGAGGAGAGGTGAGGATTTCAGTTTTTTTCTTTTAATGTTTTGAGCAATACATGGGGCCCATCATATGCTGGAGCATCATATGGGGCCCATCATACACTAGAACATTATATGGGGCCCATTATACTGAAGCATAATATGGGGCCCATTATATACTGGAGCATCATATGGGGTCCATTATATATAAAAATTGTCTGCCATATATATCAGCCAAATGTACAGTAATAAAGTGACTTAAGTGCAACAAAGAAAAGAACAATTACTCGATAAATAATCAACAGTGGAAAGTGTAAATAAAGAATATGAGATGCATATGACCAAAAAAAGAAAGTCTATATACAAAATTGCAAATGTGCAATTTGAAGGTTAATAAAATAAAAAATGTAAAAGAAAGGGGCATGTGAATAAAAAATCGGTCACTAAAAAACTGCTGTTACAATATAAAATTAGATATTTATATATAGGCTCATTACTGTATTTAAGAATTAATACCAAAGAACCCAAAGAATCTTTATATAAAGAAAGACATTATAATGGCTGCTAAAAGCAGCATGTACCCATTAATGTACACAATATGAGATCTAATATAAAAATATTCAAATGGACCAAACAGAGTGCTGCCAATATAATGTGGGCAAATAAATGGAAAATATGCTCACTAGAGAATGGGTCCCAAGTAATTCCAATGGTAAGACTAAAAGCTAGGGTATATAGACAGAATAAGATATAAACCACATTACCTGTATAGGGGTGTAACCTAGTGCGAAGCACGTCCTAACGCGCATTTCGGTTTAACTCCTTCATCAGGGAGTGAAGTATCCACAATCAGTGATGGTTTCGGGAGCTATGTCATCTGCTGGTGTAGGTCCACTGTGCTTTATCAAGACCAAAGTCAGCGCAGCCGACTACCAGGAAATTTTAGAGCACTTCATGCTTCCCTCTGCCGACGAGCTTTTTGGCGATGGAAATTTCATTCTCCACCAGGACTTGTCACCTGTCCATAATGCCAAAAGTACCATACTGCCAAAAGTTTAAAAACAACAGTATCACTGTGCTTGATTGGCCAGCAAACTCGCCTGACCTTAACCCCATAAAGAATCATAAGGGATATTGTCAAGTGGAAGATGAGAGACATCAGATGCAACAATACAGACAAACTGAAGGGTGCTAACAAAGCAACCTGGGCTTCCATAACATCTCAGCAATGCCACAGACTGATCGTCTCCATGCCACGCCGCATTGATTCAGTAATTAATGCAAAAGGAACCCCGACCAAGTATTGAGTGCATTTACTGAAAATACATTTCAGTAGGTCAACATTTCGGATTTAAAATCATTTTTCAAGCTGGTGTTATAAAGTATTATAATTTAGTGAGATAATGACTTTTGGGTTTTCATTGGATGTAAACCATAACCAACATTAACAGAAATACTGTAAACACTTGAAATACATCACTCTGTTTGTAATTACTCTATATAATACACGAGTTTCACTTTTTGCATTGAAGAACTGAAATAAATTAATTTTTTGATGGTATTCTAATTTTGGGAGATGCACCTGTGGGTCGCCCTCCCAGGGCCGCGGGGTACTCGGTACCGGGCCGGTGTCGGGGGAACGTGTCACAGCAGTGGTGACCCAGACCGTGGCCCTGGGCGCCCAAGTCAATGGCGGTATATAAGGTAGTTAATGGAATGGAATAATTTGTGACGCCACCTGTGGCGCTCGGCAAGGGAGGTGTTAAGTCGACGCTGCAGACAGATCCTCTGGGACTGATGGTGTGATGCAGCAGTGATGGTATAGCCCTCCACAGGCAGGGCTGATGTCCCAGGGCAGTGTAATTGTAATGGTTGTGGAAAGGCGCAGGCAGTGTAAAGGATGGTACCCAGATGTAGTGGTGCTGAACGGGTTGGCGCTAGAATGAATGGAGGACACCGAGGCGTGTACTTCCAAGGCTTTACTCACAGTCTGCGGTACACAAGGGTGCCTGCCTCCGGGCCGTGTCCTCCGGGTCAGAGACTCAGCCAACCTCCAGGCCAGATGGAAAGCTCCTCTCCAACACTCCACCAACATGTACCTTTCCTGAACGACTCCTCTATAGCGCCTTTAAGGGTGAAGATCTCCAGTACCGGGGTACTCTGAAGTTCCTCCTGTCAGATGTTCCTAAAAACTCTACTCGTATGGCAGACAGCTGTAGCCTCTATCGGGGACTCCTTTCTCCAGAGTCCTGGCTCTCTATTCAATTGCTGTTGTGCCCCAAGTCTTAGATGGGAGTAGTGCATTTACAGCCAACTACTCCACCGGTGTCTGCTGCAGAACCATAAGTGTCCATACAACCTCGGGTATCGGGCCCCGGCTTTGCACTGAGAACCTATAGGCAGGGTTCCTCTTCCAACCCACGTCTCCTCTCTGTTCTCCCACTCCTTCGTTCCGTACTGATCTTTCTCTCTCTTATGGAAGCTTAGGTTGCAGTTCTACGTCTTTCTCCTTCTGTTCCTTTCCCGTGCCAGCAGGCTCAGGTCACTGAGGCAGCTGCTGCAGCACTCCTTCCTCCATCCCTTCCTCCAGGGATCCCCACTCCTCCCGAGTGGCTTCCTTCCCCTCTGACCCTCTGTCAGACTGAACCTCAGACTGAACTGACCTCTAATTCTAAACCTTCCAAACCTTTTATATGAACCTCAACTCCACCCACCTCCCAGCACATCTCGTGTTATGAAGCAAGGACCCACGAAAGGTGCACTGCTACCCTCTAAGCATGAAGCTGCAATGTGGTCAGTGCTGAACTATCCTGTGTGTGGGGTACAGGTGTTGGAGTGTGGAAAGGAGTTCCCAACTTACCTAGTTGGTGGGGCACTACACCTTAGGAGAAGGTGCAGTACCTCTGTGGCGAATGAGCCTCAGGGGCGCCGCATACCCCCCGTTAAACTCAGCACGTCCGCGGGCTGCAAGATAACAAAGTTGACAGCAAAGAAACATA
The DNA here is from genome assembly GCF_039654945.1 of Dendrobates tinctorius. Lineage (NCBI taxonomy): Eukaryota > Metazoa > Chordata > Amphibia > Anura > Dendrobatidae > Dendrobates > Dendrobates tinctorius. The sequence continues at coordinate 22,139,954 of NW_027361795.1, forward strand.
CAAAAATTTTGTAATGCATAACAAACCTTTCTTATACTAATCTTCCTAGTATAGGAGGTACTCATCTTGAACATTACAAACAATTCTATCTTAAATTCTATCTAAAAAAAATTTTAATTCTCAGTGCAATTCTCAATTCAAAGTGCTATTCTCTGTAACACATTTCTTTATTATTATTCTCTCTTCTACTGTCACTGTTTCTTCTAGATGCAAGACGCTGACTGCAAGTACCTGATCTGTCACCTGTCTACTTTCAATTCTTTATTCTTAATTCTGTATCAAAACATTCTCAATTCTCTGTAAAAGCCATTTCTCAGTTACTAATACTCTCGTAAAACACATTATCAAATACTTTACAGTAAAACATTCAACAGTCATTCTTGTAAGTGCTGAACACCGCTCCCAGCCGGGATCTCTTGCAGTGTCCTTTGAGGTAGACATCATCTTCTAAAAGTGTCCATGCAAAACATCATCTTCGCAAAGTGTCCTTATATAAAACTTGACATTATCTACGCAAAGTGTCTATATATGTAAAACCAAGAGAGGGCACCTAAAGAGGAGCAAACTATTTACAAGAAAGTTTTGGATCATTCAGTGTTCATGATCTCTAGTTCAAAATTGAAAAACGCTGCCAATCAAAACAGGGCAACAAAAGTGCTACCAGAAAAACAAAAACATGATGATCAAAAAGGCACAACTGGTGCAAATAAACCCTCCTGGGTAACGAGATTTAAATTTTCTTATTGCTGGTCCCCTCCTGGGGTTCTGGAAGCTGAACTGGAACTGTTCTCATCCTGATTCTGGTTTCTTGCTATAGGGCCTTGAAGCTGTGGCAAATGGAACCCATGATGTATCTCAATGCCCATCAACTGCTCCTCCTCGATAGGTGGTTCTGCTATCCTGGTGCGAGGTCTAGCTCCTAGGGCTTCTGCAGCGTGTCGGCGCTGATGAGCAACTGCCTGGGGACTTGGCAGTGAAGGGATCCCGAGATCACCATCCCAAAACGATCCAGACCCCCCTCTGCCCTGTAGATGTCGAATCGGGCATGCCGGCTCCAACCGTACCCCTAGCAGCAGGGTCCTCCTCCCCATCAACCCATTAGGAAGGCCGGGGTATATACCTGGGCGTTCCCGGCGGTGCGGTCTCTGCTCCGGTGCAGGCGTGGTGGCAACGGGTGCTGCCCGGTGAGACACCGGGGGCGGAGGTGGAGCCAACAGCAGCTCTGGTTCAGCGGGGGTTGCTGGCGGGGCCTGCGCAGCCGCGTCAGGTCCGAGCTGGAGCTTCTCTTCCTCTGCTTAAGCTCCCTGGGCTGTGTTCAACTCTTCCAGTATCAGCGGCAAAGAGGGAACAGAGTACGCTGCTGGTGGCATGGCAGCGGCTCCAAGGTCCGTTGGGTCTGCCAGGAAAAGATCCGGTGCAACAGCGGCGGGTACCGGTGTCGTGGGTACAGCAGGTGTAGGCCCCTCCTGGGCCGCTGCAAGTTTAATGTCCATAGCGTTTCTCGCCTCAGTCGCAGGCGGCACGTCAGCTGGATAATCTCGTCCTCCAACTGTTTGTGATTCATCCCTGAGATCGGGTCGGAGCCTTCAGCCATGGCACCAGGGAGATCCGTTTCCCCGCACTCCGCAGGCCTCCTTCCCTCACTCTCCAAAATGGCGTTCTGGCGTTCTTCTTCCTGCCTCGGCCCCTTTCCCGCCACTGGCTTCTTCTGCCTCTCCTTCCGGGGGTGGCGTCTTCTTCCAGCGCCTCCATACCAAGCCAGTATACGAACCCCTGGGGTGGTGGTCCATGTCACTGTCACATGGTAATTCAAGCACGGAAGGCCCAATACTCTTCGTGGTCTTTTCTTAGGACCTCCCATCTCTTCACGCCCTTCTTCTCTGCACCAGCGGCCATTTCTAATGTCCATTTTACAGTCTATGAAGTCAGGTCTTCTGCACATTTTCAAAAGTAAAAAGTCTCGCAAATTTCAAGCACACAGAACCCGATAGCATCGGGTCTCGTCATCCTGTTCGTGACGCCAAGTTGGGTCGCCCTCCCAGGGCCGCGGGGCACTCGGTACCGGGCCGGTGTCGGGGGAACATGTCACAGCAGCGGTGGCCCGGACCATGGCCCTGGGCACCCAAGTCAATGGTGGTATATAAGATAGTTAATGGAATGGAATAGTTCGTGACGCCACCTGTGGTGCTCGGCAAGGGAGGTGTTAAGCCGATGCTGCAGATAGATCCTCTGGGACTGATGGTGTGATGCAGCAGTGATGGTATAGCCCTCCACAGGCAGGGCTGATGTCCCAGGGCAGTGTAATTGTAATGGTTCTAGAAAGGCGCAGGCAGTGTAAAGGATGGTACCCAGATGTAGTGGTGCTCAACGGGTTGGCGCAAGAATGAATGGAGGACACTGAGGCGTGTAGTTCCAAGGCTTTACTCACAGTCTGCGGTACACAAGGGTGCCTGCCTCCGGGCCGTGTCCTCCGGGTCAGAGACTCAGCCAACCTCCAGGCCAGATGGAAAGCTCCTCTCCAACACTCCACCAACATGTACCTTTCCTGAACGACTCCTCTATAGCGCCTTTAAGGGTGAAGATCTCCAGTACCGGGGTACTCTGAAATTCCTCCAACTCTACTCGTATGGCAGACAGCTGTAGACTCTATCGGGGACTCCTTTCTCCAGAGTCCTGGCTCTCTATTCAATTGCTGTTGTGCCCCAAGTCTTAGATGGGAGTAGTGCATTTACAGCCAACTACTCCAATGGTGTCTGCTGCAGAACCATAAGTGTCCATACAACCTCGGGGACCGGGCCCCGGCCTTGCGCTGAGAACCTATAGGCAGGGTTCCTCTTCCAACCAACGTCTCCTCTCTGTTCTTCTACTCCTTCATTCCGTACTGATCTTTCTCTCTCTTATGGAAGCATAGGTTGCAGTTCTACGTCTTTCTCCTTCTGTTCCTTTCCCGTGCCAGCAGGCTCAGGTCACTGAGGCAGCTGCTGCAGCACTCCTTCCTCCATCCCTTCCTCCAGGGATCCCCACTCCTCCCGAGTGGCTTCCTTCCCCTCTGACCCTCTGTCAGACTGAACCTCAGACTGAACTGACCTCTAATTCTAAACCTTCCAAACCTTTTATATGAACCTCAACTCCACCCACCTCCCAGCACATCTCGTGTTACGAAGCAAGGACCCATGAAAGGTGCTCTCCTACCCTCTAAGCATGAAGCCGCAATGTGGTCAGTGCTGAACTATCCTGTGTGTGGGGTGCAGATGTTGGAGTGTGGAAAGTAGTTCCCAACTTACCTAGTTGGTGGGGCACTACACCTTAGGAGAAGGTGCAGTACCTCTGTGGCGACTGAGCCTCAGGGGTGCCACACCTGTATTTGGGGTCCATTATTCTGTATGGAGCATTATATGGGGCTCATTATTCTGTATGGAACATTATATAGGGCTCATTATTCTGTATGGAGCGATATACTGTCTGGTTTCTGACCTATTGTACAATGTACAATAGTTATCACTCATGTAATCTAAGAAGTGAAATCTTTGTCATTCTGCTATCCCTATATTTCTTTGCTGTATTTGTGCATTATGAATTGTGGTATGTGTTAAAGGGGCTCACGGAGACTCTTTCACCCGGAACCCACAAAAACTTGGAACTGGCCCTGTTTGACTTGCACACTACCACTTCTCCTGTCTTGTTGTCGAAGAGACAACACTGGACTTTGGGAGTGTCAATAATGGTTTAGTATTTTTAATATTACTATGGCCAAATAAAATTAAAATATTGGAAAAGCTGTTTAAATGGATTATCGCAAGTAATCCCCTCTCCTCTGAATAGGGGATAACTTTTCAATTGCTGGGACCCCCCATGATCCTGAAAATCGGAGCTCTGTAGAGCACCATGTAAATGCAGCTGTGGTCGATTATACGCACTGTGACGCCATTCACATGTGGTTCTTCAAATGTTTCCTTTTAGGAGAGTGAGGGGCATGACAAAGTAAAGCAAAAGTCACTGATCGAGGTGAGGAGTTTTATAGTTTGTGGGCTGGTGGGGTTTGCTTTTTTGTCCCAGTCAGGCCCTGTTCATAGACGACCATTGTCAGAAAAATTTAAGGATGGTAACACGGGTATTTGAGTCCAAGGAAGTCGAGGCCTGACGGTCTTGGAGGCCTGCTGCTACAGGCAACACGCATGAAGGAGACCCAACCAGGAGTGTTCACATTTCCAATTATTGGCAGACAATACCAAAGTGGCATCAATTTCATCACAGTAAAGATAGTATAATAGGGACCGACAGGTCTTCCACTACACACAATCTAGCAAATGGAAGCAGATGGATACCCAACCAAGGAGTGTTCACATTTAATCAAAAGAGGGCCTTACACCACAGATGTAGCATCAATTTCACCACAGTAGAAATAGTATAATAGGGTCCGACAGGTTTTCCACTACACCCAATCTAGTAGATGAACACCCAACCAGAAGTGTTCACATTTCCAAAAATTACTGGCAGACACCACAAAAGTGGCATCAATTTCACCACAGTAAAAATAGTATAACAGGGACTGACAGGTCTTCCACTATGCCCAATACAGAAGATGGACACCCAACCTGGAGTTTTCACATTTTAAAAAATGAGGGCCTGACACCACCGAAGTGGAATAAATGTCACGAGAATAGAAATAGTATAATTGGGACCTACATGTCTTCCACTACAGCTAACCCAGCAGATATAGACCAACCATGACTGTTCACATTTCCATAAATTTGTGTTAACATCTGAAGCAACCACAGCAGGCACAGTAGCCACACTAAAGAAATCATAGAGTGCAGTTATGTGACATTAATGCATCACACTAAAAAATGCAATATCACCTAGGCTGTTCAGTCTGTGATTGGGGTGCAAAAGTCCTTGGCGAATCATGACTTGCACCTTCAATAACAGTTTGTCTGTTATCACCAGCCCTCCCTTCGATTGCAGTAATCCACCCTCCCTTGGCACCTGCCTGTGTGACGACAGTCTAGAACTAAGAGACAATGCTATCCCTTCTGCATCCTCCTCTGCTTCCTCCTCTTCTTCTGGGACCACCATCTAATCCCATAGGTTATTCAAAGTCTACTCCAGCATATAGATGACCAGAATAGTGATGCTGATGATGGTGTCATCAGAACTAACCATCTTAGTAGCCATTTTGAAACTGTGCAGAAGGGTGCAGAGGTCCTTAATCTGTGCCCACTCTGTAAACCTGATCTGTGCCACGTCCATACTGCGTTGGCCCAGGCTATAAAACATGACATACTTTACCAGGGCTCATTGCTGCTGCCACATGTGCAGAGTGGAATTCCACCATGTCGTCACATCGCATATAAACCTGTTAACTGGCATGGACAAAGACCTCTGTATCGATTCAAGTCGATGACCAGAGGGGTGCAAATGGCAGAAATGAGCACAGAGCTTACATGCGTTTTGGAGCAGCTCACCCAGGCCAGGTAGTGGCGGATAAAACGCTGTACAACCAGGTTGAGGACGTGAGCCATGCAAGGCATGTGTGTGAGTCTGCCTCGCTATAGGGCCGCCACCAGGTTCACACCAGTATCAGATACGGCCTTCCCTGAATGCAGGTTCAACGGAGACAGCCATTGATCCAATTCAGCTTGGAGAGCTGTCCACAACTCTTCAGCTGTATGACTGCGATCTCCAACGCATATCAATTTTAATACTGCCTGATTCCGGTGACCCCTGGCCGCGCAGTACAGAGGAGGTTGGGATTTGCTCTTCACTGTTGGAATGCATGTCTTATTAAGTCATAGGTTGAGGGCGCAGGTGGAGGAGATAAAGAAGGAGGCAGAAGCAATGGAGGAAGTGTTAAATGTAGAGGTTTGTTCTATAAGCCTTGGGGATTCCAAGACTTATGGAGCAGCGCCTGCCCCCACAGCCACCGGTGTCACCCAGTGCCCAGTCAGCAATATGTAACGCCCTTGGCCATGCTTACTCGTTCAAGTGTCTGTGGTGAAATGCACCCTGGTAGACAGAGATTCAGTCAAGGAACAGGTGATGTCATCTGCGGCATGCTGGTGTTGCGCAGGCACAGCTTTCTTAGAAAAGTAATGGCGACTGCGACAGCCATCAGCTTTCAGAAACTGTCTGTATCTACCAGGAGGAAAGGCAGCAATTCCGTGGCCAATAGATTGGAGATGGTGACATTTAACCTCTTATCTTTATCATGCGTAGAAGGAAGCAATCTTTTACATGACCACAACTGCGGAATCGTGGGCTGGCTGCAGTGCTGAGAGAGGACGGAGTACGGTGAAGCGGACAAATTGCTGGACTGTGAGAGATGTGCAGGCGGAGATGTTATGGTGGATTGAGAAAGTTGTAGTGTGCTCGTTCTCTGAGATGGGACAAAAACAACAGGCATGTCTGCTTCCATTACAGCTGACGGCGGGCTCTCAGTCAGTGTGACTAGAGCAGGTAAAGAACCCGAGGTTCTGCGGTCCAAGATCTGAGTCTTAATAGTTGGAACAGAAAAAGAGGAGGAGGAAGAAGCAGCAGATCAAATTGATGGGTCGGCTGATGGTTGTTGAAGTTCGCATTTTAGTGCAGTGGGCTTCCCAGAGTAATGCATGCTGATTGTGCATGTGAAGGTTCATACATGTAGTAGTCAAATTATTGCACTTTCTACCTCTACTCAGTTTTTTTTGCAAAGTTTGCAGATTACGTGAGTTGGTTCATCCTTTGCAGTGTCAAAAAAGGCCCAGCCTAGGCAACCCTAATGACCCCTGCAAGCTACAAACCTGCGGCACTGCTGGTCATGACCACAGTTGTGGCTGGGGATTTATTGCTCGCTGTGGCTGAATCACTACATGTCTGTGACGTACGGCGCAATGTAACCTCCTCCTTGTCTTCCTCCTCAGATGACTTTCTCAGTTGTGTGCCTCTATGTTCATGCCAACTGGGATCTAATACCTCATCATCATCATCCTCTGTGTTATCACATTCCTTGCCCTGGGAGTCAACCTTCTCCTCTTCCTGCCCTGACAGCACAGTACAGTCCACGTGAGCCTCAGAAATCTGAGTCACATCAGGATCACCTACGCCCCCAGGGGTTAAAATCTGATGACGAGTGTCAGGATGCTATTCACACCCTACTTCGTCCTAAAAAAAATTTGGACATTGGTGCATATTTCCTCATCTTGACAATGTGAAGCTTTTGAGTATACTTCTGATGACCATGGCATAGAACGTATGAACAGCTGTTCAGACTCAGCCATCTGTGGTTCCGTACAGTCAGTTGTACAATTGAAAAGTTGGGATGCAGGGGGAAGCAAGGGGAATTTGGGTGCCACCTCTGTGGATTGTACTGGGTGTGATATTGAGGTGGAGGAAGAGGAGGAGAGGCCACTTGAAGCTGCGCTTGCCATCCACTCAAGCACATGCTCTTTCTGGGACTTATCAACAAGGCATACTGCTCTGCGTCTGCCAAAGAAAGGTAGTGGAGTAGCCTATCCAGTAACAGAAGTTTTCAGTTGCCTTTGCATAGGACGTGACATTGGTTCACTAGTGCTTTCACAAATATTAACACCTACCCCATGTACACCTTGAACACCAAGCCTAATTCCCCTTCCGCCACGGCCTCGCTTTTTCCCAGTCATGTTGCTCAGATAGTGTGGTAGGAGCACAGTATTTGCAACAAAAAATAGATTTTACCTCTGCACCACCTCTGCAAACAGCTGAATTTCAGCGACAAATTCGAAGGTGAAATATGGTGTGCTGTATCATGTTTGTCACAGAAGAAAGAATTGTGTGAGTGGGGATGAGGCCTGTATGACAAAAAAGGTATGCTACAGAGAATTTGAAAGTCATATGTGTTACGGGCTGGCGGAACGCACCAAATAATAAAGATGGTGTTTAGGTGCGTTCGCAGCCCGGGGTCCACCGTGCAGAGGTGTTAACTGCTGCTTGGTAATGGCGGACGTGATATAGCGGTATAATAACGGAACACACGGGGGTAACAGCACCCAATGTGTACAGAGGTGGACTCTGTTATCTCAGAGAGCCGCACAACCGCAAAATAATAAATGCCGTAGCCTGTTATTGCTCACAGAGCTCGGCAGTGTGAGCGCTAGCGTATAGTCACAAAACTCAGCCCTTAGACCGCAGGACTGAAGTCCCTCTAGACCGCTAGCGCTCGGCACCGCAACTGCGATGCGAGCAAAGGTTAAATAAATTACATATGCAAGTGTGCACAGTGCGGCTCAGGTGGACGCCACTAATCGCCCTGGGTTGGACCAGGTAAGCGCACAGGTTGCGCAAGGCGTTGCACCGGCGTGGCTGTCACTTGCCGCGGTTCGATAGCGCCCTGCAGTGGGCGACACCATCGGACGCTAGTGTGCAGACGGCTGGTATGCACTGTGGCCTATAGAGTAGCCACTGGCAGGCGCTGACTCTCACTCTAAACCCTCCCAACATACGTATCAAAAGGGAAGGGGTTTCATAATGAGTCAGTCACCAGATACATGCATCCATCATCATACACTCCAAACTATTTGAGTCTATACTAGCGCATGTCCGCACGGCCATGCTGCCCTTTTATAGCTGCGTCCTTCTGAGACCTTTCTGACCTTTCAGATGGTCCAATCCCAGCTGGAGAAGGACCTGAGCATGTGACCTCCGATCTCCAAAGAGAGTTCGTCCCACGGGCATGCTCAGTGGAGAGAAAGGAGAACTTAGTCCCTGGAGTGGCTCGCTGCTGGCCAGCATGTGCTGTCAAACCTGAACCAGGCAGCAGCAACCGATCCTACACTGCTGGTCTGGGCAGAGCTCTTGGACCGATGAGTCTGCTGAGCAGGCTCCACTGTGGCCGAAGAAGAATGGGGGACCGCTGGGTGCAAGGTTCTGGATTCCTGCTGTGCAGTGGCAGTAACCCGATGCCTAACATTATGTCCCCTACTGTATGACGTTAGGAACATAAGAATTTTTTTGGTGGCCTCTAGATCAGGCATCCATAACGCACTAGATGTTACAAACTATTTGAAAGTCAGGTCCCCTGCTGTATGACACTAGGAATAGAAGGATTTTTTGGTGGCCTCTGAATAAGGCCTCTATAAGACATTAGATGCTGCAAACTATTTAAAAGTCGGGTCCCCTAGTGTATGACACTAGGAACAGAAGGATTTTTTGATGGACTCTGGTTAAGGCTTGTATAACACACTAGATGCTGCAAACTATTTGAAAGTCAGGTCCCCTACTGTATGACACTTGGAACAGAAGGATTTTTTGGTGGCTTCTGGATAAGGCCTCTATTTCACACTAGATGCTATAAACTATTTGAAAGTCAGGTCCCCTACTGTATGACACTTGGAATAGAAGGAATTTTGGTGGCTTCTGGATCAGACCTCTATAGCATGCTAGATACTAAAAAATATTTGAAAGTCAGGTCTCCTACTGTATGACACTAGGAACAGAAGAATTTTTTGGTGGCCTCTGGATAAGGCACACACTAGATGCTAAGTATTTGTATTAAGGATATGATTATGAAGATACACAAAATATGTACGCTTACATTCAAAATGGACGCTTTGCTTAATATGTATTAAATTATGTGCTTATGATTCATACCTGTCAGCAGGTTACATAAACCTTCAGAGGACTCTGATATGATTGTATAATCCACTAAGCTTATCAAGAATGAATAATACCTAATGTGCCTGTACAAGGGAGTATCAATCCCCATTCCCCTCATATAAACCAAAGATCAATATGCTGCGAGCAAGACAGACGTCAACTTGACCTCATTGATTAACCATTATAGTAATAATCATTAGGGTAATAACCATTATATTAATAAAGATCATGACATGTGACATGTTGGCGACAAGAATCAGCAATGACTAGCAATGCAATAATTATTAGATAAGACAATGAGGTAATATGTGGGAAACCACCTTATTTCTCTTTCTACATACTGTACATTTTCAGCCAATAAACCAGAATTCATTTGAGACACGACTCATTGTCCATCTCCTGTGATTTTTCTGGCCGTAAACTTCCAAGACACAATTTGGAGGCAGACAACTAACGGAAGAACACACGCATTTCATGTGCCCTAACATTTTGGCGCCCAATGTGGGGCTAGGATGAGACGTTTGGAGATGACCAGCCGCAAGAATGACCTCCAATCTTAGGGTCCTGTTTCACTTAGCGACACACCAGCGATCCCGTCAACAATATGACCTGGTAAGGATCGCTGGTGCGTCGCTAAATTGTAGGGGCTTGATTGCTCTGAGTAATTTTCCAATCTCTAAGTGGTTGGCGACTTTCTTGAGGATCCCCACCGGAAATTACCTGACTAAGGTGATGGTGTTCTAACTGCAGCATGAGTTCATAAGTGTTATGCTATACAGGTGGAAGGGAGATTAGAATTACTGTATTGATATGAATGAGTGATTGCTGTCTCCCTGTCTGCTTAAAGTGTGTTTTGCCCAGGTGTAGACCTTTCATCTTTACAAATCAGGCTGGCATATAGTTTGTGAGTTCAATAGTATTCAGAGTTAAATGTACTGCAAAGTCTGGTATCAGTGTCACCATAAGCTGTTTTCTGCCTGTGTCTGTTTGTATTGTGTATGACTTGCCGGCAGGAGGTGTACTAGCTTATAGTTAAAGTTTTGAATTCATTCTGTATATATTCATTGAGAGATTGTGAGATTATAGAATTAGTTATAAACAGGTTTTGTTTTTGCGTACTTTAGAATTGTAAAGTTGGTTATTAAATGTATTTATGTAAAGAGAGAATTTCTTAAATTGTAGCTGTTTTTACTTGTACAGACGTCATTGATAGCGTGGGACCAAAGTCTATTGTAAGCTACTGTGGTTAATCATTCATTGGCATGGCTGAATTTTTTGTTTGACACAGATGATTTTTGTTAAAGTGAAAGTGTTGTGAAAGCAGATATTCTTGCAATTTATCTGGTGTTTTTAGATTACATAGTTTCTGGGTCCACAAAAATTTTTAAATGCTCTGGTGGTGGAACAGACTAATTGTTAGCTAACCTCCTAGATCACTGTGTTCAAGGTAAAAAAAAGTCACAATATCACTGAGACCTCTTTCCCTGGACATAAAAGGGTACATATAGCTTTTCCAGTCACATACCCAGAATTTAAAAGCACTTAGCTTAAGTATATCTACCACATTAACTATTCAAAAACCTTGTGGGAACTTTGTTTCAAGAAATAGACACACATGTCCCTTACAGGTCTTCAGAATTCATATGATATAATGGGTGGCAGTAACGTGAAGCTGGTAGTGGTGGGAGTAAGGAAAATGCATGTGAGAAAAAAACCTTCCAATCCAGAAGGGAAGAGGATTAGATAAGAAGGGATGGAAGAATGTGTTAATGAGTAAAGAGCAGCATCCCAGCTTCAGGATATCCTGAAGCATTTTATAAGATGGAAAAGAAAGTGAGAAGACAGGCATGGAGAGAAGAATATGACAATGTTACCGAATGTTATGCCAATCAGGTGCCTAAGGAAAGTGTGTCAGTCGCAGAAGCTGCATTACAGCCATTGATACATCTTATATATATTCACGATGACTGGACATGTGCCAGCTGTCAAACACAGAATGCAGAATATCTTGAGACTTGTTCTGACTGTCAGATGACCAACTCAAATAGTCCTACACTATTCCCAGTTATTTATGTAGATGGCACTCCCTATGCCATCTCCTGTCCAGCGCCCTGTCACATTGCCATTGGACACAGGGACTGCTGTTCCTGCTTCAGCCACTGGGAGGCACCAGACTGGCACGTCGCTGTCAGACCCGAGCTCTGGTGTTCCGGTCTCGGCCTCTGGTAGGTGCCGGACTGTCATGCCATGGTCTAACTCGGGGACGGCTGTTCCTGCCTTGGCCACTGGGAGGCGCCGTGGTCCGCCCGTGGATACTGCTAACAGGGAGGAGGCTCCTCCGCAGGCATCTGGCGGCCGCAGGCTGCGCTCCTTTGTCGGTCATGAAGGGGTTGGTGCATCACCATCTGGCCTGGTCCTGGGGGCAGTCCTAATGACGTCATCAGACCGTGAACCTGTGAGGGGTGATCTGATCCCTCAAATACCTTGGGGCTGGTCTTGCAGGCCGCCAGATATAGTCTTGGTTTCCCCAGTGTGTCAGTTTGTTATTTGCTATCTTTGATTCTGACCTTTGCCTGGATTTCTGACTCTGCTCCTGCCTACCGATTTTGTATCTCTGCCTCCCTCCCGGTTTATGACTCTGACCTTTTCCTGGATTTCACTCTGCTACTGTCTGCGTTTTTGTACCTCTGCTGCTCGCCTGGTTTAGACTTGGATTCTGACTACGCTTTTGATCCCATTTTTAACCCCTTTCTGGCGACCATCCTGCTCTGGTCCGCTTCTCTTATCCAGACAGCTACCGTCTGGGCTCTGCTGTAAATCCAGATCCTTGTATAGAGGTAAAGGGTATCGGGGTTGCTCGGGGTGCTGTCTTACTGCAGCCCAGACTTGCAGACGGACGTTACATTATATCTGGCACAAAAAAAACGTTTTTGTATATATCCAACAAATATAAAAGCAGTGTCCCTGAACTTTTTTTTTTTTCTTCTCCTTTCTCCAGCCTGAGTTGATTCTTTGACCTAACACCTGTTACCTGCTTCAGTCCACAGCCTGGAGGAGCACTCTCATCCTCCAACACAATTATGCTGCAGTCTGGAGACTTCAGGGAAAACGCCAGACGTCAGAGATCCACAGTCCTGGTACATCGGCCCCTGAGCAGCTCTGGTCAAACCTGCCCGGGGGCTCAGGTATTGCCCGCAAATGCGGCTAAAGTTTTATTACCCGTCTCTCTCTCATTTTGTAAGAAATCTCTGTGTTTGAAGGCTATGTGGATAGTGGCTCTGAGGGAAATTTCATGGATTATTTGGTTGCCAGGAATCTGGGTGTACCGCTGCTGAGGCTTAATGCCCCTATTAAAACCACTGCTATCAATGGCACATTTATTCTTCAGGGTGGAGTGGAATTCGTTACTCCAGGAATTGCAATGTCAGTGGGGGCATTACATACTGAACATATGTCATTTTTTGTGATTGATGATTTATCAGACGCATTTGTTTTGGGTATGCCATGGTTACACAATCCTGTCATTGACTGGCACCTTGGTGATATTGTGCGCTGGAGTCCACACTGTCAGGATAACTGCATATCGCTAGCAGTGAACCAGGTTAATGTTACAACCCCCGTCATACCTTATGCCTTCAGGGACTATGAGGATGTCTTTTCTAAAGTGGAATCTGAGAAATTACCCCCCTCATAGAGAATATGATTGCCCTATAGACTTGATTCCGGATGCCCGTCTTCCAAAGGGGAAAATATTTAATCTCTCCGGTCCAGAGCGTCAGGCCATGAATGACAACATAGCAGACAGTTTACAAAAAGGCTTTATTAGACCGTCCACTTCACCAGTTGGGGCCGGGTTCTTCTTCGTGGAAAAGAAAGATGGGGGTCTCAGACCCTGCATTGATTACCGGGAATTAAACGCAATCACTGTAAAGAACCAGTATCCGCTTCCACTCATCCCTGATCTTTTTAATCAGTTTATGGGAGCCCGTTGGTTTACTAAACTTGACTCTGGGGGGCATATAATCTAGTCCGCAAAAGAGAGGGAGATGAATGGAAAAACGCGTTTAACACCTCCCTTGGCCACTTTGAGCACCTCGAAATGCCGTTCGGACTCAGTAACGCACCTGCCGTGTTTCAAAATTTTGTGAATGATATTTTCAGAGACATTTGTGGGGTGTATGTGGTCGTGTATTTGGATGACATCCTGATTTACTCTGCTGACCCTGTGACACATGCTCAACACATCTGTTCTGTGCTCCAAAGACTGCGAGAACATTCTTTATTTGCTAAACTAGAGAATGTGTTTTTTTTTTGCTGAGGAGGTACAGTTTCTGGGGTACATGGTCTCAGGCAAAGGTTTCCGCATGGATCCTGCCAAGATCCAACTCATTAAAGCATGGGTACAACCCAAATCGCCGAAAGCACTGCAGCGATTCTTAGGGTTTGCCAATTATTAACGCAAATTTATCAAGGGTTTCTCAGAGATTGCCAAGCCACTCACGGATTTGACCCAGAAGGGAGCAAACATGGCTAATTGGAAACCTGAGGCACTTCAAGCATTTTCTACTTTAAAGGAGTGTTTTGTGGCTAACCCGGCACTAATTCAGCCTGACCTAGACCGGCCGTTTGTGGTAGAAGTGGATGCCCCTGAGGTTGGAGTAGGGGCAGTGCTTTCACAAGGCATGGCATCCCTTACACAACTTCATCCATGTGCTTTCTTTTCCCAAAAGTTCTCGGAGAGGAATTATGATGATAATAATAATAATAAATTTTATTTCTATAGTGCCGACATATTCCGCAGCACTTTACATTTCAGAGGGGACTTGTACAGACGATAGACATTACAGCATTACAATAATCACATAGATCATAACAGATACCAAGAGGAATGAGGGCCCTGCTCGCAAGCTTACAATCTATGAGGGAAAAAGGGGAGACACGAAAGGTTGGTGGTAACAATTGCCCTGATTGTTTGGACCAGCCATAATGTTAAGTGTGTAACAGTACGGACACAGAGGGCTAATAGATGCATACAGCATGTGGGAACATGATACGGGGAACCTGGTTATGGTAAAACTTGACTGTGCCACACAGGGATAGTTAGGTTAATGTGTTGAGGTGGTAGGCCAGTCTGAATAAATGAGTTTTCAGGGCACGCTTAAAATTGTAGGGATTGGGGACTACTCGTATTGACCTGGGAAGTGCATTCCAAAGAATTGGCGCAGCACGTGTATAGTCTTGGAGACGGGAGTGGGAGGTTCTGATTATCGAGTATGCTAACCTCAGGTCGCAAGCAGAACGGAGGGCACGGGAAGGGTGATAGACTGAAACAAGGGAGGAGATGTAGGGTGGTGCTGAGCCATGGAGTGCTTTGTGGGTGAGGGCAATAAGTTTGTACTGGATTCTGTAGTGGATGGGTAGCCAGTGTAAGGACTGGCACAAGGTAGAGGCATCGGTGTAACGATTGGCGAGGAATATGATCCTGGCTGCAGCATTCAAGACAGATTGGAGGGGGGAAAGTTTGGTAAGAGGGAGACTGATTAGAAGAGAGTTACAGTAGTCCAGACGAGAGTGAATAAGAGAAACAGTAAGAATTTTTGCAGAGTCAAAGGTAAGAAAAGGTCGAATTCCAGAAATGTTTCTGAGATGCAGATAACAAGAGCGAGCCAGTGATTGGATGTTGGGGGTGAATGAATGCTCGGAGTCAAGTATGACCCCAAGACAGCGGGCATGTTGCTGGGGAGTAATAGTGGAACCACAAACGGAAATGGCAGTGTCGGGTATAGGTGCATTAGTAGAAGGAGGAAACACAAGGAGTTCAGTCTTTGACAGGTTCAGTTTCAGATATAGTGAGAACATGATGTTAGACACAGCGTTTAGACAATCGCCGGTGTTTTCTAGAAAGGCTGGCGTGATGTCAGGAGAAGAAGTGTATAATTGGGTGTCATCAGCATAGAGATGGTACTGGAAACCAAATCTACTGATTGTTTGACCAATAGGGGCAGTGTACAAGGAGAAGAGGAGGGGGCCTAGAACCGATCCTTGAGGAGCCCCAACAGTAAGGGGAAGATGAGAGTAGGAGGAGCCAGCAAAAGATACAGTAAAGGAGCGGTCAGAGAGATGGGAGGAAAACCAGGAGAGAACGGTGTCCTTGATGCCGATGGAGCGGAGCATAGTGAGGAGGAGCTGATGATCCACCATGTTGAATGCTGCAGAGAGATCCAAGAGAATTAGCATGGAGTAGTGACCGTTAGATTTAGCTGTTAGTAGAACATTAGAGACTTTAGTGAGGGCAGTTTCAGTAGAGAGTAGAGAGCGGAAACCGGATTGGAGAGGGTCGAGAAGAGAGTTATCAGAGAGATAGCGGATCAGACGGTAGTGGACCAGGCATTCCAGGAATTTAGAGATGAAGGGAAGATTAGAGACAGGTCTATAGTTAGCGGCACAGTTTTGTTCGAGGGATGTTTTTTTAAGTAGTGGATGTATGATGGCATGCTTAAATAAGGAGGGAAAGATACCAGAAGAGAGAGAGAGGTTAAATATTTTAGTTAGGTGAGGGGTGACAGCAGGGGAAAGGGACTGGAGCAGATGTGACGGAAATGGGTCACTGGTGCAAGTGGTTGGGCGAGAAGATGCAAGGAGCCTGCTTACTTCTTCTTCTGTGACTGGTTCAAACTCAGAGAGTGAGCTAGATGCAGTAGGGGAGGGAGGACAGTGCATGGTATGAGATGATTGGGAGATAATTTCCTGTCGGATATGATCAATTTTTTCTTTGAAGTAATTGGCCAGATCGTCAGCTCGAAGCTCTGTGGTTGGGGCCTGCACTCTTGGGTTGAGCAGGGAATGAAAAGTGTCAAAGAGACATTTCGGGTTATTGGACAGTGAGGTAATGAGGGTGTTGAAATAGGTTTGTTTGGAGAGGTGAAGGGCAGTGTTGTATGTTCTAAGCATGAACTTATAATGGATGAAATCTTCGTGTAGATTGGATTTTCTCCATAGACGTTCAGCACACCTGAAGCACCGCTGCAGGAAACGTGTTTGCAGGGTGTGCCAGGGTTGTCGCTGTCTTTGTCGTGTTGTTCTATGTATAGGAGGTGCAAAATAATCCAGGGCAGTTTGAAGTGTTTCATTGTAATGCTTCAGTGCAGAATCAGGACATGAGAGGGAGGAGATAGGGGCCAATGAAGACTGCAAGTTCATCGTAAGTTTCTGGGTGTTAATGGCCTGTATGTTTCTATAAGTATGGACAGTGGGGGTGACCTGAGTGGCCTGGCAGTTCTTGATAGAGAATGAAAGAAGGTTGTGATCAGAGAGCGGGAGAGGGGAGTTTGTGAAATCATCCACTGCACAAAGCCGAGAGAAGACCAAATCGAAGGAGTTTCCGTCTTCATACGCTGAAGAATTAGTAACCTGCGAAAGCAGAGGAGGTTAGAGATAAAAGGTGAGTAGCAGATGGGGAGAGGGGAAGAGTAATGGGGATGTTGAAATCGTCCATGATGAGGGTAGGGATGTCACAGGAGAGAAAATGTGGAAGCCAAGTGGCAAAATGATCCAGGAACTGATGGGAGGGGCCGGGAGGACGATACACTACCACCATGCGCATGGAGAAGGGGGTGTAAAGTCTGACAGTGTAGAGAGTTAATGCCAGGGCGGTGGATGTGTGTGAATGCAGCAGCCAGGATATAAATTACACAAATGCATATGGTATATATTTGTTGTACTTCAAATGTGCAGGGAGTAGATGTATATAAATGTCTTACCTGTCTTCTGCCCTGTCTAACTGCCAGTACTTTGATAAACTGTACTTCGATAAAGTGTGCATAAATGCCCCCTGCATAAATGCTCCCCTAAGCTAGGTCTGAATATATAGGAATCTAAGGCTTAGATTTTGTTTTCTCTCTCTCTCTTCTCGCTAATCAATCAAGCTAAACTAAGACAGCAGGGCACAATAAAGGTAATTATCAGAGAAACCAATGTCCAGGCCTACATGCATCATAAACCACTTTGAAAAGTTTCTTGACCTCAGAGCAAAAGGGGACAAGCAGAGTAAGTTGAAATAAATATATACCAGATATAAACTTGCTGAGTTGAAAAGACATATATAGCATTCAGGATTAACTGCTTGCTGACATTGAATGGAGGAGTTGATTCAGAGCAGAGATTGAAAGAGGTGGTTACCAGATATAAGCTTGCAGAGTTGAAAAGACATATATAGCATTCAGGATTAACTGCTATAGGGAATCGGGAATTGTTGGCCATAAAATGGGCCTTCGAAGAATGGCGTCACTTCCTCGAAGGTGCTAAACATAAAATTACAGTGATAACAGATCACAAGAACTTGACCTACCTGGAGTCAGCCAAAAGACTGAATTCTAGACAGGCAAGGTGGGCCTTGTTTTTCTCGAGATTTGACTTTGTAATCACCTTTCGTCCAGGTACTAAAAACCTAAGGGCTGATGCCCTCTCTCGCAGTTTTTGCCCCTCACAAGCCGAGGACTCTGAACCATTTCCAATATTGGCCAATGGGATTCTTGTTTCGGCTGTGTCTTTGGACCTTCTGGAGGCGATCCATAGGTCCTCAGAACAAGCCCCTGACATGACACCCCCCAAAAAAAACTGTTCGTTCCGGCCACGTTTCGCCTGCAAGTTCTGAAAGAGTCGCACGACTCTGTTCTGGCAGGCCATCCTGTCAATTATACCACCAGACTGGTGACTAGGAATTTTTGGTGGCCGACGGTGGTTAAGGATTGTAAAGATTATGTGTTAGCTTGTGAAATCTGTGCCCGTGCCAAGTCCCCCCATAATTGCCCTGCCGGCTGGCTCCAGTCCTTGCCCATCCCTGAGAGTCCATGGACCCACATTTCCATGGACTTCATTACTGACATGCTGCCCTCAGAAGGGAAGACGTGTATCTGGGTGGTGGTGGATAGGTTCAGTAAGCAATGTCATCTTGTTCCCCTGTCTGGTTTACCTAATTCTGAAACTTTGAGTAAGCTCTTCCTTGTTCATGTTATACGATTGCACGGCGCTACGGTGAATATTGTGTCCGACAGGGGTACCCAGTTCGTTTCCAATTTCTGGAGGGCGTTCTGCAAACGGTTGGGCGTTGAATTGTCCTTCTCCTCTGCCTATCACCCTGAGACCAATGGTAAAACTGAATGAACCAACCAGGCTCTGGAGCAGTATCTCCGCTGTTACGTATCGGAGCATCAATCTGATTGGGTGGAACATCTGCCGTTAGCTGAGTTCGCCCTGAACAACCAATACCAGGAGTCCATCAAAACTACCCCTTTCTACTGCAATCACGGACTGCACCCACGCTTTGGTTCATTTTCGGCCAGGTTGTCCGAGCTCCCGGGGGTAGAAAAATCGATACATCAGTTAAAGACTATCTGGTCGGAAGTAAACACAAACTTGAAGGGGTCCCAAGTTAGACAAGCTTTGGTTGCAAATAGATGGCGATCCAAGGGACCGCTGTTATGAATGAGTCACCGTAGGAGGCAAAAGCAGAAATACAAGCTAAGTCCAGAAAACCAGAGAAGTTGGCAACTATCAGATTGCAGACCCCTGAACCTATCAACACAACTAGCAGTAGCCGTGGGGGGTTCCTACGATGCCCTAGACCCCTCGATCACAGCCGGAGAAATACATAGGCCTAAAGAAAGAAAGGGGAAATCTAAACTGCCCCAGAGCAGACCCCAAAGCAATAGGCAGCCCCCAACATATAATGACGGTGAAGCAAGATGAAAATACTAACACAGACAGAAAGATAGACTGAGCAAAGACGGGGCCCCAAAACTACCTAGATAGGAAAGGACAGGAAGGCTGCTGTCTGCAATCTGCCAAAACCCTATCAAAGACATAAGCCAACCAGCTGATATGAAAAAGGCCCTGAAGCAGCTAGGCTTCAACAACTGAATCAGCACTCAGGTATTTTCAGAAGACAGAGCTACATGAATTCAGCACACCCCAGCAGGGAATGGCAGAAATCCAGAAAAACAAAGCAAAAACAAAGTCAAAGCACAAAAGCAAAAGGCCAAGCAGCAAACTTAGCTTTGGAGGAGCAGGAATTCAGACTGGTCTCCAAGGATCCCACAGAGAAATCACCCGCAGGGCAGAAGGGCGTCGGCAGCATTATATCCAGTCCGTAACTCCACTCAGCCAGTCACAATCATCAGCCTCAGGTGTTTGACAATCAGGCTCACTACCTTTCTTTACCAGAAGAGGGAGTTCCTCGGGCCTCAGTAATGAAGGGGAAAATGAACTCACAACAGACCGCACCTGGGAGTTGGGGACAAGGTCTGGCTTTCCACCAAGAATATCAAGCTTAAAGTGCCGTCTGCCAAGCTGGGTCCCAGATTCATTGGGCCATATGAAATATTGGAAGTGATTAACCTGGTAGCTTTTCGTTTAAAACTCCCTCAGTCTTTTAAATTGCCCAATGTTTTCCACAAATCTCTTCTCAAGTTGTACTGCTCTCCAATCCATCCTGTCCAAGTCCCCTCCTTCTCCAGTTTTGGTCAGGGGCACCTTGGAATACGAAGTCAAGGGTGTTCTTGACTCCCACTTAGTGAGAGGTTCCGTGCAGTACCTGGTGCACTGGAAGGGCTACGGCCCAGAGGAGAGGTCCTGGGTACCCGCTAGTGACATCCACACCAAAGGTTTGATTCGAAAATGTCACCTCCTTCACCCTAGCAAACCTGGTTTTGAGGGTCCGGAGGCCCCTCTTAGAAGGGGGGTACTGTCACATTGCCATCGGATACAGGGACTGCTGTTCCTGCTTCGGCCACTAGGAGGCACCAGACTGGCACATCGCCGTCAGATCCGAGCTCTGCTATTCCGGTCTCGGCCTCTGGGAGGCGCCGCACTGTCATGTCACGGTCAAACTCGGGGACGGCTGTTCCTGCCTTGGCCACTGGGAGGTGCGGTGGTCCGCCTGTGGATACTGCTAACAGGGAGAAGGCTCCTCCACAGGCATCTGGCGGCCGCAGGCTGCGCTCCTTTGTCGGTCATGAAGGAGTTGGTGCATCACCATCTGTCCTAGTCCTGGGAGCAGTCCTAATGATGTCATCAGACCGTGAACCTGTGAGGGGTGATCTGATCCCTCAAATACCTTAGGGCTGGTCTTGCAGGCCGCCAGATATAGTCTTGGTTTCCCCAGTGTGCTAGTTTGTTATTTGCTATCTTTGATTCTGACCTTTGCCTGGATTTCTGACTCTGCTCCTGCCTACCGATTTTGTATCTCTGCCTCCCTCCCGGTTTATGACTCTGACCTTGGCCTGGATTTGACTCTGCTACTGTCTGCCATTTTTGTACCTCTGCTGCCCCCCTGGTTTAGACTTGGATTCCTGACTACGCTTTTGGTCCCGTTTTTAACCCCTTTCTGGCTACCATCCTGCTCTGGTCCGCTGCTCTTATCTAGACAGCTACCTCCTGGGCTCTGCTGTAAATCCAGATCCCTGTACAGGGGTAAAGGGTATTGGGTTTGCTCGGGGTGCTGTCTTACAGCAGCCCAGACTCGCAGACGGACGTCACACACCCATTGTAGCTCCATTAATTAATGCAGTCTATAAAAATAATAATGAATAAAAAGATGAGCATGACATGGAGGTACATGATCAAGGAGAACAGGGAAGACAGGAATCAACAGCTCAAACTGATAATCCACAGTATCCCAACTATATGGTGGGGGGACATCATCATCATTTTTATTCTGCCCATGTAATCACCAAAGCTTACACTCTGACACACAGCTTGTTCCACGCAAGGACTCCTGGAAATGCCAGGAGACAGATACCCTAGTGAATAGCTTGCCAGACCCAGTAAAACATCCTACGCCATTCTACGAGAGGATGCGTCAAATACAGAAGGCGCATTCTGCCTCATGGACAGATTTAGAGAGGCTCACTCAAATTAAACAGGATATTCCTTTTGGCCGAGAATGCGACTGGCCCTTGAACCCGACAATCTGCATGTAGAATGTCTTGAATCACATGTATCTGGAGAAGATTTCATTCGTAAGCTTTATTTCTGGGCTAAGAACCGCCTACCAGTCCAGACCCTCACTCTGCAGGATGTCATGCAGGAAAAAGGAGAATCTGTGGAGAGTTTCTTTCACCGATTTAATCAAAAGCTTCAGGATCTCAGATTTGAAATGGAAATTAGTCCCCGATTGGAAGAAGCTTCGACACCAGCATCAGCCACTCCTAGTGCCACCACCACCAAGCTCCATACCATAATAGGATATTGGCATACTGAATTTGCAAATAATGCAAGTACATACACTCTTACAGTCAACAAAAACAGCCGAATGGACCAACACCTACCACCTAGATAGAGGTTGAGGGTAAACCCTTCAATTTCCTGGTGGGTACTGATGAAGCCAGAAGTGTAATCTGGAACATTGATTTACCAGACCCCTACACCTAGGCCTACGACCTACACAGACTATGCTGTCTCAACTAGTAGTCTCAACAAACCTACTGTTAACTCCAAAACAACACAGCTACAGTCCTTCCTTGGACTTGCATCCCACTACTGTCCCTGGATCCTGGATGCCTCTCTACACATTAACCCCTGTATGCAGGGGCTGGCTAGCACTTTTCAGCCTGGGGGGCAATCACTAGGCAGTGGCCTTCGAGTTGCGGTGGCTCTCCTTTTCCCTGCTTACCTCTGGCCATTGCATTAAAGCTAGAGTTGTGCGAAACGGGTCAAAAAAATTCAAAAGTCGCCGACTTTTGGCAAAGTCGGGTTTCATGAAACGAAACCCGACCCTAGGATGAGGTCGGCCACGAGGTCGGCGACTTACGCGCCAAAGTCGCGTTTCAAAAGTTTGTTTTGCGCTCTTTTTCAGCCAATCAGGATCCACGGACACTGTGGGCAACGTGATGACATAGGCACGGGTCACCACCATCTTTCAGAAGGGCATGCAAGTGATTGGCTTGCTTTGGTGGGCGTCACAGGGGGTATAAAAGGGCGTGCACGCCATCTTACTTCTGCCGATCTCAGTATAGGGAGAGGTTGCTGCTGATTCTGTAGGGAGAGCGTTAGGCAGGGAAGACCAAAAAACTGCTTCTGCTGCTAGCGATTTGGCCTGCACAACACACCAGTCACTGTGTGTGCAGTGCAAGGGGAGGCTATATAGTGGTGTATCAGTGGTGTTGGTTGTTGGGCTGCCTTCTAAGGCTTCCTGACAGGCTGGCATTGCTGTTTACCCACTGCTCCGCAAACTGCTTTTTTAAAAGCAATCCAATCTCCCTTATCCTCTAGTCACTTTGGTCACAGCTGTGCCATCGAGCCTGTCACATAGCGCTCAGATATTCATTGGGCCTCAAACTGCTTTTTTAAAAGCAATCCCAATTTTTTTTTTTTGTCCTGCTGAGAAGAAAAAAAAACTGCTTCTGCTGCTGATAGCAATTTGGCCTGCACAACACACCAGTCACTGTGTGCAGTGCAAGGGGAGGCTATATAGTGGTGTATCAGTGGTGTTGGTTGTTGGGCTGCCTTTTAAGGCTTCCTGACAGGCTGGCATTGCTGTTTACCCACTGCTCCGCAAACTGCTTTTTTAAAAGCAATCCAATCTCCCTTATCCTCTAGTCACGTAGGTCACAGCTGTGCCATCGAGCTTGTCACATAGCGCTCAGATATTCATTGGCCTCACACAATCCAAAAGTGTCCAGTGTCCAAAAGTGTGTGCAGAGATTCAAACTCTCACTTATCCTCTAGTCACTTAGGTCACAGCTGTGCCATCGAGCTTGTCACATAGCGCTCAGATATTCAATGGGCCTCACACAATCCAAAAGCGTCCAGTGTCCAAAAGTGTGTGCAGAGATTCAAAATCTCACTTATTCTCTAGTCACTTAGGTCACAGCTGTGCCATCGAGCCTGTCACATAGCGCTCAGATATTCATTGGGCCTCACACAATCCAAAAGTGTCCAGTGTCCAAAAGTGTGTGCAGAGATTCAAACTCTCACTTATCCTCTAGTCACTTAGGTCACAGCTGTGCCATCGAGCTTGTCACATAGCGCTCAGATATTCATTGGGCCTCACACAATCCAAAAGTGTGCAGTGTCCAAAAGTG
This sequence comes from Dendrobates tinctorius, assembly GCF_039654945.1. Taxonomy (NCBI): domain Eukaryota; kingdom Metazoa; phylum Chordata; class Amphibia; order Anura; family Dendrobatidae; genus Dendrobates; species Dendrobates tinctorius. Next base: position 22,163,644 of record NW_027361795.1, read on the forward strand.
TGTGCAGAGATTCAAACTCTCACTTATCCTCTAGTCACTTAGGTCACAGCTGTGCCATCGAGCTTGTCACATAGCGCTCAGATATTCATTGGGCCTCACACAATCCAAAAGTGTCCAGTGTCCAAAAGTGTGTGCAGAGATTCAAACTCTCACTTATCCTCTAGTCACTTAGGTCACAGCTGTGCCATCGAGCTTGTCACATAGCGCTCAGATATTCATTGGGCCTCACACAATCCAAAAGTGTCCAGTGTCCAAAAGTGTGTGCAGAGATTCAAACTCTCACTTATCCTCTAGTCACTTAGGTCACAGCTGTGCCATCGAGCTTGTCATATAGCGCTCAGATATTCATTGGGCCTCACACAATCCAAAAGTGTCCAGTGTCCAAAAGTGTGTGCAGAGATTCAAACTCTCACTTATCCTCTAGTCACTTAGGTCACAACTGTGCCATCGAGCTTGTCACATAGCGCTCAGATATTCATTGGGCCTCACACAATCCAAAAGTGTCCAGTGTCCAAAAGTGTGTGCAGAGATTCAAACTCTCACTTATCCTCTAGTCACTTAGGTCACAGCTGTGCCATCGAGCTTGTCACATAGCGCTCAGATATTCATTGGGCCTCACACAATCCAAAAGTGTCCAGTGTCCAAAAGCGTGTGCAGAGATTCAAACTCTCACTTATCCTCTAGTCACTTAGGTCACGGCTGTGCCATCGAGCTTGTCACATAGCGCTCAGATATTCATTGGGCCTCACACAATCCAAAAGTGTCCAGTGTCCAAAAGTGTGTGCAGAGATTCAAAATCTCACTTATTCTCTAGTCACTTAGGTCACATCTGTGCCATCGAGCTTGTCACATAGCGCTCAGATATTCATTGGGCCTCACACAATCCAAAAGTGTCCAGTGTCCAAAAGTGTGTGCAGAGATTCAAACTCTCACTTATCCTCTAGTCACTTAGGTCACAGCTGTGCCATCGAGCTTGTCACATAGCGCTCAGATATTCATTGGGCCTCACACAATCCAAAAGTGTCCAGTGTCCAAAAGTGTGTGCAGAGATTCAAACTCTCACTTATCCTCTAGTCACTTAGGTCACAGCTGTGCCATCGAGCTTGTCACATAGCGCTCAGATATTCATTGGGCCTCACACAATCCAAAAGTGTCCAGTGTCCAAAAGTGTGTGCAGAGATTCAAACTCTCACTTATCCTCTAGTCACTTAGGTCACAGCTGTGCCATCGAGCTTGTCACATAGCGCTCAGATATTCATTGGGCCTCACACAATCCAAAAGTGTCCAGTGTCCAAAAGTGTGTGCAGAGATTCAAACTCTCACTTATCCTCTAGTCACTTAGGTCACAACTGTGCCATCGAGCTTGTCACATAGCGCTCAGATATTCATTGGGCCTCACACAATCCAAAAGTGTCCAGTGTCCAAAAGTGTGTGCAGAGATTCAAACTCTCACTTATCCTCTAGTCACTTAGGTCACAGCTGTGCCATCGAGCTTGTCACATAGTGCTCAGATATTCATTGGGCCTCACACAATCCAAAAGTGTCCAGTGTCCAAAAGCGTGTGCAGAGATTCGAACTCTCAATTATCCTCTAGTCACTTAGGTCACGGCTGTGCCATCGAGCTTGTCACATAGCGCTCAGATATTCATTGGGCCTCACACAATCCAAAAGTGTCCAGTGTCCAAAAGTGTGTGCAGAGATTCAAAATCTCACTTATTCTCTAGTCACTTAGGTCACATCTGTGCCATCGAGTTTGTCACATAGCGCTCAGATATTCATTGGGCCTCACACAATCCAAAAGTGTCCAGTGTCCAAAAGTGTGTGCAGAGATTCAAACTCTCACTTATCCTCTAGTCACTTAGGTCACAGCTGTGCCATCGAGCTTGTCACATAGCGCTCAGATATTCATTGGGCCTCACACAATCCAAAAGTGTCCAGTGTCCAAAAGTGTGTGCAGAGATTCAAACTCTCACTTATCCTCTAGTCACTTAGGTCACAGCTGTGCCATCGAGCTTGTCACATAGCGCTCAGATATTCATTGGGCCTCACACAATCCAAAAGTGTCCAGTGTCCAAAAGTGTGTGCAGAGATTCAAAATCTCACTTATTCTCTAGTCACTTAGGTCACAGCTGTGCCATCGAGCCTGTCACATAGCGCTCAGATATCAGTGGGCCTCACACAATCCAAAAGTGTCCAGTGTCCAAAAGTGTGTGCAGAGATTCAAACTCTCACTTATTCTCTAGTCACTTAGGTCACAGCTGTGCCATCGAGCCTGTCACATAGCGCTCAGATATCAGTGGGCCTCACACAATCCAAAAGTGTCCAGTGTCCAAAAGTGTGTGCAGAAATTCAAAATCTCCCCTGTCCTATAGACACCTTGTTTTACATACTATATAGTTTGTTGGATTTTGTCTACATTTCTACCAAAAATGAGGAAGGCTGGTGGAAGAGGCCGTGGAATTGGGCGGGGAGTGGCAGCTGGTAATGATGGTGTTGGTGGTGGATCTGATGGTAGTGGCAAGAGCAAAATAGGACCGAATGCAGGAGGTGATGAGCCTGCGTCATCGTCTGGCTACATAAGGCCTCGAACGCTTAGTTTTCGAGGAGTTGGCAAACCGCTTTTAAAGCCAGAGCATCAGGAAAAAGTTTTGTCTTACATTGCTGACTCAGCCTCCAGCTCTATCGCCTCCTCTTCTTCAGTTGTAAAAAGTAAAAGCACTGAGTCGTCATTGGAGGCTCATGTTCATGAACCACACCTTTCCTTGTGTCCTTCACCCCAACCAAGATTGAAGGATGACGCAGGCCATACTACTGATTACTCCATGGAGCTGTTTTCACATACCATGCCTGGATTATCAAGTGAAATGGTGAATTACCCAGGCCAAGATGAATCTGACATGGAGTGCACTGATGCACAGCCGCTGATGGATGGTTCTGCTGGTACATTCACTCAGAGCACTACATTGTCCTCGCAGTTTACAGAGCCAGATTCTGACCCTGATGAGACTCAGGTGCCCCTTCCCGCACACTATACCACCATACATGGTGACACAGAGGAAGGTGCACATGACATAGAAGAGGAGGTGATGGATGACCCAGTTGTTGACCCAGATTGGCATCCATTGGGGGAAGAGGGTGCTGCTTCCAATAGCTCAGATGAGGAGCATCCACAGCAGACATCGACATCGCAACAGCTGTTATCTGGCAGGCCCGGAGCACTCCAAAGACAGGTTCCAAACATCAAAAGAGTTGCTGGACAGCTTGTCCAGAGGGTCAAAAGATCACAGCGTGCTAGGCCGCAAAATGTCTGCCAAAGTAGGAAGAGTGCAGTGTGGCACTTTTTTGAACAAAATCCTCATGATCAGGCCAAGGTTATCTGTAAGAAGTGCGCAAAGACCTTTAGCCGAGGGAAAAATCTGAAAAATTTGAATACCAGTTGCATGCTTAGACATTTAACCAGCATGCACTTGCAAGCGTGGACACAACACCAAACCTCAAGTGCCACATGTGCAACTGATCACAACGAAGGTTGTCAGCAACGCTACATTGTTTCCCCCACTGTAAGCCCACCGGTTAGCACAGCAGCAAATGTTGAGGTGTCGTTGCAAGGCCACAGCAGTCAGGGAATCCCACTGTTATATCAACGAAAGACTGATTCTAGGCCATCAGAAAGAACACCAACTCCATCACCATCATCAACCCTCTCTCAGTCCGCCCTGTCCACCGCTACTTCCACCATATGCAGCTCTCAAGTCCAGCTCACCCTCCCAGACACTATGAGTAGGTCAAGAAAGTACTCAGTCTCTCATCCGCGTACACTGGATTTGAACACCCACATTGCCAAACTAATCTCGTTTGAGATGATGCCCTTTCGGTTGGTGGAAAGCACAGCTTTCCGCGAACTCATGGCCTATGCAGTACCACGCTATGACCTACCCAGTCGCCACTTCTTCTCTCGCAAAGCCATCCCAGCCCTCCACCATCATGTGAAAGACCGCATTGTCCATGCACTCAAGCAGTCAGTGAGCGGAAAGGTGCACCTCACAACTGATGCATGGTCCAGTCGGCATGGCCAGGGCCGTTACGTGTCCATCACTGCGCACTGGGTTAATGTGGTGGATGCAGGGTCCACAGGGGACAGCGGTGGTGGGACAGTGCTGCCTAGCCCACGGTATAGGAAACAGTTGGCTGTAGGCGTTCGACCCTCCTCCTCCTCCACCTCCTCCAAAGCGAAAGCTCGTCCACAGAGCGCAGTCGTACGAGCACTCCATCTGCAGCTGCCACTGTTGCACACGATGTGTCCCCCTATCGAGCAGCTAGTGGAAAGCGTCAGCAGGCTGTGTTGCAGATGATGTGTTTGGGCGACAGACACACCGCCGAGGTGCTGGCCGAGTACTTGAAGCGACAAACTGAGTCATGGCTGGGCAGTGTACATCTTGAGGCAGGCAAGGTAGTTAGTGATAACGGCCGTAATTTTGTGGCAGCCATAGCCCTTTCAAAACTCAGCCACATGCCTTGCTTGGCTCACACCTTGAACCTGGTGGTGCAGTGCTTCCTCAAAAATTATCCGGAGTTAACAGCCCTGCTCCAGAAGGTGCGAAGACTGTGCGCGCACATCCGCCGGTCGCCTGTACACTCCGTTCGTATGCAGAAGCTGCAGCGATTGCTCCACCTTCCCAACCACCGCCTCATTATCGACATTGCAACAAGGTGGAACTCCACCCTGCACATGGTGGAGCGGCTGTGCGAGCAGAGGCAGGCCATAATGCATTTGTGGGAGGATACACGGCCAGGCACTTTGAGAGCAGACATGGAGTTGACAGGTGTGCAGTGGTCGAAGCTGAAAGACCTTTGTAAAGTCCTTCAGTGTTTTGAGGAATGCACACGGCTGGTAAGCGCAGACGACGTCATCCTAAGCATGAGCATCCCACTTATGCGTCTGCTCATGCAAACTTTGACGCACCTTAAGGAGCAGGCGTCTGCAGCCAATGTTGATGAGGAGGAAGAGGAGGAGGGAATCCTTGATGACATTCAGCCATTGTCTGCTCAGGGACCTCTCCTGGACAAGGTGGAGGAAGAAGAGGAGGAGGAGGAGGATGATGGGGATGATTACTTAGGGGAGGAGGATGCATCTCGTGGGGCAAGTGAAAATGTTGGCGTGGCAAGGTCTGGTACAGGGTTTGTGCGTGACTGGAGGGATGTGGATTTGCCAGAAAGTGCTCCTCCACCCAGCACTCGCAGTGCATCATTGACACCGGGAACATTGGCCCACATGTCAGATTATGCCTTGCAGATCCTAAAAAGGGACCCCCGCATTGCCAAAATGATGAACGATGACGACTACTGGTTGGCCAGCATCCTGGATCCACGCTATAAAGGCAAATTACAAAACATCATGCCACAGGAGAACCTTGACCTAATATTGGCTAATAAACAAGCAACTCTGGTAAATCGGTTGCTTGAGGCATTCCCAGCACACAGCAGCGGTGATGGTTCTCACACGAGCCGTACGGGCCGGGGGCAGCTTGGCAGAGGTGTTCGTGGTGCACACAGCAGAAGTGGCATTGGAGACAGGGGTTTCATGACAATGTTGTGGACTGATTTTTCAAATACCGCTCACACAACTGGTAATACTGCATCGATGGAAAGTGACAGGAGACAGCAGTTGTCAACTATGGTAACAAACTACTTTTCCTCCCATATCGATGTTCTCCCACACAGGTCATTCCCCTTTGACTAGTGTTGAGCATTCCAATACCGCAAGTATCGGGTATCGGCCGATACTTGCTGTATCGGAATTCCGATACCGACTTCCGATATTTTTTCAATATCGGAATTCGGCATCGGAATCGGAAGTTCAAAGTTGATTGACAGACTGACGTCATCATGATGCGCGGTGTGTGCGCATCATGATGCGCCGTCATTTCGGGCCTTCCGGGGGTCTCTGCCGGCCTGCCGGGGGGCTGTGTGGACTGCCCGGGGTCTGTACCGGCCTGCCGGGGGGCTGTGCCGGCCTGCCGGTGGTCTGTGCACCCTGTGGGGGTCTGTACCGGCCTGCCGGGGGGCTGTGCCGGCCTGCCGGTGGTCTGTGCACCCTGTGGGGGTCTGTACCGGCCTGCCGGGGGGCTGTGCCGGCCTGCCGGGGGGCTGTGCTGATGTCCGGGGGTCTGTGCAAGCATCGTCCGATGGGACTACAAGTCCCATCTGGCGATGCCTGCTACCATGACAGTGATTGACACATTAGCCAATGATGGGACAGTAGTAGTCCCATCATCCGGCTAATGTGTTAAATGTTAAAAAAAAAAAAAAAAAAAAAAAAAAAACTACATACATACTACATACATGCTACATACATACTACATATATGCTACATACATACTACATACATACTACATGCTACATACATACCACATATATACTACATACATGCTACATACATACTACATACATACTACATGCATGCTACATACATACTACATGCATGCTACATACATACTACATGCTACATACATACCACATACATACTACATACATACTACGTACATACTACATACATACTACATACATACTACATGCTACATACATACTACATATATACTACATGCATGCTACATACATACTACATACATACTACATATATACTACATGCATGCTACATACATACTACATATATACTACATGCATGCTACATACATACTGCATGCTACATGCATGCTACATACATACTACATACATACTACATGCTACATACATACCACATATATACTACATACATGCTACATACATACTACATATATGCTACATACATACTACATACATACTACATGCTACATACATACCACATATATACTACATACATGCTACATACATACTACATACATACTACATGCATGCTACATACATACTACATACATACTACATGCATGCTACATACATACTACATGCATGCTACATACATACTACATGCTACATACATACCACATACATACTACATACATACTACATACATACTACATACATACTACATACATACTACATGCTACATACATACTACATATATACTACATGCATGCTACATACATACTACATACATACTACATACATACCACATGCATGCTACATACATACTACATGCTACATACATACCACATACATACTACATACATACTACATACATACTACATGCTACATACATACTACATGCATGCTACATACATACTACATACATACTACATATATACTACATGCATGCTACATACATACTACATATATACTACATGCATGCTACATACATACTACATACATACTACATGCTACATACATACCACATATATACTACATACATACAATACATTCATACAATACATACATAGACATACAGTACATATAACATAGAGTAACATACTTACCAATACTTGTCACATTGTTCCCCGAAGCCATTGTCTTTTCCGGAATAAATATTAACATAACAAACCACAAAAATACTCACCCACGATCCGAAGCAGTCCACGAGTGTGTCCCACGACGATCTTGGGTAGAGAACTGCAGCATCAGATGATGCTGCCGTTCTCTACGGGCTGTAGGAATCCAATGACGGAAGGTAGGTATCCTTCCGCACTGTATTCCTCCGCCACTTAAAAAAAAAAAAAAGTCCCTAGTCTCACTTTATGCCATTGCTGCGTGGGAAATTCCCACACAGCAATGGCATAAAGTGAGACTAGGGACTTTTTTTTTTTTAAGTGGCGGAGGAATACAGTGCGGAAGGATACCTACCTTCCGTCATTGGATTCCTGCAGCCCGTAGAGAATGGCAGCAACAGCTGATGCTGCAGTTCTCTACCCAAGATCGTCGTGGGACACACTCTTGGACTGCTTCGGATCGTGGGTGAGTATTTTTGTGGTTTGTTATGTTAATATTTATTCCGTAGACGACAATGGCTTCGGGGAACAATGTGACAAGTATTGGTAAGTATGTTACTCTATGTTATATGTACTGTATGTCTATGTATGTATTGTATGAATGTATTGTATGTATGTAGTATATATGTGGTATGTATGTAGCATGTAGTATGTATGTAGCATGCATGTAGTATGTATGTAGTATGTATGTAGTATATATGTGGTATGTATGTAGCATGTAGTATGTATGTAGCATGCAGTATGTATGTAGCATGCATGTAGTATATATGTAGTATGTATGTTGCATGTAGTATTTATGTAGTATGAATGTAGCATGTATGTAGTATGTATTTAGTATATATGTAGTATGTATGTTGCATGTAGTATGAATGTAGCATGTATGTAGTATATATGTAGTATGTATGTTGCATGTAGTATTTATGTAGTATGAATGTAGCATGTATGTAGTATGAATGTAGCATGTATGTAGTATGCATGTTGTATGTATGTAGCATGTAATTTTTTTTTTTTTTTTTTACATTTAACACATTAGCCGGATGATGGGACTACTACTGTCCCATCATTGGCTAATGTGTCAATCACTGTCATGGTAGCAGGCATCGCCCGATGGGACTTGTAGTCCCATCGGACGATGCCTGCACAGACCACCGGCAGGCCGGCACAGCCCCCCGGCAGGCCGGCACAGCCCCCCGGCAGGCCGGCACAGCCCCCCGGAGCCTGCACAGCCCCCCGGCAGGCCGGCACAGCCCCCCGGAGCCTGCACAGCCCCCCGGCAGGCCGGCACAGCCCACTGGAGCCTGCACAGACCACCGGAGCCTGCACAGACCCCCTGGCAGGCCGGCACAGCCCCCCGAAAGGCCCGTACAGACCCCAGAGAGGCTGTACAAGGGCAGGAAAGGGTTTTTCTTATTCCGATACCGGAAGTCCCATAGACTTGAATGGGACTTCCGGTATCGGAATCGGCGATACCGATACTTTTTTTAAAGATCGGCCGATACCATCCGATACGATACTTTGAAGTATCGGACGGTATCGCTCAACTCTACCTTTGACTATTGGGCCGCTAAACTGGACACCTGGCCTGAATTGGCACAATATGCCTTACAGGAGCTCGCTTGCCCAGCTGCAAGTGTGCTATCGGAAAGAGTCTTCAGTGCAGCTGGATCAATCCTGACAGAAAAAAGGACCCGTCTGTCAACCCAAAATGTGGATGATCTAACCTTCATTAAAATGAACCACGCACGGGTTTCCAAGGATTTTGTCCCACCTTCCCCTGATGACACATAGGGTGACAGAAAAATGGCTTGCTTTGGTCCACCTCTTCCTGGTACTTCACCTATTTCGCCTTTTGCATCAGCTGAATGTCCAACATCAACATATGCCACTTTCTAAAACTCCCTAACTGTGCTGCCTCCCCCCCCATGGCCGGGGTCACCACCTACCGCACGACACCGTGCGAGTGCCGTTGCCCTGGACAGGTGGGTAGGCCGACTCTTGGGCGCGGGCACTGGCACAGGGTCCCTCATAGTGCAATCAAGTGTCTCTGACGGTGGTGGTGCACACCCGCCGTCAGACACACCGCTGTACTATGAGGGGCCCAGTGCCAGTACCGACGCCCACGAGTGGGCCCCCCTTGCTTGGGCAGGGCCCCAGCATTTGCAATCTTTACCTCTCCCTGCTCCTCCGCTGTGTAATCTGGGCCGTCAAATCCATACTGTGCCTGACACCGTCTGAGCCTGCCTCCTGAGACATATATTTTGAATGTGTACGCTATCCATACTTGTTATCCAGGGATACGGTACCCTTTCTAACCTTTGTGCAATCACGTGCGATCCATACTGGGCCTAACACCGTCTGAGCCTGCCTCCTGAGACATATATTTTGAATGTGTACGCTATCCATACATGTTATCCAGGGATACGGTACCCTTTCTAACCTTTGTGCAATCACGTGCAATCCATACTGGGCCTAACACCGTCTGAGCCTGCCTCATGCTGTATAGACATATATTTTGAATGTGTACGCTATCCATACATGTTATCCAGGGATACGGTACCCTTTCTAACCTTTGTGCAATCATGTGCAATCCATACTGGGCCTAACACCGTCTGAGCCTGCCTCATGCTGTATAGACATATATTTTGAATGTGTACGCTATCCATACATGTTATCCGGGGATACGGTACCCTTTCTAACCTTTGTGCAATCACGTGCAATCCATACTGGGCCTAACACCGTCTGTGCCTGCCTCCTGAGACATATATTTTGAATGTGTACGCTATCCATACATGTTATCTGGGGATACGGTACCCTTTCTCACCTTTGTGCAATCACGTGTAATCCATACTGGGCGTGAGAACGGCTGGCGAGCTGTTAAGCAAGCTACAGCACCTGTCCAGACAAGTACAGGGATTCCTTAGCGAGGAGACTTATTTGATTGTTTTCAATGTTGGGACAGCAATTTTTGGGGAGCACTATACTCTGGAGAATGATAGATGGGGCCCACCATACACTGGAACATTCCAAAGGTGGACATCAGACACTGGAGCAGCATTTACAGGGCCCATTATACACTAGAGCATTAGAAATGGGGCCCATTATGTTTGGAGCATTATTTGGGCCCATAAGACAGTGGAGCTTCATCCATGGGGACCAACATATACTGTAGCATTATGTGGAGCTCATCATATACTGTTTCAAACATTATATGGGACCAATGATTCTGTATGGAGAAATAGATGGGCCTCGTCATGAGATGTAAAAAGTGAGGTGTTTTTCATTTTACTATACCGCTATTTCTCTGCCGTATCGGAGCATGATGAGTTGTTGTATGTGTTAAAGGGGCGCTCTTTCGCCCAGGGCACATGAAAACCTGGAGCCAGCCCCCCCCCACAGTTTGTAGCCAAATAACCCCCATTTTTCAGTGCGTAACTTGTATTATGAAGTTAATTAAGGTTGACAAGCTTAAGAAAGAAGAATTGATGCTTTTGGCATTCAAATGGGCACTGTAGGTGTGTTTCCTGTCCTTCTCTCACTGCCGACTTTTATTCCCCATTGACTTACATTGGGTTTCGTGTTTCGGGACGACCCCGACTTTTCCCTATAATCGGTCGATCTTGCTCGACCTGACTTTTGGAAATGTCGGGTTTCACGAAACGAAACGCGACCCTAAAAAACCAAAAGTCCCTCAACTCTAATTAAAGCAGCAGAGATAACAGTCTTTAAAAACAGGCAGGTACGTAGATATGGGAACAGTAAGGAGCTTGCTGCATAGATATGGGAGCAGAACCAAGCTTACTCCAGAGATATGGGAGCCAAATCGAGCTTACTCCAGAGATATGGGAGCAGAGCCGAGCTTACTCCAGAGATATGGGAGCAGAACCAAGCTTGCTTCAAAGATACGGGAGCAGAACCAAGCTTACTACAGACATATAGATCAGAACAGAGAATACTCCAGAGATTATTGGAGCAGAACCCAGCTTACTACAGCGCTATAGGAGCAGAACTGAGCTTACTACAAAGATACGGGAGCAGAACCGAGCTTACTACAGAGAAAAGGGAGCACAACCGAGCTTACTACAGAGATTTGGAGCAGAATTGAACTTACTCCAGAAATATGGGAGCAAAACAGAGCTTACCACAGAGATATGGGAGCAGAACTGAGCTTACTATAGAGATTTGGGATATATATAGTATATACAGTGTGATGGCCTCAGTTCCCACCATAAATATAGTGTGATGGCCCCAGTTGCCCATATATATAGTATGATGGCCCCAGTTCTCCCCACTAGTGATGAGCGAGCACTAAAAGTTCTCAAGAGGACATCGGCATTACTATTTAGCTTCTTGGCACTATGTTCTACATGAAAACCAGAGAAAGAACAGCGAATATATGATCAAGAAAGGAAAATTGGCCAAATAAGCATAAGGAGCCCATGTCTATTAGTAGAAGGTGCCAAGCCCCATGGATTTAGGCAGAGGGGGAGGTATGTAAGGCAGCTACCGGATACATAGTTGACATGGTTATCTTCTGTAATGTAATCCTGAGCTATTGCTCTAGTGCTCTTGGTGCATCTAGGCAAGGTTTTATGGGCAGCCTGAGTGATGACTGTCCACATAACAGTTAGCACCACGCCAGATCCCTGCTCTGACAGGCAGGGTCTCCAGGCTTTCACTTCACTCACCTTGAGTGGTTCCACAAACCATGTCATTGACAATAGGCCATCTCTAGGTGTGGTTAACATGTTAAGATGGAGTTCATTGTTTGGCACATGGTCTGTGTGTGGAGTATTAAGGCCTCCTTTGTGTTATATCCAGACTTAGCTGGTATACTGGATGCTAATCAACATGTGTGACCAGGACTGGCTCTCAGGAGACTTTATTAAAAGAACTGTCTACTTTGTTTTGCTTGCACTGAAGGCTGTTCATTTTTTACTTTGCTTATTGCTGGTTTATGAAGCAGTAATAAACCAGCATGGACAATTAAATGGAAACAATGCCTGTTTTGCCTCCCGACACACCCGAGTGAGTACCATTCCCACATTATTTTGTTTTCGCTGCTCTGTAGTATACCATTTATTATTTTTAATTCCGCAATATAGTGGCAGAGATATGGGTCTTTTTATAAATTACTCATTTTTATGGTTACTGAATGACAATGCTTGCATTGTAATAATACTGAGCAGCATTAAGACATGTCCCCCAGAGAAATCTTTGAGTACCATCATTTTTTTCTTGTTACACCATTTAGCGATCAGGTTAATTTTTTTTTTATGTTGATAGATCGGGCAATACCAAATATGTGTATGCTTCTTTTTACTGTTTTACTTTGAATGTGGCGAAAGTGGGGTTTCTGAATTTTTACATATTTTTTATTTTTTAATTTTTTTTTTAACCTTTTTTTTACTTTTTGTATGCTTCAAAAGTCTCCATGGAAGACTAGAAGCTACACTTGTCAGATTGGCTCTGTTACATACAGGCGATGATCAGATCGCCTGTATGTAGCAGAATTACTCACTTGCTATAAGTGCTCACAGCAAGCCATTGACAACCATAGAGGTCTCCAGGAGACCTCTGGTTGTCGTGCCAACCCATCGGTGACCCGCGATCACATGATGGGGGTCACCGATGGCTGGGATTTCCAGCTGACATGTGCTGGCCTGGGAAAGATGTGGGCTCAGCGCGGGAGCCCACATCAAAGGGAGGGTGTCCGAAATCTGCATACTATTACGCCTGATGTCGGAAAGGGGTTAAAGCACTGTATTTATTTTTTCTGAACCTAAATAGCTGCAATATAAAGTATGCCAGTAGACACAAAACATTTTTGCACATACGTTTATTAAGACAAAAAATTAGGTGAGTACATAACAATTTAAAAAGCATTGATAAAGTGGATTTCAGGAAACAGTTATTACAAGTTTCTTCATTGCATAGTGGAAAATAGGTAAAATCCCTTTCCCTTTCCCCTAATAAAATATTAATATATACAATACTAGTATGGCCATGATGAAGAAGAAAATAAGTTATTTATAGTCCCATTGCTCATTACTGACTAATCCCAAGATTTTTTCAGACTTCAGAAGGCAACTTCTCAGTACAATTTAATGGTCAGAAATCCAAGTAGAGTGCTGCACAATACAGCCCAAGGCAAAGCTGTAGAAAGAGAGGGGATTCTATCACACAGGATTCTATATACAAATATATTGTTCATTCTAATGCATCTATCATCAATCTATCATCAATCTATCATCTATATCTATCTATCATCAATCTATCATCTATATCTATCCATCTGTCTATATAGAAAAAAATTGAAAAAACAGCACAAAATAGAAAAAGGATTCTAGTGCAGGCCCTCCAGGTACATACCAAACCTCCAAATAGTCCATCAAAAAAGAAATCAGCACAGCATAGTAGTTTTCAATAAAGTGCTTTTTTAATAGCCCATATGGCTATGTGCCCATGCAGCAATGTTTCGGTTCACACCCATTGAACCGTAACATTGCTGCATGGGCACATAGCTATATGGGCTATTAAAAAAGCACTTTATGGAAAACTACTATGGTGTGCTGATTTCTTTTTTGATGGACTATCTATCTGTCTATCTAGCTATCATCAATCTATCCTCTACAGTCTATCTATCTATCGATCATCTATACCTATATATCATCAATCTATCATCTATATCTATCTAATTATCTATCTATCTATCAATCTATCATCTGTCTATCTAGCTATCATCAATCTATCTATCATCTATATCTATCTATCATCAATCTATCATCTATATCTATCTATCTATCTATCATCAATCTATCATCTATATCTATCTATCATCTATATCAAGCTATAATCAATCTATATCTATCTGTCTATCATCTATATCTGTCTGTCATCAATCTATATCTATCTATCTTCTATATCTATCTATCCCTCTATCTATCTATCATCTATATCTATCTATCATCAATCTATCATCTATATCAATCAATCTATCTATATCTAGCTATCATCAATCTATCTATCTATCTATCATCTATATCTAGCTATCATCAATCTATATCTATATCAATCTATCTATCTATCATCTATATCTAGCTATCATCAATCTATATCTATCTATCTATCATCTATATCTGTCTGTCATCAATCTCTATCTATCTATCTATCTATCTATCATCTATATCTGTCTGTCATCAATCTCTATCTATCTATCTATCTATCTATCTATCTATCTATCATCTATATCTATCTATTTATCTATCTATCTCAGCCAGATTGAAAGATCTTAATGTAAAAAGTTACTATAATAAAATAAGTGAATTATATAAAATAATTATTTTATTTTGAAACATGAGTAATAAATATTAAGGACTATGTAATACATTTTCGTCCATCTTACCTGAATTGGTTACGGAACTGCTTCTATCCACATCTGGTAAAAGAAAAAACAGAATAAGCAAATCCTTCTTTTAATAAAATGACACAGAGAAAGAGATGAAGTTTTGATAACTGTCTAATTGAAAATTAACAGATGGGAATCAATGAATTATTATTAACTACCTTTTCTTTTTTTTATACAATTATTCTATCGGTGACAACCCATATGGTACATCAGTGGAGATAACGAGAAGCATTAATGTCTTTATTAGACAAGGAGCTGATGAGGCCAAGCCTCAGGACTTACAATCATATGGTAGACTGATCATCACTTGATTGGTGTTTGAACTCTTGCTGCTCTTTGAAGAACATGACTGGGAATTGCAGAAAGTAAAGTTAGTATATAAATTATTACTACAGGAGGAA
This sequence comes from Dendrobates tinctorius, assembly GCF_039654945.1. Classification (NCBI taxonomy): domain Eukaryota; kingdom Metazoa; phylum Chordata; class Amphibia; order Anura; family Dendrobatidae; genus Dendrobates; species Dendrobates tinctorius. The sequence goes on from NW_027361795.1 coordinate 22,178,868, forward strand.
GGACGTTGTATAACTGCATGTTTAGAGAACATATCACAGAAATGTGTCAGAAGTTTTGATATGTTGGGTCAGAGCACTAAAATCCCTGTTCAAATCCCAAAACAAGGGAATAGAAGCACTCCACTGAGGATTGCTCTCCTTGACCGAAGACAGCCACAATAAGAAGTTGATGTCTCCTGTCTTAAGTTATGGAAGAAAAAAAGTCCCTACTCAGCATTTCTGCTGCTTTGTTTTAGTGTGGGGTCTCAGTCATAGGGCCCCCACCAATCAAAAACTTCTGACATGTGTCTACGAGTATAAGTGTGGTTACTCTGTATAAAAAAGATATTTTCAAGCAACTTTTATTCTACTATTAGTCTATGGTTAAAAAAAAATTGTCTTGAGGTCAATGTGCAGCTAAAGTCATAATGTTAAAGTTCCCCCTTCTTACACATTTCAGAGTGGAAATATAAATCAAAAGTTCAATAGTTATCAGCTTATTAAATGTTTTTCCTAGTCGTATCCAGCACATACTTGCTTTAATGCTGTTTAGCGGTTTAGTACGGACCTTGTGCCTGATCCAATTCACTAAGTCATATTTAGTAAGTTACTCAACTTTGAGTCTAACTCTCAACTGTGAAATATTTTGGAGGACCAAGATTGCCTGTAACATTAACCTTTGTCAGCTGGAGCAGCTTGGTGGATCGTGGCTTAGAATTGTGGCCTTACAACACTGTTCAACCTTAAGCAAATTCTGCAAAATGTCTGTCTGCTCTCTCCATGTTTGGGTGAGTCTCCTCCGGATATAGAAACAATAGAAACATATTTTGTAGTTACACCCTAAAAAATGTCCACTAATAGCCTCACGGCCAATAACTGTATGCATGGAAACTGACAAGACAAATATAAGGAAATATTTCTGCATGTATCTAACAATCAGAAATTGCTTTCTTAAAAAACAAATACCTCTCCTTCACTCCCAGTCTAAGAATAAATGACTGACGTTACCAATATTAATACCTGATAAATGAATGTTTCTCACCTTTATGCAGTCATTGCCTATCGTACACATTCGCACATCACAGAATACGTAAACGGAATCTGCTGCTTGAAACTTAAATAGGCTGAAGCGGACTCTTGCTTCGAGGGAATTTCCATTTTCTATTACCGTTGTAGAGACGTCACTGCCTGCGCAGCTGCAAACAAACATCTTAGTTATGTCTCCAAAAATGATGTGATAAGAATTTAGCGTGAAAAGTTACTGATATGTGACCTGGGGCTGAGAGCTACTACTGTGTCCAGAAATAAAATGAAAACCACCCCGAAAGTGAACATTTGGCGGTGTTCATTTCAACTATCTTGTGAAGACGAGTTGGGTGGAAGACAGTGGTGTATTTGAATTAATCAAACCGGAATTTGAGGATTTTAGGTAGAGTTGGAGTTGGGTTACATTATCACTTAATATTTGCTTTCGGAGAGGCCTTCATATGTCATTTGAGGCAGTTTTTAACCTCATGTCTGGTGCCAATGGGGTCTGTCATGTGACAAATATATATTTCATAGATATATTTCATTGTCATTCTTTTTACAGAACAGAAACACAATGCCAATGTGAACCAGCCTTGGAGTTTAACAACAAGGTCAAGCACTGTGATGCATGGAAGGGGTGGAAATACAGATCTGACTTTATTTTTTCAAATATTTTAAAATGGCATCTTTATATATTTGCTAATATCTAATAAAGACTGTTTAATTCACATGTAGATAATTAGCTAATGTGTACTTTTTTTGCTGCACGTTAGCGCACAGTTCCCCCTTTTAACAAATGACAGAATATAGAATCCACTTACCCTCCAGTCACAATATTAACAGCAGCATCAGCACTACTATTGGTTGGTGAAGCAAAACAATTCTCAACTCTCAGTGCAAGCAATTTTCCATCTGCGCCAGTGACGAATAATCCCAGATAGATGTCCATCCCCACTGTAGTAACATCATCTTGAGTAAATGGAATTGAGAATTTGTCATCTGTATATGCTGCCATGGTGAGATCAAATGAGCCCGTTCCATTGATGCCTGGAATTGTTGTAGTGCTAAAATAGGGAGTCAGAAAACGAGCAATTACTGTAATGCATCAATTTATTATGAACGGAAAATTAAAGTTTTAGTCATTATGCCAAAAATGTGAATGTTGACTTCATATTTAATTTAACGCTCACTTAATGTTTCATCTCTGCAGTATATTTTCCCATTGCAATGTGAAAAAAATCAAAAGAATTTCAGACTTTATAATCAGGAAAGCCTTACTGATCCACTGATTATTGAAATTCCCTGTCATTACTCTGCCGGTTGGATTACATAGTGCTGAGTAAATCCAAATTTATTCTGTCTGTGCATAGAATAAGCAGAGGGAACAGTGAGAGAAAAGCCAGTATTTAGTAACAGGCTGAAGAGAATGACAGAGCTGAATAGAAGCAGAGGTGCCGAGGCTGAGGTTGTATCATGGTAGCAAAACACGAAGGAGCCAAAAGATCATTTGATCTCATATGATGATACCAATGCTGTTAACTAGAGTTGAGTGAATATGATTGGAATCGGTCGCTGAATCTGAATTTGCCATATTCGTGCCAAATTTATGTTTGATGATCAGTTCCAAACATATTCGGTAATTTCTACTCCCATTGACTCCAATGACGTGTGGCTGTGTTCAGCGAATATTGCAAAAACAATATTCGCTGACGATCATAATCGGAATAGAATTTTGGAAAATTCCGTCTTGGGCCTGCTGGGGGCCTGTGCCGGCTGCCGGGGCTCTGTGCCGGCTGTCGGGGGTCTGTACGGGCCTGCCGGGGGCCTGTGCCGGCTGCCGGGGGTCTGTACGGGCCTGTTGGGGGTCTGTGCCGGAAGTCGGGGGTGAGTACGGGCCTGCCGGGGGTCTGTGACGACTGCCGGGGGTCTGTGCAGGCCTGCCGGGGGTCTTGTGTGTGTGCAGGCATCGTCAGATGGGACTACAAGTCCCATCGGGCTATGCCTGCTACAATGACAGTGATTGACACATTAGCCAATGATGGGACAGTAGTAGTCCCATCATCCGGCTAATGTGTTGAATGTATCGGAATGCTCAACACTAATAGTGAGCTAGACAATAGGAAAAAAAATCCAAGTGCTATGAAATTGTGTGAAAAAGCAATTCTGACATTGTATTTTGAGAATTATTGTTATGGTGTACATTTTATGGTAAAAATGACCTCGCAATATGATTGTGCTCATCAGTATGATTATGGCGATACCAAACATGTCCAGTTTTCTTTTTATTTTAATGGTGAAGAAAATCAGAACTTTAAAAAAAAAGTTTTTTTGATTGTGTCATCATTTTCCAAGACCCATAACATTTTCAGTTTTTGGTTGATAAAGCTGTGTGGGGCTTATTTTTGTGGAGCGAGATTATGTGTTTTTTATACCATTTTGGGATAGATGTGACATTTTGAACACTTGTTACGGCATTTTTTGTAGTATTGCCACCATCTTAACTACATGGGTCCGCTGCATCCCAGTAGTGTATTTGTTTCGAGGCCTAGGCAGGTAAACATCGCTGCCTTTTTTCTGCTGTTATTGAATTTTTGGAGGATTTTTAAGTCGTCTTTTTTTGCTTTGTTGTGTTGTATTGCAGCAACCAAAACATTTTTGTTTATTTCTTTTACTTTTCCTGTTTATTATGTTTATCAATTGTGTTAATTGTTTTCATATTTTGATAGATTGGACATGTTTTCTTTATTATGTTTATTTTTTAATGGGAGGAAATTGAAGTTTTAAGCTTTTTTTTTACTTTTAACTCTATTAGTACCCTGAGGAAACTTGAACCTGCAATCATATGATTGCTTTTAGCATACATAGTAGTACCACAGTATTGCTGGATAGAGTGAAAATCACAGTTTCTTTTGAAGCCTGGCCACAGGCTGTCATAGTAAACTTCTGTGAACCATACTGGGGCACTGTTTATGCCTCTCTGACCGGGATCACACATGCGAAAAACACGGCTGAGTCTCGCATGTCAATACCCGGCACTGCCGCCGGCACTCGGGAGCGGAGCATGCAGCTCCATGTATTGCTATGCGGCCGCACGCTCCGATCCGAGCTTTGCCGTCAGTCTCTGAGAGGTGTGATCCCGGCCTCTCTCAGAGACTGACAGCAACATTGAACAGGTTATCCATTGCGGGTGGTGCAAAGCGCATGTTTTGGCGCGACAAAAAAAAGGCGCAGATATGCTTTACTTGCCGATTTTCCTCATAGACTTTAATCAAATGAGGAAAAACTACAGGTGAAATATGCATATGCACAGTGCAAACTACACAATATAAATATTATCTTATTATTGCATTTTTGCTGCATTTTTTATGCCTTTTCCCCCTTATTTGATGTGTTTTTGGTGCAGATGTAAAGTTGTGTTTTTAATGTGATTTTATAGAGCAGAACACTTTTAATTCTGCACTAAAAAAGTGTAGTGAGTAGTGTTGAGCATTCCGATACCGCAAGTATCGGGTATCGGCCGATATCAGCGGTATCGGAATTCCGATACTTAATTCCGATACTTTTTTCATATCGGATTCCGGGATCGGAATCGGAATAGGAAGTTCCCATCATGCTATGAGCCTGCTTGCTTTGATTAAGCCAATGGGAATCCTCCGAAGTGTGGGCACATCCTGTTAGGCATGTAGGCATGTTAACTATTGGCATGGCTGTGATTGGCTGCCGAAATGATGTCATGATGCACTATAAAAGCCACCGCAGCCGCCATTTCTGGTCACTCTGCTGTGAATTCAGTTAGGGACAGGCTGCTGTAGAAGACTGTGAGGGACAGTTAGAAATAGCGATTCTAAAAACAATATTGTGCTTTATCCAGGCTACATAAACCACCACTGTAGCTTGCTTTTCCCTAGCAGCGCTGTTTTCACAGCTGTCTGCAAGGGCTGTGTGAGTGCAGCTCACGCTGTGGAGTGGGTCCTGCAGCCACGTCAGGCTGTAGGCCACCCAGTGTGATCACTGCTGCCTCATACATCTTTTATTTTTTGAGCTGCATTTTTTAAATAATTTCAATCTAGTGTGCTTCCATCCGTATCCATATACGTTGGTTGCAAACACTAGTAGTAGACAGCGGAGCCTTTCTGCAGCCTTTCAGTGCTAGTGTCCACTTTGCTGCACTGTTCACGGCTGTCTGAGAGGTCTCTGACTGTGTGTGAGTGCAGCTCACGCTGAGTAGTGTGTCCTGCAGCTACGTCTGGCTGTAGGACGCTCAGCGTGCGTCACTGCCTCACACATATTTTTATTTGAGTGCAGCTCATTTTTTCTTCTATTAGTGTGCATCCATCCGTCTCCATCTACGGTGGTTGCAAACACTATATAGGAGTACACAGCGGAGCCTTTCTGCAGCCTGTCAGTGCCAGTGCCCACTTAGCTGCACTGTTGACGGCTGTCTGAGAGGTCTCTGACTGTGTGTGAGTGCAGCTCACGCTGAGTAGAGTGTCCTGCAGCTACGTCTGGTTGTAGGACGCTCAACGTGCGTCACTGCCTCACACATATTTGTCTCTGAGTGCAGCTCATTTTTTCTTCTCCTATTAGTGTGCATCCATCCGTATCCATCAACATTGGTTGGTTGCAAACACTATATAGGAGTAGATAGAGGAGCCTTTTTTTCTGGCTTGTGCCCTGCCGGCGCAGCCAGATTAGTATTACCCAATTTTTTTGGAGCCTCATCTTTTGCATTGTAGGTTACCTGCCTGCATTGTAATAGCTCCAAAAAGTTGGTGATACTATCAGTTTCAAGTCTTTGTTCTCATACTTTGAGTTTGTTTCAAACAAAGAAACCACATAAAAAGTTCACCAAACACTACATTTTGAACTTGTGTAGGCCACATCAGCTCCTATTAAAGTCTAGTCCACACACACACACTTCATAAAATTAGTGTTTCTTGTACCTGTAACCAGCTGTTCAGGAATAAGCACACTAAGGCCCCCCTTTGTCCTTTTTTGCCTATCTTAAGCAGTCTTGCAAGATGAAGAAGGCAGGGAGTAAGGCGCGGGGGCGTGGGCGTGGGCGTGGAGTTTCAGCAGGGAGAGGACGTGGGGATTCTGCAGGGAGAGGACGTGGGGATTCTACAGGTAGAGGACGTGGGGATTCTGGGCCTGCTGCGGGCACCAGTGGATCAGCATCCCCCAGTTTTAGCAGGCAACAGTCCTTTATGCGCAGCTTTGTAGGACCTCAACGTACCCCACTGCTGCGGGAGGAACAAATTGAAGCCGTTGTCGGATGGATGGCAGCTAACGCATCGACTTCAATTACTTCCGCATCCTCTCAGGGTCAGAGCACCGAAGAGCAACCATCTGTCTCTTCACCACCTGCCAAAGTGCCCAGGCAGTCAGAGAGACATGGACAGGAGCCATCACAATCTCTACTTCTGTTCTCGGAATCTGTTGGCTTGGAAAGAGGGGGCCAGCCAAGCAGCATTCCTGAATGTGAAGAAGAGGGAGTATGCAGTGATGCGCAACTTCTTTGTCCCTCTGAATCTGAAGAGGCGAGTGGGCCAGTGCCTATGGTCAGCACACCTCAGTACGCATCAGATGATGACGAGACTCAGTTGCCACTTTCTGGTGCGTACGGTGCTGGCGAGACAACCCCGGAGAAGCAGCTGTTTGAAGAGGGGAGGGAAGATGATGAGGTCCTTGACCCATCATGGCGTGAGCAACAGGAAGGTGGTGGGAGCAGCTCGGAGGAAGAGATTCCCCTACCGGCCAAAACAGGAGGCAGAGGGAGGGGGAAGACTTGGTTGCCTGTACCCTCCACTTCGGCACCCGTTAGGAGCATTCCTCCTTCCAAAGGCAAACCGGGCGCTCACAAGAGTTGCAGTGCGTGGTCCTTTTTTGACACAGTTGCAGATGACATTTGCTTTGTCAAATGCAAGCTGTGTCATCAGAGAGTCAAAAGAGGGAGAAATGTCAGCAACCTCAATACCACAAATATGTGGAAACATGTGCGCACCAAGCACGAGTTGGAGTTGCATAGACACCCTCAAGACGTAGGCCAACGTACAGCACCACCTACCACCTCTTCAGTTCGTGTTGGGCCCTCTTCCTCCAGCTCACACACTGCTGGTTCGGCTTCCTCACAGGATCGCCAAGGAAGAACCTCTGCCACTGTTGTCCGGAGACCCTGTCAGATTCCACCCATAACAGCACGTTCCCATCCATCACAGCCATCGGTAGCACAGGCATGGGATAAAAGGCGCCCTTACTCGGCAAACCATCCCCGAGCACAGTCTCTGAATGCTGGCATTGCCAAACTTCTGGCAGTTGAAATGCTGTCATTCAGGCTGGTGGACACTGACACCTTCCGGGACTTAATGGCATTGGCAGTCCCCCAATACAACGTGCCCAGCCGCTTTTATTTCAGCAGGCGAGCCGTCCCTGCCCTGCAGAAACATGTTGAGGGCAAAATAAAACATGCGCTACTAAACGCCGTTAGTAGCAAGGTCCACCTGACCACCGATGCGTGGACCAGTAACCATGGACAGGGACGATACCTTTCCCTCACTGCCCACTGGGTCAATGTTGTGGAGCCGGGTACGGATCTGGAGAGTGGCGCTGTACGTGTTCTTCCAACGCCACGGATTGCAGGACTCCAGTCTGTACACATAGACTCCTCCTCCTACTCAAGTTCCTCAGAAACAGCAGAGCAGGAGCCTGTTACGACCGATATGAGCACAGCCGTGGCCAAACGTCAACAGGCTGTACTCAAATTAATTTCTTTGGGGAATCGAAGCCACACAGCGCAGGAGCTCTGGAATGCTATCAAGCTGGAGAGCGATGTGTGGTTTGGGCCAGCGAATCTCCAGCCGGGCTTGGTAGTGTGTGACAATGGCCGAAATCTGGTGGCAGCTCTTGGCCTAGGCAACCTCACACACATCCCATGTCTGGCACATGTTCTTAACTTGGTCGTGCAGAGCTTTCTGAGGGACTATCCGGATCTTGATGCACTGTTGCACAAGGTCCGCATAGAGTGCGCTCACTTGCGACGTTCCAGCACGGCAAGATCGCGCCTCGCTGCTCTGCAGCGACGATTTGGCCTTCCAGAACATCGCATCATATGTGACCTACCCACCCGGTGGAATTCAACGTTACATATGTTGGAGCGGTTGTGTGAGCAGCAGGCAGCAGTCATGGAGTACCAGCTGCATCAGGCGCAAACAAGTCGCACTGTGCGCCGTTCACACTTCAGCACCATTGAGTGGGCCTCTATGAAGGACATCTGCCTCGTTTTGCGTGCCTTCGATGAATCCACGCGGATGGCGAGTGCAGATGATGCACTAGTCAGCATGACTGTCCCCCTTATCTGCCTGCTTCAACAAACACTGCAAGCACTAAGGGATGAGGTTTCAGAAGAGGTGGAGGATGAGGAGTCCCAAATGCCATCTGCTTCTGGACAGTCTGCGCTACGTGTTTCCTCACAAAGGCCTAGGCAGGGGACACTTTGTGAGGAGGATGAGGAGGAGTCGATGGAGGAGGAAGACATCTCTCCAGAGGAGGGAGGTACACAAACCTCTACTCAGTATGTACAGCGAGGGTGGGGTGATGCAGAGCAGGTCGAGGTCACGCCTCAAACAGGGGACAGCGGTTCTTTGGCAGTTGGGAGTCTGCAGCACATGGTTGATTTCATGCTGCAGTGCCTGAGAAACGACCGCCGCATCGCCCACATTCTCGTCTCGGCTGATTATTGGGTGTACACCCTCCTAGATCCTCGCTACCGGGACAGCGTACAAAGGCTCATACCAACGTTGAACCGGGAGCGTAAAATGCGGGAGTACGAAGAGTCACTGGTGCAGTCCATAATGTTTTCCATTCCACCCGACAGCATTGTTGCAAGTGCTTTACAAAGCAGCTCTGTGCGTCGAGGCAGTGGAGGAAACTCTGCACAAAGAGGGAGCAGAGGCAGTGCCGCAGCACAAGGCAAGACCACTATGGCCCAAATGTGGCAAAGTTTTGTGTGTCCACCACAATTGTCTACACCATCAGCGACGCCTCGAGTCAGCAGGAGGCAACGCTTCCGTCAGATGGTGTCAGACTACATGTCTTGCCCTGTCGCTGTACTCCCAGATGGCTCTTCCCCCTTCAAGTTTTGGGTCTCTAAGCTGGATACATGGCCAGAGCTTAGCCAGTATGCATTGGAGGTGCTGGCTTGCCCTGCTGCCAGTGTATTATCGGAACGTGTCTTTAGTGCCGCAGGTGGTGTACTAACAGACCGTCGCACGCGACTATCTTCCGATAATGTTGACCGGCTGACTTTTCTGAAAATGAACAAGGCCTGGATCTCCAAAGACTTTGCCATTCCTCTTACAGACTAAATTAGTGGTTGGCAACTGTATCCAGGTCTGCTGGTGTGTTCATTTTTCTACCACCTGAACTATAATCCCTGTGCTTCAACACAGCCAGTTGTCGCTCAGATGTGTCGTCTGCACAGAGAAACACACTAGCTCCTGTGTTACTGGGGTTCAGTAATGCCAGCTGATCCCCTGCTGTGTGGACGGCAGAGTCACCAGCTCCATCAACATTCAAACCACTACTGATTTTTAACCGTGCCCAACTTAGGTCTCTGGCTCCACTGTCTCTACTATTTCCCCTGACCTCCAACCCCGCCATCTACATCTCTGAAGTGGCGTCAGCACAATCTACACTTGTTCCTGTGTTCCTGTGGCTCAGTCCCATCAGTTTATCCCCTGATGTGTGTCCGGCAAGGTCTCCTGCTCTGTCCACATTCCCATAACCAGTAGTGGGAATGAGGACAGAGCTGGCGAACTTGCCGGACAAACATCAGGGGATCAACTGATGGGACTGAGCACCAGTAACACAGGAACAAGTGTAGATTGTGCTGACGCCACTTCAGAGATGTAGCTGGCGGGGTTGGAGGCCAGGGTAAATAGTAGAGACAGTGGAGCCAGAGGCCTAAGTGGAGCATGGTTAGAATCAGTAGTAGTCCACAACCTCCATAAAAACCGCTGCCCATTGGCCTCTGCATGCGGCATGCGTAATCCTGGGCACCAACAGCGTCAGTTGGTGTTCAGAAGTGTCGTCTCCACAGAGCCAAACACATTCGTTCAAGTGTTAGTGGGGTTCAGCACTGCCAGCTGTTCCCCTGCTGTGGAGATGGCAAGTCTCCTGCTGCCTTCACCTGCCAAAATCCAGTAGGCCCCAGCCTGCTCCTCGCCTAATCCTGGGCTCCAACAGCGTCAGTTGGTGTTCAGAAGTGTCGTCTCCACAGAGCCAAACACATTCGTTCAAGTGTTAGTGGGGTTCAGCACTGCCAGCTGTTCCCCTGCTGTGGAGATGGCAAGTCTCCTGCTGCATTCACCTGCCAAAATCCAGTAGGCCCCAGCCTGCTCCTCGCCTAATCCTGGGCTCCAACAGCGTCAGTTGGTGTTCAGAAGTGTCGTCTCCACAGAACCAAACACATTCGTTCAAGTGTTAGTGGGGTTCAGCACTGCCAGCTGTTCCCCTGCTGTGGAGATGGCAAGTCTCCTGCTGCATTCACCTGCCAAAATCCAGTAGGCCCCAGCCTGCTCCTCGCCTAATCCTGGGCTCCAACAGCGTCAGTTGGTGTTCAGAAGTGTCGTCTCCACAGAACCAAACACATTCGTTCAAGTGTTAGTGGGGTTCAGCACTGCCAGCTGTTCCCCTGCTGTGGAGATGGCAAGTCTCCTGCTGCCTTCACCTGCCAAAATCCAGTAGGCCCCAGCCTGCTCCTCGCCTAATCCTGGGCTCCAACAGCGTCAGTTGGTGTTCAGAAGTGTCATCTCCACAGAGCCAAACACATTCGTTCAAGTGTTAGTGGGGTTCAGCACTGCCAGCTGTTCCCCTGCTGTGGAGATGGCAAGTCTCCTGCTGCCTTCACCTGCCAAAATCCAGTAGGCCCCAGCCTGCTCCTCGCCTAATCCTGGGCTCCAACAGCGTCAGTTGGTGTTCAGAAGTGTCGTCTCCACAGAGCCAAACACATTCGTTCAAGTGTTAGTGGGGTTCAGCACTGCCAGCTGTTCCCCTGCTGTGGAGATGGCAAGTCTCCTGCTGCATTCACCTGCCAAAATCCAGTAGGCCCCAGCCTGCTCCTCGCCTAATCCTGGGCTCCAACAGCGTCAGTTGGTGTTCAGAAGTGTCGTCTCCACAGAGCCAAACACATTCGTTCAAGTGTTAGTGGGGTTCAGCACTGCCAGCTGTTCCCCTGCTGTGGAGATGGCAGTCTCTCCTGCTGTCTCCGCATTACAAAGACAGTAGGCCTCTGCCTACACCCTCCTATTTCCTGGGCTTCAACACAGCCAGTTGTAGTTCGGAAGTGCCGTCCACACGGAAAGAGATACTTGCTCCCGTGTCTCAGTGGGGTTCAGTAACGTCAGCTGATCCCCTGCTGTGTGGATGGCAGTCTCTCCTGCTGTAAACTCATTCAAAATACAGTAGGCCTCTGCCTACACCCTCCTATTTCCTGGGCTTCAACACAGCCAGTTGTAGTTCGGAAGTGCCGTCCACACGGAAAGAGACACTTGCTCCCGTGTCTCAGTGGGGTTCAGTAACGTCAGCTGATCCCCTGCTGTGTGGATGGCAGTCTCTCCTGCTGTAAACTCATTCAAAATACAGTAGGCCTCTGCCTACACCCTCCTATTTCCTGGGCTTCAACACAGCTAGTTGTAGTTCGGAAGTGCCGTCCACACGGAAAGAGACACTTGCTCCCGTGTCTCAGTGGGGTTCAGTAACGTCAGCTGATCCCCTGCTGTGTGGATGGCAGTCTCTCCTGCTGTAAACTCATTCAAAATACAGTAGGCCTCTGCCTACACCCTCCTATTTCCTGGGCTTCAACACAGCCAGTTGTAGTTCGGAAGTGCCGTCCACACGGAAAGAGATACTTGCTCCCGTGTCTCAGTGGGGTTCAGTAACGTCAGCTGATCCCCTGCTGTGTGGATGGCAGTCTCTCCTGCTGTCACCTCATTCAAAATTCAGTAGGCCTCTGCCTACACCCTCCTATTTCCTGGGCTTCAACACAGCCAGTTGTAGTTCGGAAGTGCCGTCCACACGGAAAGAGATACTTGCTCCCGTGTCTCAGTGGGGTTCAGTAACGTCAGCTGATCCCCTGCTGTGTGGATGGCAGTCTCTCCTGCTGTCACCTCATTCAAAATTCAGTAGGCCTCTGCCTACACCCTCCTATTTCCTGGGCTTCAACACAGCCAGTTGTAGTTCGGAAGTGCCGTCCACACGGAAAGAGATACTTGCTCCCGTGTCTCAGTGGGGTTCAGTAACGTCAGCTGATCCCCTGCTGTGTGGATGGCAGTCTCTCCTGCTGTAAACTCATTCAAAATACAGTAGGCCTCTGCCTACACCCTCCTATTTCCTGGGCTTCAACACAGCCAGTTGTAGTTCGGAAGTGCCGTCCACACGGAAAGAGATACTTGCTCCCGTGTCTCAGTGGGGTTCAGTAACGTCAGCTGATCCCCTGCTTTGTGGATGGCAGTCTCTCCTGCTGTAAACTCATTCAAAATACAGTAGGCCTCTGCCTACACCCTCCTATTTCCTGGGCTTCAACACAGCCAGTTGTAGTTCGGAAGTGCCGTCCACACGGAAAGAGATACTTGCTCCCGTGTCTCAGTGGGGTTCAGTAATGTCAGCTGATCCCCTGCTGTGTGGATGGCAAAGTCTCCTGCTGCCTACACAGTCGTACCACTACTGATTTTTAACCATGCTCCAATTAGGCCTGTGGCTCCACTGTCTCTCGTATTTCCCCTGTCCTCCAACCCTGCCAGTTACAGCTCCGAAGTGGCGTCTGCACAATCCACACTTGTTCCTGTGTTACAGGTGTTCAGTCCGATCAGTTAATCCCCTGATGTGTGTCCGGCAATGTCGCCTGCTCTGTCCACATTCCCATTATCGGAATGTGGACAGAGCAGGCGACATTGCCGGACACACATCAGGGGATTAACTGACCGGACTGAACACCTGTAACACAGGAACAAGTGTGGATTGTGCAGACGCCACTTCGGAGCTGTAACTGGCGGGGTTGGAGGACAGGGGAAATACGAAAATCAGTGAATCCACAGGCCTAAGTGGAGCTTGGTTCAAATTAGTAGTCTACAACCGATCTTAAAATTTCTTCAATGCAGCCTAAGCCTGCTCCGTGCTTGTCCCTGGGCTTCAACACAGCCAGTTGTTGCTCAGAAGTGCCGTCTTCACAGAGTAAAACACTAGCTCCTGTGTTTGTGGGGTTCAGTAACGTCAGCTGTTCCCCTGCTGTTTTGATGGCAATCTGTCCTGCTGCCTCCCAATTGACAGCACATCAGGCCTCAGCCTGCTAAGTGCTTGTCCTGGGCTCCAACATCGCCAGTTGCTGCTCATAACTGACTTTGGCACGGGTACTCCCTCCTGCCCAGCTTGGTTCCAGCCCTGCCTGCTGTTTCCGGGAAGTGTCAATGTCAGTTTGCCACCCCAAGTTGCCATGTCGTGTTGCGGTTGGGTTAGCCGAGGCTAGGGTGCCAGCAGTTTAGGTGCTTCCTATGTGGACTGCGGGTTCTGGTAAGAAAGGTTTGTTCCATAGTGCCAGTAGGACAAGCACCCCCTGTAGGACTGTGTGATTCGGTAACTGCGGCCAGCTTGCGGCATGCCAACTTTGCTTTTCAGGGGTAACTTCTGATACCCCTCCGGGTTCCAGCACCGTCAGCTGGTTCTCATCAGAGCCTTTGGCCTAGGTGCCTCCATCTCGGTATCCGAGTTCCAGCAACGTCTGCTGGTCCTTGGTAGTGCTTTGTAGCACAGGTACCTCCTGCTTAGTAACCGGGTTCCAGCACCGTCAGCTGGTCCTCGGTTGTGCCATTGGCTCTTATTCCTTCTGCTGCCCCTCCGGGTGCCAGCACTGTCAGCTGGTCCTCGCTATTTCCATTTGCTCTTGCAGCTTATGCTACCCCTCCGGGTTCCAGCACCGTCAGCTGGTTCTCGTCAGAGCCTTTGGCCTAGGTGCCTCCATCTCGGTATCCGAGTTCCGGCAACGTCTGCTGGTCCTTGGTAGTGCTTTGTAGCACAGGTACCTCCTGCTTAGTAACCGGGTTCCAGCACCGTCAGCTGGTCCTCGGTTGTGCCATTGGCTCTTATTCCTTCTGCTGCCCCTCCGGGTGCCAGCACTGTCAGCTGGTCCTCGCTATTTCCATTTGCTCTTGCAGCTTATGCTACCCCTCCGGGTTCCAGCACCGTCAGCTGGTTCTCGTCAGAGCCTTTGGCCTAGGTGCCTCCATCTCGGTATCCGAGTTCCGGCAACGTCTGCTGGTCCTTGGTAGTGCTTTGTAGCACAGGTACCTCCTGCTTAGTAACCGGGTTCCAGCACCGTCAGCTGGTCCTCGGTAGTGCCATTGGCTCTTGTTCCTTCTGCTGCCCCTCCGGGTGCCAGTACCGTCAGCTGGTTCAAGAGGACAAAGAACAGGAAGACAACCACCAAGATGCAGAACAACAAGAGAGAGAAGACAAAGAAGCATAAAAAAAACAAAGCAGAAGAACATTAAGCATAAGACTAATACTCTGAGCAAATGATATTATCTTATTTATAAGCAGAAGAAGACTAAGCAGTGTATGGGGGTGAGTCCGTTCCTCCTCGTGGTGCCCCTGGAAAAGGCCTGCTTCTGCAGGCCAAACTGAACGCGGACAAATCCTGTTGTAAATCTTTTGTGACAGGCAGAACGGAAGGTGTAAACTTCTAACTTTTCTAGATAACAACTACAGGAATGCCTGACACAAACAAGAATATGATGAAGAAGAATAGGAAGAAGATGAAGAAGCTGAATATGTAGAATAATAATTGTTGAATAAGAAGAATATGAAGAATGTAAGAAAAGGAAGAAGAAGAAGAAGAAGAAGAAGAAGAAGAATGTAAAAAAAGGAAGTAGAAGAAGAAGAAGAAGAATGTAAAAAAAGGAATAAGAAGAAGAATGTAAAAAAAGGAAGTAGAAGAAGAAGAAGAAGAATGTAAAAAAAGGAAGTAGAAGAAGAAGAAGAAGAATGTAAAAAAAGGAAGTAGAAGAAGAAGACATACATGTCTGGCAAAATATAAATGAGGCTAACATAGTCAATATCTTTGTAACTCCTAACATCTTTAAAAAAAAAAGTTTAATTCCTGCTATTCCATTTGATTGGGCTAAACCTCTATGGCTTTAATGTCTCCTCCACCTCCCACAATACATTCTACATTATTCTTAGTTGTTTTTCTTCATGTAGAATTAACCTACAAGGAAAGAAAGGGTTTTTTTTAATTCCGATATTTTGGCCCCATTGACTTGCATTGGTTCCCGGTATCAGAATCGGCGATACCGATACTTTTTTTTAAGATCGGCCGATCCATTCCGATCCGATATTTTCAAGTATCGGCTGGTATCGCTCAACTCTAGTAGTGAGCAAGACTGCGCCTGCTAGACGGTTCTGGCCAGGAGTATGCATATTGCACACTTGACCGCCATTCCTGGTGCAGATACCGGCAAATTCTTGAAGCACACAGAGCACAGTGACTTTAAGGTAAATAAAATGTATTGCTTTCTTTTTTTCACTTTTATTTAAGGAGGAGACAGGTAGATGGGAAAAAAATCATAAAGTTTGCCACCCCACCATTTTTTTTGTAATAGACTGTGTTATATAAATAACATTAAAATTACCTTATTAAGATGATACCAGGAATAATATTAATAATAATGTCAGTTTATGTTCAATTACTTCAGCTGTATGGGTTTTTTTTTAAGAAAAAAAGATTTTTGGAGCACCTCTTTCTAACACTCAATTTCTACATCAATTACACCAATGCAGTCATATACGGCTATGTTTTCATGAGCAAATCATATTTGTTAGCATAGAGTCGTATGTCCTATATAAATGAATAATGTAATTAATAAATATATACTTAATAATAGTGTAGTTGTATACCCAGGGGGAACAATTAAACCTATAAATATGGCATGCAACCAGAATATAATGAGATCAAATCCATTAGTTTGTTAGCACAAAAAGTCAAGACATAGACAAAGATAACATTTTCAAGGGGAAAAATAGTCCCATGATCTGGGGATAGGGTAAATGTGAACAGCGTAACTTCATGGAGATAAGGCACGGAAAGTTAATAAGTAATGTAATGAAAAGTGACTAGTGTCAGAGAATAAGCTTAATCAATGAAAAAATCCATGAAGTGATCACCCTAATGTATAAGTATATAACAATGAGATAGTACAAAATAAAGTGAGAGTGAAGTGTGATCATCAATAAATGAATAATAAATGATTAGATAAATAAACAAGAAAGGAAGATAATAATGGAATAATGAAAAAAATAAATATATATATATATATATATATACATAGCGAACAGTATTACATCAAAAAATATAAATGGAAATAATGCAGTAAGATGCAATGAAACATAGTGGACACAAAATGAATACAAATTACTGCTACCGCCTCACCATCACTGGAGCTGCTGTAACACCCAACCTAGTGTCTCCTTCCCCACCATCCTGTAGAATGTAAGCCCGCAAGGGCAGGGTCCTCTCTCCCCTCTATATCAGTCTGTGATTGTTAGTTTGTTTACTGTAAGGCTAAGGGCACACGTTGCGGATCCTCCCATGGATTTTTCCCCGTGGAATTTAAGAAATCCGCAGGTCAATTGACCTGCATTTTTCCTGAGGATTTCTTCCTTTTTTTGCGGTTTTCCCCCTGCGGATTTGGAGAATGGAGCAGGTGGAAAACCGCACAAAAGAAGTGACATGCACTTCTTTTAAATCCGCAGTAAATCCGCACTGATTTTTCTGCACCATCGGCACAGCTTTTTTTTTCATTGATTTACATTGTACTGTAAAGAACAGTGAGGATCTGCAGCGTTTCTGCGCGGAAAAATCCGCTGCGGATCTGCAGGAAATCTGCACCGTGTGCACATAGCCTAAGTGATATCTGTATTTGAATATAACCCCTTCTCATGTACAGCACCATGGAATCAATGGTGCTATATAAGTAATAATAATAATACAAACCCCAGAGCATGGATGACAGACCTGACACGTGTTTCGTCGGTGGCTTTGATGAGGCTTTTTGTGCTAATAAACTAATTAGTTTGTCTTTATTATATTCTGGTTGCATCTCCTATATATAAGTTTAATAAATGAATATTGATAATATACTTACCCAGGGGCGGCCACATACAGAAGAGGGCCCCATTATAAAAACAGGACATGAGCCCTTTGCAATCCAATAACTAATCATAATGCAGGATTCCACCTGATTTGGAGGTGTATATGGACCCCCTTATCTACCAGGCCACTGCATAGGTTGCATCAATAGTATATCCGTCCCTGTACTTACCCTACCACAGGATGTAAGGTCATATTTAGAACTATCTGCATAGTCAGGTTGTAGGCACATGTGAAATTGGTTCTGAGAGGATTCACCGTGATGAGTTCATTTTGTAGAATATCAATGTGGAGGGTATTGGAGAAATAGACTTTTTTGGAATCATTCTAAACCAATAAAATAGAGAAAGGATCCAGAGTAAGTTCAAAATATTGTTTTCTGGAATGTATTTGATCACCAAACACATATTTCTGACAATTAAATAGTAAAACTAATGTTTTCCAAATTAAGCATGTACAATTTATGTTGACAATTGTAATATCAATTCCATAATTTTGTATTGAAAATAATAGGGGACAGATTTATTTTCTATCAAAATTTGACGTGAATGAATAGCACCATTTTATTGTTAAGTCAGAGAATAAATGAAAAGCTGGAATTCATTTCTTAACACATTGCATTACATATCTTATACCGATCCTTATTTAAAGCCTGTACTGAGGCTAAACGCGGCAATCACAATTCTACAAGCTCCAAAGCTGTAATCTCATAGCATTACTTGGTCATTGATTGTCTTCAAGGAGCTTGTCCTGGTGGTTTGGCTCAGGGAATTGGACTGTTTACTTCAGTCACCAAAATATACTTGTTAGGCTGTGTGCACACGATGCAGATTCCGCTGCGGATCCACAGCAGATTTGGCCCTGCGGATCTGCAGCAGAATTGCAGGTGATGTACAGTACCATTCTAGCCTATGGAAAATTGAAACCGCTGTGCAACGGTGCGGATTTTTCTGTGCGGTTTTTGCTGCAGTTTCAAATCCGCCGAAAGAATTGACATGTCCTTCTTGTCTGAGGA
Organism: Dendrobates tinctorius; assembly: GCF_039654945.1. Classification (NCBI taxonomy): domain Eukaryota; kingdom Metazoa; phylum Chordata; class Amphibia; order Anura; family Dendrobatidae; genus Dendrobates; species Dendrobates tinctorius. The sequence continues at coordinate 22,197,089 of NW_027361795.1, forward strand.
TTCCACTGTGGTTTGCCATCTCCTCCATTGTGGAGGTGATAAACCGCAGGGCAAAACCACAGGGTAATCCACAGGTAAACCACAGGTCTTTTGACCTGCGGATTTACCTGCGGATTTTGCAATACCTGTGTGGAAAAATCCGCGGGTGAATCCGCACCGTGTGCACATAGCCTTAGGACTCATTCACACATCAGTATTCGGGATCAGTGTTTATATGCCAAAACCAGGAGTGGAATTAACAGAGAAAAATTATTGAAAAACTGACACCTGTTCTGTGTTTTGGAGACACTCCTGGTTTTGACATGCAAATACTGATGAAATACTGATAAAAATACTGATGAGTGAATAAAGCCTGTCACCGCATTGGAGAAGCTAGTATACGGGGAAGCTAACATCCAAAAATGACCTAATGCTTTAGTCAGGCTTTTGTGTGAAATGTATTTGTTTTTGGCAATGACTTGTTCTCCATATTACAAGCTGCATTAAAGATGAAAAAAATCTTGCTATTTTCATACTGGTAAATGTTTTTTCTTAATCTCAAACTTCCTACTTTTGCTTCAAGAATTCAACATGGACATGAGGCATAATGAACAAATTGCTACTAGTGATGAGCGAGTGTGCACGAATCCTATGTTCGAGTCACTGCAGCTGCATGTCTCATGGCTGTTAACTTGTTTGTTAGGCAATCCCTGCATGTGTTGTGGCTGTAGAACAGCCGCAACACCTGCAGCCGCGGCGACTCGAACATAGTATTTGAGCGCGCCCCAGATACTCTATTAGCACTTGAGCGTGCTTGGATAACGTCTTATCCGAGCATGTTCACTTATCACTAATTCCTACCCAATCTTATGCATTGAAGCATATAGGTGTTACCTATCATTATAATCCTGCCTCAGATGATAAGGAGCCTATTGAAAACTCTTTCTCAAAACAGCGGGAAGTATACATCCAAGAAGCCCTAGTAGCTGATGTGAAAATTGCAAAATCACTAATCTTGTTTTTGTAATAAAGATCATGATATGAAAAGAAAACATTGCCAAAATAAAAAAAATACATGTTACAAAAGAAAACGGATTTATAGACTAAATCATTTTCTGATGATGGCTTTCCTCTTCATGTAAGCTGCTAGAGGTGTGTATTGCAACATGGCTATTTCTGTTGCCAGATAGCAGCACTTTGAGTGCAGCTCTGAACTATCATACCATCATCAGCCGTAACGCTGAAAAAGTAATAACGCATTTACAAAATCACTCAATTTTTCACATTTCAATCAATTGGGGGAGACAAATGAGGATTTGGTTAAGTTACAAAATATTCAGTACTAAATTGTTAGGAAAATGGAAAATGTAGGTTTATTTGTGTTAAAGATACTGATACTATATTGTTCTTGGTGAGAATTTTCCTTTAAAAAGTGTATTCCATATGTCATATATAGCAGGAATCTGATGAAATATGAAAGCAGTAATGGGAATTCTCTGTTAGGCTGTGTGCCCACGATCAGTAAATAGCAGCGTTTTGGACATGGTGTATTTTTGCTCCATCCAAAACGTAGGTAAATCTGCATGTAATGAATTGCTATGGGTGAGATTCATAAACATGCACCGCAGGTGAGTCTACGCAGCGTCAATAAGAAGCACAGATTTCTATAAATCCCAGCGTTTTCTACCCTTAAAGATGAACAGAAAAAAAAAAAAAGAAATATGTTACCGTTATAATATTTCCGCACCAGCCAGATGTCAATTGTGCTTGGAGATGCTCGACTCTAACATTGTTATCAATTGTGTCATACAGAGCGTTGCAATCAGATGAGTTCTTTCCAACATATGCTGTTGTATAATCATATTTAAGATAAGTCAGGAGGCATCTATTGAAGGAGATTTGCATGACATCAGGGTTACACTCCACTAATGGGTTCAGGTCGTTAATTGCTGCGAAGATAAAAAAAAGTGTCAGTATTTTAATTAATGATTTCCTTTATTCATCATATTATTATGCTTTACATGAAACTGATTCCTGTGCCTAAAACAAGCTGCATGCACGGTCTGTAAGAATAGTCCACAGCACTTGTAAACTATATACAGGTATGTATGCATAAATGTTTACCGTATATAAATCCCATTGAACACATGTGGAGAGATCTTAACATTGCTGTTGTAAGAAGGAGCCTCCAAATGCGAGGAACCTGGAGCAGTTTGCAAAAGAGGAATTGTCCAAAATTCCAGTTGAGAGGTGTAAAGGTACTGTCACACTTAGCGATACACCAGCGATCCCGACCAGCGATATGACGCAGTCAGGATCGCTGGTACATCACTAAGTGGTCGCTAGTGAGCTGCCACACAGGCAGATCTCACCAGCGACATCGCTGGGGACGGGGGTCGCTACTTACCTGTCACACCAGGCGATCCTGACGTCCTCCCGCCCGGCTCCACGCTCGTCGCTCGTCTCTCCACAGGAAGCGCCGCAGGAAGCTGACAACGAGAAACGGTCCAGGACGTTCTTGCGTGATCAGCGATAACCAGCAATATCGCTATAATGTCACAAGTTATAGCGATATTGCTAGCGATATCGCTTAGTGTGACAGGCCCTTAAGAAGCTTATTAATGGCTATAGGAATCGATTGATTGCAATTACTTGTTCCAAAGGGTGTGCACCCAAATATTAAGCTGAGGTAGCCAACAATTTGTGTCTGGACCATTTTTGGGGTTTTGTGTGAAATGAGGTTCAATTTTGCTTCTTCTCTGTGTTGTATGTGTTGCTTCAATACACACAAAGGAAATAAACATGTGTATAACAAAACGTGTTTTGGCAACAGATGTAAAATCATGGTGACAAATGCATATCACTGTTGGGCTGGGATCACACATGCGAGAAACTCAGCCGAGTCTCGCATGTTAATACCCGACACTCCCGCCGGCACTCAGGAGCGGAGTGTGCGGTTCCATGTATTTCTATGCGGCCACACGTTCCAATCCGAGTGCCGGCGGCAGTGCCAGGTATTAACATGCGAGACTCGGCCGTGTTTCTCGCATGTGTGATCCCGGCCTTGCAGTCAATCACTGAGGTTGTGACGTCGGCACTGAGCTCAGTGATTAGTTGCAGCGGTTATGTATATTTGCATTATGAACCTACCATATTTATATTTCTGCAGATGGAGTTGTAGAAAAATCTGTAACTTTTATTGGTAACATTTGGGGCATATGTGACTTTTTCATCGCTTTTTACTACAGCAGTTGTGAGACAAGGCGACATCAAATATAAAAATCTGGCTTTGTTTTTTTACCCCTAAAGCCAGTTTTCGCCTTCCTGACCAGACAAAATTTTACAATTCTGACCAGTGCCAATTTATGATTCTGAGATTGTTTTTTGTGACACATTGTACTTTCTATTAGTGGTAAATTTAGGAAAAATTATTTTACGCTTATTTGTGAAAATATAGGAATTTTGGCAAAAATGTTGAAAATTTAGCAATATTTAAAATTTCAATTTTAATATCTTTAACCTCTTCATGACCGGAGCTTTTTTTGTTTTTGCGCTTTTATTTTTCAGTCAATATGGCCATGTGAGGGCTTGTTTTTTGCAGGACAAGTTGTAATTTTGAACGACACCATTAGTTTTAACATATCGTGTACTGGAAAACAGGAAAAGAATTCCAAGTGCGGTGAAAATGCTAAAAAATGCAATCCCACAATTGTTTTTTGTTTGGCTTTTTTGCTAGGTTCACGAAATGCTAAAACTGACCTGTCATTATTATTCTCCAGGTCATTATGAGTTTATAGACACCAAACATGTCTAGGTTCTTTTTTATCTAAGTGGTGAAAAAAATTCCAAACTTTGCTAAAAAAAAATTTGCGCCATTTTCCGATACCCGTAGCGTCGTAGCGTCTCCATTTTTTGTGATTTTGGGTTGTGTGAGGGCTTATTTTTTGTGCTCCGGGATGACATTTTTAATGATATTATTACGGTGCAGATATGATCTTTTGATCGCCCATTATTGCATTTTAATGTAGCGGCGACAAAAAAAATGTAATTCTGGCGTTTTGACTTTTTTCTCGCTATGTCGTTTAGTGATTAGGTTAATCCTTTTTTTTTATTCAGGCGATTCTGGACGCAGCGATACCAAATATGTGTATGTTTGATTTTTTTACTGTTTTATTTTGAATTTAACAAAAGGGGGGTGATTTGAACTTTTATATATTTTTTTTCATATTTTTAAAAACATTTTTTTCACTCTTGGCATGCTTCAATAGTCTTCATGGGAGACTAGAAGCTGCCATAGCCCGATCGACTCTGCTACAAGCAGGCGATGATCAGATCACCTGCATGTAGCAGAATACCTCACTTGCTAGGAGCGCCGACCATCGGGTGGCACTCATACCAATCCGGCAGTGACAACAAGAGATGTCTCCAGGAGACCTTTGGTTGTCATGCCATCCCATTGATGACCTGCGATCACGTGACAGGGGTCACCGATGGGCAGATTTCCGGTGCGATTACTGGAAATGCATGTTAAATGCCACTGTCAGCGCTTGACAGCGGCATTTAATGGGTTAAAAGCTGCAAGTGGATCGCGATTCCACCTGCGGCTGTTCTGGGCACATGTCAGCTGTTTCCTGACATGTGTCGGGAAAGATGTGGGCTCACTGCTGGAGCCCACATCAAGAAGAGAGAGTCCGATGTGGGAGCACTATTACGCCCAACCTTGGAAAAGGGTTTAAACCAGTTCGTTATGCTGTACAAAATTATTTATAAACAACACTTCCCACATGTGTACTTTACATCTGCATCATTTTCAAAACTTTTTCTGTTAGGAAGTTAGAAGGGTTAAAAGTTTATCAGCAATTTCTCATTTTTTCCAACAAAATTTGCAAAAACATTTTTTTTTAGGGACCGCATCATGTTTGAAGTGACTTTGAGGGACTTATATGACAGAAAATACCCCAATTTTTTTTTATTTTTAGGTTTGTGATATGGAGAAACAAACATTAAAAAAAATGTTCAAAAGATACATTTAACACAGCAAGATGATTTAAACAATGGGTCATTTTTTATATCACATTTCTTTTAATGGCCAGTGTGAGGATTGAGAATTTTTTTATATGAAAAATGTAAATTACATTTTCAAAATATAAAAAAATACAATTAACATAAAAATTTGATTTAAGCAAGGATCATTTTTTGATAATACTTCTGCTGGCAACTTTATAAGCTCTGTTGGTATATACAGTATGCCCGAACGTGTAAATAAATGCAATGTGGAAGCACACTAATGTGTATAGGGTCATGAAGAAAATGATATAAAGATGTCTCTTTGTGCCAAATACTTTTTGGCATTCCTAAAAAGATGCATAAAGAAGTACAATTTGGTAACATCCGTTGCTTTTCATATCCTGTATATACACTATATATACATATACATAACACAGAGTAACATTAAAATGAATGCTTGTCTAGCAATAATTACAGAACGCATACTGCACTTACTTTTATTTTTGTAATATGTGCCATTACACACACATTCTCCTGCTGTGCATGTTTCATCGTCAGAACATAATGGATTACAGATACTTTCATCTGAAATTAAAAAAAAGAAATGTACACAAGCCTTCACAAAAAAGAAAGGCTTAGGTAAAACTAGACTTCGGCTTATTTTGAGAAATACAGCTGTAACGGGGCCTTTTTTTCTTACTTGTGCAGCAGGTAGCAGTTGGGTGGTAGTAATAACCAGGGGGGCAGCAGTCATTGGATCCTGAAAGGCAGACACCTTCTGTTGTGGGGACACAAGAGTCTATTCCATCCATGCAGAAACATGGACCAGTATCACAGGATCCACCACAGGTGTTACAACCTACAATCGGACCATCTGTAAAGGCAAGAACATAATATTTAGCATCATATTTAAGGAGTAACCGTCGTTTTTATCCCTATCTCCTGAATCAATAGCACATGTGAAAATAAGGAACATTTTATACAGAGAAATTTGCTTTTTTCTCTCCCATGGCCGATATTTAATTTTAAAAATTCTCAAATCACGGGTAAAATTACCGAGATAAGAGATAGAAGTTGCTACTGGTAAGATTCTATGTATATGGGGAGGTGGTAAGGCGGCGAAAGAGCTAGAGGCTGATATCGTCCCTCCTCCAACCTATACAAAATCTGATCGGTAGCCATTGCCATCCCCTATGTCAGCAATGTAAAACTCTGTCTTCATTGAAGACATATTTTATCCAAGAAGTGAAAATTTTGAGACTGAATGATCAGTCCAGGAGGAGAAAGAAGCAGATTTCTCTGATAAGATATGTTACAAAGATCCTCATTTTTGGGTCTACTGTTGATTTATAAAATAAACGTGCTAGTAACTCTTTAATACTTACTATACAAATGTGAGTGTAATAAAACAATTTAGCCGCATATGGTAAGAAGACGAGAAGCACGTGGTTGACTATGGTATCGACAACTCCTTGTATCTTAAAATGCTAAATGTTCATGAATTCACTGCAGTTACCCTATGTCTAAACACTCTGAGCAAGATCAAGACTGTGCAATCAAACAGGCACTCAGCACCACGGGCACGTGCCCCACCATCACCTCCCGCACTTTAGTTAAAAAGACAGCTATTTTATAGTATGAATATGGCAAAACCATCTTTTATTGGTATTTTATCCAGACTGAAACCATTGTTCATGATTATCAAGCTTGGCGTCTTTTTACGACGTTGCTTATTATTCACAGCCAACAATGAACAATGTGACTCTAAAACTGAGGCAGGAAAAAATGGTGTCCTGGCATTAATAAATCGAGGGCAATATTGAATAAAAGCACTATGTAAGCAATAATTAGCTAATGTAATCTAATCTGCTTCCCAGTAAATTGAGAATGTTTGTTACAGAAAAATGTTATCAAATTCAGAATGGAAGGTCATATAAGTATACTCACTGTAGCATCCAGCTTCTAAGAGAGAAAGACAAAGAAATGACATGGAATTACTATTGTTAGTGCTAATGTAATAAGAAAAACGACACATATATACATTTTATTTAACATTTTTCCACCCATTTGTCCACTAACCCCGCTAAATCAATTACAATAGATGCAATCTATACTGCGCCGTCTCGGCGATGTCTACACCCTTTTCCTGGAGAGTGACGTGACTTCTTGTGTCACATGCAGGCTGCAGCCAAGGAGTGTTCGCTGATCGGCTGCAGCTTTTACTATTTCATCAGAGCAGACGTCCACCCTGAAGGAATATTGATGATCTGCAGCCAAAGAGAATCTGCTGATTGGCTGCAGCCTGCGTGTAACACAACAAGTCATGTCACTCTCTGGGAACAACCACATTGAAATAGCAGGAATGGTGTCGCTGCAGGAGGTGAGTATCCACTGATAATATTTTAACTGCTCTCCTGAGTTATCTAGCTGGGGTTGTCCAGTAGTAGGCAAGGAATGGCTTCCTGTATGAGCAGAATATAAATACATTTATGAAATGCAACATGCACAAGCAAAAAAAGATTACAAAGGTAGCAAAAATCAGAAAAAAAAGTGGCATCTGTCTGCCACACATGTTCTCCTGTTGAAAAATATCCAGTGTAAAAGCTGAGGCTTGTTGTGACACATGAGAATACTTTGCTGAGAATGATGATTTTTTTCTTGTGCTGCCCTAAGGATCATTTCATCTGATGATATAGCGTTTTGATATTTGGGAAATTAACATTTTTAAGAACCCTCATTCACGATTATACGTCAGTGTATTTGCAGTCTAAGGCCGGGGTCACACTAGCAACTGCAATGCGAGAAACTCGCGCACCAATACCCGGCACTGCGGCCGGCACTAGAGATCGGAGCGCTGAGCCTAATAGAAATACATTCCGGTCCCGAGTGCTGGCGGCAATGACGGGCATTGATGTGGGAGTTTCTCGCATTGCAGTTGCAAATGTGACCCCGGCCTAAGGGCCCACTCTCACTTGCGATAAAAAATCGGATTGAACTCGAATTATTTTCTCATGCCGATTCAGAATGCAAGAGCGTCAGAGCACAGAGCACTGACACTCGGCTCACACTCACTGCGGAGCAGGAGAAGAGCATCATTAGCATATTGCATCCCATACTCTCACATGAGAGAATCGTGAGATGCCATACGCTAATGGGACTCTGGCCTGAGAGTCAGAAAACAAGAAAAACCAGGTCAGATTTCATGTTTTAGTAGAATACAAAGCAAAGCACGGACCATAGAAGGAAAGAAGGAAAGATAGATAGATAGATAGAATTAGATTCATAGCGAACTAATAGTAATTGTAGAAAGAGATAGGTGAATGTGAGTTATATTAGCATACAATTAAAAACTAGTGCTTTAAACATGATCAACCTCAGCATGTTCCAAATGAGCAGAACCACCATAAAGGCACATGACTACTAAATTTGGCTTTGACTTGCTATATTGTTAATAAGACAATACAGGAATTAAAGGTTTATAAAGGAAGTCTTTTCCCTGTGCCTATCCAATTTCTTAAAGTCTTTGTGGAACAACTGTTACTGCCATCCTTTTCAATATATTAAACATTTACCATAACCAGCATAGCTGAGCTTTGACTATGCTGTAAACCATATAGATGCCACTGTCAATCTGATAGCAGCATTTAGAGCAATTGCTGGTGAAAATGAACAATTTTTTTTCTTTAGAAACTCCTGTTGGGTTTTTTCACCACATAAAAAAATAATGTAAGTTTGGTACTGCTATAATGGTACTGACTTAAAGAATCACATGACAGATCATTTTTACCATGCAATGAACTCAGTAAAATTAAAACCAAAAACAATAGTAGAATTGCATTTCATGTGAGATTACAGGTGGCATCTACCAGTAGCATTTACTCTATACTACGCCAAACTTGATTATGGGAAGGGAAAGACGTAGGACCAACGAGATGGTCAAGAGATAGCTCAAGTTTGGAGGCTGGTGATTTTTTGGATGCCACAGCAATACAAATGAAATTTATATCATATTGTAGCTACACTGATAGGGCACTATTGATTTTACATAGGGCTTACATCACCCCATAGATCCAATCTAAAATGTCTCCCTCAACTTCTTATTGATGCTCTAAATGCAAATGTGTGGGGTTTCCTTCCCACTTACACCACAGTGGGCTATTTTTAATATTTTGGATGAAACCCAGAAAATATTACCTAGACATATTAAAGCTACTTTAATGATTTGTGCCTCGGCCACTATAAAAAGCATACTACATTATTGGTTCAGCCCAAATTTACCACCACAAGCTCTAATTTACACAAAAATCATGTGTTTCTTTTCAAAATGGACTGGCTAGATGCACTGACTAGCAAAGAAAGATTGTTGGGTAAATTTTTGAACACTTGGTCTTTAAATATCCCATCACTCCCCACAGAGATCAAAGATAAACTGAGATCTCAGTTTGAGAACACGCAGAGGTATCTTGTGCAACAAGTAGGTGGACGTACTCCAATACCGTAATATGACACAAAAGAGAGCGGCGCGCAGAGAAGGGTAGAGTGGGTGTGGGGGATGGGGAGGGATACTTGGCAATACTGTAATTTCTCACTCTGCCACTGTTATTGCAATCTGATTTGTCATGTATGTTTTATTGTTATGAAAAACTTCGGTAAAAAAATTTGGAAAAAAGAATGAATTGCATTTCATCACACTTTTATTTTTTAGTACATTGTATGATAAAATGATTGGTGCCATTCAAAGCTGCAACTTGTTCCACACAGTAGATTGCCTTCATATGACAATGTTGATGGAAAAATAAAAAAGTTATTGCCCTTGGAATAAGGGCAGGAATATACGAAAGAAAAAAATAAGAAAAATTGCCTGGTCCTTAAAGTGTTAAGTATAGCAAAGATTTAGTTCCTCTGTGGTAATTTAAGGTAAATTAGTTGTAACTGCCCCAGTTGAAAATGAACACATGAAGCAAATATGTCAAGATAAAACTATCTTAGCTAATGACAGCCCAGCATCTGACTATTCAATAACGTCCCTCATCCCACACACTACAATCTATTCCAAATGAATGTATAGAGTTCAGGCTTTATATTGAGCATTAAAGCATATGCATAGAAAATAGAAATATCTTACCAGCATATTTCAGAGCGGCCACCAGAACAACGATGTAAAGTAAATTCATCTTTGCACCCGTGAACAAAATGACAATTCTAGCTAGGGTCTGCTGCAATGTTCCCTTGGAAGCCTTACTTATATAGTGATAAAGGGGCAGAGGGCTGAGCAAGAAGGAGTCAATGTAATAGGAACCTGAAATTATTTGAATTTCACAATAACCTAAGGATTGGCAGAGCTCATCAATTAGAAGGGAGATACACGGACATTTAACTCTTTCTTCCCTGTGCTTAGTAACCAACTTGCTAGTCTCGTTGCAATTATTCTAATATCTGAGGAATGCACACCAAAGAATGTGACGATGTGCGTATACCACCGATGTTTTCTGTGACAGGCTGGCTCTTCCCTGCCCTGCAGACACTTGCCTCATACAAACCTTTGTCATCCTTAAGCTCTCATCCAGTAATGAGTAATATGTTTATGGGGCTCTACGCTACCTCCAAATGTGACATGCTCAATTGACAGCTTTGTCAGTGGGATATTCTCTTCTAGAAACATTTCCAAATGTCAGTACTACAGGTTAGGAAAACTCCAAAGAGACTGTTACAATTCTTAAAGGGCCATTAATGGGGGTTCTACTTGAAACACACATTTTTTTCATACAATGTAATTTTATACAATTTTCCAACAGAAGTTTCATTGTGTGGAAAAAGCCTATTCATTTGCTGAATCTGGATTACTTTTTTTAATTGATGTGTGCCATTTTTTTACAGTCCTATAGTCGAACATCTCCCCACACATAGCAGAAAAGCCCCATGATGAAGAACAACCATTGTGTGGATGTTCCAATCCACGGCATGCTCATGACGTAGCAGAAAAGTCTTGGATTTTCATTCTGATTTAACCCCTTCAATGTTGGCGCTGAATGCAGACCACCAACCGCACTTAAATCTGCATGTAACAAATGTTGGTTTTGTTTCGGAATCACCATAGATTTGTAGAGAAAATCACTTTGGAAAAATCCTCCTACGTACGTTCCTTCCCTTACACTACCATATAAATAGGGGGACTCGTTGTTCAGTCTCTCAAACCATAGGTCTGCTCTTTACAATGTATGGAATTGGATGTTTTTTGTGATATCTCATGTTTGGGTTCCTACAGTTTTGCTTTTTTTTTTCTAACAGAAAACACAGATTTATGATCCTTGATGTTGTCCCAAGTGGGAATCCACTAATGTGTCACCATCCAGTGGTTTCTTTAGTACTGCAAACAAACAGCAACATTTACAGATTACTGAACCATTTATCTAATAAAATTAAAATGTGACTAAGTGATGAGGATTGTGTATTAAAAAGGAAACTTCACTTTGATCAAAATTAATTTAATGTATTGCCTTTAAAGAGAGCCTATCATCATGATGACCCTACCTGAAAACCTGTTAGCCTCTAAAAAAAAAGTCATTTTCAAAATATAAAATAAAAAAATGATTTACAGGCATCAATAATATTTTGCAGATCACCCAACTTCCTCCAGTAGTCTGATCTGAAATTCTAGACAAGGGGTTCCAGGCTTGCATAGTGGATCCTTGTGATGTTTTGGTCATACTGCGTACCTCCAAAATCCTTCAAAGATTTTGGGAAGTTAATTTAAAACAAAATATCTTAATTTATTTCATTTAACTGGCATTGAAAATGAACTATGATTCATCTAATTGGGCCCTAAGAGTGGAGATCAGGTGTGGCCTGTGGTAGTTCTGTGGATTCACATTTCATGTTGTGTCATAATCTGAACTGGTTAGCTCTCTTCTGTGATCATCACCCCTTATTAGTAAGGCATAGAGATTGTTATTATTTATTTTTTTTACCTTGTGGTTTATGAGATTGGTAACATTATTAAATATTTGCATGGACACCAGTCACAGGGCCATATATTACAATTCCTGTCCTTGATCCTAGTCTGTGTAGGACATAAGTTAATGCTTTCAGCCATGTAGGTACATGAGTAACACACTATTAGCTAATATTAATTCTTTACACATTTGACTGGAACTACACTTACTATTATTTTTAGTGACAAATAATATGTATATGAAAGAAGGAGGGAATTCTACTATTTGCCAATTATACCAGACGCAAGAATGCTATAAGTCATGCCATTAGAAAATCACGCAACTTTTAGAAAGTCTTTATAGACCTACTAGTTAAAATGTGACCATCAGAATAGAAAAGAGGATACATAGTCAGATGTACAACACCTATGGTCTTGACAACATGTATTTGGGTCCTTGGGGGTTGGACACATGATCTGTTGGTGAATAGAGTCTCACTCTTTTAACTATCAACACTTCTTTGCAGCTCCCGTTCCTGGGAAAACTGCAGAAAGACCAGACAAAGTTGGAATGCAACGAGTAGAGGAACAGTGAGGCGAGTTTTGTATCATTAATTTTTAATTTGTTGTGATCCTTTTTAAAAAATTATATGACAAAAAAACAAGTAGAACGCTGTTATTAATTGGGGTATTTCCATTTCGTACAAGAATTATCAGGAGTAGAAGAATTACCATTTATTACACTTATTCTTTTTATCATGCTATTTTATTATGTTAGATCAAAGGCTTGTTTTGTCCAGAACCAGATATTTTTTTACTAACTTACTAATTAACGAGCACATGCAAATCTTGGTATACTACAAATACATTTATTTTATACAATGAGAGGATAAATACATAACTTTGTGTTTTTGATTTCCGCAGCACAGAAAACAGAAGAGGAGATGTTGGAGAATTCATGGACTAAGCATTTTTACGCGTGATATGCTACTACATGAAGGGTACAATGATTGTATTATTACTAGACATTATCCCTTTTATGGTCACCAATCCCTATCTGAGAAATATGTAGGGATTAAGAAGAAAAATAACTTAACTATAGTCCCAAAAGAAAAACAAGCCTTGATTGCAAATAATACCCATTATCTAGTCCGGTTTCATGGTTTCCAGAAGAGTCTTTGGAAGCTTGTTAGAAGAACTTTACAAACAGTCCAAGCAGGGAGGCAGCCAACATAGTCCAAGATGCCACTGCATAGAAAGGAGACACACAAGAAATTATTTCATATCATGGTATATGGATGTTGTACACTTGTTATGATCACTTGTCAATAATTGTGTTATGGCAACTATATGGCCATACTTGCATTGCTTAATCCTCCCCTTGGGATCAAAACCCCAGGTACGCTCACTAGTCTTGATTTTTAGACTAAGTGTGAACTACATCTGGGAGCTGAGGAGCTTTCCCAACATATACTGTACAGTGGCGGCAAAAAAATCTTTACACTTGTGCGGCTAAAAAAAACCTTTACGTGTAAAATCTGTGCCATGATGTCACTTCTTAAAAGTGCACACCTAATTTAATCTTGGTATGTGTTGGTTCTACCTACCATATACAGTATCCAACTAGAAGAAAGTATGGCTGACTATCCAGTGCTAGATGGTCAGACAATGTGGGCTGGGCATGGCTATGATTATGGTGAGTGTGATAGGGTGCTCTTACCTGTGTGATGTCCAGCATTAAATGCATCCTTATCTGCAAAAGAAATCAAAGAAAAATCAAATATTGTATACCGAAAACGCTAAATGCTATCAATATAATATCAGATATTCTGGCATAATCGAGATCACATAGATCGGTTCCACTTTATGTTACATACTACATCTATAGGATAGAAAAGATCAAGGTGCCGACATACGATATAAGCATGGGGTAAAATATATTGTACGATACAAGGGACCAAAGCTTCTTATAAAAGCCAACAACCTTTAAAACATTCTCTTTAATAGCTGGAATGTTGTTGGATGGAAAAGAAAACCATAATGGGGACTTGTCTAGTGACGAGGAAGGATAGTTTTGCTATGGAAGATGGTTGGAGGAAAGCAAATAGTGGAGGACGGTTGAGATGATGCCTTAGTTAATGGGGCTGTCCAGTATAAAAAAAGTCCAAATAGTTTATTAAAGGGAATCTGAGGTTTTTTCCATCTAATCTGACAGCAGCGTAAAGTAGAGACAAAGACCATGATTCCAGCAATGTGTAACTTACAGGGCTGCTATGTAGTTTTGATGAAATCATTGTTTGTCAGCAGGAGATTTTCACCAGAGGACTAGTAAACATGCTGCCATGTAGTCCTCCATATTCATGAGCCATATGTACCCCCCCTCACTACTGATTGGCAGCTTTCTATGTACACTAGGCAGAAAGCTGCCAATCAGTGGTGTGGGCGGGGTTATACAGAGGTCAGCATTCAGGGAACTGATAGATCTACAGCAGAGAAAACAATGATTTTATCAAAATGATAGCAAGCAGATCAGTAAGTAATACATTACTGGAATCAGGGTCCCTGTCCCTACATTATGCTTCATTCAGATGGGTTAGTGAAAACCTGGTGTATTCTGTATTAAAAAGGATATTAAAAGAAGTTACTTTTTCTCTCTTGCTTTCTAAGGCTGCGTGCACACGCTGCGGATTCACCTGTGGATTTTTCTGTGCAGATCCGCAGGTAAAACTGCAGGTAAAGTGACCTGCGGTTTACCTGCGGATTTGCCAGCGGTTTTACCCTGTGGTTTGACACCTGGACAATGGAACAGGTGTCAAACCGCAGTGGAATCCGCAGAAAGAATTGGCATGCTGCGGATTTAAAACCGCAGCAAAACCGCACGGAAAAATCCGCAGCATCTGCACTGCGGATTTGAAATCCCATTGGCTAACATGGTACTGTACACTGTCTGAGGAACTGCTGTGGATCCGCAGGGCCAAATCTGCTGCGGATCCGCAGCAAAATCCGCAGCGTGTGCACGTACCCTAAAAGACCAAGCGCATCTGTAGAAAGATAGCCCATTAGTAAAATGGCTCAGTGTAAGGCTTCTTACTCCCTGTAGGGGCATCGCAGGGACCTAAACAATTGTCATCAAGCTCCTGAGCAGATTATAGCTTATTGCTGGGGGGCCAATCAACAAGCTGCCCAGTAATCAATGTCATGTATCAGGACCCATCTTATTAAAAGGAACTGTCTAAGGGACAATGCCTTTAATTTGGGACTATAGAGTTTACAATAAAGAGGAGATGAAGTTTATCTTTCGCTCAATGCATTTCTCAAAAATGTAAGGTAACTGCATAGTGTGATTGACATAACATGAAATATGAAACCTTTCTCTAAAGTGTCTTCCTCCATTGTAGAGAAACTCCAATACCCTATAACATGCACATCTGTGTTCTTTAGTCAGATAATCTTTATAACTCATACTCATGTAATGTGAAATGATTTTAATCTTTTCCAGCAATAGGAATTTTTTTTTCCACTTTAATTTTTTCATCCTCATCTTCCAAGAGCCATCATTTTTCTATTAATATAGCCATATTTATTTATTTATCTATGTTATTATGTTCTCCCAGTGGGTTTCCTCCGGGTTCTCCGTTTACCGCCAACACTCCAAAGACATATTGATAACATTAATAACTACATTTTGCGGTACATATAACTTTTTATTGCATTTTATTCCAATTTTGTGGGGTTTTGAGGTGACCAAAAAAC
Source organism: Dendrobates tinctorius (assembly GCF_039654945.1). Lineage (NCBI taxonomy): Eukaryota > Metazoa > Chordata > Amphibia > Anura > Dendrobatidae > Dendrobates > Dendrobates tinctorius. Next base: position 22,212,759 of record NW_027361795.1, read on the forward strand.
TGCAATTCTTGCATTTTAATTTTATTTTTATCTAAAGCATTCCTCAATTTCAGAAAAATATTATATTTTCAAAGGTTGTATTTTTAAACACATGGTAAAACCTAATTTGCTTTTTAAATATTTTTAAATATGAAAAATGGGAATAGGGTTTGATTTAAAACCTTTATTTTTTTTTACGTATTTTTTAACCTGGCATGAGCTGTACATGTCAGTCACTTGTTGGGTATATAAAAACTGTACTATGTGTCAGTCATATTTTAGGCTCAATATGATAATAGACTGATGTCCTATCTCATTGTAAGCCAACCTTCATATACATTGGAAAAAAAGTTGACACACAATGCTGTATTATGGCTTAACCACAAATATGGCTATTTAGGACAGTATGGTGGCTCAGTGGTTAGCACTGTTCCTTTGCAGCACTGGGGTCCCCTGGGATTGATCCCAATCAAATCCCATCAAGGACAACGTTCTCCCCATGTTTGTGTGATTTTCCTTCTATACTGCAAAGACAAACAGAAAGAGAATATAGATTGTGAGCCCCTATGGGGACAGTGATGATGATGTCTGTAAAGAGCTGCGGAACATGATGGAGAAATATATGTAAAATAAAGACAACTCCGCCATCATCCGCCAGAAGTTCACAGCTAGTTATGGAAATATCAGTCAATCCATAGTACTTTATCAGATTTACCTTGGAAACTCAGTGTTAAACCCACTCCGGGGGCATCAGCTTTTCCTGAACGGCCAGAGGTGCACTGTGGGCAGAAAAGAAAAGGGTCAGATTCACTAAGATTGTTTGAGGTGACAATATTAACTGATATGTGGAAATAACTCTGGAATGATGAACTAATCGGCAGGTTTCTGATGAAGCATTATAATCGCTGTATGTAATAGTGAGTGAGGAAAAGGTTGTCAATCACCAATGAGCATATTGTCTCATCTCCAAGCAGCTCTTAGCTTATGAGAACAGTGGAAGTCCTACTCAGTAAGTGACACCTATGTAGGAAGGCCGTCACCCATAATTCTATTTTGTCTACTGTATGCCAGAATTCTTTTTCAAATTATCATGAAACGTTGGCTACAAAACCATACATAAATCTGTTCCGCTCCCGCTGCTCTATATCATGGAGCGCCCAAATAGGGTCACACATTCATCATGGCAGGTGTGCTTTATTATCAAACGTCCATTTACTTACCACTCCACAATTGCTTGATTTGTTACATATCTCCACCCCACAGAATATATAAACTTCAGGATAATTTGTAAAGAGAAATGCACTAGTTTGGAATCGAGCCTCAGAACCATTTCCATTCCTTATGATTTCGGTCGCAACATCACTATTAACAGCACAGCTGGAAATACAGAAAATGACAATTATAGTCTATGGACTACATTATACTGATTTCTCATACATGCTGTCTGGTTTTGTGTCAGTGGAGCAGTGGTCATGCACCTTGTTATGGTTCACCCACTTGGTCAGTATACGGATGTGCACCAGGGCAGCTCTCTAGACTTGTTATGTGAATGAAGAAATGTGTATTTGACTTACCTTCCACTTATAAGCTGAACACTGGGGCTACTTAGGTCCTTGCTAGGGGTAGCATAACAATTCACTAGGCTTAAAGAAAATGAATCTCCATCCAAATCTTCAGAAAAGATTCCCACGTAGAGATCTGATCCAACATATACATCTTGGTTTTCCTGTATTGGAACAGTGAATTCTGGATCTGAATATACAGCCATAGTGACGGTGAAGTATCCTTGCCCAGCATCTGGTGAGGGTATAACCACTGAACTATGAAAAGAAAAACAAGGCTCATCATTATCACTGTAGGCAGCCATGCGTAATCCAGTATATGAGCTCTACCAATCATCTTTCTCTGTAGTGAAATCAAGCGTCATAAAATCAAGTCATGAGGAAATAAAAACTGAGGCATGAATCAGGGCTTATATTTTATGTGTTCCAATGCATATTTTACCCATAAATTCCTTTAGTAGAAAATGAGATTGACGTTTCAGGGCAGATCGCGCTGTTGTAGAAAGGATGCAGTTCCACAAGGGAATAGCAATTTTGTAGTTTTTATTTTTACATGCTTTGAACCCCTTCTCAAGAACAAACTACATAGCACATGTAGTGTGCAAGCCCGAAACGTGTAAAAATAAAAACTGCAAAATTACTATTCCGTTCTGGAACTGCATCCTTTCGACAGCAGCCAGATCTACTCTGAAACGTCAATCTTCTTTTTATACTAATCGATACGCAAAAGAGGGTCTACCGTCATTTGCCCATGGGACTTCAGCAGCTGTAACATTCATAGGCAATTATTGAAGTTGTGACAATCACAACCCATTCAAGTGAGCAACTCCATAACTCTCTTCTCATCTGTAACTTTCAATGTCACCCTATGTGCTCTTGTCTCCGCCTCCTTCCTTTTTTACCTATAATTTTCTGTCAGTATGAAAGGTGTTAATTTTTTCAAAGGTTATATTTCCTTCAAAGTCCATTTCAGGCAGATTTCGCCTGGAACACCTCCTGAAAAAGCACTTCAAAACTGTCGCTAAAAATGTACAAAGTGGAGAGAGAGAGCTAGAGAGAGAGAGAGAGAATTTTTTCTGTCCGCCAGAAGTGATTTCAGGGTTAATTTCCGCCTGACTTCATTCCTCCGGGCATGCGCACTATAAAAATGCGGATCCTGCAGCACAAAAAACGTTGCAAGGTCCGTCCAGGCATCTCGGCGGACGAAAAAAAATTGACGGATCTGCAAAAAAACGGATCCAACGGATGGCCATCCGTCATGATCCGCCGGTAATGCAAATCAATGGGGAAAAAAACGGATCCGCCAAAAAAATGGCGGATCCGTTTTTTTGCAAAAACGGCGGATTTTGACTGATGGTCAAAAATGTTAGTGTGAAACAGGCCTTATTTGTAGCTTGTGTATTAGTCAGAAATGTCACATTATCAAGTGGGAATATATGACACTGGTATACTAGAATGGAACTGTTCTTTTATAAAATTTCACAATATATCACTGTAGGCATCTCACCTTAGTTTGGGATTTAGAGAGAAGTTAAGGCTCGTCTGCATAGTCAGGTTGTATATACAGGTGAAGTTGAAGACAACTGGATTTTTGGTAATAAGAGGACCAGTAAATGGACTGATGTGCAGCGTGTTAGTAAAATAGATTTTTGATGAATCTCTCTGGGTAACAAAGCAAAGTGAAATGATTACATGGATGTGAACATCTTTATATTTGCTTTTTGGTTTTATTAAATTTTACAAGAGGAAGTACACAGGAGCATTCAGTTTTGAAAAAAATATTGATCCTATTTAGATGTGCCCTCCTATTCAGGATTTGTCACACTGATGCTTTTATGTCCTACAGTGGTTTTTCTGGTTACCATAAAATTCTAGCATGCACAATAACTCACTATGCATTTGGGGTCCCAGAGGTTGTACGCCATCAATGTCACTTTTCAATTTAGCCTCATTATATATTGACTCTAAGAATGAAGTACATGTTTAAAATGTCTAATATCATCTATCTACCATTGGAAAACATAAGGAAAACATTTAGCTTTAAAGCCACTTTGTCCTGGAAACAGTTATAAAACTATTTAAATGACTCAGGGTACATATATAAGCATCAGAACAACATTTAGAGTCATTATTTCCAAATTACAGATGGAGAAATGGGTCATATCTTAAACTGTTCGGGCAACAGACCCATAGTGCTAGTAGAGCGTAGAGGCCCCAACAAATTTTCTCTACAAAGCTACTCCTGACCTGACACTGTGCAGTTTTTGCAGAGCACTTGATGAATAGGATTGTGCAGAAAGAGTTTGAGTTCCTTTTTTTTCTTTCACATCGAATAATTAATAGCAAATTGGACAGATCTTGAGTCATGGCCACCATGCTACCCTGAAATGTTCTACTAGACATAATGGGAGATGAGCTGTCCCAATAGTTTAACATTTTTGACCCTTTATCATTTGGAAATGATGAATCTAACTGCAGTTTGGCAGAGTTCATTAGCCTTTGAATTAGTTTTAAAACAGTTTCCAGAATAATGTGGTTTACACCTTTTTGCCTCATCTTTCCAATCGTTTTATAAATGATTATGATTGTGCTTTGTGGTTTTTTTAGCATGATTAATATATAATGAAGCTAGATTGGACAGATATAAAGAAGGCTATGGTGCTAGCCGCTTCTGTAAGATGGCACAACCGGCTACTGTATAAGTTAAGAGAGCAGTTAGATAACTTTGTTCCTCAGAAAACATAAGAAAGGTTAAATGTACATAAAAAAGAAGAAAACATTTTCAATGACTTTTGTACTGTTCACTGCTTTACAAATATTGTAATTTACTTTCTCATATTTTCTGTCTGCAAGAAAAACATTCTGTGATTAAGAATGACACTAACCAAAAAACAGACTTAGAGCTCAATCAGACATTCGATTTTTGCGTATGATTACTATCCGTGGAATTCACGGTTAGCACTCATTCCTGCGGTAGTCTATGGGGTCATTCACATTTTCATGATTTTTTGCAGACCATTCACTTCACAGAAAACGGCGGTGAAATGTTCGATTTTGATCTAAGGTTTGAATCAAAATCGGCAATGCAACTCTATGGGACTCGAATCGCACTCGGATGACATCCAATTGAAGTCTGATTTTCTCTGACTGTCAGAAAAAATCCTTTTTTCATTTTCTTCACTTATGAGGAAAACTAATCACACTCAGACCACACCTTGATCAAGCTCTGATCAAAGTCTAACCCCAAAAAATGAGTCCAATTTTCTCAAATGTGGAAAAGTTGAATGTCTGAATGAGACCTTAGTCTTTTCATGCTCCTCTTCCCACAAGTAATGTCACAGTAAAGATATCTGTGCCCTCTTGTACCCACTTCTGCTATGTACACTCCATCTCTTATGAAAAAATAAAATAAAGCTTAGTCAGATACATTTTAGCGTTATTATAAGTTGGCCACTTTAATTCATCAAATGTGTTGTGGATATGACTTTATGGCATTTACTAATATATTTTGTGGCGCTTACTAATAGTATGACAGGTTCTCCTCCTGTACTTGTTACTGAGGCTGTGATCACAGACTGAAGCTCTTCAGTCCACACAATGGCCGCGGATGGAGGAGAATGTGACCAGGTCAGTCCATCAGTCACCTCCAATTGTGAAACCTCATACATGGAGAGGCTATGAGGCCTGGTCACAAAACATAAGTCTCCATTTACATGTCATTTCTTGCGGTAATTTAGTGGCGGCGTGGCTGTCATTTCAATGGGGCATTTCAGCTACGGTTTGGTGATGTATAAAATGAATTACTATCAATACACATACACAAGATTTAATATGCTAAATAGTAATGTGACGAAACTGTGACAAGAAAAATAACTTACCGAGGCAATATTCCCACACCATCCTATGGTTGCTTTTACTTGAATACTTTGTTCACGTTTATTGTTAATAATTTCATCATAAGTAAATGTACATGCAGTGGAGTTATCAAGTAGATGAAAACTTTCGTAGTCATAACCAATTTGTTTGAGCTTGCACTGGCTGACAGATGCTACCATTACGCCACCATCACAGGCCACCGTAGGTGCCAAACTTTGTGGAGCTGTGGAGAAATACAAAATTCACCATACAGTAGGACTGATGACATTTCAGTTTAGTATAACGCGGACTCACATCCGAGATGCTGCAGGTTTGGGGCATCGCCGTGTAATGCATAACCGAAGATTGTGAAGTGCAATCACTCATCATATACAGTGGGGAAAAAAAGTATTTAGTCAGTCAGCAATAGTGCAAGTTCCACCACTTAAAAAGATGAGAGGCGTCTGTAATTTACATCATAGGTAGATCTCAACTATGGGAGACAAACTGAGAAAAAAAAATCCAGAAAATCACATTGTCTGTTTTTTTCATTTTATTTGCATATTATGGTGGAAAATAAGTATTTGGTCAGAAACAAAATTTCATCTCAATACTTTGTGATATATCCTTTGTTGGCAATGACAGAGGTCAAACGTTTTCTGTAAGTCTTCACAAGGTTGCCACACACTGTTGTTGGTATGTTGGCCCATTCCTCCATGCAGATCTCCTCTAGAGCAGTGATGTTTTTGGCTTTTCGCTTGGCAACACGGACTTTCAACTCCCTCCAAAGGTTTTCTATAGGGTTGAGATCTGGAGACTGGCTAGGCCACTCCAGGACCTTGAAATGCTTCTTACGAAGCCACTCCTTCGTTGCCCTGGCGGTGTGCTTTGGATCATTGTCATGTTGAAAGACCCAGCCACGTTTCATCTTCAATGCCCTTGCTGATGGAAGGAGGTTTGCACTCAAAATCTCACGATACATGGCCCCATTCATTCTTTCATGTACCCAGATCAGTCGTCCTGGCCCCTTTGCAGAGAAACAGCCCCAAAGCATGATGTTTCCACCACCATGCATTACAGTAGGTATGGTGTTTGATGGATGCAACTCAGTATTCTTTTTACTCCAAACACGACAAGTTGTGTTTCTACCAAACAGTTCCAGTTTGGTTTCATCAGACCATAGGACATTCTCCCAAAACTCCTCTGGATCATCCAAATGCTCTCTAGCAAACTTCAGACGGGCCCGGACATGTACAGGCTTAAGCAGTGGGACACGTCTGGCACTGCAGGATCTGAGTCCATGGTGGCGTAGTGTGTTACTTATGGTAGGCCTTGTTACATTGGTCCCAGCTCTCTGCAGTTCATTCACTAGGTCCCCCCGCGTGGTTCTGGGATTTTTGCTCACCGTTCTTGTGATCATTCTGACCCCACGGGGTGGGATTTTGCGTGGAGCACCAGATCGAGGGAGATTATCAGTGGTCTTGTATGTCTTCCATTTTCTAATTATTGCTCCCACAGTTGATTTCTTCACTCCAAGCTGGTTGGCTATTGCAGATTCAGTCTTCCCAGCCTGGTGCAGGGCTACAATTTTGTTTCTGGTGTCCTTTGACAGCTCTTTGGTCTTCACCATAGTGGAGTTTGGAGTCAGACTGTTTGAGGGTGTGCACAGGTGTCTTTTTATACTGATAACAAGTTTAAACAGGTGCCATTACTACAGGTAATGAGTGGAGGAAAGAGGAGACTCTTAAAGAAGTTGTTACAGGTCTGTGAGAGCCAGAAATCTTGATTGCTTGTTTCTGACCAAATACTTATTTTCCACCATAATATGCAAATAAAATGAAAAAAAAACAGACAATGTGATTTTCTGGATTTTTTTTTCTCAGTTTGTCTCCCATAGTTGAGGTCTACCTATGATGTAAATTACAGACGCCTCTCATCTTTTTAAGTGGTGGAACTTGCACTATTGCTGACTGACTAAATACTTTTTTTCCCCACTGTAGCTGTAACAGGTATTACAATGTCTGATTCTGGTTTTTGCTTTAGAAAACTGTGAGAACCGCCTATTACACTGTAGGAAATGTGATTGTGTCAAGTCTCATTCACCTTTTTAGGATTGTTGATTTGTTGATTGAGTCCAACAAAACCGATGCTAAAATCCACGATAGCAGTGTATAAATGTGCGATTACTCTGCAGGTTAAAGATATTTCTTGTGATATTTTTTGCTTTGCAAAAAGTGTGATGAGTATGTGAAATCGGTATTAGCAATTTCCAAGTCCATCTATGGCCATTGTTCTTTAGGTAATAATGTGATGACCTTATACCATATTATATGACAAGGAGAACATGACTATTTTCTTTCAGTGAACTGAAAGCACAGTCAATGTAAATTATAAGATGGAAACATGGCAAACACTCACTAAGTCCTGCGTACGTATTAGAATTACAGTTGCACTCTGCGGATGTAAGGTCACAGACTTCGTCACTGTAACAGCTTGGACTGCACTCTACTTGTTCTGTAACACAATGACAAAACCATTAATAACGTTCTACTGTCAGCAATGATATCACTCTTCTTATTTGTATGCTTTTACAACTGTGAAGGGCATGAACATTACTGCCAATGACCCCCGCTTACCTGTGCAGCAATGCTTAGTACTATCCCAGTACCACTTGCTGAGTGCAGCACAACAGCTGTTGTCTTCCATTGGGCACAAACCTGAATCAGGAGCACAGTCTAATAAACCATCACTGCAGTAGCATCCATTATCAGATGTACAAGACCCAGCACAGCTAGGATCACTGCACAGAATAGGACTCATACCAGCTGTAGAAAAAAAAAGAACATTCTGTTTTATTCACACGGTAAATCAAATGGTGACATACATGTAAGGGAAAGGGAGTTATTAAATACAATCTATTTACCCTATAAACAAAATAAATTACAAACTAGGGATTTTTATACAAAATTAAAAAAAATATTGCGAATCTTGGATCTCTTTAATTTATCTAAGGGCTCATTTGACCTTCAGTGATTTCTCTCAAGGTCAAAGTTACACCAGTTATTTATCCAATTTTCATCAGTGTGCCAGAATCAGAATTCCACCATTATTTCTAGTGTGAGTAAAAAAAGAAGAGAGAGCTTTCTCCTATCAAACAGTCCGTGATTTCACAAACCCATAGCCTTATATTGGTAATATTGATCCGACACCTGCATCAATATTTAACATGTCTCCATGATTTTGTGCAGACCCCTCTGTCTGCAAAAATACACGGGCATGTGAACAGCCTCATAGACTATAATGGGCACTAGTTCTATCCATGGAAAACACGGAAAGAACTTCTACAAGAAAAACTGATGTTTAAAGGAGTCCCAAGTTATACCTTTAGAATAATCCACAAACACTATATGGTACAGCAATTAATACAACAAACCAATGCAAAATAGTATCAACTTTTATCTAGTTATACACATAAGGGGAAACCTTCCATTTTCACAACTTTTTTCATGCTTGTTCACCCCTGAATATAATTTTTTTCATCTACATTCTGTGAGTATTAATTTCTTAAAGAGTAACCGTTGTTTTAATTTTTATTTCATAAATCAGTAGTACATATGAAATAAGCAGCTTTGTAATATATCTGATCAGAGAAATATATGACAGTTGTTACAGATGCAATTGTATGTAGATGGAAAGAGGGAGGAGCTACAGGCAGAGCTCCTCCCTCATCTCCCTCCTATCTAGATAGAATCTCATCAGTAGCCACTCCCATTTTCTATCTCAGTAATGGGAAAGTCTGTCTTCACCGAATATAGATTTAATCTCAGATTTCAGACTGACCAATTCTGGCAGAGAAAGAAGCAGATTTTTCTGATAAGATATAAATATATATTATCAAGTTGCTTATTTTCAACAATATTTACTCCACAACTGTTGTTTTAGGTGACATTTAGGAACAAGCTGATCTGCATATGGGTAATATCACTATTTCCAGCCATTACATTTCTTGCATCTACATTTAGCACAACAGGTTTACCCTTCGGCAGGCTTTATGTCTAATTGTCAGTTTTCTCTGAACTCAAGTCCAAGAATGAAGATACTAGCTGCTATGATGTCTCTAATACACAGCACACATAGGAAAGCATAGATCCTGCTCTTCTATCTTACTTACAATAAGCAACTATACAATAGTAATGAGCAGTGTTACTGTAAATCCAGCACTGGACAGTAGAATACTAAAAGAGGTTGCCTACTACTTTTACTTTGATGGTCTATCCTTAGGATAGGACATCAATGTCTGATTGTCCGGGGTCCGGCACTTGGCATCCCCAGACGATCAGCTGCTATCATGGCAGCAGCAACAGCGGTGGTTCTGTCTACTTGCAGTGGCTACCACAGGGTACTGCACATCCGCCTCCTATTGATTTGAATAGGAGGAGGATGTGCAGTACCAAGCCTTGGTGACTAATAGTAGTAGTACTATTGATATATGAAAAGAAAAGATGAAGTGACAGTAACTCTTTAAAAGGAGCATCCTTATTTTAAATTTAGAACTAGATTGAGTATTAACATCATGCAAGACTCTGTTTTAACTACAGCATGTATGAAAAAGTAGAAAACAATTGAGATGAGAAACCGAATACAAAGTACGGATATGTTCCCACAGCTGGATGTCACTAAGGTGCAATGTCAGACGGGGTCTCCAAGGGCCCACTAGTAACAGTGATACTGGGGACCCACTCTACAACTACATGCAAATATTACCGAATGCTTGCTTGCAAGTTTTCAACCAACACATTCTCCATACATTTGAATTTAAATATGCGATGTGCATGCAGTTACATTACAACTAAAATATATGGAGGATGTAGTGAGGTAGAAATGGTGGCCCCTCATACCACTGCCAGAAGCATTTATGACAGTTTTGAAGATACATGTTCATACTGCGGCCGGCGGCCTGCCTGTTTATAGTTCATCAAATGTACCATGACAAGCATTGCTTATGAAGATGGCCCACTCCTGTTTCGGGGCCCACTGGTAGAGTCGCTTTTTCCCCTATGTGCCAGTCCGAGCCTGCTCTAGTGTGCCAATGTAAGCTTACTCTATCGCTCCTTCTATCTTTCTTGCTAAGACAACTGTAGTACTGCCTTTAATTGTGTTGCTAATCCTGTACTACAAAAATAACGTATACTTATAAAACAAACAACACATTAAGTACTTACAATAGCATGGTTCATCTGCAAAAGAAGAGGAGAAGAGAAGATATTTTAATGATCAGAAATGGAGAATGATGGTTTAAAGTTTTGATATCATTAGTAAATTCAAACTGTCATTAAAAGGAATATTCAATCTTCATCCCAACTCCAGTCCTCGAGAGCCACCAATAGATCATGTTTTCAGGATCCCTGCGGTACTGCACAGGCAATAATTCCATCACCGGTATAATATTAAGGAAGTCCTGAACGCATGTTTTGATGGAGGACTGGAGTTTGGGAACACCGGTCTATGCGTTAAACAAGCATGTCCAATGTTTTTTAGGATTATCAGCATTCATTGAAGTCATATGCTGCCTTTTGATTTCAGTCAGTACCACGTTATCTGCCATTTGCACATCTATTAAAATTACAGTTGCTAGAAACAGTGGCACTCTAATCTATTAGCTCTGTTGCAATAAATAGGCTAGAGAAGCAATATTGAACAGGGCCTATGGACAAAAGTGGTACAATTCCTGGAGAACAGTGGTAGCGGTCTTCTGTTCTCACACATCTTTTTTTACTTCTAAAAATGAAATAATGGACACTTCATTGCAATGCATTTCCAGCTTGATTTTTAAACCAAGTGTAATATAAACATTTATTTCATAAGGTTGGATATTGTCGTTAAAGTCTAAAAGCTGACCTGTTCTTATAAAAAAAACCCCATTGACATCTTTTTCTGAAAACAAAACATTAAGGGAACCTTTATATACAGTCCATCTGCCGGCATCATGTTACAGAGCAGGAAAAGCTGAGCAGATTGATATATATTTTTGAGGGAATAAATTGCATTTTACTTTGTTAAATCGCTGTTTTTACTGTGCTAGGTAATCCAGTGGTCAGTCCCACTTAATGTTCAACATCTTTCCCAATATGATTGTGCATGCTGAAATAGTTATCACTTAAAAAAGAGGTCCTCCTACTGGACTATCAAGAATCAAAAGATCCAGATTATAGTCAATTTTTTTCCCACCAGCCTATGTATTAATCTGCTCCGCTTCTCCTCTTCTGTACCGTATGTCCACAGAGAGGACTTCATGTATAATGTGACAGGTTCCCTTTCATCAAATCGCAATCTCAAAAATATACAGTCAATAAGTAACCCTATAAGATACTTCATTCCTAATATATTTGGTTTTAGTTCACTAGGCAACTCAACATCTAAACAATCGTTGGTTATCATACAAGAAAAACTTCACTGTAAAGGGTATTCAGGTTTTAGCAAATACAGGTTATTCGTTTTGAATTGAAAAGTTACATAAATTTCCAAAATATGTATCAAGTCATCATAGTTTTTCTTGATCACTGCTTGCTGTCAATCATCAATAGTTCTCATTGATGTTTTTCATAAATCTGCACTGGTCCTGTGCTGGGACACACCGGTGAGTGACTGGATAAAGTTGCTAATCCAAGGAAAACAGCGGACCCATGGTAAAATATTAAGTGCAAATTTCAAGTGTTGGCAACTGAATAAAATCTTCAAAGCTTTATTTAAAAACATAGAATTAAAATTCATGGTGGTAGATGAGATAACATTCAGATGCGTTTCAGGCATGAACTGCCCTTGATCAAGGACAGTTCATGCCTGAAACGCGTCTAAGCGTTATTTCATTTGAAGCTTTGAAAATTTTATTAAGTTGACGACACTTGAAATTTATCTTAATAATGACTTGATATAATAGTTAGTCTGTATAACACTACATTATATATGATCACAATACATTTGTAAGATTTGTGGACATCATCAATAAAGGCATTTGTTGATTGACTGAAGTAGAAAGTATAGTGGAAAATTGTTGTTTGTTATATTTTATGCAAAGATTAACAATTTTTTTTGCTGACTCTAGAAAACCTATTTAACTTTGAAAACAACCTGAATATCGTCAATGCATCAGAATTGCTTTTTCATGCTAAATCTTAAAAATTTGAAAAAAATAAAAAGATGAGAAAATATAGAAGCAATAATAAACATCCCATTAGAATTGTGTAATCCTCAGTAATCTGATGTTACCTGCATATGCATATTTCAGCAGAGAGCACAAGGCAAAGAAGAGAAGTAATTTCATTCTTTCAGTGTTCTGCTTCTTCTTCAGGACAAGATGCAGATGTGCTAGCAACTGTGATGCACACAGTGTCTGTTGCTTTTATAGGGGTATTACTCCTAAGGAGGCAGAAATACTCTAGATATTTAGGGGATGTAATAGGACAGTGACGTATAGACTGAAGGGGTTTGGAGAAAACCTAGAAGGGAGGTACTCGCTTGGGCTGTATTAGGCTAATTGCATTCCCCCTTTTACACGCTTGGCCTTTAATGTTTTACAGGCGTAGTTTAGGAATGTAACTATACAGATGCAGTGGATATTACCTTTGAAGATGAGTTGTTGCCCTACCTTACCCCCAAGGTTACATGTCATGAGGTATTCCTAACACTGTGGGTTAAACGTCATTTTTCTATACATAGCAGTATATGTAATTGAATTGAGCTACGTCCTTAAAGAAGGGGATTCCTTGAACATTTTTATTTGTGCAAGTAAAGGCTCTGCCCATGCCCAATGTTAGGTCCGTGTTAGGACCGCGGCTAGGAGTTGTGTACAACATTTTTGGGCTTTTACAATTGTTTAAAATCTTAATAAAAGACTTATTTGTACACACAGTTGACAGTAAACCATTTGGCAACGTTAGGAATAATTTTACCTTGCTTCTGGGTCTCAAATATTTTTACCTTTTTTTGTTGGCTTTTCTGTCCCATGGAGAAAGCCACATATAACTGCCCATGTGAAAACACTGGGAGAGGCAAATAAATTCCTACAATATCCAAGGCCTGTCCCTGAGATTTATTGATGGTCATTGCTAGTATGTATGTTGTATGAATGTAGTATATATGTAGTATGTATGTATGTATGTTGTATGAATGTAGTATATATGTAGTATGTATGTAGTATGTATGTACAGTATGTATGTTGTATGAATGTAGTATATATGTATTATGTATGTATTATGTAGTATGTATGTTGTATGAATGTAGTATATATGTAGTATGTATGTTGTATGACTGTAGTATATATGTAGTATGCATGTAGTATGTAGTATGTATATATGTATGTTGTATAAATGTAGTATATATGTAGTATGTATATAGTATGTTGTATGAATGTAGTATGTATGTAGTATGTATGTATGTTGTATGAATGTAGTATACATGTAGTATGTATGCGGAATGTATGTATGTTGTATGACTGTAGTATATATGAAGTATGTATGTATGTTGTATGAATGTTGTATATATGTAGTATGCATGTAGTATGTATGTAGTATGTATGTTTTTTTTACATTCAACACATTAGCCGGATGATGGGACTACTACTGTCCCATCATTGGCTAATGTGTCAATCACTGTCATTGTAGCAGGCATAGCCCGATGGGACTTGCAGTCCCCAGCAAGCCCACACAGACCCCCGGCAGGCCCGCACAGACCCCCGGCAGGCCAGCACAGACCCCCGAGAGGCCTGTACTGACCCCGCCTGCACACACACACACGCACAGTCTCTGCCCTAGTTCATGAGGAGGCAACCCAGTGGGATTCAAAGAGTTAAGAAACTCTACAGGGTAATCTGTGAGAATCACACCCTCTTCTTCTGCAATTGTGTCGACGGAGTGATATGTTGAGTGTTCACCTTGAACTTGACTAAGAATTTTGTCAGTCAAGGCGTGAACATCATCATTCAATGGCATAGCAGTTGCTTCTACCGTTGCATTGGTAATCTCAAATGAGTCACCATAAATAGCTGTAATTAAATCACCCTCTTCAGTAAAAGAATTTGGGATTTCAATTGTGTCTTCTGGTATACCAGATTCATTTGACAGCTCTCCATTGCCAAGTCTGAGTAACCATGAGTTGTACTCAACTTCGTCATGAAACGCTCTCATATGATGTAACTGGAACCGTGAAAACTGATTCCAGGATTTTGAGTATTTAATGGTTGACTGTACAATGTGGGCTCTTTTTACACCTTCCACTATTGGTAGGATTTGACAAAAGTTACCACCGTTTATGAAAACTTTTCCACCAAATGGTTTTTTTTTCCACATATGTCTTGGAACAAATTATACACAGCGTTCATATTAAAACAGGGAGTCATTGTTATTCGTCTCAAATAATGACAGATGACTCCATAAGCTCCTTTTCTTGAAGTGAGGTTGGCTTAATTTTTGACACTGTGGTCTCATTTGTTGTAATTCCAAGGCCAAACTTGAAATGGTAGGTGCTACCATTTTGTAGTAATGTAGCCGCCAATCCAGTAGAGGCTACAGAGCAAATAGACTTCTTTTCGGCTTGTAGTGTCTTGTGCAAGCAGTTGTACAAAAATGTCTTCCCACTGCCTCCTGGTGTCACGTCGCCATCAGATTCGTGGACTGCTGTTCCGGTCTCGGCCACTGGGAGGCGCCAGACTGTCACGTCGGCGTCAGACTCGGGGATGGCTGTTCCTGCCTCGGTCACTAGGAGGCGAGGTGGTTCACCCGTGGGTGGTGGTGACAGAGAAGGGGCTCCTGCACAGGCATCTGGTGGGCGCAGGCTCCGCTCCTCTGTCAGTCATGAAGGGGTTGGTGCATCACCATCTGGACTGGTCCTGGGGGCGGTCCAAATGACATTATCAGACTGTGAGCCTGTGAGGGATAGCCTGATCTTTCAAATACCTTGGGGCCTGTCTTGCAGGCCGCCAGATATAGTCTTGATTTCCCCAGTGTGCTAGTGTGTTATTTGCTATTGCTATCCCTGACCTTAACCTGGATTTTGATTCTGCTACTGCCTGCCGATTTTGTACATCTGTTGCCCTCCTGGTTTAATACTCTGAACTTGGCCTGGATTATGACTCTGCTACTGTCTGCCGATTTTGTACCTCTGTTGCCCTCCTGGTTTAATACTCTGACCTTGGCCTCTATTCACCAAACTAGAGAAATGCATTTTTATGGCTGAGGAGGTATGATTTCTGGGGTACACTGTCTCAGCTAAAGGGTTTCGCATGGATCCTGCCAAGATCCAACCCATTAAGGAATGGGTACAACCCAAGTCTCTTAAAGCGCTGCAGCGATTCATAGGGTTCGCTATTATCGCAAATTTATTAAAGGTTTTTCGGAGATCGCCAAACCACTCGCGGATTTGACCCGGAAAGGGGCGGATGTGGTTAATTGGAAGCCTGAGGCACTTCAGGCATTTTCTGTTTTAAAAGAATATTTTGCTTCTAACCAGATATTGATTCAGCCTGATCTAGACCGCCCCTTTGTTGTAGAGGTTGATGCCTCTGAGGTTGAAGTAGGAGCAGTGCTATCACAAGCCACAGCAGCCTTCACTCAAATTCGTCCATGTGCCTTCTTTTCCCGAAAATTCTCTTCCACTCAGAGGAATTATGATATACAGTGGAGGCCAAAAGTATTGACATCCCTGCAATTCTGTCAGATAATACTCAGTTTCTTCCTGAAAATGATTGCAAACACAAATTGTTTGCTATTATTATCTTCATTTAATTTGTCTTAAATGAAAAAACACAAAGAGAATGAAGCAAAAATCAAAACATTGATCATTTCACACAAAACTCCAAAAATGGGCCAGACAAAAGTATTGGCATCCTCAGCCTAATACTTGGCTGCACAACATTTTCCAAAATAACTGCGACCAACCGCTTCCGGTAACCATCAATGAGCTTCTTACAATGCTCTGCTGGAATTTTAGACCATTCTTCCTTGGCAAACTGCTCCAGGTCCCTGATATTTGAAGGGTGCCTTCTCCAAACTGCCATTTTTAGATCTCTCCACAGGTGTTCTATGGAACTCAGGTCTGGACTCATTGCTGGCCACCTTAGAAGTCTCCAGTGCTTTCTCTCAAACCATTTTCTTGTGCTTTTTGATGTGTGTTTTGGGTCATTGTCCTGCTGGAAGACCCATGACCTCTGAGGGAGACCCAGCTTTCTCACACTGGGCTCTACATTATGCTGCAAAATTTTTTGGTAGTCTTCTGACTTCATAATGCCATGCACGCGGTCAAGCAGTCCAGTGCCAGAGGCAGCAAAGCAACCCCAAAACATCAGGGAACCTCCGCCATGTTTGACTGTAGGGACCGTGTTCTTTTCTTTGAATGCCTCTTTTTTTCTCCTGTAAACTCTATGTTGATGCCTTTGCCCAAAAAGCTCTACTTTTGTCTCATCTGACCAGAGAACACTCTTCCAAAACGTTTTAGGCTTTTTCAGGTAAGTTTTGGCAAACTCCAGCCTGGATTTTTTATTATCTCGGGGTAAGAAGTGGGGTCTTCCTGGGTCTCCTACCATACAGTCCCTTTTCATTCAGATGCCGACGGATAGTACGGGTTGACACTGTTGTACCCTCGGACTGCAGGGCAGCTTGAACTTGTTTGGATGTTAGTCGAGGTTCTTTATCCAACATCCGCACAATCTTGCGTTGAAATCTCTTGTCAATTTTTCTTTTCCGTCCACATCAAGGGAGGTTAGCCACAGTGCCATGGGCTTTAAACTTCTTGATGACACTGTGCATGGTAGACACAGGAACATTCAGGTCTTTGGAGATGGACTTGTAGCCTTTAGATTGCTCATGCTTCCTCACAATTTGGTTTTTCAAGTCCTCAGACAGGTCTTTGGTCTTCTTTCTTTTCTCCATGCTCAATGTGGTACACACAAGGACACAGGACAGAGGTTGAGTCAACTTTAATCCATGTCAGCTGGCTGCAAGTGTGATTAAGGCCTCTTTCACACATCAGGTTTTCGCCGTCAGGCGCGATCCGGCGCTTTTGACAGAAACCGGATCCGGCGAAATGCAATGCCGGATCCGGTTTCCCCCCCATTGACTTGCATTTGCGCCGGATCGCGCCGGATGGCCATGCGTTTCATCCGGTTTTCGCCGGATCCGGCTATGTGTCGCGATCCGGCGTCTGGAAAAAACGGCTACTGTAACGTTTTTTGTCTCCGGTGAAAAAGCCGGACACGCCGGATCCGGCGCGTCCGGCTTTTTCACACAATGAAAGCCTATGAGCGCCGCAATGCGCCTGATCCGGCGAAAGCCGGATCCGGTGGCCAGATCCGGTTTTTTTGGTCTGAGCATGCTCAGTAGCTCTGCCCACAAGACATATATAAAAGCAAGACAGTGGGACCCACAGCCACACCCAACATGCCACCCAAGAAAGCTACCAAGCGCAGCAGGAGAAGGCAGGAGACCACTGCAGCACCATCAGCACCACCACCACCTCAAATGGAGCAGCAAATGGAACATGCTGAGGAGGGGAGGCCAGCAGCAGATGAGAGACGGTAATTATCAAATCCCCCATTCCTCAAAACTAGGGCTATTGAATATCAAGATATTCATTGGCCCTTTGTTTCTCTTTATTCAACAGCCGCCCAATAGATGCAGCAGCAGCAATGGCAGCAGCTGGAACATCACCCACAGGCATGGAGTGTGGCCACCAGGAAGACAGCACATCATCTTCTGGGAGCCCTCCCTCGCATCGTCAGCGTTTGACGGTAAGTTTTTATTTCCAAAATCCATCATCTCTGTAATATATGTCTATTCATTGCCTTTTATTTCAAAACAGGATTCACAAGATGAAGAGGAGCTCCCAGAAGAAGAAGGAAGGGGTGGACAGACACTTGGAGTGGGCTCACAATTGGTAAGTTTTTTGCATCAAACACAACATCACACTACACACAACACATAGAAAACAATGTTCTGCAGACCACACACAGCAAACAAATGCCTACATCCAAAGACATAACATTTTTTGTTTTCTTCTCTAGTCTTCCCAATCTGGTGCTCGGCCAAGAGGTCCTAGCAGTGCCTCCCAGGGTCGTCGGCGACACCAACGCGGCGGTCAACAGCGTGTAAGTATAAATATTTTTGCTTTGTTTTTTTGCACTTTTTATTTCATTTCTTTTGTGGAGGCTAATTATGTTATTTTTGTCTTTTTCTTTAACAGCCTTCACAGCGTGCTCCCGACTCTGATGGTGAGGATGGAGGACTCGATGTGGACCACCTCATCGATCTCGTCAGAGAAAGGGAGCCGCTCTGGAATATGGCTGACCGCCGCCACGCTGACCTTATCGTTACCCGACGACTCTGGGAGGAAATCTGTTCGCTCCTTGTGGGCCGCTGGGAGGACCTCGATGTTCGGGCCCAGATTAAAGAGCGTAAGTATATACAGTACCGGTTGCTTGATGTAAACCAGTGTTTCCCGAACTCCAGTCCTCGTGGTCCCCACGGATCATGTGTTCAGGATTTCTATTTACTATGGAAATCCTGAAAACATGACCCCTGGGGACCATGAGGACTGGAGTTTGTGAAACACTGATGTTGTATACTAACCACTCCTTTCTCGTTTCAGGGAACAGAATTGTGAATCGGTGGCGGTCTGTGAGGGATCGTTTCAAGAAGGAGTTCAATAAAGAGATGCGGGCCCCGAGTGGATCTGAAGGACGCAGGAGCAAGTACAAGTACGCACAAGCCCTGTCGTTCCTCCAGGAAACAATGGTCACTAGAAGGTAAATATTACACACCACATGTGAAAAAAAATGTTAGATGTAACTTTTTTTTTTCAGCCAGGGCCATACCATGTCAGTATTTTAATTGTTTTTTTTTCTCTTTATTCCACAGCACGGTGAGCAGCACTCGGGAGCCTGCACGATTGGACCCTTCTGAGGCGATCCCTGAGGAGACCGGCACCGAGGGACACTTCGACCGCCCCGGTACATCTGCACCTTCCCAGCCTTCCCACACATTCGACCCATCTGTCCCATCCACCAGCACAGGAGCATCGTGGCCGCCTACATTACATGAAGCTGCTGGTGAGGAGATCGCTTTCCCTTTACCCCACCCTTCTGCCCCTGCCACCTCTAGTACACCTGCGGGTACTGGGCAGCAGCGGCAGAGGGGTCAGGAAAAGACTTATGCGCCAGAGTTCTTGCATCTGAATGCATCTTTCCAGAACTGTCTAAAAGTCTTGTCAGAGCAAATCTCCGCAGGCTTTCAGCAGATCAACTCCAGCCTTCTGGAGGTGAAGACACTTCTGCAAACCATGCATTCAGAAGCAAGATCTTCGCCAAACCACACCTTTTTCAGGTCTGTTGTGGAGCGCATGGCAACACTATCTCCTACCCAGCAGATGCATGTAATGCATTCGTGCCACGGTGCTCTACAGCAGGTTACATCCCAACCTCCACCTCCCACCACTGTAGTTCCTCCACCTGCACCCCCTCCAGCCACTTTCCATCCTCCCCCTCCTATTACATCTGCACCCCCTCCAGCCACTTTCCATCCTCCCCCTCCTATTACATCTGCACCCCCTCCAGCCACTTTCCATCCTCCCCCTCCTATTACATACCAGCAACCTCACCAGTACCAGCAACCTTCCCAGTACCAGCAACCTCCCCAGTACCAGACATCTCCCCACTTCCAGCAACCTGCCCCGTACCAAACTCCTTCCCCGTACCAAACTCCTTCCCCGTACCAAACTCCTTCCCCATACAACTTTCCATCAACATCATCTGCTCCTACAGTCCCTGCCCAACCCTCCACTCCACCGCCCACCACCTCTTCTGCCTCCCACATGTCCACCCATTCTGTAGCTTTTTCCACACCATCACCTCTAACTGTACCTTCCCCACCACGATCCCAGTCCTCTCTCCACACTCCCATTGTCGAAGTGTCCCGCAGCCCCTCCAGCAGTATTTCCACCCCACACTACACCGAGTTATAATGTTTTTTTTGTAATAAAAATGCCCATTTGGTTGGTTTCAAACCTTTATTAAAAAAGTTTTTTTAACTTTAAAAACAGTTTACACAAAAAACAATATTTTAAATAAAAGTTAAATTATTGTTTACACTGGTTGTCTGTCATTTCTTTCTGCGGCAAAATATGTTTAAAAAAAAGGTTAAATACAGGGTATTTAAAAGGTGAAAAGGTATTCAAAACCAGGTATATAACTGTGGGTAAATTTTAGCTTTTTGCCACAGTTGTGTTCCTGGTTGTGTTTGAAGCAAAGTATTTCACCTGAAAAGTTGTGTTTATTGTTGGTGATTTCCTAACAATGAACACAACTTTTGTTAAAAGGTGAAATACTTTGCATAAAACACAACCAAGGAACACACCTGTGGCCTAAAGCTAAAAATAGTAAGACCATGACAAGATAGCCAACTTTGGTTGGCAAAGGTATATACTGTTGGTCCAGAAGGTACACAAGTTTGGTTAGGGAACAAATCTTTCACACTCTGTCATCCTGCCAGTGTACTCTGCCTTGAGGTGACATAAAGTATAGTGCAAAATTGTCCCTCATTACTGAAACCGTCACAGAACTTCTAGTGGTAATATTTCCAATGACAACATCCATCTTCGCCAGTAACTTGCTCTTCTCTCCAACCTGCACTTTCTCCTCTACAACCTGTCAAAGAAGGGCTGTAGGAACATGCTATATATAGTTTTCCAGTAGCCAATCCCGTTCGGAAGGCCACAAGGGTCAATTTTAAAAACCAGATCCGGCGTAATCCGTCGAAAAACGGATAGAAAAATGGATGAACCGGATGAGACGGATCCGGTTTTGTCTGTCAAGAACAAGACGGATCCGGCAGAAAACCGGATCCGGCACATCAGGTTTTACAAAACATTTGCCGGATCCGGCATTCCGGCACGAAGCCGGATCGCGCCTGACGCCGAAAACCTGATGTGTGAAAGTAGCCTTAGTTATTGCCAACACCTGTTAGGTGCCACAGGTAAGTTACAGGTGCTGTTAATTACACAAATTAGAGAAGCATCACATGATTTTTCGAACAGTGCCAATACTTTTGTCCACCCTCTTTTTTATGTTTGATGTGGAATTATATCCAATTTGTCTTTAGGACAATTCTTTTTGTGTTTTTCATTTAAGACAAATTAAATGAAAATAATAATACCAAAGAATTTGTGTTTGCAATCATTTTCAGGAAGAAACTGAGTATTATCTGACAGAATTGCAGGGGTGTCAATACTTTTGGCCACAACTGTAGGGTATCGGGAATTGTTGGCAATAAAATGGGCCTTCGAGGAATGGCTCCACTTCCTCGAAGGTGCAAAACATAAGATCACCGTGATCACGGATCACAAGAACCTGACCTACTTGGAGTCAGCAAAAATACTGAATCCTAGACAGGCAAGGTGGGCCTTGTTCTTCTCGAGATTTGATTTTGTGATCACTTTTCGACCAGGTACTAACAATGTAAGGGATGATGCCCTCTCTCGAAGTTTTTGCCCCTTACAGACTGAGGACTCTGAACCAGCTCAAATATTGGCCAACGGGATTGTTGTTTCGCCTGTGTCTTTGGATCTTCTGGAGGAGATCTGTAGATCCCCAGATCAAGCCCCTGACACTATGCCTCCCCAAAAATTGTTTGTTCCGGCCACATTCTGCCTGCAAGTTCTGAAGGAATTGCATGATTCTGTCCTTGCAGGGCATCCAGGTATCAATAATACCATCAGACTGGTGACCAGGAATTTTTGGTGGCCAACTGTAGCAAAGGATTGTAAGGACTATGTACTGGCTTGTGAGATTTGTGCTCGCGCTAAGTCTCCCCATAATCGCCCTGCCGGCTGGCTCCAGTCCTTGCCTACCCCTGAGGGTCCATGGACCCACATCTCCATGGACTTTATTATTGACCTACCACCCTCTGAAGGGAAGATGTGTATCTGGGTGATGGTGGATAGGTTCAGTAAGCAGTGTCATTTTGTTCCTCTGTCTGGACTACCTAATTACAAAACCCTAAGCAAACTGTTCATTATTCATGTTGCATGGCGCTCCTGTGAATATTGTGTCCGACAGGGGTACCCAGTTCGTTTCTAAATTTTGGAAGGCTTTCTGCAAACGCATTGGCATTGAATTGTCCTTCTCCTCTGCCTATCACCCTGAAATCAAAGGTCAAACCGTGTGCATCAACCAAGCTCTGGAACAATACCTCCGTTGTTATGTGTCTGAGCATCAGTCCAATTGGGTGGAACATCTGCCATTAGCAGAGTTTGCCCTGAATAATCAGTACCAGGAGTCCATCAAGACTACCCCTTTTTTCTTTAATCTTGGGCTGCACCCACGCTTCAGCTAAGATGTCAGAGCTCCCTGGGGTAGAAAGATTTATACATCAGTTAAAGACGATTTGGTCAGAAGCGAATACAAACTTGAAAGGGTCTCAGATTAGACAAGCTTCGACTGCTAACAGACGGCGATCCAAAGGGCCGCACCTGGGAGTTGGAGACCAAGTCTGGCTTTCTACCAGGAATATTAGGCTTAAAGTGCCGTCTGCCAAACTGGCTCCCAGGTTCATTGGTCCATACGAAATTATTGAGGTGATTAACCCAGTAGCTTTTCGCCTGAAACTCCCTCAGTCATTCAAACTGCCAAATGTTTTCCACAAGTCTCTCATCAAATTGTACCGCTCTCTAATTCATCCTGTCCAGTCCCCTCCTCCTCCAGTTTTGGTCGGGGGTGCCTTGAAATATGAAGTCCAGGGTATCCTTGACTCCCGCTTAGTGAGAGGGTCCATGCAGTATCTGGTGCACTGGAAGGGCTACGGTCCGGAGGAGAGGTCCTGGGTCCCTGCTGGTGACATTCATGCCAAGGGGTTGATCAGGAAATTTCACCTCCTTCACCCTAACTAACCAGGTTTTGAGGGTCCAGAGGCCCCTCTTAGAGGGGGGGTACTGTCACATCGCTGTCAGACTTGAGGACTGCTGTTCCAGTCTCGGCCACTAGGAGGAACCAGACTGTCACGTCGCCGTCAGACCCGGGAATGGCTGTTCCTGCCTCGGTCACTAGGAGGCACCGTGGTTCGCCCATAGGTGGTGGTGACAGACAAGGGGCTCCTGCGCAGGCATCTGGTGGGTGCAGGCTCAGCTCCTCTGTCAGTCATGAAGGGGTTGATGCATCACCATCTGGCCTGGTCCTGGGGGCGGTCCAAATGACGTCATCAGACTGTGAGCCTGTGAGGGATAGCCTGATCCTTCAAATACCTTGGGGCCTGTCTTGCAGGCCGCCAGATATAGTCTTGATTTCCCCAGTGTGCTAATGTGTTATTTGCTATTGCTATCCCTGACCTTAACCTGGATTTTGACTCTGCTACTGCCTGCCGATTTTGTACCTTTGTTGCCCTCCTGGTTTAATACTCTGACCTTGTCCTGGATTTTGACTCTGCTACTGTCTGCCAATTTTGTACCTCTGCTGCCCTCCCGGTTAATGACTCTGACCATGTCCTGGATTACGACTCTGCTACTGCCTGCGGATTTTGTACCTCTGCCGCCCACCTGGTTTAGACTACGCTTTCGGTCCTGTTAATTTATCCCTTTCTGGTGACCGTCCTGCTCTGGTCCACTGCTCTTATACAGACAGCTACCTCCTGAGCTCTGCTGTAATTCCAGATCCCTGTATAGGGGTAAAGGGTCTCGGGGTTGCTCGGGGTGTTGTTATCAATTGCAGTCCAGACTCGCACCAGATGGACGTCACACCTGGGCCGTCTAGAAAGAAGCAGTGTGAGCTAGTGTCGTCTGGCTGTGGGGCAGCATTGACTGCTTGCATAATTGCATCAAAAGCTGATTTCTGAGCTTCATTAAGCATAGCTTTCAATTGCTCAGCCTCCTGCTTTATTGCAGCATAATTCAGTTGGTCCAGTATTTCATCTGGAACATTTACTGGAGTTGGCAATCCGTAGTCAGTACAGGACTTTTTATTGCTTAAGAGCACTTCATTAATATCATGAACAGCCAGTTGCTCAGCAATTTCTGGAGTATACCACCTGGTGTATTCCTCCATAAATTCGGTTTAAATATTTTTGCCATAATCCAATGGTTTAGCTGGTTCCCAATATACACAAATTATAGCAAATAATTTGCGAAGTTGGTAGGGCATATTGAAAGCGATTGCATCCATTATACCATCTTCCCATTGGGAATCATATTCCAAAAGATGAAGATCAATGCACGCATTTTTATACGTGTCATGTACGACTGTATTGACTGTCCTTAAGCCAGCATAAGACTTTGCTCCTCTTACATGAAGTAAAAGGAGTCTAAGGGCCCGTTACATTTAGCGATGCACCAGCGATCCCAACCACGATATGACCCGGTCAGGATCGCTGGTGCATCGCTAAATGGTCGCTAGTGAGCTGCCAAACAGGCAGATCTCACCAGCGACATAGCAGCGGTCGTTACTTACCTGTCACACACAGCGATGATGTCTTCTTCCGCCCGCATCCACGCGTCGCTCGTCGGCGCCAGCAGGAAGCCCAGCAGGAAGCTGATGACGAGAAACGGCCCAGGACGTTCTCGCGCGATCAGCGATAACCAGCGGGGGAGCCGGTCGGAGGTAAGTGTCACATGTAGCGATATCGTTAGCAATATCGCTGCTGCGTCACAAAATCTGTGACGCTTTAGCGATATTGCTAGCGATATCGCTGTGTGAAGCCCCCTTTAGGTAATACAGCTCACCATCTGTTAAAGAGACTGTATACATTCAGGCAATTGTTTTCCCAAATTGAGCTCTTGGTTCCTTCTGGTACAGCATTTCTATCCCAGACATAGTATTCAGGGATTTTACTGTACAAATGCTGACGAGCAGAAGCGTCAACTCTGTTTAGCTCAAAATAAGCGTGCAGTGTAGAGGCTTTGGAGTCCGAAATAACCATATCCCCCTTACCATCTATGAAAAACACTTTCTGCATGTTTCCAAGGTACACAGCCAGCCTTTTAATGGTATGTGAAGTGGATCGCCCTCCCAGGGCAGCGGGGTACTCGGTACCGGGCCGGTATCTCAGAGGGAAGTGTCACAGCGGCAGTGACCCGGTCCGTGGCCCTGGCCATCCATTGTAAAAGCGGGATGTCAAGCTTGTGGGTGATGATTAAAGTTTCTGAATAAATGAGTCATGACGCCACCAGTGGTGTTCGGCAATGGAGATGTTAAGCCGACGCTGCAAGCAGATCCTCTGCGGCAGATGGTATAGTGCAGCAATGATCGTGTAGCCCTCCACAGGTAGGGGTGTAGTCCCAGGGCAGAGTAGGCGAAGTGACGGTGAGGGGAGACGTGGATAGTGCAGTGTTAGGCACAAAGATGTAGCAGTGCTGAGTGTGTTGGCGCAGGAATAAGCGGAGGACACCAGGGCATGTAGATCCAAAGCTTTACTCACAGTCTGTTGCACATACAGGTGCCCGCATCCGTGCCGTGTCCTCCAGGTCAGGAGCTCAGCCAACTTCCAGGCAAGATGAAGTACTCCTTTCCAACACTCCGCCAACATATGCCTTTTTTGAACGTCTCCCTTCTTGCTCCTATAGTGAAGTACTCACAGTACTGAGTTACACTGGAGTTCCTCCTGTCAAATGTTCCTATGAACTCAACTTGTACGGCAGACAGCTGTAGCCTGCTTCGAGGACTCCTTACTACCTAGTTCCGGCTCACTCACGTTGCTGTTGTGCCCCCAAGTCTTGTGTGGGAATAAAGTGGTGACAAATTCTATTCCTCTGGTGTCTGCTGCAGGACCATTAGTATCCATACAACTTCGGGGACCGGACCCCGGCCTTGCACTGTGAACTTGGGAAGGGTTCTGCTCTAACACTAATCCTTAGTCCTCCTTTCCTTACGTTCCATACTAAACCTTCATTCTTATGGAGAGAGTCGGGCTTTCCATCAATGTCCCTTTCCTGTGCCAGCAGACCCTGGTCACTGAGGTCGGCTGCAGCACTTCCTTCATCCATTCCACTCAGGTGATCTTCTCTTTTCCACTCACTCTGTCAGACTCCTGACTGCCTGACTGAACAAATCCTAAACTCTTCCCACTCTTTTGGTGCCAACTAAGCTCCACCCACCTCCCAGCACTCTTCGTGTTCCAAGCAGGGAGCCACCAAAGGTGCTTTGCTACACTACTATGTTGTGTGGGATGCAGGTGATGGAATGTGGTCAGGTGTCTCCACCTTACCTGGATGGTGGGGCACCAAACCTCAGGAGGAGGTGCAGTACCTCTGTGGCGACTGAACCCTCAGGGGCGCAACAGAAGCATCATGATTTTTATTTTTTCTGATTCTCCACATGCACTCAGGGGCGCTTATATACCGAAAATCTAGGTACATGGCTGGTTAATTCCAGTTTAATGTATCAAACTTAATATTGGTACAGTCGTGCCCTTTGTATACATATTTGAAAAGATTAAAAAACTGGAGTCTGAACTGAGAAAGTAAATTAATGTGCATGCCATCCAGTCTGGCCTATGCTTTTACTAGTGGGTCAGTCCCTCGATCCTTGTTCACATTCACGTCACTTGGCAAGTGAAAAGGTTTTAAATACTAGAGTAGGACTGTCCCACAATTGTTGCCGTGACATGGCGCGATGGCTTGTACATTATTTTGATCAAAATTATGTTTACTAAATACCCTTATTATTATTATTACTTTTATGCATTACACTGGTCAACAGCATTTTTGGTGCCAAAGATATTTCATCGAATTTAGGGTATTTTTGGGGTGCTGATTCTGAATATGTCATCAGTTTTGCCAGATTGGCTCAAGTTTTTGAGATTTTTGGTATCTTATTTATAGCACTTGTTGGTAAATGCGACGCATCATCTCATTAATTTCTTTGGATTAGTACTTGAACTGAGCAGTTCTCAATATAGTTTTGTGTTAATTAGTGTTCTAAAAGTTTGTTCATAGCTTGATTTTTGCACTAACTTTATGTTGTTGTCTGTTTTCCAGTGAAAAGCATGAACTCATCATGAAGAAGTTGTCTTAACGATCCAGACTCATTCTGTTACATTTGTGGTGAATATACACTGCCAAAACATAGAAGAAACATAACACACTTCGTAAAAAAAGTGTATTTTGCCTATTTTGGGGTTATGCTTGGGGACCAAGACAAGTTTTGGGCACCACACATAGTGTGCAAAGCATGTATCGAATTATTACGAAAATGGAGCAAAGGACAAAGAAAAAGCTTCAAATTTGGTGTTCCAATGGTGTGGAGAGAGCCAAAAAATCATCATGATGACTGTTATTTATGGTAAACACAGGTACAGGCACATCTTCACAATGAGGGACAGGCCTTCTTGCAGATTCCATGTTACTCCCATTTTCGTTTCTTATGCTTATTGAATCCTTGCACTTGCACTGCACAGAAATAACAGTCATCATGATGATTTTTTGGCTCTCTCCACACCATTGGAACACCAAATTTGAAGCTTTTTCTTTGTCCTTTGCTCCATTTTCGTAATAATTCGATACATGCTTTGCACACTATGTGTGGTGCCCAAAACTTGTCTTGGTCCCCAAGCATAACCCCAAAATAGGCAAAATACACTTTTTTTACGAAGTGTGTTATGTTTCTTCTATGTTTTGGCAGTGTATATTCACCACAAATGTAACAGAATGAGTCTGGATCGTTAAGACAACTTCTTCATGATGAGTTCATGCTTTTCACTGGAAAACAGACAACAACATAAAGTTAGTGCAAAAATCAAGCTATGAACAAACTTTTAGAACACTAATTAACACAAAACTATATTGAGAACTGCTCAGTTCAAGTACTAATCCAAAGAAATTAATGAGATGATGCGTCGCATTTACCAACAAGTGCTATAAATAAGATACCAAAAATCTCAAAAACTTGAGCCAATCTGGCAAAACTGATGACATATTCAGAATCAGCACCCCAAAAATACCCCAAATTCATTAAAATATTTTGGACACCAGAAAAAAAATTTTTTTTCGTTGACCTGTGTTATTTGCAGTTTATTTTTTTCTTTTTATTTCAGGATATTTGTGTTTTTTGCTTTTTGTTTTATATTTGAAAAGATATTTAACACTTTTTATTGAAGCAAATATCTCAACATTGATATGGCAATTTTACTTGAGTAATAAATAGGGTTTGTATGGAACTACCCATGTATTGTCGATTTCTCTCGTCCCTCATCTGGTTTTCCCAATATTGCATCGACGGTCCTGTGGGTAACCATCAACATTGGAGTTTGTCTCTGTATTAATATCCTTTGGTAATTTTTTTGCGCATTGACCATCTGTCATGCATATAGCACCAGGTTGATCCTCGCCACATGGGCCATGAATCATGTGCTTCATCACTGCCTCATGCAGTTTTAGATTTGCTGTCTCATTTGAGATTTCAGCAGAGACCAATTCGGCAAATCTTTCTTTGTCCCTCAGTTTATCTTCATCTCCGAGGATTAAGAACATATGAGTGTGTGGTAGTCCACGCTTTTGAAATTCTATTACATGCACATAGGCAACTACACATCAAAAAATGTGCTTTTTCAGCATCTCGTTAAGCACAGCTTGGAGTTTGATTTTAAATACTCGTGCTACCAAATCTGGTCTGAACTTTGGCCTTTACCATGGTTCTAAGTTTTCAGTAATTTCTTTCAACTTTGGGCTACAGGTCATCATAACAAACAGATCTGGCTTTCCGAATTTTCGAACAATTGTCATGTCTTGGTAATTTTTCTGCATAGCTCTTGGGCTTCCAATGAAACTGGATGGTAAAATTACTGGTGTCCCAGCTTTTAGCCCTTGGTGTAACGCAGCATTATGGATGTGATCCATAACGCCAGCATAACTGTTGACGCATAATGCCTTTTGATTTTGTTTTATATATTCGATCCTGTTGGATGTAACTGTCAACGATAAATTGTTGCGTCAACTTCCCAGCATTTAAAAGGGGATTGAACTTATCACGAATGGCAAGCCTGTGTGCATAGTACTGCATCAGGGTGATTTTTTCTTGTTAATCTTGATCCACTGATATGGATGGTAGATCAATGTCACCAATTCTTTGATGTTGCACACTTAGGGCAATTGTAGTTGTCAAATTTATTGTCCATCCACTGTCCCCGTATAGGAATAGAAGTGGATATGTCATTGCATCACACTTTCTGTGAAGAAAGCTGATTTGAACTGTTTGGTTTTCACTTTTCAGGTGAACTCTGATGTCCCTATTAGATGGAGCTTCACCCAATGCATTTTGATAAATTATAGCTACTTCATTGCACCTTGGTGCATTGTAGCACCTCTGGTCATCATTGTAGTCATTTATAATTGACATTGTTATTTCGAGTGGATCGCGATTTTCTAATTCAGCAATCCTCTCGTCCTCTCTTTCAAATTCCCTCATCATTGTGAAGGCTCTTGTGAATGGGTTAATTGCTTTCATTTTCTCTCCAAGAAATGACAGCAGTGCTGGGAGGCACTTTTTATTTGCTTGACTTGTTGTACTTAATGCTTCTTCACTGTCCAAGATATAAATCTGGGCATACTTGGGAGTACTACCCACAGCGGGATGCAATGGGGCAGTTCTGTGGTAAATTTGTCCATGAATTCGAAAACAGTATGGACCATGCAAAGGAGGTGGCGCTACTTGTGCTCCCATTGATGCCAAAGCAAGCGAGCTATTGTATTGCCTTATATTAGCTATAAAGTTATTGGAGTGCTGATGCTCTACTTTCATCAACTTGACTAATTGATCATCCTTACAAATTGGACGTAATTGGATGCGCCCTCTCTTGCAGCAGGAAGGGATTGTTTTGTTCTGCGCCATTTTGTCTTTAAAATTTTTAGATTGGCAGAACTGACATCGAAATGTCAGTTTGCCAGCATAGTGCTCTTCATTACGTGTCTCATCAATTTGATTAAGAAGCCCTCTAGCGGCAAATGTAAGTTGCAGTCGTCGAGTGGCTCTTGCATTTTGGACATGTCTTCTATCTTGTTCTAGTCTTTGTGAAATTTGTGTATCACTTTGTGCATTGCGTGTTG
This sequence comes from Dendrobates tinctorius, assembly GCF_039654945.1. Classification (NCBI taxonomy): domain Eukaryota; kingdom Metazoa; phylum Chordata; class Amphibia; order Anura; family Dendrobatidae; genus Dendrobates; species Dendrobates tinctorius. The sequence continues at coordinate 22,243,220 of NW_027361795.1, forward strand.
CTAGTTGTCGTGCAGCATTAGATGTTCTACGTGATTCAGTTACTTCATTCATTCTCTTGCTCTGGCCGCCCTCTGTCGGGCTGCATCAGCAGTTCTTCGACAATTTTGCTCGTTTTCTGTTTCATTAAGGCCTGTTTCACACATCCGTTTGTGTCCATCAGTCAAAATCCGCCGTTTTGGAAAAAAAGCGGATCCGCCATTTTTCTTGGCTCCAGAGAGAATAATGAGCCCCATATGTTGATCCATACAGAATAGTGAGCCCTATATATTGCTCCACACAGAAAAATGAGCCCCTTATATTGCTCCATACAGTAAATAGACTCCGTATATTGCTCCATAGAGTATAATGAGCCCCATACAGTCATATGTAAAAGTTTGGGCACTCCTATTAATGTTAACCTTTTTTCTTTATAACAATTTTGGTTTTTGCAACAGGTATTTCAGTTTCATATATCTAATAACTGATGGACTCAGTTATATTTCTGGATTCAAATGAGGTTTATTGTACTAACAGAAAATGTGCAATCTGCATTTAAACAAAATTTGACCGGTGCAAAAGTATGGGCACCCTTATCATTTTCTTGATTTGAACACTCCTAACTACTTTTTACTGACTTCCTGAAGCACTAAATTGGTTTTGTAACCTCATTGAGCTTTGAACTTCATAGCCAGGTGTATCAAATCATGAGAAAAGGTATTTAAGGTGGCCACTTGCAAGTAGTTCTCCTATTTGATTCTCCTATGAAGAGTGGCATCATGGGCTCCTCAAAACAACTCTCAAATGATCTGAAAACAAAGATTATTCAACATAGCTTTTCAGGGGAAGGATACAAAAAGTTGTCTCAGAGATTTAACCAGTCAGTTTCCACTGTGAGGAACATAGTAAGGAAATGGAAGAACACAGGTACAGTTCTTGTTAAGCCCAGAAGTGGCAGGCCAAGAAAAATATCAGAAAGGCAGAGAAGAAGAATGGTGAGAACAGTCAAGGACAATCCACAGACCACCTCCAAAGACCTGCAGCATCATCTTGCTGCAGATGGTGTCACTGTGCATCGGTCAACAATACAGCGCATGCATAACGCCTTTTTGTATGACCAAACAACTCAATCTTTGTTTCATCAGTTCACAGGACCTTCTTCCAAAATGTAACTGGCTTGTCCAAATGTGCTTTTGCATACCTCAGGCGACTCTGTTTGTGGCGTGCTTGCAGAAACGGCTTCTTTCGCATCACTCTCCCATACAGCTTCTCCTTGTGCAAAGTGCGCTGTATTGTTGACCGATGCACAGTGACACCATCTGCAGCAAGATGATGCTGCAGGTCTTTGGAGGTGGTCTGTGGATTGTCCTTGACTGTTCTCACCATTCTTCTTCTCTGCCTTTCTGATATTTTTCTTGGCCTGCCACTTCTGGGCTTAACAAGAACTGTACCTGTGTTCTTCCATTTCCTTACTATGTTCCTCACAGTGGAAACTGACTGGTTAAATCTCTGAGACAACTTTTTGTATCCTTCCCCTAAAAAGCTATGTTGAATAATCTTTGTTTTCAGATCATTTGAGAGTTGTTTTGAGAAGCCCATGATGCCACTCTTCATAGGAGAATCAAATAGGAGAACTACTTGCAAGTGGCCACTTTAAATACCTTTTCTCATGATTTGATACACCTGGCTATGAAGTTCAAAGCTCAATGAGGTTACAAAACCAATTTAGTGCTTCAGGAAGTCAGTAAAAAGTAGTTAGGAGTGTTCAAATCAAGAAAATGATAAGGGTGCCCATACTTTTGCACCGGTCAAATTTTGTTTAAATGCAGATTGCACATTTTCTGTTAGTACAATAAACCTCATTTGAATCCAGAAATATAACTGAGTCCATCAGTTATTAGATATATGAAACTGAAATACCTGTTGCAAAAAACAAAATTGTTATAAAGAAAAAAGGTTAACATTAATAGGGGTGCCCAAACTTTTACATATGACTGTATAATGCTCCAAACAGTATAATGAGCCCCAGATAATACTCTATACAGTATAATGAGCCCCATATATTGCTCCATGCAAAATGGGTCCCATATCATGTTCCATACAGTATATGATGGGCCCCATACAATGCTCCATATAGAATGGGCTCCATATAATGCTCCAGTATATGATGGGCCCCATATATTGCTCCACATATAATGGGCCCCATATAATGCTCTATACAGTATAAGATGGGCTCCATATAGTATAATGAGCCCCATATATTGCCCTATACAATATAATGAGTCCCATATAATGCTACATACAGTTTATGATGGGCCCACATATTGCTCAATACAGAATGGGCCCCATATAATGCTCCCTACATAATGAGCCCCATATAATGCCCCATATATAATAGACCCCATATGATTCTTCATATATAGTTGGCCCCATATGATTCTCCATGTATAATGAGCCCCTTTTGATGCTCCAGTATATAATGGGTCCCATATATGATGTTCCAGTATATGATGGGTTCATATAATGCCCCATATATAATGGCCCCATATATGATGCTCCAGTGTATGATGTGCCCATATAATGCTCCTTATATAATGGACCCCATATATGATGCTCCAGTGTATGATGTGCCCATATAATTCTCCATATATACAGGGCTCCATATATAGTGGGCCCCATATACAGGGCCACATAAGGGCATTACTGCTCTGACTGTCAAATGGGGCCCAATCAGCAGAGGGGCCCCATCTCTTCTGCTCATTAGGTCCCAGCAGCAGGATTCTGCAGGTGCAGTAACTGAACCTGGGTCCGAGGCTGGCAGCTGACATCAGCGCACACATCGCCGGCATATGATGTCATTGTCATTTGCCGCGAGAGCGTGCTTGAAACGCCTGGAGGGATCATTGCCTCAGGAGCGCAGCCAGGTAAGGAGAAAATATTTTTATTTTTATTTAAAGCGGCAAGCCGCAATATGTTTCACAGGCAGGATGGAGACACACATGGACCACATGGGGCAGAATGGAGACAAGGGACAGAATGGGAGATACGGGGCAAGATGGGAGACACAGGGGAAAAATGGAGACAAGGTGCAGAATGGAGGCAAGGGGCAGAATGGAGACATGGGGCAGAATGGAGACATGGGGCAGGATTGGAGACAAGGGGCAGGATGGGAGACATGGGGGCAGGATGGAGACGCAGGGGCAGGATGGCAGACATGGGAGCAGGATGGGAGACACGGGGCAGAATGGAGACGCGGGGGCAGAATGGTAGACATGGGGGCAGGATGGGAGACACGGGGGCAGAATGGAGACAGTGGGCAGGATGGGAGACACAGGGGCAGGACAGGAGACACGGGGGCAGAATGAAGACACAGGGGCAGGATGGGAGACACGAGGGCAGAATGTAGACAGGGGGCAGGATAGGAGACACGGAGGCAGGATGGGAGTCACGGGGGCAGAATGGAGGTGGGGCAGGATGGTAAACACGGGACAGGATGGAAGACATGGGGCAGAATGGAGACAGGGGACAATGGAGACAATGGAGCTCCTGTGTGTAATGTCACTGGTGATCACTGTATTTACTGAACACTGACATTGTAATGATACTACGAATATGCTCACAATCAAAGTACCTTTCTAGAAGGTTCCATAGTTCTGCAGACACAAGCTGTGGGGTTAAAATAATATCATGAATCAGGTTTTGTATGTTTTTACCTACCAGATGCCCTGTTAGTTTAAAGACTCTCTTAATCTCTGCCCTATGATATATCACCCTTATTTGATAGGGTGTAATAGGGGAGTGAGGGATAGCCTACGCTGAGTGGGGGCACCAAAAAATCGTTCTTTTAGTGTGCCAACCTCCACAGTCAGGTAGGAATCATCATAGGTATAGTGTAGGGTATCTGCTAGGTTACGATTAATCTTGGCATATCTGCGTATATACCTTTTTTTCGCTGGGTTGGTGTTTTTTTCAGGTATTTTGAAAATAAAGAATTTAGGGAATATATGTGCACATAATATTTTGTCCGGCCATGGTGTGGCGGTATTTGTTCCTTGTATGTGCTATTATTTGGTCACTGTGATGGTAATATGTGGTTGGGTCATGGTGTGGTAGTATTTGTTTCTTGTATGTGGTATTATTGGTCACCATGTGGTGGTAATATGTGGTCTGGACATGGTGCGATGGTATTTGTTAGCCAGTGGATAGACAAATATTTAGAATTGAGAGTCCTCAGTGGTTGATACCTTTTAATGGCTAAGGCTAGTTTCACATTTGCGGCTAAATCTGCAGCATATCTTCCGCAACCTCAAACGCACAAAAAATCGCATGCAAATGCGTGCCGACGCTGTGTTTTTTAGAGGCATTAGCTTATGCATGCTGACAAACAAATGCAGCGTTTGCATGCTTTTGCATGCGTTTTGCACGCGTTTTGTGGTTTTTGTGCGCATGGTGGAAAATTTTACAGGAGAAAAATCTAGATAAACTGACACCACCAATGGGACAACAGTGGGCGAGTCTTATGCGATATCTTTATATAGACCCTTGGACAGCTGAAAACTTCAGATTTTGCTCCTGTATCCTGATGCACCATGTATCTTCGCATGGAGAGCTTTTATTTCAACCTGGATTTGGATATAAAGATGTTTCTTGCCTTTGCTTTTGCTTGTGAGCAACAAAGAAACAGAGAAAGATGCAGAAGACAGCGTCGGCGTTATTGGAGATACTCCATTATTGAAGTCCGGGAGAACCGTGGAACCTACCACACCCTATACAGCGAGCTCAATGCCAATCCGGAGAAATTTGCAGAGTATACCAGGATGTCTCAAGAGACCTTCTGGGATTTGCTTGCTCGTGTCCAAGGAGCCATACGGAGACAGGACACCCAGCTCTGTAGAGCGATTCCTGCTGAGGAACGTCTCCTGGTCACATTAAGGTACGCAATATTTTTTTTTAAAAAAGACCTGTCATAATTACTATTGTTCTGCCTTGTATTATGGTTTTTTTTTTACTTTATCAGTTTAGCTAAACCCCGTCATAGGATAGTTCTTAATTTTTTTCTTTCTCTTTTTTGCAGATTCCTGGCTTCCGGATAGAGCTTATCATCGCTCCATTTTCAGTACCGGATAGGAATTTCCACCCTGTCTGGAATAGTTGTGGACACCTGCCGGGCTTCGTGGAACATTCTCCAGGATGAATTTATCCCCCTACCCACCGCAGAAATGTGGCTTGAAATTGACGAAAATTTCTGGCGAGTGTGTAATTTCCCCAACTATTTGGGAGCAGTGGATGGAAAGCACATTTGGATTACCAAACCCGCCAGATCTGGATCTAAGTACTTCAACTACAAGAAATATTTTTCTGTAGTACTCAAGGCAATAGCAAATGTGGACTGTCGCTTTATCACCGTGGACATTGGAGCTTTTGGCCGTGGCAATGACTCCCAGACTTTTGAAAACTCTGATATGGGCCAACACTTGTATGGAAAAAATTTTAGTTTCCCCCTCCCATGACCTCTTCCCAACACTTAAGGCCCGCCCATGCCATTTGTTATGATTGGGGATGAGGCCTTTTAGATGTGTGAAAACCTACTGAAATCTTACGCCAGTCAGGACTTGAACCTCACAAAATAGATTTTTAACTACAGACTGACCAGGGCCTGAAGAACTGTTGAGTGTACCTTTGTGATTCTTATCTCAAAATGGCACATTCTTGAAACCGCCATTAATCTAAAAATGGAGACAGTCGATGACGTGGTCAAAGCCTGTGTGGTTCTGCATAACTACATAATGGCTAAAGAGCGACCCAACATTGAACTTGATGAACTTGTTTCAAACCCATTGCCAGATTACCATCATCACCCTCTGCGGTCAACAGTTGAAGTTGCCCAAATGAAGGACCAATTTGCTGCCTACTTTGTTTCTGATATGGGACGTGTGGCCTGTCAAGATGAAATGGTTTAATAAAATGTTCTGTTGTGTTTGTGTCTGTACCTGTAATTTTAGAATGTTGCTAATGTTTGGTGTAAATAAAAAAATCTGTATTGAGACCTGTACCGAGTCTCCTATGTCTTTCCTCTCAAATCCACTTATGATGTCAGTGCTATGGTAGGTGACAACATTCATTCCATCGTCTCTTCAGTCTGCGTAATCAATTGGACACAGAATGAAGAGACGATGGAGGTAATACAAGGCATATCTATACTCACCTGTCCAGGTGTCAGAAATAGTGATTTCAGGATGTACAAAACCCAGCATCCTGAATTAACTATTTCTGACACCTGGCTTGGTGAGTATAGATATGCCTTGTATTACCTCGTCTCTTCATTCTGTGTTCAATTGTAACGCAGACTGAAGAGATGATGGAGATGGGTGTTGAGCTGGGATGACTGACTTAAAGATGACGCAGGGGTTGCAGGGGAAGGGGCGCTGAAACTAGTGGGGTCAACGAGGTCAGGGAAGAGATTGGAGGCATGGGACGGGAGAGACACACTGGAAGGTAGAGACAAACCGGACATCACAGACACATTGGGAGGTGAGGGGGGAGAGACTTCTAGAGTCCGTTACTTCTTTTTCTTGCGGTCTCTATCCTTTGTTCTGCGGTGCTGTCTTCTGGGGAGCGTTGGCATTGTTTCTTCTGGCGCCATGGTGCTGGACGATGGCCTGGAAGTATCCTGGTGCTGCTGCGGCCTGGTGCTGGTGGATGTTCTGGCAGGATCCCGGTGGTGCTGCTGCTGCTGCGGCCTGGTGATGGTGGACGGCCTGCCAGCGTCCAGTTGCTGCTGCTGCATGCTGGTGTGGATGTCCTGCCAGGGTCCAGTTGCTGTCAGTGGTGGTGGTGGTGGTAGAGGAGGTCCAAGCAGTAGCAGCACTTGGCATGGTGGTTGCGGTGGACTGTGCAGCAGCACTCGGCATGGTGTTGTATCGTCTGCCTGCGGTCTGGGCTGCAGCCGGACAACACCCCGAGAAACACCGATACCCTTTACCCCTATACAGGGATCTGGATTTACAGCAGAGCCCAGGAGGTGCTGTCTGAATAGGAGCAATGACCAGAGCAGGACGGTCGCCAGAAAGGTGTTCCAACACAGGGCACAAAGGCAATGATATCTGAGACTAAACCAGTCAGGCAGAAATGGTATAACAACGGTAGACAGCAGCAGAGACAGATACCAGGTCGAAGCCAGAGTCATAAACCAGGAGAGTCGCAGAGGTACCGAATCGTTAGACAGAAGCAGGGTCAGAATCCAGGCCGAAGTCAGTGTCATAAACCAGGAGAGTCGCAGAGGTACAGAATCATTAGGCAGAAGAAGGGTCAGAAGTCCAGGCAAAAGTCAGAGTCAGTCAACAGTAATTCACACAGTAACACGCAGGGGAACCAAGAATATATCCGGCGGCCTGCAAGAGCAGTCCCAAGGTATTTGAGGGATCAGGTCATCCCTTACAGGCCCGTGGGCTGGTGATGTCATCCGGACCGCCCCCAGGACCAGGCTGGATGGTACTGCACCAGCCCCTTCATGACTGACCGAGGAGCGAAGCCTGCGTCCAGCGGACGCCTGCGCAGGAGCCTCATGACTATCGCCGCCATCACTCGGGGTTGAAGCACAACGCCTCCCAGAGACCAAGGCCGAGACTGCAGGCCATGGGTCAGACGGTGATAGGACAGTCCGGCGCCTCCTAGTGGTCGAGGCCGGGACAACAGGCCCTGAGTCTGACGGTGATGTGATAGTCCGGCGCCTCCTACTGGCCGAGGCCGGGACAGCAGGCCCTGAGTCTGGCGGTGCCGTGACAGGTGTTGGCGCTATCCTGGTGTCCGGCAGGGCTTGGAATGGTGGTGGCCGTGCAGTGCTATGCAGCAGAACTCGGCATTGAGGTCAAGCGTGTCAGTGTTGGCACTGGTGGAAATGCCACCACTGACTGCTGCAAGTACCAAGTCTGCTGCATAGCCTGCACGTAAGCAGCAATGCAGGCCTGCATGACATTAATCTGGAGATCAGGTGTAAGGTGTTCCGACATGTCCTGTTCTATCTGATTAAAAAAATGATGTGCTGGCCTTTGGAGGTTGGCTTTTCAGATGGTCAAAGGTTCGGGTGACATCCTGGATAAGTGTATACATAAGGTTGAAACCACGTTCCAGTCTGCCTCCTAGTGCATTGAGGCCATCATGGAAGATCGAGCTCAAGTGCTTGAACTCGGGCATGAGTGTCATGTCCGAGGCCTTCTGCAGCTGTTGGGAAGACCCAACATAAAAAGAGGCGGAGGAGGCCTGGGACAATGATGGTTTGGGGAGCCATTTCATCTGCTGGTGTAGGTCCGCTGTGTTTTATCAAGACCATAGTCAGCGCAGCTGTCTACCAGTAAATTTTAGAGCACTTCATGCTTCCCTCTGCTGACAAGCTTATTGGATATGGAAATTTCATTCTCCAGCAGGACTTGGCACCTGTCCACTTTGCCAAAAGTACAAATTCCTGGTTTAAAAACAACAGTATCACTTTGCTTGATTGGCCAGCAAACTCGTCTGACCTTAACCACATAGAAAATCTATGGGGAATTGTCAAGAGGAAGATGAGAGACACCAGACCTAACAATGCCGACGAGCTGATGGCTGATATCAAAGCAATCTGGGCTTCTATAACACCTCAGCAGTGCCACAGACTGATTGCCTCCATGCCACGCCACAGTGATGCAGTAATTAATGCAAAAGGCGCCCCAACCAAGTATTGAGTGCAATTACTGAATATTAGCGATGGGTGAACAATAAAATGCTCGGATGCTCGTTGCTCGGGTTGAGCAAATTGGAATACTCGGGTACTTGGACAGAACAACGAGCCCAATGTAAGTCTATGGGAGACCCGAGCATTTTTACTGCGATCCCCCCCGAGGTCCTTTTAAGGTCTAAAATCTTCTGAAAATGATGGAAACACTACTCAAATGACACGAGGACATCATGGGGATCGCCCCTGGAAGCATTCCTGGCTCCTAGTTCACAGCTTTAAACAATGTTGTCAGAGTTTCATGCCATTGTTACTGGTGCACCAAAAAACATACCAAAACGAAACCAAAGCAGATTTTGCTGGGAAATATGTTAAGGTACATCCTTTCCAGGTTAATGACTTGTACATAAGGCAAAATAATTACCCCAGACCAAAATGTTCCTCCACCACTTGTGCTATGTTCAGACACAGCATTTTTGAAGCGGTTTTCAACTTTAACATTGCTTTTAACCAATACAAATGCATTCACTGTGAAATATCATTGTAACATTTACCAACCCAAGCTGGCCATGTGGTGTGTGACACATAAGCAGACACACCTTGTTTCATTTATGAAGGAGGTACTCTTAAAGTCACAGAGCCTATTTTTACAGGGCCATCAGGCAGCATTAATCTTCTTACAGGGCCATTATTAAACAGTGGGTCTCCTAAACTGTTATAGCCTATGCAGTGAGTGGATGGGCTGCCAAGAATTACGACGCACTCCAATACCCCTTTCACGAGATGTTCAAGAGGGCTTCTATAAAAAATGTTGCATTGAATGCAAGGCCTGCCCTGCTACCAAGTCATATGCACCCCCAATATGCCTTAGAACCCAGGTCCTGGATGGGCACAGGAAAAACCACTTCACATTATTCATTTGTACTTCCATTCTGTTTTCTTATGCATTCACTGCAAGGCCTGCCCTGCTACCAAGTCATATACACCCAAATAAGCCTTTGAACCCAGGTACTGGATGAGCCCAGGAAAATTCACTTCACAACATTCATTTTGTACTCCCATTCTGTTTTCTTATGCATTGACTGCAAAGCCTGCTCTGCTACCAAGTCATAAGCACCTCAATAAGCCTTTGAAACCAGGTACCGTATGGGCCCAGGAAAATCCACTTCACATTATTTATTTTGTACTCCCATTCTGTATTCTTATGCATTAACTGCAAGGCCTTCCCTTCTACCAAGTCATATGCACCCCTATAAGCATTTTAACCCAGGTAATGGATGGGCCCAGGAAAATCCACTTCACATTATTCATTTTGTACTCCCATTCTGTTTTCTTATGCATTGACTGCAAGGCCTGCCCTGCTACCAAGCATATGCACCGCAATAACCCCAAGTGTACAGCCTGAGAGGCAACAAAGTAATATAAAGATAATTAGAGAAAAGGAAAGGGTAAACCAAACACCACTTACAACAACTTTAGAAATAACCACTAATAAGCAGGACGTGTCCAACTCTCCAGGCCAGGATAGAAAACTCTTCCTGGAATTACCTGAACAGTGGAGCAAGCTTTTATAATAATTTTATTTCTATAGCAACCAACATATTCCGCAACACTTTACATTTTAGAGGGGACTTGTACAGGCAATAAATACATTACAGAATAACAATAATCACATAAATCAACGAATAACAAGAGGAGTGAGGGCCCTGCTCAAAAGCTTATAATCTATGATGGAATAGGGGGGACACAAAAGGTGGACAGTTACTTTCATTGTATGGTCCAGCCATCAATTAATAGGGAAAGAGTAGACACAACTGGTCCTCTTCATAGATTAATGTGCCTCATCTTGGCCATCTTCAAGGGTTTATGTGCCCCATCCTTGGCCTCTTCATGGGTAAGGCTAAGTTCACATATGCGCATGGCTGGTCTGCAGAAGGCTGCGTACATCCTCTCTTAAGCTCCACCTACTTCCACATGCATCCTGCATACCTATCTTTAATATTAGGTATGCAGGGACATGCGTTGTATGCGGATGCATCCGAATGCAGCATTTTGACAGGCCCGCCGACCGCACAGAAATACATGTTGTGTTCCTGTGCGGTTGGCAGGCACGTCAAAACGCCGCATGCAGATCCATCCGCATACAACGCATGTCCCTGCATACCCAATGTTAAAGATAGGTACGCAGGACAACGCAGAACGCATGCGGAAGTACGCATAGCTTAAGGGAGGATCTAAGCAGCTATCCGCAGACCAGCCATAGGCAAGTGTGAACTTAGCCTTAATGGGCCCCATCTGGGTCCCATTCATGGGTAAATGTGCCTAATCCTGGTCCCATTCATGGGCTAATGTGCCTCATCCTGGTCTCATTCATGTGTTAATGTTCCCCCATCCTGGTCACTTTTGTGGGTTCATGTGTGCCATCTTTGTCCCATTTATAGGTTAATATGGTCCCTTTCATGGAGTAATATGCCCCATTCTGGTCCAATTCATGGGTTAATGTGCCCAATTTTGGTCCCCTTCATGGGGTAATGTGCCATATCCTGCGCCCCTTCCATATATAAGGCTCTGTTCTTCAACACATTAATAAAAAGATTATTCTCAACTGCTGCCACGCTCCCACGCCACATGGGGTCCTGTTTCTCAGCTGGTGCAGGAGTCTGCAGCTAGTTCAGTGTGAACGTCATGGCTCTTGACTTCACTACCATGCGCCCCCCAGTCACGGGCACTCCGACGTCGTCTGCCAACCTCTGATTGGCCGGTGGCATGTATCTAGCTTATTATTACAAAGCATTGGTCAGTGTTCTGTGCGATTCTTACTTGGCTAGCACACGTCCGTATAATACACTCATCTGAACGAGACCTTAAGGCTGAGTTCACACGTAACGGAACTCTCGCGGAAATTAACGCGAGAATTCTGGAATTCCACGGGAAAATCACATTTTAAATTCCCGTGATTTTCCTGCGGAAAAACTAGCATTTTGCAAGCGTAATTAGCTTGCAGAATTGCTAGCGTTTTCCAAGCGATCTGGAGCATCGCTTGGAGAACTGATTGACAGGTTGGTCACACTCATCAAACATAGTGTTTGACGAGCATGACCAGCTTTTTACTATTGAGGCCGCCTATGCAGCATCAATAGTAAAAGATAGAATGTAAAAAATAATAATTAAAAAAGATATATTGTTTTTCTCACATTCCGACGTCCCGCGCAGCCTTCCCGCCTCTCTCCACGCTCCCGGTCCCAGTAATCCTTTGCGAGAATTACCGCGATGACGTCCGTTCTCGCGGGATCGCAACGTCTCTCGGTCATTCGCAATTACGTCGCGCGAATGACCGCGAGACTTCGCGATCCCGCAAGAACGGGCGTCATCGCTCGCAAAAGCTTACTGGGACCGGGAGCGTGGAGAGAGGCGGGAAGGCTGCGCGGGACGTCGGAAGGTGAGAATAACAATATTTTTTATTTTAAATTCTATTTTTTACAGGGATATGGTACCCAAAGCCCGGAGGACAGTCTCCTCTCCTCCGGACCGTGGGTACCATCCGCAACTGTTCTGCTTACTTATCGCATGGTGTGCACAGCCACATGCGGAAAGTAAGCAGAACAATGCATTCCTATGGGTGCGGGATCGCCGCGATTCCGCGAAATTAAAGAGCATGCTGCGTTTTTTACCGCAAAGCATTTCCACCGCGGTAAAAACCGCAGCATTAGCACAGCATTGCGGAATCCCATAGGAATGCATGGGATGCTTATTTGTCGCATTTTCGCGGCAAAATCGCGCGGTTAAAACCGCCACGAAAATGCAAAAAAAAGCCACGTCTGAACTCAGCCTAAATGATAGGTCATTTTTTATGACACTGGAGGTGATGGAATTAAGATGGTTTTAAAGGGGTTTTATTGTAAGAAACCATGACTGGACTGATAAAAATATACAAACTACTTGTACTTTTATGCACGCTTTATTTTCTTCACTGATATAATGCACACATTATTCAAACAAACACCACCAAGATCATATATTACAAACATTTTTATTTTATACAATGTCATAACTAACAGACAAATCATGCATGCAGAAACCTAATAACATTGATAGAAATAGAGTCCGAGGACTCAAATTGTTATGGTTTCTCAAAGCAATATACCGCAGAGTACTCAGTCTGCATCATGAACTGTATGGCAAGAGAATTGTGCGACCATAAAGGAACCAAGGTAAAGACTATAATATAGAAATGATTCTAGAAACTGAATACAAATAAATTATGTCCCTGAGAATAAAGAATTAACTGTAAATGAATTTCAAGTTCATTTTATTCCAGATCTCATTGAGTGGGATATTCTTAGAATAGTTTAACAGACAGATATGTCATCAGGGAGCTGGCCAGAAAGACCCAGGAGGATACGACTAGATAAGAGAAAAAACAAAAAAAAGTTAATTATTTTAGGAAACATTTCCAATCTTCATTATTCTTGTGTTTTCCTGTTTCATAAGTCTACATATACTTTGCAGTGATAGTGTGAAAGATGCAGAATTTGATCAAGATCTCTAAATGTGTGACATTACCGCTGATTATTGGCACCACTCCTGGATAGGGCACAGAGGCAAATTTAAATAGATATTTTTGCAGTGGCTTCCTGCTGGTTAGCTCTACTATATGTATGATGTTGGGTATATTTCATTATTTTTCATCTAAAAATAGTTATATGCAGTTTATTAGAGTTTCTTTTATTAGTCAGAAGGACAGTAATATGCCTTGTATAGTACTTTCTACTGGCACACTCTCTTTATTATGTAGTGTCTGAGTAATACAGTCAGACAGTGTAAAAGTACCTATATTGTGCACTTCCTGAAAAATGGTGCTAATCCAAAAATGGGAAATATCACACTTAGGCCGGTTTCACATTTGCGGTTCAGTCCGCTGCGTTTGATGTGCATACATCCGCATACGTCCTGCGTACCTAACTTTAACATGGGCTACGCAGGGACATGTGCTTGTATGTGTTAGGGTGTGTTTGCGTACGTTTACATCTTTTCGCGGTATGTGGTGGGGCGCGGCGAACACATCTTGTTGCATTTTTTGCGGCGTCAAATATCCACAGTCATCCACATGGATGACGTGCGTAAAAAAAACGCATTACTGGCAATGGAAACGCAAGTACGCTTTGTGTACGCAAGAATTTACATAAGACACGCCCATTGGGCATGGCTTGTGTAAATTAAAAAATTCGCTGGGAAATAGCATTTGCCTATCGTCCGCAACCACAAGCGCATGCATGCACTTGCATGCGTTAGCGGTTGTGGACGATACGCTGCAGACTCAACCGCAAATGTGAACCTAGCCTTAGTCTGATGCAATTTGTATAACACTTTATTGGCTCCAATGTAGATAAGTGTGGGAATGTTTCAGGTCAAACAGCCCTTTCCAACCATGTGTAGCATAAAGAAGGACCTTTTTGTCCATGAATGGGCAGTGTAAACAAAATGCCAACAGGACTTGTCATGTCATGTCTGGAGGAGGAAATATGGGAGGACTGTGGGTACATAGGAGTAGACTTCCTAAAACATGCACTACATAGAGCACAAACGCAACATTGAAAGTGCTGCTGCCATTGAACAAAAAATTGAGCTATACAATATGCTAAATAATGCCTAATTAAAAATAATAGATTTTGGAATCAAGTATGGGCTCTCGAGTTCAGTCATTGAGTAGCTAGGTCATCAGGGTGAGAGGTCTGACCATCAGTGATAACTGGTAATGTGGCCTATGCAACAAGGTAAGAGTCAGGCTTCATTTGCAATGGGGTCCTATGAAATCTACTTAAACTCTTGTTTGGTACTTCGCAAACTTGGAAATTATTTTGGGAGGACAATAGTTCACAGCTCCACCACCTTTACTTGCAGTCTCTGCACCATTATGTCTTCCATGTTAGTGCTCTCTATGTGCATACATGAGCAGAATTGCTTGTATATCACAACTCTTTCTCTTTTGCAGTGAGTACTTCCAGCAGTAATTTCTGCCTACCAACCTATGATCTCCCTATAAATCAGGAAGATAAGTACTTCAAAGCACCACAGTTGTGGAGGTCTCAAACCAAAAAGATTATGCATGGATTGTGTGCCATAGATTACTGCATTCCTGAAATCAGTCAGGTGCGCTCACATAAAACGGGTGTATAAGCTAAATGTGCCATATAGTCACAGCCAGGTTATTTTTGTAAAGTTATATAGCAATCATACCTGTGTTAGATGCTGAGTTAATGTAGACATCTGAAAGTAATGTTAGAAATAAAATTTAATTTGTGCATATATGTAAGGGTGACATAAATGCTACTTTAGTACCTCTAACAGAACAGGTATTGTACACACTATATAGCATTGGAAATTGGAGGCTTATATAGTCTTATTCTCCCTATTGAGCGAGTAGCTTTTCCAACATTAAAGGGAATTTGTCAGCAGGTTTTTGCTTTGTCATCTGAGAGCAGTCTGATATAGAGGCTGAAGCATTGATACCAGTGATGTGTCACTTACTAGGCTGTGTTTTTGTTTTTAAAAAAAATCAGTGTTTTATCAGAAGCAGATTCTTATTACAGGACTAGGTGTCTCGTGCCTCCAGGTCCACCCACATCACTGATTAGCAGCTCTATGTCAATATACAGTGTACTCAGTCCAAGCTGTGCTAGATCTGAA
The DNA here is from genome assembly GCF_039654945.1 of Dendrobates tinctorius. NCBI lineage: Eukaryota > Metazoa > Chordata > Amphibia > Anura > Dendrobatidae > Dendrobates > Dendrobates tinctorius. The sequence goes on from NW_027361795.1 coordinate 22,258,591, forward strand.
GCAGAGAAGACTATGATGGTATCACAACTACAGCACCCAGTAAACTTAGTGATACATTTCAGCAATAAGGGTCTCAGTCCCTACATCATGCTGCTATCAGATTAGCAAAAACCTGCTGTCAGATTCTTTTTACATAATGGGGTTTGTATTAGAAGCAAGATACCTCTTTCCCTTTAATTTTATCACAAAAATATTGCAAATCTTGGAAAAGCAGGAGTAGAGAAGAGAACCCGAACTTGCCGTATAACAATTAACATGAAATACTGATTGGTTTTTGATTTTTCAAATATCAGTCCACAAAGTAGAAGGTTAATCACAAGTAATGATGTACATACCAACAAGGTTCAGTGGGATTTGTAACATTGCGGTTGAACTGTCATCACTGGCACGAGCAGCATTACACTGTAAAACAAAAAACATGGCTGCTACCTAGTATGGAAGACAATGCAAATACCAGATATGCTAAAATAGCATGGTGCTCTCACCCCCGTGCATGTTGTGTTTTTGTCGCAGAGTCGCACTATACATGAAATGTAAACTAGAGGTTGTCCTTGAAATGCAAATGAATTAAATTTAATTCGGGATTCAGAAGACGCTCCATTCTCCTGCACCTCTGCAGTTATTCCCTGGTTGGCAGGACACCTAGGACATAAATGACCATTTTAAGACAAATTATCATAAGTAGGCACATATCAATGACACAGGAACATGTAAGGCATGACAGACATATAAATGTAATAATATAGTATATCAGAAAAATAAAGATACGGAATTATAGATTATATAACTCAGTTATATAACTTGTGCAGACAATCATATTTTGTTCTGAGTACGATCAACAAAACATTGGATCGCACTTGGGCCAATGTTATTCTATGGGGCTGTGCGCATGTTCTCTTTTTAACTCGGACCGAGCCTATCCGAGGAAAAGTCGTAGCATACATGATGCAAATCAATGCAAGTCAATGGGTTCATCCGAAAAAAAATGGGACCACACTCGGATGACGTATAAGTTTAGTGTGTGTGAAGAAGCATACTGTATATCATTTTCTCTGTTTAGAACCTACTAAAATAACGCACCAAGCTGTGTAAACCAGTATGCATTTAGGCTGGTTACACTCATAAAATGTTGGCCACATGATCGTTCAGCCATCAGGTAACTAATGAGGCCCCCTAGACTATAGATATCTGTCAGATTAATGATGATGCGGCTGGCAAATTATCTCTCCTGACTCCTCCATATCCAAGAGTACTAGCTCTACTGAGAGCTCTTGTGTCCTCTACCTGACAGGGTTGCCAACATGACTTTCTTTTTTTTTCTGGACAGCTTACCTTAAAATAATGGACATGCATTATTTTTATATGGAAATCCATAATAAATCATTATAATTCTAATAACACATGTCCACAGCCCAAAATTCTATATGAAGACATTAGCTGCAGTCACTGTAAACAATGGAATGGTGATAATTGCAATCAAATGAATCTGTTAGAAGTGTCTTCAGCTTTAGAAAAATCATGGATGCCTTACAATTTTTCTGCCAACCATGCTATGAGAAGCTCTTCTGGCGGCTTATCTTGCTAAGAACAAAAGGATTTGTAATCTGAAGGACATGCCAGATCCCTATCTCCCCCAACATCATCTGTCGGAGGAGAGTCGGGAGACTCCCATGCACATTAGTCTGTGGGCTGAGCCTTATGATATCCGTAGGTTCAGCTAGTGTTAGTTTAATGTGGATGGCAGCCTCATAAAGTGAGGTTAAAACAATACAAGGAATTCAAAAGTACCGTACCCTCCGCTCACAATTGCCACTTTGTTGACATTGTTGATATTGTTATCTGGTGTGGCGTAGCAGCTTTCTACTCTTAGAACAAATTTGCTTGTATCCGCAAGATCTGCGACTATTCCCAGGTACACATTTGAACCCACAGGAACATCTTCATTCTGCTGTACTGGTGTACTGTATTGGGAATCCCAGTATGCATCCATTGTAAGGACTACTGAGCCTTCGCCACTTACAGAAATGTTGACAGTGCTGTGAATAAAAGATTGGAAATTATATATATATATTTGTTTCATGCTGCAGAGTTATATAGAGTAATTTATTTTTCCTGCATTGATCAGCAATGACTAGTATAGTACAGTATATGATTTTAAAAGCGTCAGATGTTATAAAAATAACTTGAAGGTACCTTAATGAGGGCTTGATTGTAGCAACCAGACCGGTCTGTATCGTGAGGTTGTAAGAGCAGGAAAATGAGATGTTGATGGGATTGGCAGTAATAAGGGATCCATTCTTAAGTCCAATGTGGACCACGTTTGTATAATAAACCTTTAAAGAATCAGTCTAAAAAAAAATACATTGTAAGAAAAAAAGGACAACTTTTTGAAACATCATATCCTAAAAGTTGGAAGATCATGTAATATAATTTGAATCCATTCATCATGATTTAGTATCTAATATACTATGCAAAGCAGTTCAATGAGATTTTTTATTTCTTTTACATACCGTATATTTGAGATGATCCCACTAGTGAAATTCATAAACTGAGACCATTACTGATTTCTACATTAGAGGCCAGGATTCATCATTATCTTTGTACCTGTTTTTCATCTAGCTTTAAGTATTTTGCGCATTTGCTGTAGACAATCAATTCATTATTCTATTTGTGCCTTTTTATAATTCTGTTTCATGGGGTTTTTTTGTGCTTTCTACTTTGCAGGCTGTGTCTAGAAATTCCAGATCTTTTCAACCTGATTTATTAATTCTGACTTATTGCCATAAATGGTCACAAAAATTTGGTGCAACTACACTCCAGGCCCTCTCTTGAGGTTTTTTTGAGCATGCCAGTATTTTGATGCAATTTTGCAACTTTTTCACCGACGTGAAACTTTAGGCACCAACAAATCATAAAACTAATTCAAGACAGGAAGAAAGCCCTTCTTTGACTTTATGCCAAATTCTTGATTTCATTTGGATGAATTTGGCATCAAAAATGGCAACTAATACCCAAAGGAAAAAGAAAGTGACTAGAAAAAAAAATGATGAATCAGGACCAAAGTGTCATAGTGTCAGGAGCAGATACATTGGAGCAGTGCTTTGACTATTCCAGGACTCAGTTTGGAATTTAGGTCCAAGACCACAGTCTTTACCAAGGCAGCTCAAAACTATTATGTGTCTTTTTCACTGGATTTCTCTTTGATGCTTTGAATATGGTTAATGCCTATCGAGCAGGAATAAGGCCTCATACAGGAATGAATTCTTACCATCACTTCATTGCCACACCATCCTGAGATTGGTAAAGCCTGTATAGTCTGCATTGTCTGGTTGCTGATAAGCTCCGAATATGTAATAACACACGAATCAGAATTGTTATTTAACTGAAGAGTTGTGGCATCATATCCAAGAAATTCAAGTAAGCATTTACTCAGGGAAACTGTCATTATGCTGGAACCACATTTTACAATTGGAGCAAGAGACGATGAGTCTAGAAGATAATAATCAGCATTTTAGAATACAAAATTTAATGCATTTTTGTAAGCACCGTATATGTTTAAAAAGCAACTTGCCAACACAACCTTGATATTTTAGGTTGGGTATTACCATCATAAAGATCAGATTTAGCTTCATTCCCTACTACCATTTTTTAAATCAGCAAACCGAATCCTGTCTTTCTCTGTTGCCAATAATCATTGGCCGATCAGTGGTGCAAATAGCTAGTGGCCGTGAAGGAGCAGCTGTTGGCAACGTGGCACTTTTCTTCTTGACAATATTCTTCGTCCAGATGCAGATGCTCTCTATGTGGCCAATATGTAGAACAGCTCCTAACAGACTGGGGGCATATTGCCATTTATCCAATATTACCTATTTTTCTCTAATAATGTGTTGTAATACACTGATTTTTCTGTATTCTCAACTCAGTTCCCATTGACCTAATTTACTCCAAACGAATTGGTCCAAATTAACAATCATTATAACCTGGCATTGGTTGGAATTTCATCAAAAGGACGGAGACATTGAGATTCATCATATGTCTTAAAATTAATTAATATTATCACTTTAAATCATGAGCATTATAAATTTAATTTTTAAGGGCACTTACTGGTTCCACTGTAGAGGGCAGTGTTACAGCCACAAGTTGCTACGTTGCTATTATTTTTGCAAATCTCATCACTCTGACAGGAGGGGTTGCAAAGCAGCGTATCTGTAAGGAACAAAAATATGGTTATGTAGTTTCCATAACATATATATAAATATACACATGTGTACATATATATGAGATATATACATAAACACATACGACTTTGTACCAGCAAACAAGTCTTATGTTACCTGTACAGCAATTGTCTGCAGCTGACCAGTAGTAACCTGTAGGGCAACAAATGTTGGTGCCCACATTAGCGCACTCAGTGGTGGGAACACAGGTAATTGTAGGGTCATCATTGCATGAACATCCATTATCTTCGGTACAGGAACCACCACCAGCACAGGCACTGCACAATACTGGATTACTGGCACCTAGAAAAGAAGTAACGTCTTGTTACAATTTTAAGTTTTCTATCTTTTTTTTTATTTTACTCACTTATATAGCGCCATTAATGCCACAGTGCTTTACAGACATTATCAGATCACATTGGGGCTCACAATCTAATTCCCCCATCATTATGTCTTTGGAGTGTGGGAGGAAAACGGAGAACCCAGAGAAAACCACACAAACATGGGGAGAACATACAAACTCCCTGCAGATGTTGTCCTTGGTGGGATATGAACTCAGGACCCCAGCACGGTAATGCTAACTACTGAACCACCATGCTGCTCTTCATATATGTTCGGTATAAGCTGTTCCGCAGCTGCTGCAATCTGAATCAGGCAGTCATACCAAACAGAAGTGGCAAGTCGGGCGTTCCAGACAATACTGCTTGTTTATGTCATTATTCCTGTCTCTTATCGAGAGAACCAGTAGATCATCACCATTTAATCTATCTTACAAACGTTTCATAAAAAAAAAGTTTAGGGATTTTGAAATCCACAATACAGATAACTATAAACAAGTAACCTCTACCCATTAGGTCCCCATATAACAATACAAGTAACCTCTACCCATTCTCACAGATTAATATGTATAACATTGACTACGCTTCGTCCCGATTTCCAGAAAGAAGGCAAAACCATTAGCTAATACTATGCAAAGTCATCTGTTAATAAAACTTTATAAAAAAGTACTGATGTAGCTAAATTATTATTATATTATTATTTATTTCAGTATATTGGTTTCTATTCTTCCTTCATTAATGTGTAGAGGACTGAATCATGGCACTATATGATATTTATTGTTTTATGATTTATTATATTTTATCTAATGTAATGAGCAAGTACTTACTGTAGCATGTGTATGTCTCTCCTGAATAAAAAGAAAAGAATATTGAGATTACTTTATAAGAATTATGTAAAGTAGATGCAATCTAGGTCACAAAATATTATATCACACTAGCACATAAAAAATAATTAGAAGCTATTGATCCATGTGTCAAATAGTAGTTTTAGCAATGTTTTACCATAATAATAAGCGAAAAAAGTTTTGTAAGATCATAAAAAATTGAATCTGTATGGCTTTAAAATGCTTTTGTGACATTTACTTTTAAAAGAAGAACCATGAAGAATATGATAAAAAAAATAAAATGGTAGATAGATTAAAATAAATACAGATAGATAGATAATAGATGTATAGATAGATAGATAGATATGGGATAGATAGATAGATAGATAGATAGATAGATAGGTGTATATATAGATAGATAGATAGATATGGGATAGATAGATAGATAGATAGATAGGTGTATAGATAGACAATAGATATATATATATATATATACAGTAGATAGATATGAGATAGATAGATAGATAGGTGTATAGATAGATAATAGATAGATATATATACAGTAGATAGACAATAGAAAGATAGATAGATATGGGATATATATATATATATATAGAGAGAGAGAGAGAGATATTAGATAGATAGATAATAGATAGATATGGGAGAGATAGATAGATATGAGATAGATAGATATATAGATAGATAACAGATTGATAGATATGGGATAAATAGAAGCGTCCTCCTGTCCAGCGCCCGGGACCTCCACACGCAGCACGCTGAAGCAGCCACCTGTCGCCTCACATGGATGTGCTGCCCATAATCTGATCTACATATACAGCAACCAGGCATTTTCCTCTTATCATCCTTCCAGCTTATTTGAAGCACACTGTCTTATCCCTCTGAACCAGCCAGATACTCTGATGAAGGTCCAATGTGGATGCAAAATAAATGAAATTTCCTCATCTTTCATCAATTTGAGTGACAAGTTTATTTTTGCTTAGATTACGGGTTGGATACCCTACTTGAAAACCATCCACAAGTCATTTTTGTTGAGTGCCTTGTTGTTTTCTACTTTTCGAATATTTTGGCTGTGAGCAGCCTTTCTCAAGCTAGATAGATAGATTCCCTGAAATGATGGCATCTTTTCTAGCTGTTGTGATGTTCTACTTATACTTTCCGTGTAATTCTTTTGCAAGGCTCATTGCTTACAAATACACAAATGACACAAGCTTCAATCAATGAGACCTCATTCTATAAATTATTTTCATACAATTCTCAAAACATGTAACACTCAGTAAGCTCTATATCTGTAAAACAAAGGAAAACAAATGCAACAAATGATTGTATTTGGGAATTCTGTTTTTTGTCAAATGTCTACAGTGGATTTTATTTGTTTAATGAAGTAAAAAATAAGTCACAGTTTATTAGTTTATTAGGAGCTTTTCATACAGTATTTCCTAATGAATCATTTTTTTGGTTCACTATTTGCTATGTAGCAGTCGAAATATGTTTTAGCTATGAAGGTCTGCAAACATTAATCTTTTCAGCACTTGTGCTCCTGTCTGTTAGGAATATGAAGATGTGGCTGTGTGGTGCCTTTTTTGCAGCTTTTTTACCCTTTTTTTGCATTTATTGCTCTACCCTTTTACAGCATGTGTACAGACGATCTTTATTACAGTTTTTGTGGCCAAATGTTACTTCAAGCCTACTTAAAGTGTGATTAAACACATTGCATACAACGCACAATACAGTAGACAGTAGCGCACAATCAGTCTTTCAACAATTGTTCTGAACATGTAGTTGGGTCCTCAAAAGGCTGAGCCAAGAGGACTCCTTGTAATAACTCACTTCATTGAAACTTTCAAACCAAGACTTTCAAATTTAGTCGACGTTCACATTTCCTTTCAGACATTCCATTTGTCTGTTCCGTTTTGAGGAATAGACAAATTAAATTCATGTTCAAAATTGATCCATTGCATAATTAATGCAAACAGGGACCCCGTTTATTATTATGGAGTCAGCGCTGGGATCTGTTTTGTGTCCATTTTTAGAACAGAAAAAAGGGCATCATGCAGAACTTTTATAAAAACAGAATCCAGACATACTTCATAAGATGGAACAGACAAAAGAAATGTCCAAACAGAAGTCGTACAATTTAGTATAAGTGGTGTTTTATGAATCTGAGGATATGAACTGTTGTCTTTTTGTCTTAAAGGAACCTGCACATTTGTGTACCGGGAAACAATTTATGTTCTTTTATATTGGCAATAGACATAAATCTCTAGACACAGTTTTGTAGTTGTGCATAATTATTATGCAAAAATCTGATTAGTTCTATAAAGTTAGGTAATTGGCACTGAGTACCACCTACGCTCTAGTTATATAAAGTTAGGTAACAGGCACTAAGTACCACCTACGTTCTAGTTATATAAAGTTAGGTAAAAGGCACTAAGTACCACCTATCTCCTAGCTATATAAAATTAGGTAAAAGGCTCCAAGTACCACCTATGTTCTACTTATATAAAGTTAGGTAACAAGCTCCAAGTACTACCTATGTTCTAGTTATATAAAGTTAGGTAGTAGGCACTAAGCACCACCAACGTTCTAGCTATATAAAGTTAGGTAACAGGCTCCAAGCACCACCTACGTTCTAGCTATATAAAGTTAGGTAACATGCTCCAAGTACCACCTATGTTCTAGTTATATAAAGTTAGCTAAAAGGCACTAAGTGCGACCTACGTTCTAGTTATATATAAAGTTAGGTAAAAGGCACCAAGTACCACCTACATTCTAGTTATATAAAGTTAGGTAACCGGCACTAAGTACCACCTATGTTCTAGTTATATAAAGTTAGCTAAAAGGCACTAAGTGCGACCTACGTTCTAGTTATATATAAAGTTAGGTAAAAGGCACCAAGTACCACCTACATTCTAGTTATATAAAGTTAGGTAACAGGCAGTAAGCACCACCTACGTTCTAGATATATAAAGTTAGGTAATAGTCACAAAGTACCACCTACGTTCTAGATATATAAAGTTAGGTAATAGTCACTAAGTACCACCTACATTCTAGTTATATAAAGTTAGGTAATAGTCACTAAGTACCACCTACGTTCTAGATATATAAAGTTAGGTAATACTCACTAAGTACCACCTACGTTCTAGTTATATATAAAGTTAGGTAATAGTCACTAAGTACCACCTATGTTCTAGTTATATATAAAGTTAGGTAATAGTCACTAAGTACCACCTACGTTCTAGATATATAAAGTTAGGTAATAGTCACTAAGTACCACCTACGTTCTAGTTATATATAAAGTTAGGTAATAGTCACTAAGTACCACCTACGTTCTAGTTATATATAAAGTTAGGTAATAGTCACTAAGTACCACCTATGTTCTAGTTATATAAAGTTAGGTAATAGTCACTAAGTACCACCTACGTTCTAGATATATAAAGTTAGGTAATAGTCACTAAGTACCACCTACGTTCTAGTTATATAAAGTTAGGTAATAGTCACTAAGTACCACCTACGTTCTAGATATATAAAGTTAGGTAATAGTCACTAAGTACCACCTACGTTCTAGTTAGATAAAGTAAGGTAATAGGCACTAAGTACCACCTATGTTATATGACATCCACGCTTGTGAGAGCAGTTATGATAAAAGATGTCCAAGTATGAAGAAATGAACATACCTTTCTGTATTAATACAGCTGCCACAACTAGGACATAAAGGAAAATCATGTTGTTTTGTTGGCTCTTCTACTCTTTATGGTTACAATTTCTGACAAGTAGGATATTCCGTAAAAATGAAGCGTTATATAGGAAGACGTGGGAGGGTTGCTCCATTCAATAAGTAAGCTGATTGACATCTAAATGGAGTAAATATGTAAGGAAAAAAGGATACTTTAGAAAAGGTGCAGTTTGTTTTCTTAGCATACAGCAAACACGTACGTCAAAATTCATTTGGAGGATGTGATGAGGGAAGAGGTAATACTAGGGTCAGAATAGGCACTCTGCTGTATCTACTAAAATAACTCACAAAGTAAATATCTTCAAGAAAGTATTCACAGTGAATTCTATACAGAATATCATTTGTTACATCACTTGTCCATTACTTAAGTCCATTAAGCATGGAATCGCTTTTTTGCCAGGGTGGTAAAAAGAGATGACCTATAAAATTGAAGAAGATTTATACATGGGATAAGAAGTGGTGGTGGGTGGCCTATTGCGCTGTAGGGGCAGATATATACATGGGGTTTCCATAAGCAAGAAAAAAGTTGGCACTCGCCGTTCCATATAAAAGTACCTTTTATTGGTCCATATTCTAACGTGCAAGCAGGAGGGTTTTCGTTCGGTACACACTGGACATACAGTTAGGTCCATATATATTTGGACAGAGACAACATTTTTCTAATTTTGGTTCTAGACATTACCACAATGAAGTTCAGACTTTCAGCTTTCATTTGAGGGTATCCACATTAAAATTGGATGAAGGGTTTAGGAGTTTCAGCTCCTTAACATGTGCCACCGTGTTTTTAAAGGGACCACAAGTAATTGGACAGATTAAATAATTGACAATAAAATGTTCTTTTCTAGTACTTGGTTGAAAACCCTTTGTTGGCAATAACTGCCTGAAGTCTTTAACTCATGGACATCACCAGACGCTGTGATTCTTCCTTTTTGATGCTCTGCCAGGCCTTCACTGCGGTGGTTTTCAGTTGCTGTTTGTTTATGGGCCTTTCTGTCTGAGGTTTAGTCTTTAACAAGTGAATTGCATGCTCAATTGGGTTGAGATCAGGTGACTGACTTGGCAATTCAAGAATATTCTACTTTAATAAACTCCTGGGTTGCTTTGGCTTTATGTTTTGGGTCATTGTCCATCTGTAATATGAAACGACGACTAGAGTTGAGCGAAACAGGTCGAAAAATTTCAAAAGTCGCCGACTTTTGTCAAAGTCGGGTTTCATGAAACGAAACCCGACCCTAGGATGAGGTCGGCCACGAGGTCGGCGACTAACGCGCCAAAGTCGCGTTTCAAAAGTTTGTTTTGCGCTCTTTTACAGCCAATCAGGATCCACGGACACTGTGGGCAACGTGATGACATAGGCAGGGGTCACCACCATCTTTCAGAAGGGCATGCAAGTGATTGGCTTGCTTTGGTGGGCGTCACAGGGGGTATAAAAGGGCGTGCACGCCGACCGCCATCTTACTTCTGCCGATCTCAGTATAGGGAGAGGTTGCTGCTGATTCTGTAGGGAGAGCGTTAGGCAGGGAAGAAGACAAAAAAACTGCTTCTGCTGCTAGCGATTTGGCCTGCACAACACACAAGTCACTGTGTGTGCAGTGCAAGGGGAGGCTATATTGTGGTGTATCAGTGGTGTTGGTTGTTGGGCTGCCTTTTAAGGCTTCCTGACAGGCTGGCATTGTTGTTTACCCACTGCTCCGCAAACTGCTTTTTAAAAGCAATCCCAATTTTTTTTTTTTGTCCTGCTGAGAAGAAAAAAAAACTGCTTCTGCTGCTAGTAATTTGGCCTGCACAACACACCAGTCACTGTGTGTGCAGTGCAAGGGGAGGCTATATTGTGGTGTATCAGTGGTGTTGGTTGTTGGGCTGCCTTTTAAGGCTTCCTGACAGGCTGGCATTGCTGTTTACCCACTGCTCTGCAAACTGCTTTTTTAAAAGCAATCCAATCTCCCTTATCCTGTAGTCAATTTGGTCACAGCTGTGCCATCGAGCCTGTCACATAGCGCTCAGATATTCATTGGGCCTCACACAATCCACAAGAGTCCAGTGTCCAAAAGTGTGTGCAGAGATTCAAAATCTCCCTTATCCTCTCGTCACTTTGGTCACAGCTGTGCCATCGAGCCTGTCACATAGCGCTCAGATATTCATTGGGCCTCACACAATCCACAAGTGTCCAGTGTCCAAAAGTGTGTGCAGAGATTCAAAATCTCCCTTATCCTCTCGTCACTTTGGTCACAGCTGTGCCATCGAGCCTGTCACATAGCGCTCAGATATTCATTGGGCCTCACACAAGCCACAAGTGTCCAGTGTCCAAAAGTGTGCGCAGAGATTCAAAATCTCCCTTATCCTCTCGTCACTTTGGTCACAGCTGTGCCATCGAGCCTGTCACATAGCGCTCAGATATTCATTGGGCCTCACACAATCCACAAGTGTCCAGTGTCCAAAAGTGTGTGCAGAGATTCAAAATCTCCCTTATCCTCTCGTCACTTTGGTCACAGCTGTGCCATCGAGCCTGTCACATAGCGCTCAGATATTCATTGGGCCTCACACAATCCACAAGTGTCCAGTGTCCAAAAGTGTGTGCAGAGATTCAAAATCTCCCTTATCCTCTCGTCACTTTGGTCACAGCTGTGCCATCGAGCCTGTCACATAGCGCTCAGATATTCATTGGGCCTCACACAATCCACAAGTGTCCAGTGTCCAAAAGTGTGTGCAGAGATTCAAAATCTCCCTTATCCTCTCGTCACTTTGGTCACAGCTGTGCCATCGAGCCTGTCACATAGCGCTCAGATATTCATTGGGCCTCACACAATCCACAAGTGTCCAGTGTCCAAAAGTGTGTGCAGAGATTCAAAATCTCCCTTATCCTCTCGTCACTTTGGTCACAGCTGTGCCATTGAGCCTGTCACATAGCGCTCAGATATTCATTGGGCCTCACACAATCCAAAAGTGTCCAGTGTCCACAAGTGTCTGCAGAAATTCAGAATCTCCCCTGTCCTATAGACACCTTGTACCTTGTTTTACATTACTATATAGTTTGTTGGATTTTGTCTACATTTCTACCAAAAATGAGGAAGGCTGGTGGAAGAGGCCGTGGAATTGGGCGGGGGTTGGCAGCTGGTAATGATGGTGTTGGTGGTGGATCTGATGGTAGTGGCAAGAGCAAAATAGGACCGAATGCAGGAGGTGTTGAGCCTGCGTCATCGTCTGGCTACATAAGGCCTCGAACGCTTAGTTTTCTAGGAGTTGGCAAACCGCTTTTAAAGCCAGAGCATCAGGAAAAAGTTTTGTCTTACATTGCTGACTCAGCCTCCAGCTCTATCGCCTCCTCTTCTTCAGTTGTAAAAAGTAAAAGCACTGAGTCGTCATTGGAGGCTCATGTTCATGAACCACACCTTTCCTTGTGTCCTTCACCCCAACCAAGATTGAAGGATGACGCAGGCCATACTACTGATTACTCCATGGAGCTGTTTTCACATACCATGCCTGGATTATCAAGTCAAATGGTGAATTACCCAGGCCAAGATGAATCTGACATGGAGTGCACTGATGCACAGCCACTGATGGATGATTCTGCTGGTACATTCACTCAGAGCACTACATTGTCCTCGCAGTGTACAGAGCCCGATTCTGACCCTGATGAGACTCAGGTGCCCCTTCCCGCACACTATACCACCATACACGGTGACACAGAGGAAGGTGCACATGACATAGAAGAGGAGGTGATGGATGACCCAGTTGTTGACCCAGATTGGCATCCATTGGGGGAAGAGGGTGCTGCTTCCAATAGCTCAGATGAGGAGCATCCACAGCAGACATCGACATCGCAACAGCTGTTATCTGGCAGGCCCGTAGCACTCCAAAGACAGGTTCCAAACATCAAAAGAGTTGCTGGACAGCTTGTCCAGAGGGTCAAAAGATCACAGCGTGCTAGGCCGCAAAATGTCTGCCAAAGTAGGAAGAGTGCAGTGTGGCACTTTTTGGAACAAAATCCTCATGATCAGGCCAAGGTTATCTGTAAGAAGTGCGCAAAGACCTTTAGCCGAGGGAAAAATCTGAAAAATTTGAATACCAGTTGCATGCTTAGACATTTAACCAGAATGCACTTGCAAGCGTGGACACAACACCAAACCTCAAGTGCCACATGTGCAACTGATCACAACGAAGGTAGTCAGCAACGCTACATTGTTTCCCCCACTGTAAGCCCACCGGTTAGCACAGCAGCAAATGTTGAGGTGTCGTTGCAAGGCCACAGCAGTCAGAGAATCCCACTGTTATATCAACGAAAGACTGATTCTAGGCCATCAGAAAGAACACCAACTCCATCACCATCATCAACCCTCTCTCAGTCCGCCCTGTCCACCGCTACTTCCACCATATGCAGCTCTCAAGTCCAGCTCACCCTCCCAGACACACTATGAGTAGGTCAAGAAAGTACTCAGTCTCTCATCCGCGTACACTGGGTTTGAACGCCCACATTGCCAAACTAATCTCGTTTGAGAAGGTGCACCTCACAACTGATGCATGGTCCAGTCGGCATGGCCAGGGCCGTTACGTGTCCATCACTGCGCACTGGGTTAATGTGGTGTATGCAGGGTCCACAGGGGACAGCGGTGATGGGACAGTGCTGCCTAGCCCACGGTATAGGAAACAGTTGGCTGTAGGCGTTCGACCCTCCTCCTCCTCCTCCTCCTCCTCCAGAAGCGAAAGCTCGTCCACAGAGCGCAGTCGTACGAGCACTCCATCTGCAGCTGCCACTGTTGCACACGATGTGTCCCCCTATCGAGCAGCTAGTGGAAAGCGTCAGCAGGCTGTGTTGCAGATGATGTGTTTGGGCGACAGACACACCGCCGAGGTGCTGGCCGAGTACTTGAAGCGACAAACTGAGTCATGGCTGGGCAGTGTACATCTTGAGGCAGGCAAGGTAGTTAGTGATAACGGCCGTAATTTTGTGGCAGCCATAGCTTTTTCAAAACTCAGCCACATACCTTGCTTGGCTCACACCTTGAACCTGGTGGTGCAGTGCTTCCTCAAAAATTATCCGGAGTTAACAGCCCTGCTCCAGAAGGTGCGAAGACTGTGCGCGCACATCCGGCGTTCGCCTGTACACTCCGTTCGTATGCAGAAGCTGCAGCGATTGCTCCACCTTCCCAACCACCGCCTCATTATCGACATTGCAACAAGGTGGAACTCCACCCTGCACATGGTGGAGCGGCTGTGCGAGCAGAGGCAGGCCATAATGCATTTGTGGGAGGATACACAGCCAGGCACTTTGAGAGCAGACATAGAGTTGACAGGTGTGCAGTGGTCGAAGCTGAAAGACCTCTGTAAAGTCCTTCAGTGTTTTGAGGAATGCACACGGCTGGTAAGCGCAGACGACGCCATCCTAAGCATGAGCATCCCACTTATGCGTCTGCTCATGCAAACTTTGACGCACCTTAAGGAGCAGGCTTCTGCAGCCAATGTTGATGAGGAGGAAGAGGAGGAGGGAATCCTTGATGACATTCAGCCATTGTCTGCTCAGGGACCTCTCCTTGACGAGGTGGAGGAAGAAGAGGAGGAGGAGGATGATGATGGGGATGATTACTTAGGGGAGGAGGATGCATCTCGTGGGGCAAGTGAAAATGTTGGCGTGGCAAGGTCTGGTACAGGGTTTGTGCGTGACTGGAGGGATGTGGATTTGCCAGAAAGTGCTCCTCCACCCAGCACTCGCAGTGCATCATTGACACCGGGAACATTGGCCCACATGTCAGATTATGCCTTGCAGATCCTAAAAAGGGACCCCCGCATTGCCAAAATGATGAACGATGACGACTACTGGTTGGCCAGCATCCTGGATCCACGCTATAAAGGCAAATTACAAAACATCATGCCACAGGAGAACCTTGACCTAATATTGGCTAATAAACAAGCAACTCTGGTAAATCGGTTGCTTGAGGCATTCCCAGCACACAGCAGCGGTGATGGTTCTCACACGAGCTGTACGGGCTGGGGGCAGCTTGGCAGAGGTGTTCATGGTGCACACAGCAGAAGTGGCGTTGGAGACAGGGGTTTCATGACAATGTTGTGGACTGATTTTTCAAATACCGCTCACACAACTGGTAATACTGCATCGATGGAAAGTGACAGGAGACAGCAGTTGTCAACTATGGTAACAAACTACTTTTCCTCCCATATCGATGTTCACCCACACAGGTCATTCCCCTTTGACTATTGGGCCGCTAAACTGGACACCTGGCCTGAATTGGCCCAATATGCCTTACAGGAGCTCGCTTGCCCAGCTGCAAGTGTGCTATCGGAAAGAGTCTTCAGTGCAGCTGGATCAATCCTGACAGAAAAAAGGACCCGTCTGTCAACCCAAAATGTGGATGATCTAACCTTCATTAAAATGAACCATGCATGGGTTTCCAAGGATTTTATCCCACCTTCCCCTGATGACACATAGGGTGACAGAAAAATGGCTTGCTTTGGTCCACCTCTTCCTGGGACTTGACCTATTTCGCCTTTTGCATCAGCTGAATGTCCAACATCAACATATGCCACTTTCCAAAACTCCCTAACTGTGCTGCCTCCCCCCCCATGGCCGGGGTCACCACCTAGCGCACGACACCGTGCGAGTGCCGTTGCCCTGGACAGGTGGGTAGGCCGACTCTTGGGCGCGGGCACTGGCACAGGGTCCCTCATATTGCAATCAAGTGTCTCTGACGGTGGTGGTGCACACCCGCCGTCAGACACACCGCTGTACTATGAGGGGCCCAGTGCCAGTACCGATGCCCACGAGTGGGCCCCCCTTGCTTGGGCAGGGCCCCAGCATTTGCAATCTTTACCTCTCCCTGCTCCTCCGCTGTGTAATCTGGGCCGTCAAATCCATACTGTGCCTGACACCGTCTGAGCCTGCCTCCTGAGACATATATTTTGAATGTGTACAATATCCATACATGTTATCTGGGGATACGGTACCCTTTCTAACCTTTGTGCAATCACGTGCAATCCATACTGGGCCTAACACCGTCTGAGCCTGCCTCCTGAGACATATATTTTGAATGTGTACGCTATCCATACATGTTATCTGGGGATACGGTACCCTTTCTAACCTTTGTGCAATCACGTGCAATCCATACTGGGCCTAACACCGTCTGAGCCTGCCTCCTGAGACATATATTTTGAATGTGTACGCTATCCATACATGTTATCTGGGGATACGGTACCCTTTCTAACCTTTGTGCAATCACGTGCAATCCATACTGGGCCTAACACCGTCTGAGCCTGCCTCCTGAGACATATATTTTGAATGTGTACGCTATCCATACATGTTATCTGGGGATACGGTACCCTTTCTAACCTTTGTGCAATCACGTGCAATCCATACTGGGCCTAACACCGTCTGAGCCTGCCTCCTGATGTATAGACATATATTTTGAATGTGTACACTATCCATACATGTTATCTGGGGATACGGTACCCTTTCTCACCTTTGTGCAATCACGTGCAATCCATACTGGGCCTAACACCGTCTGAGAATGATAGATGGGGCCCACCATACACTGGAACATTCCAAAGGTGGACATCAGACACTGGAGCAGCATTTACAGGGCCCATTATACACTAGAGCATTAGAAATGGGGCCCATTATGTTTGGAGCATTATTTGGGCCCATAAGACAGTAGAGCTTCATCCATGGGGACCAACATATACTGTAGCATTATGTGGAGCTCATCATATACTGTTTCAAACATTATATGGGACCAATGATTCTGTATGGAGAAATAGATGGGCCTCGTCATGAGATGTAAAAAGTGAGGTATTTTTCATTGTACTATACCGCTATTTCTTTGCCGTATTGGAGCATGATGAGTTGTGGTATGTGTTAAAGGGGCGCTCTTTCGCCCAGGGCACATGAAAACCTGGAGCCAGCCCTCCCCCACACAGTCTGTAGCCAAATAACCCCCATTTTTCAGTGCGTAACTTGTATTATGAAGTTAATTAAGGTTGACAAGCTTAAGTAAGAAGAATTGATGCTTTTGGCATTCAAATGGGCACTGTAGGTGTGTTTCCTGTCCTCCTCTCACTGCCGACTTTTATTCCCCATTGACTTACATTGGGTTTCGTATTTCGGGACGACCCCGACTTTTCCCTATAATCGGACGATCTTGCTCGACCCGACTTTTAGAAAAGTCGGGTTTCACGAAACGAAACGCGACCCTAAAAAACCAAAAGTCGCTCAACTCTAACGACGACCAATCAGTTTGGCTGCATTTGGCTAGATCTGAGCACACAGTATGGCTCTGAATACCTCAGACTTCATTTGGCTGCTTCTTTCCTGTGTCACATCATCAATAAACACTAGTGACCCAGTGCCACTTGCAGCCATGCATGCCCAAGCCATCACACTGCTTCCGCCATGTTTTACAGATGATGTGGTATGCTTTGGATCATGAGCTGTACCACGCCTTTGCCATACTTTTCTCTTTCCATCATTCTGGTAGAGGTTGATCTTGGTTTTATCTGTCCAAGGAATGTTCTTCTAGAACTGTACAGGCTTTTTTTAGATGTTTTTTAGCAAAGTCCAATCTAGCCTTTTTATTCTTGATGCTTATGAGTGGCTTGCACCGTGCAGTGAACCTTCTGTATTTACTTTCATGCAGTCTTCACTTTATGATAGTTTTGGATATTGATACGCTTGCCTCCCGGAGAGTGTTGTTCACTTGGTTGGCTGTTGTGAAGGGGTTTCTCTTCACCATGGAGATTGTTCTGCGATCATCCACCACTTGTCATGATCCATGCTGGATCAGGACAGATATAAAGCACAGGTAACCTTTTTTTTCCCTAAGCTGTGCTTAAGGTGTTTTTGCCCCTGGTGGCCATTAGGATTATTGCACTGTGTGTCGTTTGTTCTAAGCTTTCCCCCCGGTGGTGGTGAGCATCATTGCACTATAGTTTCTTTAGTTAAGTGCACATGATTATAATGCAGGTGTGATTGCTGGCTCTGCTATAAAAGAGTCACAGGTGTTGCAATCAGTGTTGGTGATAGTGTTCATTTCAACCATCCTTGGTGGAGGAAGGAGCTGGAGAGCAGCTCTGACAGAGCCTGGTGTGAAAGGAGTCATAGGGGATTTCCCTAGCTCTGACAGATCTTGGTGGCAGCGATTCAGGAGGAGAGCTGCATGCTGGTTGGGGACTCTGTTGCCAGGAGCAAGTGCAACAGAGTAAAGCTAAGTTGTGTTTCCCCGTTTGTGTTTTCTCCTAAGTGTGTATTAGTACAGCGGTGGGGCCAGTGCCTGCACCACCCAGCTCCCTAGCAAGGAAAACGTGTAGGGTGTGCTAGGGCGACAGGTTCGTGATCGGCGCCCGGTGCGGAACCAGCATAGGGAACGTTAGGAGCGGTAGGTACACTGACTCAGGGGAGTGCAGGAGGTCTCCACATCCCCTTTTCCTATCGCAGGGCCCACCGTTGTAACTGTTTCCCTACCCCTTGTCTTGTTGTTTTAGTTACCGGCCTGCGAGCCGTGTCACACAGGACAGTATCACGTGCCGCGTCCTGTTGTTTTAGTTACCGCCCTGCGAGCCATGTCACACAGGACGGCTCCACGTGACATTTATCACCAACCTAAATTTTTTTTCTGCTGAGCCATGGACCCAGTTCAGCCCTTTGCCCAATTGCTGCAGACCCTTATTAATGGGATTAGGGGCTGCGCGGAGTGTTGGTGCGGCAGCTGCGGCTGTTGGTGGGCTCTGAGGGCTTGGTCCAGGAACAGGCTCAGCCAGAACCCAAGATATCCCTACCTGACAGATTTTCTGGAGGGAGAGATCAATTCTTGGCATTTCAGCAAGCCTGCAAATTATATTTCAGGCTGTGCCCTCAGTCTTCAGGGAGTGAAGAGCAACGGGTGGGAATCATTATGTCCCTTCTTAAGGGGAATCCCCAATCCTGGGCCTTCTCCCTGACGGACGATTCACCATCATTAGAGTCTGTGGACGAGTTCTTTGCGGCTTTGGCACTTGTGTATGGGGATCCTGATGGCGTTGCCCTGGTGAAATCTCGAATCCGTAGGTGTACACATGGAGCCCGGGTCGCTGAGGAGTACTGCTCAGAGTTTAGGAGATGGGCCACTAATACTCAGTGGAATGACCTTGCACTTAGGAGTCAATTTGTGCAGAGTTTGTCTCCAAAGTTGCAGGATATTCTGGTGCAGTACGCCGCTCCCAGGTCGCTGGAGGCCGCTATGTCCCTTGTCATCCGGGTGGATAGACACCTTAGGGAAAGACATATACAAAAAGTGCCCCCTGATGTCCTCGCTAAGGAGGAGGACCCACCAGTGCGGACGGAGGAACCCAGTCAGCCCGGTGTTGTTGAGACAAAAAAAGGGGTGTCTGCGGCTCGTCGTGGTGGGGGGGTATGGTTTTCCTGTGGGAAGCCTGGCCATTTTATGAGAGCCTGCCCAGTTCATGCCAAGTCTCCTGACGAACCCATGCAAGTAGGAGGAGCTAGTTTGTGTACAGAGCTGCCTACAGTTCGGGGAGTGGTGTTGGCATGTTTGTACTGTGGGCAGACTGGTCATGTCCTTAAGGCTTGCCCATTGTGCGCCAAATTATCTGGGCCATCTGAGAAGCCGCATTCCCCTGGTCGCTTGGAGGGAGGCGACCAGGGAGTATACATTTCCTCCATTTTGCCCTCCCAAAGTACCATGACAGCAGAGGTCTTGGCTGGCGGGGTACCGGAGGTGATACCGGTGTTTGTGGACAGCGGAGCAGGAGTCAGTCTGGTGGATGCTCGCTTTGTCTAGACTCATGGTCTGAGGTGTAGGACGCTAGCTCAGCCTATAAGCGTCCGGGCCATAAACTGTTCCATTGAGCCAGGGGAGCTTGACCAAGGTCGTAGAGAATATCCATCTGTGTATAGGACATCATGAGGAGTCCTTGTCATGCTACGTCTTGGAGGGAATGCCAGTACCTATTGTTTTAGGCCTCCCTTGGCTGAAGAGACACAACCCGGTAATAGATTGGCGGGCGAGGGAAGTGGTCAGCTGGGGGCACTCGTGTGAGGACTGCTGCCTAGGAACTACTGTCTCTGCCATGTCTCTTCAATGGACCCCTTCCTCTCCAGTGAGTGCAGCAGATGTGCTGCAGGAGAGTAGAGGCAAGTCTCAAGCCTTGCCATTGGCCAACCCTGGGAGGTGCAGACCTCGTGGTGGAAGGGGTTGGAGGGTGGTGTACCCCTTGGTGAGGTGCAGGGGTGTGAGTGTGGTGACAGAGGGGACTCCTCTGTTGTCAATCCCAGAAAGAATTCTCCAAGTGGTGACAAACGAACGAGTGGCAATAAACGTTCAGGTCCGGACCTTTGTGTGAACGAGTGTGTATGGGTGGCCACCAAAAAACATCCAGTGGAAGTGTGTTGTGGAGTCTTACCAGCTCATACCAAACATACACATACACAACCCGTTCCCCAGGTCAGAGCTTCAGAGATGTGTGTTGCCTCCAGAACATATGTTGCCAATACCAGCGGGCTCGTTTCTCATCACCCTGACATGCAGGTAGTTGCTGGAGTGAACTCTGGGTCTGGGCATCCCCTCTGTAGATGGTTCCCTGATGGGGAGCGGTCTTGAGGGTCCAGAGGCCCCTCATTATGGGGAGGGTACTGTCATGATCCATGCTGGATCAGGACAGATATAAAGCACAGGTAACCTTTTTTTTCCCTAAGCTGTGCTTAAGGTGTTTTTGCCCCCGGTGGCCATTAGGATTATTGCACTGTGTGTCATCTGTTCTACGTTTTCCCCCCGGTGGTGGTGAGCGTCATTGCACTATAGTTTCTTTAGTTAAGTGCACATGATTATAATGCAGGTGTGATTGCTAGCTCTGCTATAAAAGAGTCACAGGTGTTGCAATCAGTGTTGGTGATAGTGTTCATTTCAACCATCCTTGGTGGAGGAAGGAGCTGGAGAGCAGCTCTGACAGAGCCTGGTGTGAAAGGAGTCATAGGGGATTTCCCTAGCTCTGACAGAGCTTGGTGGCAGCAATTCAGGAGGAGAGCTGCATGCTGGTGGTGGACTCTGTTGCCAGGAGCAAGTGCAACAGAGTAAAGCTAAGTTGTGTTTCCCCATTTGTGTTTTCTCTTTAGTGTGTATTAGTACAGCGGTGGGGCCAATGCCTGTGCCACCCAGCTCCCTAGCAAGGAATAGGTGTGAGGTGTGCTAGGGCGACAGGTTCGTGTTTGGCGCCCGGTGCGGAACTGGCATAGGGAACATTAGGAGTGGTAGGGACACTGACTCAGGGGAGTGCAGGAGGT